>NC_052639.1:19205219-19805219 GCF_016161935.1 Mauremys reevesii
GTCTGTGGCCTGCGTTGTATAGGAGGTCAGACTAGACGATTATAATGGTCCCTTCTGTCCTTAAAGTGTATGAGTCTATGAACTCTGACACTGCAGAGTGTTCACCCCACGTCCCACTTCCCAGCTCTGAAACCACAGAGACTTGCCTGTGTCCCTGTTCCCCGTTCCCTAGTCCCATCCCCCCCGTTAGCACCCCCGTCCCCCCGCCCGAGCTGACAGAGTGGAGCAGGCTGGGGCCAGGTCACTCCACTTCCTGCCGCCCGGGAATTGCAGGGCAGGCCCGACCCCACACTTCCAGGGCGGCGGGAAGTGGGTGATCCGCCCAGCCCGCTGCACTCTGCTCCCAGCCTTGGAACTTGGGAGGGGGAACACCCCCCAACACTCACCAGCGGTGCAGCTGGGAGCTGGTGGAGCAGAGCGGGCTGGGGCCAGGTCGTTCCACTTCCCTTCGCCCGGTGTGTGCAGGGTGCACCTGATCCCGCCTGCAGTCAACCGGTATGTCGCTCTGGGGATGGGGGGGTGTGGGGGGGGGATATGGGATGGAGCAGGGGTGGGAAGAGGCAGGGTAGGGGCTTTGGGAAGAGGCGGAGCAGGGGCAGCTTTCCTGGCCGGCTCAGCCAGCCGGGGATCAGGCTGGCCGCTGGAGCAGTACGGAGCTGCATAGGGCACCAGGAAAATGGGGCAATTTGGTGCCTCCACATCCCTTCACCAGGCAGTGTCCCTATTGTGTGGGCTGTCTTCATAGGTCCTTTCTCGATCTTTCTCACCCTCTTGTCTTGAGTCTCCTGTGTCTCTCTTTTCAAGCACAGACTAACTCTGGTTGTTCAGAGGAGGAGGACCATGCCTATGCATGGCCAGCAGACAGCGACAAAGACCCTGGCCAGCCTGCTCCCTGCCATGCCAAACACCCACTGAAGGCCACCCACAGATCAGCATGCGCAGCGGCTGCTGATGGTCTGTGGCCAACATCAGAAGACGGTAGGAAAGCAGGGCCAGCCCCCCCCAGTGGGGCCTCTAACCGTTCCCACTCTCCGTGCTCACTTTTGCAGTGGGGCAGGAGATTTTATCCGAAGAGGCTTTTCCCCAGCTGGTGAGAAGCAGAGAAACACCCAAGTTCCCACGGTGCTATTTAGCAAACCCCCTCAAGCACAGGGACAGATGCACATTTGGAAGAGGGAAACTGCTCTACATGCTAGCCTGGGCAGATGCCCATTTTCTTTGGCAAGTCAGGAATGGCAAAGGCGAGACTGGAAGCACCTGGGTCTCATGCCCCAGCCTTTGTGACGCCCACCCCCCAACTCCTTCCCGGGGCTCTTGCTTAAGCCAGAGCATTGGCCTGAGTGGCCAAGAAGAGGTTCCAGCCATGAAGGGAGCAGGACTTTCAGCATGAAGGTAAAACTGCACAAGCACAACCACAAAGGGACTTGACCCCTCAATCACCTGATCCAAAGTCAGATACTTTATCCACTAGGCCACATGGTCACATAAGAAAACTCTCTCCAAGTACTTCTTTGGAGAAGACAGACACTATGTTTCTCAGACTAAGATCATCTACTGAGGGGGCTGAGACTCTCTGGGCACAAGAAGTTGAGATCCCAAAGACATATGAGACTTAATTCTATGGGGTCAGGTGCAGGACTTTGGCAGGAGGCTTAGGTAAGGGGACTGGGGTGCAGCGGATGGACCGGCTGTCTAGGTGCGGAGATTTAGTCGCACTGAAGCACAGGAGGGAGGAGGAAGAGGAGGAATCCTGCTGACGGTCAGTGGCTGTGCAGAAAAAAGGGTGTTGATTTCCCCCATCCTAAATGGGCTGGTTGGCTTGACCCTTCTCCCCTCTGCGGAACGTGGTGGGGACTGTAGCTCGCCCCTCGTGGGGCAGGAGGGCACAGGTGCAGGGCACTGGGCTCCGATGCCCCTGGACGGCAGCTCCGGTGGGGTCGGGCAGGGCAGCGTCTGTGGTTTACATTCTGCATTGCCTGGTGCTGAGCCATTGCACAATCCCCAGTCACGCCGCATAGCACACCTCAAGAGGCGGGGGGGGGGCAAGCAGATGGTCCAGCACGAGGGGAGAGGAAATGTGGCTGGGGGAGGAAGGTCTTGGGCTGCACTGGGAGTGCAGAGCAGGGGTGACCCCAGAAACCTGCAGCAAAGGGATGGACAGGTGGGCTGGGTGGATAGACGAGGCAGTGAGCCTAAAAGGGGAGTGGGGTCTAATGGTCAGAGCAGGGTGGGGGTTGTGTTCTATCCCTAGCTCTGGGAGCTGAGTGGGGTCTAGAGGTGAGAGCGGGGGACTGGGAGCCAGGACTCCTGGGTTCCATAGTGGCAACCCTAGAGATCCCAGCCCAGCCCCCTAGCAGAATCTGACTGGGGGAGGGGGTTGCCCTGCCACTCCAGACTCGTGATTAGAACCCCTCCTCCCACGGGCTCTGACATCACGGAATCTCCCTCCCACGTCAGAAAGTAGGAGCCCTTCCCCACATGAGGAGGAAGCTAGTGAGTTTCTTGGGGGTCTCTGGCAGAGGTGACAGCACCCACCAGACACCCACTGAGGGCTGCAAGGAGACCCCCCTACACAGCCCCCTGCTACGAGGGGCTGCGGGGTGCCCAGCCAGGGTCAGGAGGTGAGATGGGGTCGCAGTGGCAGGAAGGGGGCAGAGCTGGGGGTGGTGCCAGGTCGTTGCTGGCTACACAGGGAAAAACCACACTGCTCCATTACGTATTTCCCAAGGTTATGGCTGAATACAGGGTTTGGAATGACTTCAGGGAAATATTTTGTTTCCAAACAGACTCCATATACCAAATGATGGTGCTAATATGCTCCCCCTGAACCCTCCCCCATGACTCCAGGATCCCAGCATCTTCCTAATTTGTAGGGTAGTTCTCCTCCCAGGCTCGTGCGAAGGCGGGAAGCACCACCAGCCCCATTTCCCGCACGGGAGAACTGAGGCCCAGAGAGGCTGAGTGATGTGCCCAAGGACACTCGGAAGTCTGTGGCAGAGCAAAGCATGTTTATGCCTCCCCCGTCCCGGGTCTGGCCTGCTCCTGGGTCACTGGGTGGTGCTGGGGCGGGAGCTTGGGGGATGGGGCAATGTGTGGGCAGAGGTGGGGTGTATGGGGGTGGGGCTGTGCGGGAGTGGGGATTCGGGGGAAGGGGCAGAGTGAGGGTGGGGCATTGGAGGAAGGGACAGGTGATGTGAGGCAGGGACCTCGGGGGCAGGGGCAGGGCTTTGGGGCAGGCGGGCGAGGGGGCTCGGGGATGAGGAGGGTTAATTCAGTTCAGTGGCAGCTTTGTCTGTGGGTGACACTGTTACTGCAGGTGTTCAAAGCCGGGCTCACCCGAGGGAGGAGGAAGTGGGGTGGCTGGGGAGGACAGCGGGAGTGAGGGGCGCTGACCCGTCGCCGGGTCCAAGCCGCCTCAGACACGCGCAGAAACCAGCTCACCCCCGAGGGGTTAAAGCCCCAGCAAACAAGGGGCGCTGGGACCATCCCGGTGCAGACACAGGTGTAAAGTCACCGGACGGAGACAGACCCGGCACTCACCTGCCCCGCACAGACCTGCCCCCGCCAGGTTTGGGGCGGGAGCTGGCCGCCCGGTCCTCGCCCCTCCCCGCCCGCTCAGCTGCTTTGTGCAGGGGCGGGCAGCGCGACACGTTCCTCACCGGGGCAGGTCAATACACTGCACGGGGTGGGGAGAGGTGTCAGGTTGACCCAGGGACCCGCCCTTCCTGGGCTCGAGGACGGGCGCCCGGGCAGGCTGGGAGTTGTAGTTCCTGGCTCCTCTCAGGCGGCAGGGACGGCCTGGTTGCTCAGACAACGCGCCCCTCCCAGTGCACACTGGGTAGTGTAGTTCTCCCTCTGGCAGGCGGCCTCTAGTGGAGGAGGGCCCTATCCCGTCACTTCGCCGCACCTCCCCGCTCCTGATTGGCGGAGAGCGGGACAGAGACTCGGCGCGAGGGGTAATGCCCCGCCTCGCCCGAGGCTTCGCCGCCCCGCCCGCCCGGGAGCATCACAGCAAAGCCCAAACCTCCTCCTAGGGCACGATATTCCTGTGGGTGCTGGGGACACGCTGTGATGGGTTCCGCTGTGCCCCAGACCCTCTCCAGCCTGGGCTGTCTCCCACAATGCCCTGCTAGTGACCAGCAGCAACCCCTCCAGGCGCTGTTATCCCTCGGCACAATGGCATGTGGAGCGGCTTGATTGCATGGATGCTCCCGGAGCCACTCGTGAATCCCACAGTGAGGTGCCGCCAGATCCCCAGCTCCCAGCACTGCGCGCAGGAATATGCTGTGTGTTAGTAATTGGTTCCCACTCGTGTTATACCAATATAATACCGAGACGGAAACTGGCCAGGAATACTTTGAAACGGAGTAAACACGTCTAAAAGTATCAGTTTGCTTTATGATGAGGAGATGGGGGGAGGGAGACTTAAACTATTTCTCTGAATCACATCTCCCTTGGCAGCTCAGTCCACCATTTTAGCTAGAGCAGAGCGGTGGAGCCTGGGCACTGGGCCACTCGGGGCCTTTAACACCAGAGCCCTGGGGAGGGCTGAGATGGACCATCCCGTGAGGAACACGAGTCCTTCTACCATCCACCACACCCTAGTTTGGAACTGCTGCTGCCGGCTCACCCCATCAGTGGGGACTTTTATCCCCTCTGCCTCCTTCTAGCTGGGGGTTTTCCCTTCTGCACCTACCTGGCAGGGCAGCCCCCGTCTGAACCCCAGATCCTCTCCCAGTTTTGTCCCTCTGCCCATCCCGCCTCCGATTTCCCCTTCAGGGATTTTCCTGCCTTTGATTGCAGGGAGCAGATTCTGATGGTGCCTGAGGGCAGAAACTTGCAGCTGTTACTGAGCATGTGAGAAGAGCATTGGAAGAGAAGACCGGCCAGACTGGGTCACACCAAAGCTCCATCTAGCCCAGTGTCCTGTCGGCCGATAGCGGCCGGTGCCAGGTGCCCCAGAGGGAATGAACAGACAGGAACATCCAGTGAGCCACCCCCTGTCGCCCAATTCCCAGCTTCTGACAGACAGAGGTTAGGGGCACCATCCCTGCCCACCCTGGCCAATAGCCATTGATGGACCTGTCCTCCACAGAAACACAGAATCATAGACAATTAGGGTTGGAAGAGACCTCAGGAGCTCATCCAGCCTAAGCCCCTGCTGAAAGCAGGACCACGAATCTCTAGTTCCCTTGTCATCACAGGACCCTGCTCAGGAACAGTGAAGTTGCAAGATCTAACAGGAAACAGCTTCAGAAAGAAGGGCAGCTCCTCTTCCTCCTCCCCTCCCGTGGGGACGAGCAGCCCCCCAACCGCCTCTCTGCTCCGGCCGCCTGCAGCCCGTTGCCCCTTCAGCCTCCCCAACTTCCCCATCACCCTCTTCAGCCTCCCCAACTTCCCCATTGCCCCTTTAGCCCCCACAAATGTCCCGTTTCCCCATCTCCCCCTTCAGCTTCCTCCAAACTGTTCCCTTCCCCCCAACGCCCCCGTCACCTCTAGCCCCACGGTGCTCTCTTCAGCCTCCCCCAAGTCCCACCCCCACTGCCCCGGCTCCACCGCTCTCAGGTTCCCTTCCCCACAACCATCTGCTTCCTCACCATGGGGAACAGGAGCAGAAAATGCTTTTGAAAAAACCTTCTGCAAAGCAAAAAGTAAAACAAGCCAAGCAACCACTTCCCTGGCTTTGTGCTGAGTGCCCAGCTGTGGGCTTGTGTGTGTGTGTGTGTGCGGGGGGAGGTGGGGCTGTTCTGAGCACACTCCGGTCAGGGAAGGGGTGGAGTTGGCCAAAGGGGCAAGTTGAATCTTTAGCAGAGAATTCCTTTCTCCATGGTGTTAGCTAAGCGTTGCGGTTAAATGTCAGCCGACAAATGCAGCATTTGAAACAATCCGACTCTAAATCCCCCACCCTCTCAGTTGCTGTAGTTCTCACATCCTCTGCTCTTGTGATGTCACCACATGACATAGTGTCTTATTCCCATAGTGTCCTGTAGGTTAGACAGGACTTAAGTTTATGAGGTAAAAACTGAAGCATAACTCCATCCCTTCCTCCTTTTGACTTCGGAAAAATAAACCCTGTCGCCTCCCTCAGCCCCAACCCAGCCCCACCGGCGCTGCTGCGGCTTGGAGACAGGTGCCCTCTCATCTGGCCCTGAGCTGCTGTGGGGAGAGAGGGCTGGAGGGGGCAGTTCTTTCTCCCTGGGGCAACCTGCTCCCCAATCTCCTTATTCCCAGCCCCACCCCAGAGCCCTCACCCCCTGCGCCCCTACCCTCTGCTCCAATGCTGAGACCCTCATCCCTAGCCCCACTCCAGAGCCTGCACCCCCAGCCGGAGCCCTCACATCACTGCGCCCCAACCCCCCCCGAGCCCCTCCCACACTCCAAACCTTTCAGCCTCACCCCTGCCACACACCATCCATGTGCAGAATGAATTTTGTAAGGAGCGCAATATGTAGGTGATGTGTCACACCTCACCTCCATATTAGTGCCCAAAACAAAATTCATTCCACACATGGACATAAGAAATTAGAGGAAAGACTGCTCCTGACTTTCAGCCTCTCTCACATCTTGAATTTCACACATAGAGTGATCAGAATAAAGTGCCCTCAAGTGAGCTAGAGACCAACAGTGGTTCATAGTAATTATTCAGCAAGTATTTTAGAAGACCTAGGACATTAGAGGAAATCATGACCTGCCAAGAGACAATTAATGGAGAGAAGCAGCAAGATTAATTCCATACATTGGATTGGTTGTGACTTATTTGCCTGATTTGAAAAGAGACCAAACTGACCTGAGTCTCCTTGGTGTCGATAGCCCCCTGCTCAGCCAATCAGCACTGAGACTCTGAGTGGCAGGAGGCTGAGGGGTCTCACCAGATGTCCCACAGGACGGCCCAGGACACCATCAGACGGGATCACTCTCAGACCCAGACCCACCTCTTGGTGAGGACCTCCCGCAATGAGAGCAATACCCCTCCCCTGCCCGCACTCCAGACCTGTCCCTCCTTGTTAGAGGGAGGGAAGCTGGGAAAAGGGGAAAAAAAAGCAAGAGAAGAGGAGAAAGGAGGGAGGAAAGAGGAAAAGATAAACCAAAAAGGATACACCCCAATGTCCCCAGGGATTCCAATCATCAAAACCTAGGGAGGAAATCAAATTCTGCCACCTGAAGCCAGCGCTGTCTGTGCCTAGAATGCTGCCTGCGCCAGGTGGATCAGACGGAACAGGTTCCAAACCTCTCTGAGCCTCTTACCTTCTCAAAGGGAAGTTTGTTTTCGGCACAATCAGTGGTAGGAAAGGAGAAAACTCCACAGAGGTTCCTCCTCATGCTCACAACTCTGAATCCTAATTCTCTCTCAGCCCTCGAGGAGAGACCTCGCGAAGGAGACTTGCGGCAGCAAAGCCGGGGAGGGGGGTCTCAGAGACTGGCCTGGCCCTGCACCTCGGTCCTGCCCGGCTGATGACGGGGTCTCTCTGTGAGGTCACCCCCTCCCCACCACCTTTGCCCAATAGGCCGAGTTCCTGCAAAAGGCCTTTGTGATTTCACTGCCACACCCACCCCTCCCCTCAAAGCTGATGTCCTGCCCCTGGCCAGACTCGTTGGGTGTTTGAGTTGTTTCCCCTGGATCTGGGGTTGCCAACTTTCGGACCCCACAAAACCGAACACCCTCATCCCGCCCCTTCACCGAGGTCCTGGCTCGCTCACTCCATCTCCCTCCATCACTTGCTCTCCCCCACGCTCACTCACTCGCTCGTTTTCACCGGGCTGAGGAGGGCTGGGGAGGGGCTCTTTTCAACTGGGTGTTGTCGGTTCAGACCTGGGAAGGAGGCTGCCTGCCAAACACCTTTGAGAGGCGCCGTCCCTCCTGTCAGAAAATCATCTCCCTCCTTCAGTTCAATTACGGCCTGAATTGTTCCTTATCCTGGCAGAGCCGGAGGATTGAAAGCAGCAATATCAAACCCCTGTGCAGCTAACAGGAATGGACACAGACACTCCCTTGTATCTGAACAGATATTTAGTTTTATTCTTGGTAAACTACAAGGCTAAAGGGACAGGCAGTGGCACCAGATCTAAGGAATGAACCACAACACAATCATTATCATTATGCCCATCGCTGCCCCTTTATTCTTCCACTGTCTCTCTCCCACCACCGTCGCCCTCTCTCGGTTCAGTGACAGTGCCACACTCATGCTTCCGACACACAAAGACTCACACACACACCTTGCACGCAAAACCTCACCAAGGAGTCAGATGCACCTGCTGGTTCCCTGCACCCGTGCTGTACAGAATCCAATCCCAGGGAAAGCTTGTCGGCCCAGAGCTGGCGGGGAGCCTGGGGCTGGAGTATTTAACCTACAGTGACGGCACTCACAGGAAAGATGCTGAACGAGTGCAAGTTAAACATTGGTAGCTCCGGTTCCAGTCCCCTCACAGGTCAGTCCATCCCTCCAGGAAAGGGGCACAGCTGAATTCCCAGCTGGCTCAGTCTAGCTGCGTAGTTCTTCTTTACACCCAGTCAGGTCTGAGGCCTGTTCCGCACCCTGTGTTTGAGGAGACCGTCAGAACCGACTCTCTGCAATAGCAAAAGCAAGAGGCCGTGTTATTGCTCCTGCCCCAGCACAGACAGACAACGAGGGAAATGGTCTGTGTTGGAGGGTGGGGCTCCCTGCCCTTGGCCAAAGACCAGCACCTCCCTTTGCCCTTTGTCACTCGTGAAGCTTTTCTTTCAGCAGCGAGCCCTAGAGCTCAGTTGCTGGAGCGCTGCGTTTGTCACTGACGGTCGGGGAGCTCCACCATCACTGGGCTCTTCTACCAGGAAGTCCAACGAAAGGAAAGGATTGATTTCCTCATGTGACACTCCTGGGCTTATCTGAAGGAGTGTCCACACTGCACACTGTGCCTGTCTTTGCGTGGCCTGGGCTTGGTGACTTGTATTGCCAAGCTGGTGTTTGAGTATCCAGACTGCAGTGGAAACTCAGGCCTCAGGCTGTGTCCATCCTTCTGCAGTAAGTCGTCCTAAGTGACGCTGCTCCAGCTACGGGACTAACACAGCTGGATTCGACGTAGCTTAGGTCGACTTACTGCTGTGTCTACACTGTGCTGGGCCAACGGGAGACTTACCTTACTCCTGTCATTCCCGGTGTAGTCCCAGAGTCGCCCGGAGAGCACTCTGCTGTCAATTTAGTGGGTCTTCACTAGACCCCCACTAAACCGACTTGGGTGCATCGATCGCATCAAACAGCCTCACAGCTGTGCTGTGCATCCACCCTGCACTGCTCAGCCCCGAGTCAGAAATTCAGCTCCCCGAGTCCCCAGTGATTCCTGCGATAACTTGTCTCCAGCCTGTTTGGGTCCATACGCTCCCCGCGGGGAGGCTGGGAGTGGGCTAGGGACAAGCTCTGGTTGCTCAGGCCTGTCAGGGAAGGCGAGCTCCGGGGAACATTGACACTCTGGAGATCCCTCAGTGGAAGCACAGGCGGTTGGTAAATAGGTGGGGAGGCTAGGCCTCCCCTGGCACAGCTGCCGCCAACCAGGCCCTGGATGCCTGGGCCCTGGTGCCCAGCCTGTGCTCCATCTCCTCCTGTATCTGCTTCCCCCCTTCTCCCATCCCCCATCGCCCACTGCTGCCTGGCTGAGTCCCCCCTCTCCTCCACTGCACCCCCCTCTCTGGGGTCCTCACCGCTCACCGTGGCCTCCTTTCCTCCACCCCTCCCCCGCGGACTCATGAGTCAGCCCTGGGGCTGGTCAACGAGAGCTGAGGATTACAGTGGGCGAGAAGCCGGCTATGAGTCAGCAGTGTGCCCTTCTTGCCAAGAAGCCTAGCGGCATATTGGGCTGCGTTAGTAGGAGCATTGCCAGCAGATCGAGGGAGGTGATTATTCCGCTCTATTGGGCACTGGTGAGGCCATATCTGGACATCTGGAGTATTGCGTCCGGTTTGGGGCCAACCCACTACAGAAAGGGTGTGGACAAATTGGAGAGGGTCCAGCTGACGACAAGGAAAATGACCAGGGGGCTGGAGCTTATTTAGTCTGCAGAAGAGGACAGCGAGGGGGGATTTAATAGCAGCCTTCAATAGGGTGACCAGACAGCAAATGTGAAAAATCGGGACGGGGTGGGGGGTAATAGGAGCCTATACAAGAAAAGGACCCAAAAATCGGGACTATCCCTATAAAATCGGGATATCTGGTAACCCTAGCCTTCAGCTACCTGAAAGGGGGGCGGGGGTCCGAAGAGGATGGAGCTCAGCTGTTCTCAGTGGTGGCAGATGACAGAACAAGGAGCAATGATATCAAGTTGCAGTGGGGGAGGTCTAGGTTGGATATTAGGAAACACTATTTCACTAGGAGGGTGGTGAAGCACTGGGATGGGTTCCCTAGGGAGGTGGTGGAATCTCCTTCCTTAGAGGTTTTGAAGGCCCGGCTTGACAAAACCCTGGCTGGGATGATTTAGTTGGTGTTGGTCCTGCCATGGGCAGGGGGTTGGACTGGATGACCTCCTGAAGTCCTTTTCAACCCTCATCTTCTCTGAGTCTGTCAGTCCTTTGTCCATCCCCTCAGTAGGCACCAACTTCCCCTCTGGCCAGTGGGTGCTCAACTCCTGCTCTGCCTCAGGCCCCTCCCCCACTCCACCTCTTCCCCAAAGCACCGCCCCACCTTTTCCCTGGTCTGCCCCGCCGCACCCCCAAATCAACCCCTTCAGGGAAGAAATAGTAGAGGAAGCAATAGTGGATGGGGACCTGGAAGGCAGTGACCATGAGATGGTCGAGTTCAGGATCCTGACACAAGGAAGAAAGGAGAGCAGTAGAACAGAGACCCTGGACTTCAGAAAAGCAGACTTTGACTCCCTCAGGAAGCTGATGGGCAGGATCCCCTGGGAGAATAACATGACGGGGAAAGGAGTCGAGGAAATACTTTAAAAAGTATTTTAAAGAATCCTTATTGAGGTTGCAGGAACAAACCATCCCGATGTGTAGGAAGAAAAGTAAATACGGCAGGCGACCAGCTTGGCTTAACAGTGAAAACACAAAAAAACAGCTTACAAGAAGTGGAAGATTGGACAAATACAAATACCCTACAAAGACCTTGTGAGCTCTCCAAGTTCAGGATTGTTCTCTGCAGATGTGGAACCATTATGGCAGATGTCACTCAAGGCTTCCCATCTATTCTGACTGACAACTGGAAACAGGCCCCTCCCCAATCTCACTTTCTCCTGAATGATCTCATGAGATACAGACCAAAACTGATCCCTTCCTCTCTCCTCTGGGGAAGGATTTGGGAAAAAGCAGATCCTGATAGGTTTGATCTCTCCTGCACATATTTTGGTTTGTTCATCCCTTTTCCATTCCTCTCTCTGAGATTCCTTTCTCTCCAGCATAGGGAGTGACCTATGTCTGGATTGTCTCTATCTGCCATCAGGTGATGGGATGGTGAGTGAGAATGAGGAGGAGAAACCCCAGCAGGAAGATGCTGAACAAGTAGAACCACGTGGAACATTATCAGGAAGATCCAAAGGGAATGTTTACGGGAGTTGTGCACTCCCAGAAAAAGCAAAAGACTGTGAGACTCAGCACAGGCCAGAGGAAAACTTCAGTAGCCACTCAGACCTTATTACACGCAAGAGAATCAACCTGGAAGAGACACGCTACAGATGCCATAAGTGTGGGAAAAGCTTCAATCGGAGCTCAACTCTTCTCACACATTGGAGAACCCACACTGGAGAGAAACCTACATGTGCTCTGAGTGCGGGAAAAGCTTCATTCGGAGCTCTGCCTGATCACACATTGGAGAATCCACACAGGTGAGAAACCTTATGGATGCTCTGAGTGTGGGAAACACTTCAGTCAGAGGCCACACCTTACCACACATCAGACAATCCACACGGGCAGAAACCTTATGAATGCTCTGAGTGTGGGAAACGCTTCATTGATAGTTCAACCCTCATCTCACATCATAGAATCCACACAGGAGAGACGCCACACATGCGCTGAATGCGGGAAAAGCTTCAATCAGAGCTCAAACCTTATCAAACATAGGAGAATCCACACAGGTGAGAAACCTCATGGATGCTCTGAGTGTGGGAAACACTTCATTCATCGTTCAGCCCTCATCTCACATCAGAGAATCCACACAGGAGAGAAGCCCCACATATGCTCAGAGTGCGGGGAAAGCTTCAATCAGAACTCTACCCTGATTGCACATCAGAGAATCCACACAGGAGAGAGACCCTACACATGCTCTGAGTGTGGGAAAAGTTTCAATCAGAGCTCAAACCTTATTAAACATCAGAAAATCCACATGGGGTATGTCTACACTACTGGATTATTCCGATTTTACAGAGACCGATTTTTGGAAACATTGTATAAAGTCGAGTGCACGTGGCCACACTAAGCACATTAATTCAGCGGTGTGCATCCATGTACCGAAGCTAGCGTCGAATTCTGGAGAGTTGCAATGTGGGTAGCTATCCCATAGTTCCCACAGTCTCCTCTGCCCACTGGAATTCTGGGTTGAGATACCAATGAATGATGGGGCAAAAACAGTGTCGCAGGTGATTCTGGGTAAATGTCATCAGACAATCCTCCCTCCGTGAAAGCAATGGCAGACAATTATTTCACACCCTTTTCCCTGGATTGCCCAGGCAGATGCCATAGCACGGCAACCATGGAGCCCATTCAGCCTTTTTTCACTGTCACCGTATGTCTACTGGATGTTGCTAACAGATGCGGTACTGCAGCGCTACACAGCATCATCCCCTTGCCTTTTGCAAATTAGCCAAGAGGGTGACCAGCTCTACTGTACCGTCTGCTGCATTGCAAGTTGACAATGACTGTTACCAGTCATACTGTACCGTCTGCTGCTGTCATGGGTGCTCCTGACCAGCCTCGGTGAGGTCAGCCGGGGGCGCATGGACAAAAATGGGAATGACTCCCGAGGTCATTCTCTTCTTCAAGTTTTGTCTAAAGGGAGAGTCAGTCCTGCCTAGAATATCAGGCAAGCCTACTAAAAAACCAGAGAGGCAAATGGCCGCTCCAGATC
This sequence comes from Mauremys reevesii, assembly GCF_016161935.1. NCBI lineage: Eukaryota > Metazoa > Chordata > Testudines > Geoemydidae > Mauremys > Mauremys reevesii. The sequence goes on from NC_052639.1 coordinate 19,218,251, forward strand.
AGAGCCCCAGACATCCTGCAGAAATGATGAGCTGCATGCCATTCTAGGGGGTGCCCCTGCAACAATCCCACCCATTGCTTCCCTCCTCCCCCACCCCTCCTGGGCTACCGTGGTAGTTATCCCCCATTTGTGTGATGAAGTAATAAAGAATGCATGAATTTGAAACAACACTGACTTTATTGCCTCTGCAAGCAGAGATCAAAGGAGGAGGAGGAGGAGGCAGCTCCAGCTGCTATGATATTCCAGGCAGGAATGAATCTCCAGGAGACAAAACTTAAAGAAGAGAATGACCTGGGGAATCATTCTCATTTTCGCCCAGGCCCGGCCGACCTCACCGAGGCGGCCAGGAGCAATCAGGGGACGGCGATGACGGAGATCAGTCATGCTGCACCATCTGCAAGGGAAGGGAAGGGAAGGAAGGGATGCTGCTGTGTAGCGCTGCAGCACCGCATCTGCCAGCAGCATCCAGTAGACATACGGTGACATTGAAAAAGGCGGAAATAATTTTTTCCTTGGTTTCACAGGGGAGGGTTGGGGGCTGATGACATATACCTGAACCACCCGCAACAATGTTTTTGACCCTTCAGGCTTTGGAAGCTCAGCCAAGAATTCAAATGGTTTTCGGACAGTGCGGGAACTGTGGGATAGCTACAGTCGTCAGTCGCTCCTCCTCCGTGAGCGTCCATTTCATTCTTTGGCTTTCTGTTACGCTTGTCTCAGCTCCTTAAGTTTCACGCAGCACTGGGCCGAGTTCCTGTTGTGGCCTCTGTCCATCATGGCCTTGGAGATTTTTTCAAATGTTTTGGCATTTTGTCTTTTGGAACGGAGTTCTCGTAGAATAGATTCATCTCCCCATACAGAGATCAGATTCAGTATCTCCCGTACGGTCCATGATGGAGCTCTTTTTTGATTCTGGGACTAAATGGTCACCTGTGCTGATCAGTGCTCCACGCTGGGCAAATAGGAAATTAAATTCAAAAGTTCCTGGGGCTTTTCCTATCTACCTGGCCAGTGCATCCGAGTTCAGATTGCTGTCCAGAGCGGTCACAATGGTGCACTGTGGGATAGCTCCCGGAGGCCAATACCGTTAGATTGCAGCCACACTAACTCTAATTCGAAATGGCAATACCGATTTCAGCGCTACTCCCCTCATCAGGGAGGAGCGCAGTTATTGATATTAAGAGCCCTTTATATCAAAATAAAGGATTCCATTGTGTGGATGGGTGCAGCGTTAATTTGGTTTAAAACGCTGCTATATTCGAAATAAACTCGTAGTGTAGACCAGGAAGGAAGGAAAACCTTCAATCAGAGCTCAAGCCTTATTAGACATCAGAAAATTCACATGAGAGAGAACTGTAATAAATGCCTTGACTAGGGTTGGCCAAAGATTTTTTTTTTAAATCACATTTGTTAATTCCCCACAAAGTGATCTTCACATCATCTTCACCGTGGTCTCTCAGCTCCTGCAGATGGGTTGCCTGCTTCTGCCTTTTGCAGCTGACCCTTCTTTGGGGTCAATCCTGCGTTCTTTTCTATCAACTTTTTTCCTTCTGAGTCGTAGGAGTGTGTGTCCCTCCAGCTAGGAATGTTCATCAGCTCCAGGTGGGGGGAGAGAGAGGTTTGATCCCAACAAGCTACACTGAGGCAAAAACTACCTGGGCCTTCCATCCACTAGGGCTGCACATGGTGTTGGCTGCTCAAGTTAGTGACCTTGGTGTAAAAAGACAGTTATAGTTGTAGTGCAGCTGCAGCCCAGGTGCAGTGGTTGGCATTAGCTTTCCCTTTGACCTGACCTAAACTCCATCACTTTTCCTAGTCTAAACAAACCCTGAGCATCACGGTTATACTGTTCCCCCATTTCAAAGCAATTGTTAGTCATCAACAAATTGTTTCGTTCCCAGTTGCTCTGATGTTGCTTCAGGTTGTGCTGAATTGTTACTACCACTTTTCTCACTTAAAATATATTGAACTATAACAAAGAGATGGAACTGGGAGAGATAGCTCAGTGGTTTGAGCATTGGCCTGCTAAACCTAGGGTTGCGAGTTCAGCCTTTGAAGGGACGATTTGGGGCAAAAATCTGGGGATTGGTCCTGCTTTGAGCAGGGGGGTTGAATTCAATGACCTCTTGAGGTCCCTTCTAACCCTGATATTCTATGAACAGGGCAGGGATAGGGGAAAATGTCACTTCACCCTCTCTAACAACAGAAGAAGCTAGGGTAAGTCAGAGGGCTTCCCTATCACCATCCAAACCATTCAGTTGGGAAGGTCAATATATTTTCTAAAGGGCTGTGAAGAAGATTCCCTGGTAAATGACTTGGAACTAAGGTTAGGGGGTTGTTACAGGAGTGGGTGGGTGAGATTCTGTGGCCTGCATTGTGCAGGAGGTCAGACTAGATGATCATAATGGTCTCTTCTGACCTTAAACTCTATGAGACTATAAGATACCCATGCGTTTGGCCCCCAAAGCAGTTGTGGCCCAGGCCCTGCAGGAGGTTGCTCGTGAAGAGATCTCCTTCCTAATCAGGTGCGGGTTGCCTGTTATTTGGGAAATGCAATTCCCATCTAGGTAGGGAAGGGAAAAATGGAAGTGATGTTTCTGTTCAGTCACCCCTGGGCGATGCTGCAAATATGTAGAAAATGAAATCCGTGTTGAATGTGATATAGCTGCAGAAAGAGACCTATTTTCCATAGATACCTGACATTTGGTGTTTTACAAGGATTCTAAGCCACACCTGAATTTAGTCCCTAATTTAAATCTGTGCCACCAGATTAAAGAAATAAAGGGCATATTTGGGGAGGAGGAGTTATACTTCACTATTGCTACTGATCTTTTATGTGCTTGGTGAAGAATTCTACACCAGAGAAGTATAAAATTACTCCAAGAAAAGTCAAAGATTTGACAAGGACTCAGGTAGAAATCGCATGTACTAATGGTTGATTTTTCGCCCCAGTGATGGAAGCTATGGTGACCTGTGGCCCAGGTAAACTATTTTTAGAATGCTGCTCCCTAGTTAAGTGGCATTGGTCTCACTCCTAAAGGATGCCATTATTAAATTGGGAACAACTGTCTTTTACCATTTGGATCCAAAGTTTCATGAAGCACAGAGAGAAACATCTGATTGCTTCAGAGCCAATCCATGCCTATGGGTCCCAATCTGGCTGCCTTTTTGGACAAGAAGCAGTTCCATGCTGGGCAAATTATGGTAGCTAATGAGGGAATGTATCAGATTCCAAGTTCAGACTGCAGGATACATGAATGCTGAGTCCTGACTCTGTGGTTTGGTCTCTTAGTTTTGCTATTAAGTCTTATGCATTTGTATCACTTCTCCACCTGTTGCTACTCTGAAAGATTAGAAAATGTGATAATAGAACACAGGTGTTTTTTCTCATGATGCAGCCTTCCCACGTAGCGTGAGAGCCCTTCCACCTACACTTATGGGAGAAGACCCAGGGCGAAATGAACTCACATAAATGGAAGGCTCCTAGGTTATTGTAGAATGTGACTTCACACAAAACTCAATGGTGGAAATGGGAATTAAGAGAAAACTGCCCTATAGGTTTATATTTTGTAATCTTTGAATAAGTTGTTACCAGTGACAATGAAATTAAACATGAAGTTAATTAGTGTAAAGTAAGAGGCTGATTATGTGATAACTTTCAGTGTTACTATATAATTCAGGTTTTCTTCTAGTTCTCTCCCCGCCCCTCCTACTATATTGGAAATGGTGGCTAATCCTGAAAAGTAAAACCTCACTCCAAAGGAATTAGAGCGGGGGAACATGTGGGAGAAATAGCATGTATGAAAATAGAGCCCCAGTGTAGACTGTAATTATTTCTCTTTCAAATGGAATTTATTTTGATAAACTTTTAAATAAATATTCTGTGAAGAGGAAAATTGCTTGAGTCAAGATGTGTAACCTTCTACCGAGTTAGAGGGTAACAACCACAGAGTCCCCAATTTGCTTGTTTGCTAAACAAAGACACATCGGGCGGGAGAGGTCAGAATTTAAAATGGTGATGGATGCAGGATGATTGATTTTTGCAACCAGTTATTTTTATGGGTGCTGAGACCGTTTTTCCTTTTGAGGAGGCAGCTGTTAGAGCCCAGCTGCTTAACCCTCAGGCCTGGCCATGGAAACCTCCCCGTCACTGGCCTTTGTTTCTTTCACGTTTGATACCTTTGGGGTTCACACGTCCACACTGCATGCGGTTTACGGCAGCAGATACTTTGAGAAAACTGCCGGGCTCAGTCGGGCTGTTCCAAACTGACGTTGGCCCAAACTCTGCCTCACTTCATCTAGAGTGGGACATGTCTGTATCGAAGGATTGGTTCACACCTGATTTGCCCAGACACCTCGCAGGAGGTGTGGTAAGATGGGGTAAGCTGGAATCTACAACGATAAAGTAAAAGGTAAGGGTGGGAGTCCTTCAGCTTTCAGCTCAACAAGCGTGTTCTGTTCATTCTCTCTGAAGCATCTGGCACTGGTCACTCAGGCAGCACACTGGGCTAGATGGCCCATTGGTTTGACCTAGTATGACCTGTCTTGTGTTCTTATGTAAGTCATCTAAGGGAGACTGACTTCCAGGATCCCAGGACTGATCCCCTCTGGGGAATGAAGCACAACAGTGACAGGCTGTGCAGCCTGCACTAGTCTCCTGTACCTGAAAAGCCTGCTAGCCCGAAGTGCTGGGCCAGCTATGCCAGTACCTGGTTCCTCAACTGCAGCTACAGGTCCTGCTCCATGTGACTCCAAAGCCAAAGAGCTGCAGAGATCCAACCCCTCATAATCTTTGCCATTTATTTTCCTTTTTCTATTATTAGTGATGCAATAGTGAAATCTAAGGAGAAAACTAATTCACTTTGAGGCTGTGGGCTAAATATAAGCAATAATTTGGTTTCGGTATTGAAATGTTCAGCTCTCCAAATCTGGGATGCACTGCCTGGGTGAAAACCTCTGATTGGGGTTTTGGTACCACTAAAGATGCACCTGCCTCCTTGGGTTGCTGTTCTAGGATTTATAAGGGTTGATTTTCTGCTGTATTCATCTGATGGTTTGACTAAATTGATGACTTGATTCCAACGCAATATCCTAGTTAACTCGTTGATTTACTGATTTGACCTGAACTTTATCACTGTATTGTTTAACCTTTCATTAGCTAGTCGTTTAGCCTTAGCGATGTATGTTCTTGGTTGTATTTGTTCATGTTAATAAAACATGAAACTGGGATACTGAGTCATTTCTTTCAATAAGCAACAAGGGCTGGAACTGTGGAGAATGTGAACGGAGATCAGACATTGGACGTCTGAGCCTTATCAGATTCATCTAAATTAACACTGTGTTTCCCAAAGGAGCAATGGAGGGCATCTATCTTAGCTCCAGCTGCGGCCGGGTGGGGAGGGAGAGCTCAGACCATCACAAGGAAAATAAGCTCCCTACCCAGGCTTTCAGGAATTTGGGGAGGGTGCAGTGTGTCTGAGTGAGGAGAGATCAGTGAGGTGGGGCTGATCTGAGTAGGGGTCAGGGTCTTGCTCTGCAGCCACTCTCATGGCCCTGCCCAATCCTTACCCCAGTCTGATTTGCCCAGGGGGCCTTGTCAGGCCAAGATGGGGTTGGAGCTCTGGTTGGAAGGGCTGTAAAAGGTAGTGAACAGTTTGTAGATTTCAGCCAGCAGGGTGTTGGTAGAGTAAATGTGTGTGTGTTAAAGGGACGCTGCTGACAGAGGACAGGATGAAGGTGGTGCAGGCAACTGTAACTGCGTCTCCTGCTTTTCAGAAGTTTGAGTCTTGCGGCTGCAGAGGTTCTGCAAGGGGCTGATATTGCTCCAGCCAATCTTAACTCTGCATTAAGGAAGGGTTTTGCCCTTTAATGATTAATTCTCCTCAGTACTAACTGGGCTCTGAGGCTGACCCCAAGCTAAATGCTTAGAAAGAAAACAATGAAAATATCAACTGTCCATGACTCGTTTAAAACAAATCCTGTCCCTCCTGTCTGCACTGGCAATGGTGAGAGGAAACCAAGCCAAGTGATTCATTGCCTCGGGAGAAGTTTAACCACTTCCATTCTCTGTATCTTTACTGTAACGGAAAGGAACAAGAAAAGCAAACGGAGTTCACAGAGAAAAAGTGGCAGATTTCTTTTCTCTCCAAAGCTCTGAGAGCAAACCCTGTTCTCCACATGACCCTCTTCTTTATATTTAACTCCTCCCCATTGGGCTGGATTACTGCTAGTAGCACATCCTCGCTCTGCTTCCTTCAGCGTCTCAGTGTGATTACGATTAGATGAGTAATGTCCGTCCTTTCCCCTTCAACCTGCAAAGGAAACTTCTGCTTCACCACACCAGCTAACAAGAAGTCATGAAAGCAGTTTCCTTGGGAATTCCAGTCCTTGTATTACCACCAAAAACACTAGACTGAGAAATGAGTGGTTCTTTAAAATCAATGTCTTCAACTAAGGCCTGGTCTACACTAGGTGGTGGGGGGGGGTCGATCTAAGGTACGCAACTTCAGCTACGTGAATAGCGTAGCTGAAGTCGAAGTACCTTAGCTAGAATTACTTACCCGTCCTCACGGTGCGGGATCGACGTCCGCGGCTCCCCCGTCGACTCCGCTACCGCCACTCACTCTGGTGGAGTTCCGGAGTCGACGGGAGCGTGTTCGGGGTTCGATATCGCATCTAGATGAGACGCGATATATCGAACTCCGAGAAATCGATTGCTACCCGCCGATCTGGCGGGGAGTGAAGACATACCCTAAGAGGCTATATCTGATCTCACAGGACCAGCCGCCCACCCAGGTCAATATATAACTTAGATATTTCCCCAAAATCACATTGATGCCAATCCTTCAGTATCTAAATGCTAAAGGTTTATTTATAAAAAGAAAGAAAGAAAGAAAGAAAGAAAGAAAGAAAGAAAGGTGAGAATTAAAATTGGTTAAAGGAATCAAATACAATAATTGCAAAGTTCTTGGTTCAGGCTTATAGCAGTGATAGAATAAACTGCTGGCTTGATAAGTCTTTGGGTGCTTCCAAGTCACTGGAAGTTCCTCTCCCTTGGTTAGATGCTCCCATTAGTATAAGTCCATAGTCCAGATGTTTGAGCAGGAAAGAGGCTGGAGCAGGCTAGAGGCACAGTGGAGATGTTTCCAGGGCCTCTTTTAACTTCTGCCATATGAAGGGAAACCTATTGTTTCAAAGTCCTCAGCACAGCTAGTGGAAAATCACAGGTGAAAGATGGGAGCTTGGAGTCACATGGGCAAGTCCCTGTCCATGCCCCATTTTGCTCAGTCATTGAAAGATGGATACTTTGCAGGATACGTCAGATAGAACATTCACAGAAAAGTCCGTTCAGTGTAGATGGGTGCCTCCCATGGTCCATTGTGAATTAAGTGTCCGTTCGATGGGCCACTCACTGGCTAACAGCTCACTTCAGCGGATGCATAGAATGGAACACGGAAAGAAGATATTTATACATACAGAGACCGTGAAAAGGTGGAAGTAGCCATACCAACTCTAAGAGGCCAATCAACTGAGATGAGCAATCATCAGCAGGAGAAAAAAACCTTTGAAGTGATAATCGAGATGACCCACAGAAGGTGTGAGGATACTTAACATGGAGAAATAGATTCAATTAGTGCAATGACCCAACCATTCCCACTCTCTGTTTAAAATTAAGTTAATTTTATCTAATTTGCATATTAATTCAAGTTCAGCAGTCTCTCTTTGGAGTCTGTTTTTGAAGTTTTTTTGTTGCAAAATTGCCACCTTCAAGTCTGTCACTGAGTGGTTAGAGAGGCTGAAGTGTTCTCCTACTGGGTTTTGAATGTTATGATTCCTGATGTCAGATTTGTGTCCATTTATTCTTTTGCATAGAGACTGTCCGGTTTGGCCAATGTACCTATGGCAGAGAGGCATTGCTGGCCCATGATGGCATAGATCACGTTGGTAGATGTGCAGGTGAATGAGCCCCTGATGGCGTGGCCACTTTGGAGAAGTGTCCAGCCCCTGCTGCTGTGCCAAGAAGCACAGACGTGGGACAGCATGGCGGAAGCGGAGCGGTTTGGTCCTGTCCTCCACTGGGCACAAGCTGTCATTGTCTCGCCAGGCTGGGACAATGGTCGGTCTTGGGGCTGGTCTATTTGCTCTGAACCCTCAGATCATGTGCTCTGATCCATGAACAGCACGTCAGGATCAAGGCACATGTCCTGGACCCCAGACCCCAGCTGCAGAAGCCTTGGTAGGATGGATGGAGTGGACGTGAGGACAGGAACTGCAGCGTCCCTAGGACAGAAGAGCTGATTCCCTGAGGCTCCTCCTGTATCTCAGGGTCTCCCTAGAAAGGAGCCAGTGACTTTTCTCAGGGTCCCATGTCCTGCATCTCACAGGTGTTGGTTTCAGTCTCTCAGGCCCCAGCCAGGCCTGGTTTTCACTGTTAGTGCTTAAAGCAACCGTGCAGAGCTCTGGCTGAGAGTCCCAGCTCCTTCCCTCTGCTCCCCTGCGCCCCCGCCCCAGGAGACGTAAGGGTCCCAACATTGCACTGCACTGACAGCTCTGGGAACGTGGGGCGGCTTGGGTTCAAGCTGGGAGGACACAACGGAAACGGGACTCTTCTAGTCTCTCCTTTGCAGCCCTCTGGCGGGGTTAAGGGGAAATTCCACCCCAGACCGGCCCATTCTACTCACCTCCAAGAGGTGCTGCAGCTTAGCTGGGGTGGGGGTCTCGGTGAGCAGGCACCCGACCATGGCGTCCAGCCTCTGTAAATAGGTGTTGTGCAGAGCCTGCAAGAAGCGGGAACACCCGTCAGTCATGGGACATGGGGCTACACCAGTCACGGGACCAGGGGGGTTCTCTGAGAGCCCTGGCCAGACCCAAAAGGCACATCCTGGCCTCTCCCATTCACATCATTCCAAGGACACTTGGCAAGAGTTCCTAGTCGGATGCCTGCTGGCTCCTCAATCCTTGGCCTTAGCAGTTCTCTGTGCAGGGCCTGGTACCCAGCAGACTAGGGACCAGCCAAACTGCAATGGGTGGGAAGAAGGATCCCCGGGAGAGTCCAGGCAGCAGAACACAGAATGAGGAGAGGGAAGGCTGGGATCAGCCACAGAGGGGTAATACAATCTCCCCTGGAGGAAGGGCCCTCCCTGCCAGTTTGTCTCGGGCCTGTTCCCAGCTCTGCTCACCCTCCCTATTCTCAGCAGCTCCATCAAACCAAGGGAGCAGGGACCAGAGGCGGCTCCTGCTCCTGGGACAGGGAAGTAGGATCGTGACCTACCTGGAAGTGGGTGGTATCCTGCCCAGTGCCCATCGTGAAGATGGTGTAAAGAAGAGCCCGCAGGAGGCGTGATTCCAGCTCCAGGGCAAGCAGCGGCTTCAGTTTGCTGCGGGGAGAGAGGAGCCCGTGTTATCCTTGGCGGCACCGGAGTGGCGCTGGCACTGCCATGGCCATGACCCCCTCCCCCGCAGTGATCCCCTCCCTACGGCCGCTGTAACGTTCCTGGAGGAAATCACCCCCAGCCAGGAAAGTGGAGACGTTCCCGCCTCCTCTGCTGGGGATGGGAACAGCCACAGCTGGGGATAATCTAGGCCGAGAAGATCTGGGACTCCTGCCCAGACCCGATCAGCACCAGGGTTAAGGCAGCTGGATGGGACGGTCCTGGTACCTGAGGCTGCAAACTGCGGCCATGGAACTGGAGATGATGGAGGTTGGCTCTGGCACCATGGGCAGATTTTCAATCAGCTCCTGAGAGACCCCAAGAAGATAAATTTGCATGTGAGACTCAGGCCCTGCAGACCCACAGGCACTTCCCAGGGAGGAGGCCAAAGTTCTCTGCAGAAACAGCCAGTGTCACTCCCACCCCCAACCAGCGGGGCCCCCCATTCCTCCCACCCGTCAAACTTCCTACCCTCCTCCCCTCCGGCCTTACAATTCCCCCACTGCCAGCTCCCGATTGGTGTCAGAAGCTCTCCCTTCCCTGCTCCCCAGCCCTCAGCCACAGGAACCACTGTTCTCTGCTTCCCCCTCTGGCCCCACCAACTCTTTCTCTCGTTTCTGGGTCCCTCGCCCCAGGGGCCAGACACGGGGTCCCACTCACCGCAATGCTCTCCACGAGGGCCGCTTTGGAGACGTGGGGCTCCAGAGTGTTCAGCCCCTGCTGCTGTGCCAAGAAGTACAGAAGTGGGACACTACGGAGGAAGCGGAGCTGTTTGGCCATCAACTAGGAGTGGGGTGGGGGGAGAGAGAGAGACAGTTAGGTAGGGACCTCCCCAACCCACCTACACCAGCTCCATGGCTCAGGAACCCCATGGAGTTGGACAGGGAAAGCCGCCCTGCTTCCCGAACCAGTGTCGCCCTGCACAGACTGGGGTTGTAACTGGGACAGTGTCTGTGGGGAGCGGACACCTTGGCCTGCGTGAGACAAATGCCCCCACTTTGGGGTGCCAGGTAACAAGGGAGCAGTTCCCCCCATTGGGGGTGATGGATTCTCTGGGACAAGACCCCCCTGTGTGGGTGGGGATGGAAGAAGGGGCAGGGCAGACTCAGGGGCAGCGCAGCTGTAAGATTTTTGTACCTCAGCTCTGCCCTGGAGGTAGTCCTGGATGACCCTGATGGTGTCTTGTTCAGGGGACACCTCCTCCTCCTCCTTCTCTTCTTCCTCCTCCTCAGCCCACTGCTGCTGGGCACTGGGGGTCTCTGCACCAGGGAGAGCAGGAGAAAGGACCCTCCCTGCTGCCACTGGGGGATGCAGTGTAGAGAAATGGCTCAATGTCCCCATCCTCAACAAGGAGCCCCATGGCACAGAGGGCCGCACCCTGCCCTCCCAGAGACACCCTCAGGCCCATCAGCCTCAGGGCCCCGTGGCCGTCAGCCCCCCCCCAACATCATCAGGGGAGGCTGGAGCTCCCCGGACTCTGCCCAGCATCCCCTGCCACAGGGTGCAGCTGTGCCACCCCCACTGGTGTTAGTGGGGCTCCCATGTCTCAGTCCTGGCGTCTTGGTGACCCAATGGGCACAGGGTGTTATTAGTCCCCTACTGCCCCCATCCTTCCCCCTGTCCCCTGGGTCTCCCCTCACCTGCACAGAGGGAGCCTTCAGCCTCAGGGCTGTCAGACCCCACAGAGGAGGTGCTGGCCCCTCAGGAGTAGGCAGAGCTGCTGGTCCCCGTGCCGGAGCCGCCCAGCTCCTGCTCGGTTGGCTGGGGGCTCCTCGGTGGCCAGGCTGGTGGATAGCTCCTGCTGGGCCCTGGGGCTGGACTCCTGGCTCCTCTGCTTCCGGGAAAGGAAGCCGCAGAGCCACCTTGCCCGGCTCCTGCCCTCGCCTGGGTCCCTCCTACATAGCATCACCCGGGGCCACCTCCATTTGGGACCAGAAGGTGCCTCAGGGCCTGCTAAGGAGCTGGTGTTTTCCTCTTCCTCCAGAAGGTCAGGAGCTTCTCCCACTTTGCCTGCCCACTGGCCTCTTCCTCGCCCGGGGACAGAGGGGCCACTCTCCTCCTGGGCAAGACGGACACTGCTCCCTACTGGCTCCAGAGCCACCTGCCCAGCCTTCCTCCTCAGCATCCGCTTCCGCCGCTCCATCCTGGAACTGAGTGGGGAGCAGCCATGAGTCTGGGCTCAAGGCAGCTCTCATTAATGGGCCTGCCTGCTCCCCTGCCTACGTCCCCTCTGCTGAGGCAATTCCTCCTCCCCACACACCCCACCCCAGGGCAGGGGCTGCCGTCCACACGCACTGGCAGCAGCTCACAGCACAGGCTGCTCCCAATGTTCCCCTCACCCAATAGGGACCTGTGAAACTGGGAGAGTCTCATTCTTTCAGAGCAATGGGGCTCTCCGTTAGTTTGGACAAGCCGCTCCTCCCCCCAGTAGACCCCGCTCCTCCCAGGCCAGAGAAAGAGCGGAACCCGGATAGTCCTAAATGAAAGTTCGTTCACACGGTGCCAATCCCAGGAGGGAGGAGTCGCCCTCAGTTCCCACTGATTTCACTGCTTGCCATTGTGGGTGTTCAGCACCTGGCAGGTTCTGCCTCCCGAAAGACTCTCGACGTTGGGAACAATCTCCTGCAAGGGAAAGGCTGGGAGCCCTATTGCTGGGCCATTCCCACCCCACTGGCGATGGCTCTGGAGACCTCCACTCACTTGCTCTAGATGAGATGGAGCTGGATGGCAGATGCTCTCTTCCTCAATCTCCTCCACCCAGGTGGGCTGGAAAGGTGCTGCACAATGCCCTGCCAGTAGGGTAGAGGGTAGAAGCCAGGAGACCGAAAGTGGCTGTGAAAACAAGACAATGTTTTATTGCCAGGAATGGATAAATTCAGCCTAGCAACTGGGGTTCACATCACTCACCTACGGCCAGCAGGACACCCCATCTCCAGGTCTCCTAGCACCTCACGCACATTCCTGAAGCGTGACGGCCCAAGGGCTCTAGGGCATTTCTTCAGAGGTGTCTCCACTGTCGTCGTCTTTGCTGTTGTCATGTTCCATTCTATAGGAGTTTATAAAAATATGCTAATGAGTGTGAATATAATGTAACTGCAGTATGCTTCATGCAAAAGGTCTCTTGTAAGGTATCATTACAAGGCTTATAATCTACTGAGTGTGGTCATCCTATTTGTATAAATGTATCACTTTTGTATCTGTATCTGAGTGGAAGGAACAAATGGGGCAGCCATCGTGAGAAATCCACTAGCTACCACCTGAGCTGGAACAAAGGCTGGACCAGGGAAAGGAGTGTGAGGAGGGCTCCAGGGAGGCATGGCAGGCCCAGCCCAGCCCAGACGAGTGGCTCCTCAGTCCGTTCCCGACTGAGCGGCTCCCTTCGGCCTGGCTTCGTCCGCCCCTGCCTGGCCCCAGCTGAGTACCCCAGGCCCAGCCCGGTCCCAGCCTGGCCACGGCTGTTTTGACCATATATGGCCTGTGACGTTATGGGTGTAATATAATCTCTCATTGGAAGGCGACAGGGCCAGAAAGAGTTAATTAACTCACAGACTGACTTAACCCTTTAAAGACTGGTTAGGAAGATATGTAAAAATCCACCCACTTTCCTTTTGAAAGAGCCCGTGTGGATAGCTTTGAAAAGGTCTCAGATGGAGTAAGGGCTGTTAAGAAAGTTGAGCAGCTCTATAAGCAAGTGGCTGTGTTTGGCCAGCTGGTTGGGAAGACAATGGTGTTGGAACAGGAATGTCTCCATTCTGATTCTTTAAGTGAGCAGTCTGTGCTTCTGTGTTGATGCAAATTACTTGGCTGGCAGGGAGAAGACTTGCTAATGGCTGTTAGCAAAGAGAGCCCACCCCATCAGCCAGTAAATTCTGTTAAGCAAGAAAAATCAGGGTTTGATCCTTCAGAACAAGGAGGAAGTTTGCAAAGGGAAGCCACAGGTTCATGGGTGGCAAGTCTGTAGAAATTTTGGTGGTGCTCAGAACCCGCCCCAACTCTGCCCCACCTGCCTAAGGCTCTCAGAGGGGTCTCGGCGGGGAGGTCTGGGGTGCAGATCCTGGGCGGGGATTAGGGTCCAGGGTGCAGGCTTTGGGATGGAGTTTGGGTGCTGGGTGCAGGCTCTGGGCTGGGGCAGGGTGGGTGTGCAGGAGGGGTGAAGGGTGCAGGCTTTGGGACGGAGGTTTGGGGTTTTTGGGAAGGGGTGTGTGGGAAGGGGGTGCACCTTCTGGGAAGGGAGTTTGGGGATAGGCGGGAGGACAGGGGTGCGGGCGGTGGGGCTGAGGATGAGGGCTGCATGACGGGGGGGGGCTCAGGACTGGGTCAGAGGATTAGGGTGCAGGGGGATGAGGTTTGGGGCTGAGGATGAGGAGTTCATGCAGGGCGCTCAGGGATGGGGCTGAGGATTAGGGTGCAGGGGATGAGGTTGGGGCTCAGGATTAGGGTGTGGGGATGAGGGCTCGGGCTGGGCTTGAGGAGTCGGGTGCTGGGGGAGGAGGGCTCCGGCTCGGGCTGAGGATTCGGGTGTGGGGGGATGAGGGCTTTGGCTGGGGTTGAGGATTAGGGTGCAGGGGATGAGGGCTCTGGCTGGGGTGGAGGGTTTTGGGGCTTTGGAGGCTCAGGGTGGGGCCGGGCCCGATCCAGGCAGGGCCGGGGAGAGACCCAGCTCCAAATATTGCTGGAGCAGGGCACCCGGCCCTGAATATTCCTGGAGCCCGGCACATGAGGTGTATATAACCTGCCGCCTATGCAGGTTAACCTAAAAGGCGCAAACCCCAATGGTATTGAGCCAAAGGTGTGGCATGATGACAAATCTGATTGTAGGTGGACCCTTGCCATGAAGTTGGTGTTATCGCTAATGGTAATTTTGTAACTAATGTGTTGCTATTACCAAGAACTGTAAAAATGTTCCAGCTAAGGTGACCAGATGTCCCCATTTTATAGGGACAGTCCCGATATTTGGGGCTTTTTCTTATATAGGCTCCTATTACGCCCCACGCCCTGTCCTGATTTTTCACACTTGCCGTCTGGTCACCCACATGTGTGGGTCCCAGCTGCTCCCTGCTCCCCTCACTGAAGCAGGTGTGCAGGGTTACTGCCCTGGGAACTGCAGGGCATCAGTGGACATGGGGCTGGCTGAAGGCAGGGCAGGGGCTGACTGGAGGTAGGGTCTGGCTGCAGGCAGGGCAACGGGTGCAGGGCTGGTGCGGGCAGGACAGGGTGTGCGGCAGGGGCGGGCAGGAGACAGGCTGGCTGAGGGCAGGGAGTGCGGGGCTGGCTGGAGACCGGGGCTGGCTGAGGGCAGGGAATGCGGGGCTGGCTGGAGACGGGCCGGTCAGGCAGGGCTGGTGCAGGCAGGGGCTGGCTGCGGACAGGGGGTGCAGCCCACCCTGTACGATGGTTGCCCCCTCTTCCTCCCTCCCCCACCAGGGTAGCAGCAGCAGCCCGGGCTCAGGGGCTATTTAAAGGGCCCAGGGCTCCCCTGCTTCTACCGCCCCAGCCTTTAAATAGCCACCAAAGCTGCACCACTTCCCCAGAGCTCCCCAGGCCCTTTAAATACCCCCTGCCCGGGGGAAGCCGTGTTATACCAATATAATAAAAACCAACAGGATCTTATTAAGAGGGATAAGGGCAAGATGGCAAGATACACATTTATTGTAAATACCATAACAAAACAAAAGACAACAGTAAACAACGTTGTTTTACTACTTATTTCTATCACTACTTATTCCTTATACACACACACACATATATTCATTCACACAATCATTCATTCAGGTTCTGTACAGATGTTATAGTTACCAGCCTAGACATTGCTCATGCCAAGTTACTGACCAGGTATCTTGGTCATGAGGATGGAGCCAAGTCTGTGTCAGATGCATTTGATGCTCCTGGAGGCTGGCAGCAGAACCATAGACTCAGGCTGTGGCTACAGCACTTCAAAGCGCTGGCCTGCGTAGCGCTCACCAGCGCTAAGCTGTAGTCAAAGCACCAGCACTGGAGAAAGCTCTCCCAGCGCTGTCCGTACTCCACCTCCTGTGGGGAATAACGGACAGCGCTGGGAGCCGCTGCTTTGATCACACTGGCGCTTTGCAGCGCCATGGTTGCAGCGCTGGAGAGGGGGTGTTTTTCACACCCTGCTGCAGCGCTGCAAATTTGTGTAGCCAAGCCCTCAAAGTCCTCAGTCTTTAGAGTCCAGTTTGATAGAATTTATTCCTATGTCAGTCCATGAGAGTTGCTTCATTTGCTGTTGCTAAATCAATCAGCAGGTGGCTCCCATTCTGTCAGATGCTTTTTCCTTCCTTGAGAGGTAGGTGGGCTCCATTCTGTCAGATGCTTGTTTCCTTCCTTTGAGGGTAGTGGGGTCATCTGGTTGATCCCACTTGACACCTTCTTCAGCCGACACTGAATTCTTCAGGCTGGTAACTTCCTAACCATTCATTCATTGTTTAAACTAGGCATGCATTCACATACATTCTCTATCTTAATTACATCTAGTTCACTGTCTTTTTACCATTAGGGGTGTTACCAATTTATGTGAACCTCCCTGTCTTTTAACAAGCAAAGATAAAGTGAGATGAAAACTTACAGAGGGTGGGGATCTCTATTTATACACTATAACAGCTACTGTTTTGGCTTACTTAGAGATAATTAATGTTTAACAAGTTTTATACCAAGTATCTCTTTGAGCTTAACAAGTTTTATACCAAGTATCTCTTTGAGCAGGCTTCACACAGATACAGCTGGTGGCTTGCAGGTTAGAGGCTAAATGTTGGGAATCACAAATTTACTTCTAACATAAACCTTAAGTTATAAAGTATTAATTAACAATAAATTAATAAATCATTTCTTTTATAAACCATGTTTAATATAAACCTTCTTTAATATCCCTACAGCCGGGACACCCCGGTACAGCGCTGAGCTCTTGCCAGTACACTGTACTGGGGCTTAGGCACAGGGCCCTCTAGGGGCGGGGCCCGATTCAGGGGAATTGGTTGAATTGGCCTAAAGCTGGCCCTGCTGGCAGCTCCAGCCTTTTTATAGGCAGAGGTTGGCTGATGTGTCACACAATCTCTTTATTACTCACCTGAGATGGGTCACCTGTTACTTGTGGCTCTGAATATGCATATAAGGAAAAATCCCAAAAAGTCTGACCATCTATGGCCATCAGGTACCAGTGATATGGAAGTGCCATCACCACAGCGGTGACCATAAAGTCAGGTGTTTTGACCACCTATGGCCTGTGATGTTATGGGCGTAATATAATATCTTATTCAGCCAGTCAGTCAGACAAAGAAGTTGTTTATATCTGCAGAAGATAATGCTGCCTGCTTCTTGTTTACACTTCTCTGCACGAGATGTCACTATTGTTTCATTGGCAATGGAGTGTGATGTCACAGACTGTGTACATCATCATGTAATGACTGACTGCACCCACCACTTTTAAACCACTTGGTTTGCACCCATGCCCTTAATCCTGTCCTAAAATTACCTTTTCATGTCACTAAGCTCTCTTGTTGCTGTGGGGTACTGTAGGTGTGAGGCAGGGCGGGTTGGGAGAAGAAATATTCTTTATCTGAAGAAGTGATCTGTATGAGGAAAACATTTGAAAACTTGTTTACTGAGTAATGTGAGTTCTTCACTCTACTTGATAGCATTTCTCTGCTTGTAACATGAACTTGTAGAACACCACATCCAAGCAATTCCAAAATTCCAGGAATATTCTAGGCATCAGTGAGCAGAGACCGTATTGGTTTTGGTGAAAATTGGAATGGGAAATAGACCAGTCGTGCTTAAGTTAGGTTTGGCGCCTAACTCCTATTGAAATCAGTGGGTGTTATGCACCCCTAATCTGCTGGTGCAATTTTCAAAAGCACCTTTAAGCATCTGTTTGCATCTTAAGCACCTAAATATCTTTGAAACACTGGTCCTTCATCTCGCCTCAGTTCCCCATCTATAAATGGAGGTTAATAATACTTTATCCTACGGTTTGCCTATCTTGTCTATTTGTTTAGATTGTATTTGAGGCACAGGACAATCTCTTACTATGTTTTGTAATGGGACCCTGAATTTTGGTTGGGACATCTAAACACTACCATAAAACAAAAAATGATCAGCCCCATAATATAAAAGGCCCACCAATGATCTAGTTTCAGGGCAAGTCACAGGCCCAGCTGCCTCAGAGGAAAGTCTGAGAAACACAATATCAAACAATTATGGATTAACCTGCCCATAGGAGAAGTTTCTTCCTGACCCCTATCAGTTGGTGGTAGGCTTATATCCTGAAGCATAAGGATTTATATCCTTCTACATTTTGTATACCAGCGGAAGTTTGGATGATATGGTCCATATAACTGTCTAATCCTTTTCTGAATCAGCAGCGTCTGACCCACCAGAAACTCAACGCCAATCTCCTGAGGAGAGAGACACAATCAGACAGAGACTGAGGGCTTCCCCACCTTTAGCAACACCCTGAAACCCCCTCCCCATAGGGACATGTCCTGATTTATTTGCCCCCATGTTAATCCAGCCCAGAGCCTGCCCCCAGCCTGGTGACAGTGAAGGTGAGGGGGAGGAGGGGGCGGCGTGAGCAGGGGGGGCCTCGGGGAGGCCACGGCAGATCCGGGGCTGCTCTGAGGGTCACAAAGGCCCCGTGGGCGAAGAGGCTGCAGCCCGAACTGGACAACGCACAGCAGAATCTGCCCCTCGGTCCCTGCGCGCAGGGACGGGACCTCGCCAGCGGCCCAGCGGCAGGCCGCCGCTCGTGGGCTGCTCCCGGCAGCTCAGCCCCTGCCCCACCTGCTGCTGCCCCCAGGCCCCGCAGAGGTGAAACCCTTTCCTCGCACTGCCTCTGCCCTATGCCCCCGCCCCAGCCCGGCTCCCGGGCAGGGCGCGGCAGGCTGGGCCTGGCGCCTGGCACTGGGGTCTGGGCCCCCAGCCCGTGCGAGCCGCCACTCACCGTCCCGCCTCAGCGCCTGGACCTGCCCCCCCGGCCGCCGGCTGCCCGCGCCCCGCCGAGCCCCCAGCAGCGCCGGGCGGAGTCCCACTGGTGCGCCCGCGAGTTGACTGAGCCGCGCGGCCCCGGGGCTGGGGCCGCCTAACGCGGCGGGATCCGAATCCCAACGGCCGCAGAGCGCCGCGGGCCCGGGGCGAAGGCAGGGCGGGCGCTCGGGGCGAGGAAGCGGGGCATGCCCCCCGCGCCGAGTCTCTGTCCCGCGCTCTCCGCCAATCAGGGAGCGGGGAGGGTGCGGCCAGTGACGGGATAGGGCCCTCCTCCACCAGAGGCCGCCTGCGAGAGGGAGAACTACACTACCCAGTGTGCACTGGGAGGCGTTGTCTGAGCAACCAGGCCGTCCTGCCGCTCTGAGAAGAGCCAGGAACTACAACTCCCAGCCTGCCCCGGCGCCCGTCCTCGAGCCCAGGAAGGGCGGGTCCCTGGGTCAACCTGACACCTCTCCCCCACCCCGGCGTGCAGTGTATTGCCCGGCCGTGAAACGTGCCGCTGCTTCGCCCCTGCACAAAGCAGCTGAGCGGGCGGGAGAGGCGAGGACGGGCGGCAGCTCCCGCCCCAAACCTGGCGGGGCAGGTCTGTGCGGGCAGGTGAGTGCCGGGTCTGTCTCCGTCCGGTGACTTTACACCTGTGTCTGCACCGCGGGGATGGTCCCAGCGCCCCTTGTTTGCTGGGGCTCCCCGGGTGAGCTGGTTTCTGTCGTGTCTGAGGAGCCTTGTACCCGGCTACTGGTCAGCGCCCCTCACTCCCGCTGTCCCTCCCCAGCCACCTTCCTCCTCCTGGGCAGCCCGGCACTTTGAACACCCCTGCAGTAACAGTGTCACCCACAGACAAAGCTGCCACTGAACTGAATTAACCCTCCTCATCCCCGAGCCCCCTCGCTCCGCCCGTTTCCCCCCAAAGCCCTGCCCCTGCCCCGAGGTCCCTGCCTCACATCACCTGTCCCTTCCTCCAATGCCCCACCCTCACTCTGCCCTTCCCCAAATCCCCACTCCCACACTGCCTGCCTCCCCAATACACCCCTCCTCTGCCCTCATTGCCTTTCCCCCAAGTTCCCGCCCCTGCACCACCCAGTGACCCAGGAGCAGGCCAGACCAGGACGGGAGGCATAAACATGCTGCTCTGCCACAGACTTCCGGAGTGTCCTTGGGCACATCACTCAGCCTCTCTGGGCCTCAGTTCTCTCGTGGAAATGGGGCTGGTGGTGCTTCCGCCTTCCACGAGCCTGGGAGGAGAACTACCCTACAAATTAGGAAGATGCTGGGATCCTGGAGTCATGGGGGAGGTTCAGGGGAGAAGCATATTAGCACCATCATTTGGTATATGGAGTCTGTCTGGAAACAAAATATTTCCTGAAGTCATTCCAAACCCTGTATTCAGCCATAACCTTGGGAAATACGTAATGGAGCAGTGTGTTTTTCCTGTGTAGCCAGGAACGACCTGGCACCACCCCAGCTCTGCCCCCTTCCTGCCACTGCGACCCCATCTCACCTCCTGACCCTGGCTGGGCACCCCGCCCCTCGTAGCAGGGGCTGTGTGAGGGTCTCCTTGCAGCCCTCAGTGGGTGTCTGTGGGTGCTGTCACCTCTGCCAGAGACCCCAAGAAACTCACTAGCTTCCTCCTCATGTGGGGAAGGGCTCCTACTTTCTGACGTGGGAGGGAGATTCCGTGATGTCAGAGCCCGTGGGAGGAGGGTTCTAATCACAAGTCTGCAGTGGCAGGGCAACCCCTCCCCAGTCAGATTCTGCTAGGGGCTGGGCTGGGATCTCTAGGGAGGAGACACAGGAAAAAACAGTTGCCACTATGGAACCCAGGAGTCCTGGCTCCCAGTCCCCGCTCTCACCTCTAGACCCCACTCAGCTCCCAGGCTAGGGATAGAACACACCCCCACCCTGCTCTGACCATTAGACCCCACTCCTTTTAGGCTCACTGCCTCGTTCTATCCACCCAGCCCACCTGTCCATCCCTTTGCTGCAGGTTTCTGGGGTCACCTGCTCTGCACTCCCCCAGTGCAGCCCAAGACCTTTCCTCCCCCCAGCCACATTTCCTCGCCCCCCGCGTGGTGGGTCATCGGCGTGGCCCCCCACCGCCTGGTGAGGTGGGCTGTGCGGCGTGGCGGGGGGTTGTGCAAGGGCTCAGCACCCGGCAATGCAGAATGTAAACCACAGACGCTGCCCTGCCCGACCCCACGGAGCTGCCGTCCAGGGGCATTGAGGCCCAGTGCCTGCACCTGTGCCCTCCTGCCCCACGAGGGGCGAGCTACAGTCCCCACCACGTTCCGCAGAGGGGAGAAGGGTCAAGCCAACCAGCCCATTTAGGATGGGGGAAATCAACACCCTTTTTTCTGCACAGCCACTGACCATCAGCAGGATTCCTCCTCCTCCTCCTCCCTCCTGTGCTTCAGTGCGACTAAATCTCTGCACCTAGACAGCCGGTCCATCCGCTGCACCCTAGTCCCCCTTACCTAAGCCTCCCTGCCAAAGTCCTGCACCTGACCCCATAGAATTAAGTCTCATATGTCTTTGGGATCTCAACTTCTTGTGCCCAGAGAGTCTCAGCCCCCTCAGTAGATGATCTTAGTCTGAGAAACATAGTGTCTGTCTTCTCCAAAGACGTACTTGAGAGGATTTTCTTATGTGACCATGTGGCCTAGTGGATAAAGTATCTGACTTTGGATCAGGTGATTGAGGGGTCAAGTCCCTTTGTGGTTGTGCTTGTGCAGTTTTACCTTCATGCTGAAAGTCCTGCTCCCTTCAGGGCTGGAACCTCTTCTTGGCCGCTCAGGCCAATGCTCTGGCTTCAGCTAGAGCCCCGGGAAGGAGTTGGGAGTGGGCGTCACAAGGCAGGCTGGGGCATGAGCCCCAGGTGCTTCCAGTCTCGCCTTTGCCATTCCTGACTTGCCAAAGAAAATGGGCATCTGCCCAGGCTAGCATGTAGAGCAGTTTCCTCTTCCAAATGTGCATCTGTCCCTGTGCTTGGGGGTTTGCTAAATAGCACCGTGGGAGCTTGGGTGTTTCTCTGCTTCTCGCCAGCTGGGAAAAGCCTCTTGATAAAATCTCCTGCCCCACTGCTAAAGTGAGCACGGAGAGTGGGAATGGTTAGAGGCCCCACCGGGGGCTGGCCCTTTCCTACCGTCTTCTGATGTTGGCCACAGACCATCAGCAGCCGCTGCGCATGCTGATCTGTGGGTGGCCTTCAGTGGGTGTTTTGGTCTGCTCTGCAGGGCAGGAGATGGCAGTCTCTTGTGCTCCTCCCCTCTGCCCTGGCATGCCTCTGATCATCTGCTGGACTCCCACAGTGCCACTGCCCAGAGAGACACAGGGACTGATGCAAGAGGGGAAAGATCGAGAGGACCTCTCCCCCCACCTCACTCTGAGCTGCCCAGCCAGGGATGGGAGGCCTTGCTGCCACCTGCCCCTACAGAGCCCCATCCCCGACTGGCTGTCTGGAAAGTCCCCTGCTCTGCCTCTAGAAAGGCTGCCTCTCACACCTGCCTCTCCAGCCACTTTGTGGAAATCCTCCCGCTGCTGGTTTTGTGCTGCACTCCAGGTGCAGTGGAACGACCCAGCCCGCTCAGATTCCCCAGCTCTCAGCCAGTAGCTGTGTGTGACCACCCCACCCCCAAGTTCCAAGGCTGGGAGAGAGTGCACTGGAGCGGATCATCCCACTTCCCAGGCTGAGAAAGTGAGGAATTGAAGTCCCAGCTCTCCACTCTGTCAGCTCCTGGAGAGAGTCTCACAGGGTATGGATGCCCAAAGGGACCAGGCAAGGCTCCTGTGGTGTCAGAGCTGGGATATGGGGGATCACTGCAGTGTCATGAGTTTCTGCTCTCTTTAAAGAAGTACTTGGAGTAATCGTTCTTTGTGACCATGTGGCCTAATGGATAAAGTAGCTGTCACCCATCAGGTGATTGAGGTCAAGTCCTGACCTATGTCTGCAGTTTTACCTTCATGCTGAAAGTCCTGCTCCTTCAGGGCTGCAGAAAAGGCCTCAAGTGGCTGAAGAAGAGCCCCAAGAGCCTGCAAACCTGGATGAATGTCCCAGAATGCTCTGTGCCTGATGAGCTCCAGCCCAGTGGCAGTAATTATTCAGCATGTGGGATAGCATGTAGAGCAGTTTCCTCTTCCAAATGTGCATCTGTCTGTGCTTGAAATAGCACCGTGGAGACTTATTTCTGCTTCTCGCCAGCTGGGGAAAAGCCTCTGATACCCCTGTGCAAAAAGTGAGCACGGAGAGTGGGATGTTAGAGGCTTCACCGGGGTGGCTGGCCAGGTCACTTTGGGATCACTGCAGACTGCTGCAGCTGCTGATCTGTGGGTGGCCTTCAGTGGGGTTTGGCAGGCAGGGAGCAGGCTGCCAAAGCCACTCCTCTGAACAACCAGAGTTAGTCTGGTGGAAAAGAGAGACACAGGAGACTCAAGACAAGAGGGTGAGAAAGAGGGAAGTGGACCTGAAAGTTGCCTGGACATAACAGACACTGCCTGGTGACAAAAATGTGGAATAAAATTTTTCCTGGTGCCCAAGATCTGCCATAGCTGCACAGAATGATCCCAGGCTGAGTTTCAAACCTGCTCTGCCTCTTCCATCTGTTTCTCTTCCCACCTGCCTCATTCCCATCCCGCTCAGTCAGCCCCAATGACTCCCCAGTCCTGAGAGAGCTGCAGGGAACTTGCTGGGAAGGGCTCAAGTCCCTGGCAGTGCTGCTCCTCCTGCTGGTGATCTCTGTGACCCCACCAGGAAGAGCTGAGGTCCTGGGGCCGATTCACTCCAATCCTGCTGGCTGAAGTCCTGCCCTGGAAGAACACTGGCACCCACTCAGGAGCTCCTGGAACAGAGCTGACAGATCAGACCTCTCAGAGCCACTATGTCAGAAATTAGACTTTGGCAGAAAGACCTTAGAGCAAATCTGGGAATCCATTCTGAGTCCTCTGTTTAAAGACTTCGCAGATCCACAACTGGGATGGGCCATTCAGTCCTTTGTACAGAGCTTCAGTATGTAGCCAAGTCCTCCAGAGGTATGAAGCAGGACTGAAGACCAGATGGAGATGAGGCATCAGTCTTTTATAGTCTCTGCCATGTGTTCTTTGCTTTCTTTGTCCCAAGGACACTCTATCCAGCACACGACATAGAAAAACCTTAGAGTTCTGTCCATAGGCAGGTCCCTGCACACCTTGCTGAGCCACAAGGCATATCTGCCTTCTCTCAATGGGTCAAATGTATAGCTGATGGTCCTTAATGGGCCATCAAGCAGGCTAGGCAGAGCTGACACCAATTTGTCTGGCTGGGGTGTTCCCAGAAGCATAGCACAAGTTGGAAATACAGGCAGCATAGAGCCAATATTCATAATGTCAACTACAAAATGATACTAATCTAGAGATAGCATAATTATAATCAGCCAATCATCACCTCTCCATAGACCCTTTATGTGACCACCTTTATACAATATTGGCTGCAAATATAGAACAGTGTTGGCAACGGTGATCTATACAGTTACAGATTATGTCAATAACGTCACAGGAGGTGACAGGGTATCAGTGACACTGATACTGGAATACTGCCTCAGTTTTTGTGTCCTCATTTGAAAAGATGGTGTGAAATTGAGTTGAGGCAGCAAAGAGCCACCAAATGTTCTGAGGGCTGGAGAAAAATGCCTTCTAGTGAGCTATTGAAAGAGCTCAACCTGTTTAGCTTCTCAAAAGAAGATTGAAAGGTGACTTCATTGAAACGTTGAAGTGCCTTAATGGAGAGAAAAGATTGGCTATTAAAGGGCTCTTTAATGTAGCAGAGAAAGGCATTAAAAAACCCAATGGCGGGAAGGTGAAAAGAGACAAATTCATATTACAATTAAGGCACAAATATTCAACAGTGAGGATCATTCACCACAGGAACAAGCTACCAAGGAAATTGGTGCATTCTCCATCTCGTGACGTCATTTCATGAAGACTAGATGCCTTTCTGGAATGTGTTTACCCCCAAAGTAGCTCTTGTGTCATACAGGAGGCCTGTGATATGCAGGGGTCAGATTAGATGCTCTAATGGTCTCTTCTGGCCATAAAGTCAACTAATTTCTGAAAAACTAAGTGTAGCATTGGGAGCAGCGTCTGATGTTTTACTGTCTAGCTGGCTTGCTTCCTAGAACGAACGCTCCTTGAGTGGGGTGACCCACAGGGAGTAGCTCAAACCTCCAAAGTGCCTGGCCAGGGGCAGGACATTAGCACAGCAAGGGAGGGGTGTGGCAGTGACATCACAAAGGCCTTTTGCAGGACCTCAGCCTATTGGTCAAAGGTGGTGGGGAGGTGGTGACCTCACAGAGAGATGCTGACATCAGCCAGGCAGGACAGGGGCGAGGGGCCAGGGAAACCTCAGAGACCCTGTGGCTTTGCTTCAGCAAGTCTCCTTCTCTAGGTCTCTCTTTGAGGACTGGGGGAATATTGGGGTTCACGGACATAAGCGCCAGGAGGAACCTCTCTTGAGTTTTCTCCTTCCCTTTTCATGATTTTACTAGAAAACAGCCATCCCTGTTTAGAAGGTAAGAGCCTCCTTGAGGTTTGAAACCTGTTCGGTCTGATCCATCTGGTGACAGTTGAATTCATGGAAAACATTATCTTAAGGAGGCAGAATTTTATTCCACACCTGGGATTTTGTCCCTTAGAATCACTGGGGACATTAGGGTTTGTCCTTTTAGTTTCAACTTTTCCTCTATCCATCCCTTCCTCCTTTCTCTTCCTCTCTTGCTTCTTTGTCCTTTCTCTGTTCCCTCCCAACACCAGGAGGTGTGTGTGTGTGTGTGTGTGTGTGTGTGTGTGTGTGTGTGTGGGAGTGCTCGGCAGCTCTCACTGTGGGAGGTCCACCCAAAACTGTGGAGCTGCAGTAGTGCTGGGGCAGTGATCCCCGCCAGTGACCTGGGCCATCCTTTTAGCTCTCTGGTGAGACCCCTCAGCCTCCCATCCTCAGTCTCTATCCTGATTGTCTGAGCAGGGGGTTATTGACAGGGAGGAGACTCAGGTCCTTGTTGTTCTCTTTTAAGACCAAGTAAATAAGTCATAACCAGTTATATGTTTGACAAATTTTGCTGATTCTCTGCATTAGTGGTCTCTGAGCAGTTCATGATTCTCTCTAACATTGCAGTTCTCCTCAAATACTGGCTGAATAATTACTGTGCACACTTGTTGGACTGGAGCTCATCTAAGAGCACTTTATTGATGTCATTCAATGTATGACATTCAAGATCCGATGGTTAATTTGAAAATCAGGGCTCTGGGGGTCCTATTCCCAATTCAGCCATTGACTGGCTTTGTGACCTAAGACAAGTCTGTGGAAGCAAGGAAAGAATTAATAAGGATTTGAAGGGGATTAAAGGATTTGAAGGATTTAATGCATGTTAGTCAGTTAGCAAGAGTCAGGCCATACTGTGACCCTTATGACGTGAGATTTGTAGAAGCAAGATAATGTAAGACAGAGTGAACTGTGTGAAAGTATTACGACCTTGCAATGTGCAGTCTTGCTTTTCTAGTAAGATAGCAGAAAAGCATGTATAAACAAATGTATTTGTTGCTTTACTGTCTCATGATTGTCTAAGCTTGTCTGTAACAAAGGTATAAAGGCTTGATGTAATTGTTTACCAGTTGAGAGACCTGTCCAGGACCTGTGTCCTATGGCACTCTCCTCCATTGTAATTACTGGAGAAATAATATAGTATTTGATTTTGCTGCATCCAAACAAAAGCGAGAACTGAGCTTTTCTTCGACAATTTTCTCCTTTCTCAGCCTGAGCGTCTCCCTCTTTCAAGTAGGGATATAATGATCCGCTCCTACCTACCTCAACACACTCCACTCTTCCCCAACACACACACACACTGTCTCTCCACACACACAAACAGTCTCACACTGCAGCTGAAAAGCAGCTGGCAATCTAGTAGGATGACCCTGGAACAATGGAATAGAGAAACCTGCATCACTGAAAGTGCAGCACAAAGACACCACACCAGCTTCCCCTAGCTGGCAAGAATCAAACCTCCACAGAAAGATCCTATGGTATCGTAGGCCAGCTTCCTAAGGCCTCAGCCTCAACCACTTAACACAGGGCCTTTCTACACTCTGGTTCTGTTCTAACGGAAGGATCATTTCCAATTGTTCGCTCAGACCAGCTTGCCCAGCACCTCACTGCTGTGCATCTCTGTATGTGTGGCCATGGCTGAACAGCGAGAATCCCTGCCCACTTCCTTCTGGCTGGAGCATGCTCAGACTGAGTTTGTAGTTAATGATGTTGCTGTAGATTGTTGGCTTCCTGCCTTGGCAATTCAGACAGTTCCTTTTCCCAACATATCTCAGCACATCAGTCCCTGCCTGGGTCTCCTGGGCAGTGGAAAACATAAGAACATAAGAAAGGCCGCACCGGGTCAGACCAAAGGTCCATCTAGCCTGTAGTATCTGTCTCACCGATAGTGGCCAATGCCAGGTGCCCCAGAGGGAGTGAACCTAACAGGCAATGATCAAGTGATCTTCCTCTTGCCATCCATCTCCATCCTCCTGACAAACAGAGGCTAGGGACACCATTCTTACCCATCCTCGCTAATAGCCATTTTTGGACTTAGCCACCATGAATTTATCAGTTCCCTTTTAAACATTGTTATAGTCCTAGCCTTCACAACCTCCTCAGGTAAGGAGTTCCACAAGTTGACTCGCTGCATGAAGAAGAACTTCCTTTTATTTGTTTTAAACCTACTAATTTCATTTTGTGAACCCTAGTTCTTGTATTATGGGAACAAGTAAATAACTTTTCCTATCCACTTTCTCAACATCACTCATGATTTTATAGACCTCTATCATATCCCACCTTAGTCTCCTTTTCCACCTAGAGGAGAAGGTGCCATTGTTAGTGGGCTTTCCTTCCCCTGCCCACTTCCTGGTTCTTGTCACGCAGGCAGCAAAAGACCAGAAGTCAGGCACAGGCAAAGTGAAGTTTACTGGGGTTAATTTCCAGCAAGCAGATTCCGGAAGCCCTTCACACCAGTCAGGCTTATCTCTATACACTGATAGAGTCTGTTCCACATTGTTCCCTTCCCAGCTCTGACACTGCAGAGCGTTTACCCCACATCCCTACAGACAATTCTTCCCTGGGTGCTGGCTGGTGAGTCTTGCCCACATGCTCAGGGTTTAGCTGATCACCACATTTGGGGTCAGGAAGGAATTTTCCTCCAGGGCAGATTGGCAGAGACCCTGGGGGGTTTTCACCTTCCTCTGCAGCGTGGGGCACGGGTCACTTGCTCGAGGATTTTCTGCACCTGAAGTCTTTAAACGTCGAGTTGAGGACTTCAGTAGCTCAGACATAGGTCAGGGGTTTGTTACAGGAGTGGGTGGGTGACAGTTTGTGGCCTGCGTTGTATAGGAGGTCAGACTAGACGATTATAATGGTCCCTTCTGACCTTAAAGTCTATGAGTCTATGAACTCTGACACTGCAGAGTGTTCACCCACGTCCCACGTCCCAGCTCTGACACCACAGAGCCTTGCCTGTGTCCCTGTTCCCCGTTCCCTAGTCCCATCCCCCCCGTTAGCACCCCTGTCCCCCAGCCCGAGCTGACAGAGTGGAGCAGGCTGGGGCCAGGTCACTTCCGCCGCGCCGGGGTGCAGGGCAGGCCCGACCCCACACTCACAGGGCGGCGGGAAGTGGGTGATCGGCCCCAGCCCGCTGCACTCTGCTCCCAGCCTTGGAACTTGGGGGTGGGGTGAAACACCCCCAACAATCACCAGCGGTGCAGCTGGGAGCTGGTGGAGCAGAGCGGGCTGGGGCCAGGTCGTTCCACTTCCCACCGCCCGGTGAGTGCAGGGTGCACCTGATCCTCCTGCAGTCCACCGGGATGTAGCTCAGGGAAGGGGCGGAGTGGGGAGATGGGATGGAGCAGGGGTGGGAAGAGGCAGGGTAGGGGCTTTGGGGAAGAGGCGGAGCAGGGACAGCTTTCCTGGCCGGCTCAGCCAGTCGGGATCGGGCTGGCCGCTGGAGGAGTACGGAGCTGCATAGGGCACCAGGAAAAATGGGGCAATTTGGTGCCTCCACATCCCTTCACCAGGCAGTGTCCCTGTTGTGTGGGCTGTCTTCATAGGTCCTTTCTCGATCTTTCTCACCCTCTTGTCTTGAGTCTCCTGTGTCTCTCTTTCAAGCACAGACTAACTCTGGTTGTTCAGAGGAGGGAGGACCATGCCTATGCATGGCCAGCAGACAGCGACAAAGACCCTGGCCAGCCTGCTCCCTGCCATGCCAAACCCCACTGAAGGCCACCCACAGATCAGCATGCGCAGTGACTGCTGATGGTCTGTGGCCAACATCAGAAGACAGTAGGAAAGCAGGGCCAGCCACCCCGGTGGGCCTCTAACTGTTCCCACTCTCCGTGCTCACTTTTGCAGTGGGGCAGGAGATTTTATCCGAAGAGGCTTTTCCCCAGCTGGCGAGAAGCAGAGAAACACCCAAGCTCCCACGGTGCTATTTAGCAAACCCCCTCAAGCACAGGGACAGATGCACATTTGGAAGAGGGAAACTGCTCTACATGCTAGCCTGGGCAGATGCCCATTTTCTTTGGCAAGTCAGGAATGGCAAAGGCGAGACTGGAAGCACCTGGGACTCATGCCCCAGCCTTTGTGACGCCCACCCCCCAACTCCTTCCCGGGGCTCTTGCTTAAGCCAGAGCATTGGCCTGAGTGGCCAAGAAGAGGTTCCAGCCCTGAAGGGAGCAGGACTTTCAGCATGAAGGTAAAACTGCACAAGCACAACGGGACTTGACCCCTCAATCACCTGATCCAAAGTCAGCTACTTTATCCATTAGGCCACATAAGAAAACTCTCTCCAAGTACTTCTTTGGAGAAGACAGACACTATGTTTCTCAGACTAAGATCATCTACTGAGGGGGCTGAGACTCTCTGGGCACAAGAAGTTGAGATCCCAAAGACATATGAGACTTAATTCTATGGGGTCAGGTGCAGGACTTTGGCAGGGAGGCTTAGGTAAGGGGGACTGGGGTGCAGCGGATGGACCGGCTGTCTAGGTGCGGAGATTTAGTCGCACTGAAGCACAGGAGGGAGGAGGAGGAGGAGGAATCCTGCTGATGGTCAGTGGCTGTGCAGAAAAAAGGGTATTGATTTCCCCCATCCTAAATGGGCTGGTTGGCTTGACCCTTCTCCCCTCTGTGGAACGTGGTGGGGACTGTAGCTCGCCCCTCGTGGGGCAGGAGGGCACAGGTGCAGGGCACTGGGCTCCGATGCCCCTGGATGGCAGCTCCGGTGGGGTCGGGCAGGGCAGCGTCTGTGGTTTACATTCTGCATTGCCTGGTGCTGAGCCATTGCACAATCCCCAGTCACGCCGCACAGCACACCTCAAGAGGCGGTGGGGCCAACCACATGACCCAGCACGACGGGGGCGAGGAACTGTGGCTGGGGGGAGGAAAGGTCTTGGGCTGCACTGGGGGAGTGCAGAGCAGGGGTGACCCCAGAAACCTGCAGCAAAGGGATGGACAGGTGGGCTGGGTGGATAGACGAGGCAGTGAGCCTAAAAGGGGAGTGGGGTCTAATGGTCAGAGCAGGGTGGGGGTTGTGTTCTATCCCTAGCTCTGGGAGCTGAGTGGGGTCTAGAGGTGAGAGCGGGGACTGGGAGCCAGGACTCCTGGGTTCCATAGTGGCAACTGTCTTTTCCTGTGTCTCCTCCCTAGAGATCCTGCCCAGCCCCTAGCAGAATCTGACTGGGGAGGGTTGCCTGCCACTCCAGACTCGTGATTAGAACCCCTCCTCCCACGGGCTCTGACATCACGGAATCTCCCTCCCACATCAGAAAGTAGGAGCCCTTCCCCACATGAGGAGGAAGCTAGTGAGTTTCTTGGGGGTCTCTGGCAGAGGTGACAGCACCCACCAGACACCCACTGAGGGCTGCAAGGAGACCCCCCTACACAGCCCCCTGCTACGAGGGGCTACGGGTGCCCAGCCAGGGTCAGGAGGTGAGATGGGGTCGCAGTGGCAGGAAGGGGCAGAGCTGGGGTGGTGCCAGGTCGTTGCTGGCTACACAAGGAAAACCACACCGCTCCATTACGTATTTCCCAAGGTGATAGCTGAATACAGGATTTGGAATGACTTCAGGGAAATATTTTGTTTCCAAACAGACTCCATATACCAAATGATGGTGCTAATATGCTCCCCCTGAACCCTCCCCCATGACTCCAGGATCCCAGCATCTTCCTAATTTGTAGGGTAGTTCTCCTCCCAGGCTCGTGCGAAGGCGGGAAGCACCACATAGCCCCATTTCCCGCACGGGAGAATTGAGGCCCAGAGAGGCTGAGTGATGTGCCCAAGGACACTCAGAAGTCTGTGGCAGAGCAAAGCATGTTTATGCCTCCCCCGTCCCGGGTCTGGCCTGCTCCTGGGTCACTGGGTGGTGCAGGGCGGGAGCTTGGGGAAGGGGCAATGTGAGGGCAGAGGAGGGTGTATTGGGGAGGGCAGTGCGGGAGTGGGGATTCGGGGAAGGGGCAGAGTGAGGGTGGGGCATTGGAGGAAGGGACAGGTGATGTGAGGCAGGGACCTCGGGGCAGGGGCAGCGTGAGGGCAGGACCTCAGGGGCAGGGCAGGGCTTTGGGGAACGGGCAGAGTGAGGGGGGGCTCGGGGATGAGGAGGGTTAATTCAGTTCAGTGGCAGCTTTGTCTGTGGGTGACACTGTTACTGCAGGGGGTGTTCAAAGCCGGGCTCGCCCGAGGAGGAGGAAGTGGGGTGGCTGGGGAGGGACAGCGGGAGTGAGGGGCGCTGACCAGTAGCCGGGTACAAGGCTCCTCAGACACGCACAGAAACCAGCTCACCCCGGGGTTAAAGCCCCAGCAAACAAGGGGCGCTGGGACCATCCCGCGGTGCAGACACAGGTGTAAAGTCACCGGACGGAGACAGACCCGCACTCACCTGCCCCACAGACCTGCCCCCGCCAGGTTTGGGGCGGGAGCCGGCCGCCCGGTCCTCGCCCTCCCCGCCCCGCTCAGCTGCTCGGTGCAGGGGGCGAAGCAGCGCGGCACGTTCCGACGCGGGGCAGGTCAATACACGGCCCGGGGGTGGGGGGGGGGAGGTGTCAGGTTGACCCAGGGACCCGCCCTTCCCTGGGCTCGAGAGGACGGGGCGCCCGGGGCAGGCTGGGAGTTGTAGTTCCTGGCTCTTCTCAGAGCGGCAGGGACGGCCTGGTTGCTCAGACAACGCGCCCCCTCCCAGTGCACACTGGGTAGTGTAGTTCTCCCTCTGGCAGGCGGCCTCTAGTGGAGGAGGGGCCCTATCCCGTCACTTTGCCGCCCCACCCCGCTCCTGATTGGCGGAGAGCGCGGGACAGAGACTCGGCGCGAGGGGTAATGCCCGCTTCCCTCGCCCGAGCCGCCGCCCCCTGCCCCGCCCCGGGCGCGCGCGGCGGCCGTTGGGATTCGAATCCCGCTCGCGGCCAGGGGCGGCCCCCGCCCGGGGGTGCCGCGGGGGGGGGGGGGGGGTTTGCGCGGCTCAGTCCCCGCGGGCGGCACCAGTGGGACTCCCGCCCCGGCGCTGCTGGGGGCCAGCTGGGGGCGCGGGCAGCCGGCGGCCGGGCGGGCAGGTCCGAGGAGTGCTGAGGCGGGACGGTGAGTGGCGGCTCCGCACGGGCTGGGGCTCAGACCCCAGTGCCAGGCGTCAGGCCCAGCCTGCCGCGCCCCTGCCCCGGGAGCCAGGCTGGGGCGGGGGTGTAATAGGGCAGAGGCAGCGCGGAGTGAAAGGGCTTCACCCCCCCCCCGCGGGGCCTGGGGGTCAGCAGCAGGTGGGGCAGGGGCTGAGCTGCCGGGGAGCAGCCCACGCAGGGCGGGCGAGTCCGTCCGTGCGCGCAGGGACCGAGGGGCAGAGTCAAGCTGTGCGTTGTCCGGCAGTTCCGGGCTGCAGCCTCGCGCCCACGGGCCCTTTGTGACCCTCAGAGCAGCCCCGGATCTGCCGTGGCCCTCCCGAGGCCCTGCCCTGCTCACGCCGGCCCCCTCCTCCCCTGCCCTCACTCACTGTCACCAGGCCGGGGCAGGCTCTGGGCTGGATTAACATGGGGGCAAATAAAATCAGGACATGCCTCTGTGGGGAGGGTTTCAGTTGTTGCTAAAGGTGGGGAAGCCCTAAGTCTCTGTCTGATTGTGTGTGTCTCTCTCTCCTCAGGAGATTGGCGTTGAGTTTCCTGGGTGAGGCGCTGCTGATTCAGAAAGGATTAGACATTTATATGGACCATATCATCCAAACTTCGCTGGTATACAAAATGTAGAAGGGATATAAATCCTTATGCTTCAGGATATAAGCCTACCACCAACTGATAGGGGTCAGGAAGAAACTTCTCCTATGGGCAGGTTAATCCATAATTGTTTGATATTGTGTTTCTCAGACTTTCCTCTGAGGCAGCTGGGCCTGTGACTTGCCCTGAAAACTAGATCATTGGTGGGCCTTTATATTATGGGGCTGATCATTTTTTGTTTTATGGTAGTGTTTAGATGTGCCAACCAAAATTCAGGGTCCCATTACAAAAACATAGTAAGAGATTGTCCCGTGCCTCAAATACAATCTAAACAAATAGACAAGATAGGCAAACAGTAGGATAAAGTATTATTAACCTCCATTTATAGATGGGGAACTGAGGCAGAGATGAAGGACCAGATTTTCAAAGATATTTAGGTGCTTAAGATGCAAACAGATGCTTAAAGGTGCTTTTGAAAATTGCACCAGCAGATTAGGTGCATAACACCCACTGATTTCAATAGGAGTTAGGCGCCAAACCTAACTTAAGCACGACTGGTCTATTTCCCAATCCAATTTTCACCAAAACCAATACGGTTCTGCTCAATGATGCCTAGAATATTCCTGGAATTTTGGAATTGCTTGGATGTGGTGTTCACAAGTTCATGTTACAAGCAGAGAAATGCTATCAAGTAGAGTGAAGAACTCACATTACCCAGTAAACAAGTTTTCAAATGTTTTCCTCATACAGATCACTTCTTCAGATAAAGACTATTTCTTCTCCCAACCCGCCCTGCCTCACACCTACAGTACCCCACAGCAACAAGAGAGCTTAGTGACATGAAAAGGTAATTTTAGGACAGGATTAAGGGCATGGGTGCAAACCAAGTGGTTTAAAAGTGGTGGGTGCAGTCAGTCATTACATGATGATGTACACAGTCTGTGACATCACACTCCATTGCCAATGAAACAATAGTGACATCTCGTGCAGAGAAGTGTAAACAAGAAGCAGGCAGCATTATCTTCTGCAGATATAAACAACTTCTTTGTCTGAGTGATTGGCTGAATAAGATATTATATTACGCCCATAACATCACAGGCCATAGGTGGTCAAAACACCTGACTTTATGGTCACCGCTGTGGTGATGGCACTTCCATATCACTGCTACCTGATGGCCATAGATGGTCAGACCTTTGGGATTTTTCCTGATAGGCATATTCAGAGCCACAAGTAACAGGTGACCCATCTCAGGCGAGTAATAAAGAGATTGTGTGACACACCAGCCAGCCTCTGCCTATAAAAAGGCTGGAGCTGCCAGCAGGGCCAGCTTTAGGCCAATTCAACCACTTCCCCTGAATCGGGCCCCCCCCCTCGAGGGCCCTGTGCACAAGCCACCGTACAGTGTACTGGCAAGAGCAGGTGCGCTGTACCGGGTGGCCCGGCTGTAGGGATATTAAAGAAGGTTTATATTAAACATGGTTTATAAAAGAAATGATTTATTAATTTATTGTTAATTAATACTTTATAACTTAAGGTTTATGTTAGAAGTAAATTTGTGATTCCCAACATTTAGCCTCTAACCTGCAAGCCACCAGCTGTATCTGTGTGAAGCCTGCTCAAAGAGATACTTGGTATAAAACTTGTTAAGCTCAAAGAAATACTTTGTATAAAACTTGTTAAACATTAATTATCTCTAAGTAAGCCAAAACAGTAGCTGTTATAGTGTATAAATAGAGATCCCCACCCTCTGTAAGTTTTCATCTCACTTTATCTTTGCTTGTTAAAAGACAGGAGGGTCACATAAATTGGTAACACCCTAAAGGTAAAAAGACAGTGAACTAGATGTAATTAAGATAGAGAATGTATGTGAATGCATGCCTAGTTTAAACAATGAATGAATGGTTAGGAAGTCACCAGCCTGAAGAATTCAGTGTCGGCTGAAGAAGGTGTCAAGTGGGATCAACCAGATGACCCCACTAACTCAAAGGAAGGAAAAACAAGCATCTGACAGAATGGAGCCAGCCACCTGCTGATTGATTTAGCAACAGCAAAATGAAGCAACTCTCATGGACTGACATAGGAATAAATTCCTATCAAACTGGACTCTAAAGACTGAGGACTTTGAGGGCTTGGCTACACTTACAAATTTGCAGCGCTGCAGCAGGGTGTGAAAACACACCTCTCCAGTGCTGCAAATTGCGGCGCTACAAAGCGCCAGTGTGAGTCAAAGCCCAGCGCTGGGAGCGCGGCTCCCAGCGCTGTCCGTTATTCCCACAGGGAGGCGGAGTATGGACAGCGCAGGGAGAGCTTTCTCCCAGCGCTGGTGCTGACTACACTTAGCGCTTCAAAGCGCTGCCGCGGCAGCACTACCACAGCAGCGCTTTGAAGTGCTAAGTGTAGCCACAGCCTGAGTCTATGGTTCTGCTGCCAGCCTCCAGGAGCATCAAATGCATCTGACACAGACTTGGCTCCATCCTCATGACCAAGATACCTGGCCAGTAACTTGCCATGAGCAATGTCTAGGCTGGTAACTATAACATCTGTACAGAACCTGAATGAATGATTGTGTGAATGAATATATATGTGTGTGTGTGTGTGTGTGTGTGTATAAGGAATAAGTAGTGATAGAAATAAGTAGTAAAACAACGTTGTTTACTGTTGTCTTTTGTTTTGTTATGGTATTTACAATAAAAGAGGCATCTTTGCCTTATCCTCTTAATTAGATCCTGTTGGTTTTATTATATTGGTATAACACGGCTTCTTCCGGCGGGGGTATTTAAAGGGCCTGGGAGCTCTGGGAAGTGGTGCAGCTTTGGCGGCTATTTAAAGGGCTGGGGCGGTAGAAGCAGGGAGCCCTGGGCCCTTTAAATAGCCCCTGAGCCCGGGCTGCTGCTGCTACCCTGGTGGGGGAGGGAGGAAGAGGGGGCAACCACCGTACAGGGTGGGCTGCACCCCCTGTCCGCAGCCAGCCCCTGCCTGCACCAGCCCTGCCTGACCGGCCCGTCTCCAGCCAGCCCCGCATTCCCTGCCCTGCCTCCAGCCCCGGTCTCCAGCCAGCCCCGCACTCCCTGCCCTCAGCCAGCCTGTCTCCTGCCCGCCCCTGCCGCACACCCTGTCCTGCCCGCACCAGCCCTGCACCCGTTGCCCTGCCTGCAGCCAGACCCTACCTCCAGTCAGCCCCTGCCCTGCCTCCAGCCAGCCCCATGTCCACTGATGCCCTGCAGTTCCCAGGGCAGTAACCCTGCACACCTGCTTCAGTGAGGGGAGCAGGAGCAGCTGGGACCCACACATGTGGGTGACCAGACGGCAAGTGTGAAAAATCAGGACAGGGCGTGGCGTAATAGGAGCCTATATAAGAAAAAGCCCCAAATATTGGGACTGTCCCTATAAAATGGGGACATCTGGTCACCTTAGCTGGAACATTTTACAGTTCTTGGTAATAGCAACACATTAGTTACAAAATTACCATTAGTGATAACAACAAATTCATTGCAAGGGTCCACCTACAATCATTTTTGTCATCATGCCACACCTTTGTCTCAATACCATTGGGGTTTGCACCTTATAGGGTTAACCCGTGCATAGGCGGCAGGTTATATACACCTGTGCCGGGCTCCAGGAATATTCAGGGGCCGGGTGCCCTGCTCCAGCAATATTTGGAGCTGGGTCTCTCCCGGCCCTGCCTGAATCGGGCCCCGGCCCTACCCTGAGCCTCCAAAGCCCCAAACCCTCCGCCCCAGCCAGAGCCCTCATCCCCTGCACCCTAATCCTCAGCCTGAGCTGGAGCCTCATCCCCGCACCTAATCCTCAACCCCAGCCAGAGCCCTCATCCCCCACACCTAATCCTGAGCCCCAACCCTCATCCCCTGCACCCTAATCCTCAGCCCCATCCCTGAGTGCCCTGCAGCATGACCTCCTCATCCTCAGCCCCAAACCTCATCCCCCTGCACCCTTATCCTCTGACCCAGTCCTGAGCCCCCCCACATCATGAATCCCGCAGCCGCCGCTCCACAGCCCGCACCCCTGGACACCCACCTATCCCCAAACTCCTTCCCAGAAGGTGCACCCCCTTCCCACACACCCCTTCCCAACCCCAAACTCCGTCCCAAAGCCTGCACCCTTCACCCCTCCTGCACACCCACCCCTGCCCCAGCCCAGAGCCTGCACCCAGCACCCAAACTCCATCCCAAAGCCTGCACCCTGGACCCTAATCCCCAGCCCAGGATCTGCACCCCAGACCTCCCCCGCCGAGACCCCTCTCAGAGCCTTAGGCAGGTGGGGGCAGAGTTGGGGGGCGGGTTCTGAGCACCACCAAAATTTCTACAGACTTGCCACCCATGAACCTGTGGCTTCCCTTTGCAAACTTCCTCCTTGTTCTGAAGGATCAAACCCTGATTTTTCTTGCTTAACAGAATTTACTGGCTGATGGGGTGGGCTCTCTTTGCTAACAGCCATTAGCAAGTCTTCTCCCTGCCAGCCAAGTAATTTGCATCAACACAGAAGCACAGACTGCTCACTTAAAGAATCAGAATGGAGACATTCCTGTTCCAACACCTTTGTCTTCCCAACCAGCTGGCCAAACACAGCCACTTGCTTATAGAGCTGCTCAACTTTCTTAACAGCCCTTACTCCATCTGAGACCTTTTCAAAGCTATCCACACTGGCTCTTTCAAAAGGAAAGTGGGTGGATTTTTACATATCTTCCTAACCAGTCTTTAAAGGGTTAAGTCAGTCTGTGAGTTAATTAACTCTTTCTGGCCCTGTCGCCTTCCAATGAGAGATTATATTACACCCATAACGTCACAGGCCATATATGGTCAAAACAGCCGTGGCCAGGCTGGGACCGGGCTGGGCCTGGGGTACTCAGCTGGGGCCAGGCAGGGGCGGACGAAGCCAGGCCGAAGGGAGCCGCTCAGTCGGGAACGGACTGGAGGGAGCCACTCGGCTAGGCTGGGCTGGGCCTTGCCATGCCTCCCTGGAGCCCTCCTCACACTCCTTTCCCCTGGTCCAGCCTTTGTTCCAGCTCAGGTGGTAGCTAGTGGATATCTCACGATGGCTGCCCCATTTGTTCCCTTCCACTCAGATACAGATACAAAAGTGATACATTTATACAAATAGGATGACCACACTCAGTAGATTATAAGCCTTGTAATGATACCTTACAAGAGACCTTTTGCATGAAGCATACTGCAGTTACATTATATTCACACTCATTAGCATATTTTTATAAACTCCTATAGAATGGAACATGACAACAGCAAAGACGACGACAGCGGCGACACCTCTGAAGAAATGCCCTAGAGCCCTTGGGCCGTCACGCTTCAGGAATGTGCGTGAGGTGCTAGGAGACCTGGAGATGGGGGGTGTCCTGCTGGCCGTAGGTGAGTGTTGTGAACCCTCAGTTGCTAGGCTGAATTTATCCATTCCCTGGCAATAAAACATTGTCTTGTTTTCACAGCCACTTTCGGTCTCCTGGCTTCTACCTCTACCCGACTGGCAGGGCATTGTGCAGCACCCTTTCCAGCCCACCTGGGTGGAGGAGATTGAGGAAGAGAGCATCTGCCATCCAGCTCCATCTCATCTAGAGCAAGTGAGTGGAGGTCTCCAGAGCCATCGCCAGTGGGGTGGGAATGGCCCAGCAATAGGGCTCCCAGCCTTTCCCTTGCAGGAGATTGTTCCCAACGTCGAGAGTCTTTGGGAGGGCAGAACCTGCCAGGTGCTGAACACCCACAATGGCAAGCAGTGAAATCAGTGGGAACTGAGGGCGACTCCTCCCTCCTGGGATTGGCACCGTGTGAGCGAACTTTCATTTAGGACTATCCGGTTCCGCTCTTTCTCTGGCCTGGGAGGGAGCGGGGTCTACTGGGGTGGAGGGAGCGGTTTGTCCAAACTAACGGAGAGCCCCATTGCTCTGAAAGAATGAGACTCTCCCAGTTTCACAGGGCCCTATTGGGTGAGGGGGAACATTGGGAGAAGCCTGTGCTGTGAGCTGCTGCCAGTGCGTGTGGACGGCAGCCCCCCTGCCCTGGGGTGGGGTGTGGGGAGGAGGAATTGCCTCAGCAGAGGGGACGTAGGCAGGGAGCAGGCAGGCCCATTAATGAGAGCTGCCTTGAGCCCAGACTCATGGCTGCTCCCCACTCAGTTCCAGGATGGAGCGGTGGAAGCGGATGCTGAGGAGGAAGGCTGGGCAGGTGGCTCTGGAGCCAGTAGGGAGCAGTGTCCGTCTTGCCCAGGAGGAGAGTGGCCCCTCTGTCCCCGCGGGCGAGGAAGAGGCCAGTGGGCAGGCAAAGCGGGCTCCTGACCTTCTGGAGGAAGAGGAAAAGACCAGCTCCCTTAGCAGGCCCTGAGGCACCTTCTGGTCCCAAATGGAGGTGGCCCCGGGTGATGCTATGTAGGAGGGACCCAGGCGAGGGCAGGAGCCGGGCAAGGCTTCCTTTCCAGGAAGCAGAGGAGCCAGGAGCCCAGCCCCAGGGCCCAGCAGGAGCTATCCACCAGCCTGGCCACCGAGGAGCCCCCAGCCAGCCGAGCAGGAGCTGGGCGGCTCCGGCATGGGGACCGGCAGCTCTGCCTACTCCTGAGGGGCCAGCACCTCCTCTGTGGGGTCTGACAGCCCTGAGGCTGAAGGCTCCCTCTGTGCAGGTGAGGGGAGACCCAGGGGACAGGGGGAAGGATGGGGGCAGTAGGGGACTAATAACACCCTGTACCCATTGGGTCACCAAGACGCCAGGACTGAGACATGGGAGCCCCACTAACACCAGTGGAGGTGGCACAGCTGCACCCTGTAGCAGGGGATGCTGGGCAGAGTCCGGGGAGCTCCAGCCTCCCCTGATGAGGTGGCGGGGGGGCTGACAGCCACAGGGCCCTGAGGCTGATGGGCCTGAGGGTGTCTCTGGGAGGGGCAGGGTGCGGCCCTCTGTGCCATGGGGCTCCTTGTTGAGGATGGGGGACATTGAGCCATTTCTCTACACTGCATCCCCCCAGTGGCAGCAGGGATTGTCCTTTCTCCTGCTCTCCCTGGTGCAGAGACCCCCAGTGCCCAGCAGCAGTGGGCTGAGGAGGAGGAAGAAGAGAAGGAGGAGGAGGAGGTGTCCCCTGAACAAGACACCATCAGGGTCATCCAGGACTACCTCCAGGGCAGAGCTGAGGTACAAAAATCTTACAGCTGCGCTGCCCCTGAGTCTGCCCTGCCCCTTCTTCCATCCCCACCCACACAGGGGGGTCTTGTCCCAGAGAATCCATCACCCCCAATGGGGGGAACTGCTCCCTTGTTACCTGGCACCCCAAAGTGGGGGCATTTGTCTCACACAGGCCAAGGTGTCCACTCCCCACAGACACTGTCCCAGTTACAACCCCAGTCTGTGCAGGGCGACACTGGTTTCGGGAAGCGGGGCGGCTTTCCCTGTCCAACTCCATGGGGTTCCTGAGCCATGGAGCTGGTGTAGGTGGGTTGGGGAGGTCCCTACCTAACTGTCTCTCTCTCTCCCCCCACCCCACTCCTAGTTGATGGCCAAACAGCTCCGCTTCCTCCGTAGTGTCCCACGTCTGTACTTCTTGGCACAGCAGCAGGGGCTGAACACTCTGGAGCCCCACGTCTCCAAAGCGGCCCTCGTGGAGAGCATTGCAGTGAGTGGGACCCCGTGTCTGGCCCCTGGGGCGAGGGACCCAGAAACGAGAGAAAGAGTTGGTGGGGCCAGAGGGGGAAGCAGAGGACAGTGGTTCCTGTGGCTGAGGCTGGGGAGCCGGGACGGGAGAGCTTCTGACACCACTCGGGCGCGGGCCGTGGGGGAATGGTACGGCCGGCGGGGCGGGGCGGGGGAAGGAAGTTTGATGGATGGGAGGAATGGGGGGCCCAGCTGGTTGGGGTTGGGAGTGACACTGGCTGTTTCTGCAGAGCACTTTGGTCTCTTCCCTGGAAAGTGCCTGTGGGTCTGCGGGGCCTGAGTCTCACATGCAAATTTATCTTCTTGGGGTCTCTCAGGAGCTGATTGAAAATCTGCCCATGGTGCCAGAGCCAACCTCCATCATCTCCAGCTCCATGGCTGCAGTTTGCAGCCTCAGGTACCAGGACCGTCCCATCCAGCTGCCTTAACCCTGGTACTGATCGGGTCTGGGCCGGGAGTCCCAGATCTTCTCCGGCCTAGATTACCCCCAGCTGTGGCTGTTCCCATCCCCAGCAGAGGAGGCGGGAACGTCTCCACTTTCCTGGCTGGGGTGATTTCTCCAGGAACGTTACAGCGGCCGTAGGGAGGATCACTGCGGGGAGGGTCATGGCCATGGCAGTGCCAGCGCCACTCCGGTGCCGCCAAGGATAACACGGGCTCTTCTCTCCCGCAGCAAACTGAAGCCGCTGCTTGCCTGGAGCTGGAATCACTCCTCCTGCGGGCTCTTCTTTGCACCATCTTCACGATGGGCACTGGGCAGGATACCGCCCACTTCCAGGTAGGTCACGATCCTACTTCCCTGTCCCAGGAGCAGGAGCCGCCTCTGGTCCCTGCTCCTTGGTTTGATGGAGCTGCTGAGAATAGGGGAGGAGTGAGCAGAGCTGGGAACAGGCCCGAGACAAACTGGCAGGGATGGCCCCTTCCCTCCAGGGGAGATTGTATTACCCCTCTGTGGCTGATCCCAGCCTTCCCTCTCCTCATTCTGTGTTCTGCTGCCTGGACTCTCCCGGGGATCCTTCTTCCCACCCATTGCAGTTTGGCTGGTCCCTAGTCTGCTGGGTACCAGCCCCTGCACAGAGAACTGCTAAGGCCAAGGATTGAGGAGCCAGCAGGCATCCGACTAGGAACTCTTGCCAAGTGTCCTTGGAATGATGTGAATGGGAGAGGCCAGGATGTGCCTTTTGGGTCTGGCCAGGGCTCTCAGAGAACCCCCCTGGTCCCGTGACTGGTGTAGCCCCATGTCCCATGACTGACGGGTGTTCCCGCTTCTTGCAGGCTCTGCACAACACCTATTTACAGAGGCTGGACGCCATGGTCGGGTGCCTGCTCACTGAGTCCCGCTCCCTTGCTAAGCTGCAGCACCTCTTGGAGGTGAGTAGAATGGGCCGGTCTGGGGCGGAATTTCCCCTTAACCCCGTCAGGGGGCTGCAAAGGAGAGACTAGAAGAGTCCCGTTTCCGTTGTGTCCTCCCAGCTTGGACCCAAGCCCCACGTTCCCAGAGCTGTCAGTGCAGTGCAATGTTGGGACCCTTACGCCTCCTGGGGCGGGGCGCAGGGGAGCAGAGGGAAGGAGCTGGGACTCTCAGCCAGAGCTCTGCACGGTTGCATTAAGCACTAACAGTGAAAACCAGGCCTGGCTGGGGCCTGAGAGACTGAAACCAACACCTGTGAGATGCAGGATATGGGACCCTGAGAAAAGTCACTGGCTCCTTTCTAGGGAGACCCTGAGATACAGGAGGAGCCTCAGGGAATCAGCTCTTCTGTCCTAGGGACACTGCAGTTCCTGTCCTCACGGCCACTCCATCCATCCTACCAAGGCTTCTGCAGCTGGGGTCTGGGGTCCAGGACATGTGCCTTGATCCTGACGTGCTGTTCATGGATCAGAGCACATGATCTGAGGTTCAGAGCAAATAGACCAGCCCCAAGACCGACCATTGTCCCAGCCTGGCGAGACAATGACAGCTTGTGCCCAGTGGAGGACAGGACCAAACAGCTCAGCTTCCGCCATGCTGTCCCACGTCTGTGCTTCTTGGCACAGCAGCAGGGCTGGACACTCTGGAGCCCCACTTCTCCAAAGTGGCCACGCCATCAGGGCTCATTCACCTGCACATCTACCAAAGTGATCTATGCCATCATGGGCCAGCAATGCCTCTCTGCCATAGGTACATTGGCCAAACCGGACAGTCTCTATGCAAAAGAATAAATGGACACAAATCTGACATCAGGAAGAATAACATTCAAAACCCAGTAGGAGAACACTTCAGCCTCTCTAACCACTCAGTGACAGACTTGAAGGTGGCAATTTTGCAACAAAAACTTCAAAAACAGACTCCAAGAGAGACTGCTGAACTTGAATTAATATGCAAATTAGATAAAATTAACTTAGTTTTAAACAGAGACTGGGAATGGTTGGGTCATTTCACTAATTGAATCTATTTCTCCACGTTAAGTGTCCTCACACCTTCTGTGGGTCATCTTGATTATCACTTCAAAGGTTTTTCTCCTGCTGATGATTGCTCATCTCAGTTGATTGGCCTCTTAGAGTTGGTATGGCTACTTCCACCTTTTCACGGTCTCTGTATGTATAAATATCTTCTTTCTGTGTTCCATTCTATGCATCCGCTGAAGTGAGCTGTTAGCCAGTGAGTGGCCCATCGAACGGACACTTAATTCACAATGGACCATGGGAGGCACCCATCTACACTGAACGGACTTTTCTGTGAATGTTCTATCTGACGTATCCTGCAAAGTATCCATCCTGCAATGACTGAGCAAAATGGGGCATGGACAGGGACTTGCCCATGTGACTCCAAGCTCCCATCTTTCACCTGTGATTTTCCACTAGCTGTGCTGAGGACTTTGAAACAATGGGTTTCCCTTCATATGGCAGAAGTTAAAAGAGGCCCTGGAAACATCTCCACTGTGCCTCTAGCCTGCTCCAGCCTCTTTCCTGCTCAAACATCTGGACTATGGACTTATACTAATGGGAGCATCTAACCAAGGGAGAGGCACTTCCAGTGACTTGGAAGCACCCAAAGACTTATCAAGCCAGCAGTTTATTCTATCACTGCTATAAGCCTGAACCAAGAACTTTGCAATTATTGTATTTGATTCCTTTAACCAATTTTAATTCTCACCTTTCTTTCTTTCTTTCTTTCTTTCTTTCTTTCTTTCTTTCTTTCTTTCTTTCTTTCTTTCTTTCTTTCTTTCTTTCTATAAATAAACCTTTAGCATTTAGATACTGAAGGATTGGCATCAATGTGATTTTGGGGAAATATCTAAGTTATATATTGACCTGGGTGGGCGGCTGGTCCTGTGAGATCAGAATATAGCCTCTTAGGGTATGTCTTCACTCCCCGCCAGATCGGCGGGTAGCAATCGATTTCTCGGAGTTCGATATATCGCGTCTCATCTAGATGCGATATCGAACCCTGAACACGCTCCCGTTGACTCCGGAACTCCACCAGAGTGAGTGGCGGTAGCGGAGTCGACAGGGGAGCCGT
The DNA here is from genome assembly GCF_016161935.1 of Mauremys reevesii. Taxonomy (NCBI): domain Eukaryota; kingdom Metazoa; phylum Chordata; order Testudines; family Geoemydidae; genus Mauremys; species Mauremys reevesii. The sequence goes on from NC_052639.1 coordinate 19,262,086, forward strand.
GGACGTCAATCCCGCGCCGTGAGGACGGGTAAGTAATTCTAGCTAAGGTACTTCGACTTCAGCTACGCTATTCACGTAGCTGAAGTTGCGTACCTTAGATCGACCCCCCCCCCACCTAGTGTAGACCAGGCCTTAGTTGAAGACATTGATTTTAAAGAACCACTCATTTCTCAGTCTAGTGTTTTTGGTGGTAATACAAGGACTGGATTCCCAAGGAAACTGCTTTCATGACTTCTTGTTAGCTGGTGTGGTGAAGCAGAAGTTTCCTTTGCAGGTTGAAGGGGAAAGGACGGACATTACTCATCTAATCGTAATCACACTGAGACGCTGAAGGAAGCAGAGCGAGGATGTGCTACTAGCAGTAATCCAGCCCAATGGGGAGGAGTTAAATATAAAGAAGAGGGTCATGTGGAGAACAGGGTTTGCTCTCAGAGCTTTGGAGAGAAAAGAAATCTGCCACTTTTTCTCTGTGAACTCCGTTTGCTTTTCTTGTTCCTTTCCGTTACAGTAAAGATACAGAGAATGGAAGTGGTTAAACTTCTCCCGAGGCAATGAATCACTTGGCTTGGTTTCCTCTCATCATTGCCAGTGCAGACAGGAGGGACAGGATTTGTTTTAAACGAGTCATGGACAGTTGATATTTTCATTGTTTTCTTTCTAAGCATTTAGCTTGGGGTCAGCCTCAGAGCCCAGTTAGTACTGAGGAGAATTAATCATTAAAGGGCAAAACCCTTCCTTAATGCAGAGTTAAGATTGGCTGGAGCAATATCAGCCCCTTGCAGAACCTCTGCAGCCGCAAAACTCAAACTTCTGAAAAGCAGGAGACGCAGTTACAGTTGCCTGCACCACCTTCATCCTGTCCTCTGTCAGCAGCGTCCCTTTAAAACACACACATTTACTCTACCAACACCCTGCTGGCTGAAATCTACAAACTGTTCACTACCTTTTACAGCCCTTCCAACCAGAGCTCCAACCCCATCTTGGCCTGACAAGGCCCAACCCCTGGGCAAATCAGACTGGGGTAAGGATTGGGCAGGGCCATGAGAGTGGCTGCAGAGCAAGACCCCTGACCCCTACTCAGATCAGCCCCACCTCACTGATCTCTCCTCACTCAGACACACTGCACCCCTCCCCAAATTCCTGAAAGCTTGGGTAGGGGAGCTTATTTTCCCTTGTGATGGTCTGAGCTCTCCCTCCCCACCCGGCCGCAGCTGGAGCTAAGATAGATGCCCCCTCCATTGCTCCCCTTTGGGAAACACACTGTTAATTTAGACAAATCTGATAAGGCTCAGACGTCCAATGTCTGATCTCCGTTCACATTCTCCACAGTTCCAGCCCTTGTTGCTTATTGAAAGAAATGACTCAATATCCCAGTTTCATGTTTTATTAACATGAACAAATACAACCAAGAACATACATCGCTAAGGCTAAACGACTAGCTAATGAAAGGTTAAACAATACAGTGATAAAGTTCAGGTCAAATCAGTAAATCAACGAGTTAACTAGGATATTGCGTTGGAATCAAGTCATCAATTTAGTCAAACCATCAGAAGAATACAGCAGAAAATCAACCCTTATAAATCCTAGAACAGCAACCCAAGGAGGCAGGTGCATATTTAGTGGTACCAAAACCCCAATCACAGGTTTTCACCCAGGCAGTGCATCCCAAATTTGGAGAGCTGAACATTTCAATACCGAAACCAAATTATTGCTTATATTTAGCCCACAGCCTCAAAGTGAATTAGTTTTCTCCTTAGATTTCACTATTGCATCACTAATAATAGAAAAAGGAAAATAAATGGCAAAGATTATGAGGTTGGATCTCTGCAGCTCTTTGGCTTTGGAGTCACATGGAGCAGGACCTGTAGCTGCAGTTGAGGAACCAGGTACTGGCATAGCTGGCCCAGCACTTCGGGCTAGCAGGCTTTTCAGGTACAGGAGACTAGTGCAGGCTGCACAGCCTGTCACTGTTGTGCTTCATTCCCCAGAGGATCAGTCCTGGGATCCTGGAAGTCAGTCTCCCTTAGATGACTTACATAAGAACACAAGACAGGTCATACTAGGTCAAACCAATGGGCCATCTAGCCCAGTGTGCTGCCTGAGAGTGACCAGTGCCAGATGCTTCAGAGAGAATGAACAGAACACGCTTGTTGAGCTGAAAGCTGAAGGACTCCCACCCTTACCTTTTACTTTATCGTTGTAGATTCCAGCTTACCCCATCTTACCACACCTCCTGCGAGGTGTCTGGGCAAATCAGGTGTGAACCAATCCTTCGATACAGACATGTCCCACTCTAGATGAAGTGAGGCAGAGTTTGGGCCAACGTCAGTTTGGAAGAGCCCGACTGAGCCCGGCAGTTTTCTCAAAGTATCTGCTGCCGTAAACCGCATGCAGTGTGGACGTGTGAACCCCAAAGGTATCAAACGTGAAAGAAACAAAGGCCAGTTATGGGGAGGTTTCCATGGCCAGGCCTGAGGGGTAAGCAGCTGGGCTCTAACAGCTGCCTCCTCAAAAGGAAAAACGGTCTCAGCACCCATAAAAATAACCGGTTGCAAAAATCAATCATCCTGCATCCATCACCATTTTAAATTCTGACCTCTCCCGCCCGATGTGTCTTTGTTTAGCAAACAAGCAAATTGGGGACTCTGTGGCTGTTACCCTCTAACTCGGTAGAAGGTTACACATCTTGACTCAAGCAATTTTCCTCTTCACAGAATATTTATTTTAAAGTTTATCAAAATAAATTCCATTTGAAAGAGAAATAATTACAGTCTACACTGGGGCTCTATTTTCATACATGCTATTTCTCCCACATGTTCCCCCGCTCTAATTCCTTTGGAGTGAGGTTTTACTTTTCAGGATTAGCCACCATTTCCAATATAGTAGGAGGGGTGTCAAGTATCAGAGGGGTAGCCGTGTTAGTCTGGTTCTGTAGAAGCAGCAAAGAATCCTGTGGCACCTTATAGACTAACAGATGTTTTGCAGCATGAGCTTTCGTGGGTGAATACCCACTTCTTCGGATGCAAGCAGTGCTTGCATCCGAAAGCTCATGCTGCAAAACATCTGTTAGTCTATAAGGTGCCACAGGATTCTTTGCTGCTTCTAGGAGGGGTGGGGAGAGAACTAGAAGAAAACCTGAATTATATAGTAACACTGAAAGTTATCACATAATCAGCCTCTTACTTTACACTAATTAACTTCATGTTTAATTTCATTGTCACTGGTAACAACTTATTCAAAGATTACAAAATATAAACCTATAGGGCAGTTTTCTCTTAATTCCCATTTCCACCATTGAGTTTTGTGTGAAGTCACATTCTACAATAACCTAGGAGTCTTCCATTTATGTGAGTTCATTTCGCCCTGGGTCTTCTCCCATAAGTGTAGGTGGAAGGGCTCTCACGCTACGTGGGAAGGCTGCATCATGAGAAAAAACACCTGTGTTCTATTATCACATTTTCTAATCCTTCAGAGTAGCAACAGGTGGAGAAGTGATACAAATGCATAAGACTTAATAGCAAAACTAAGAGACCAAACCACAGAGTCAGGACTCAGCATTCATGTATCCTGCAGTCTGAACTTGGAATCTGATACATTCCCTCATTAGCTACCATAATTTGCCCAGCATGGAACTGGCAGCTAGATTGGGACCCATAGGCATGGATTGGCTCTGAAGCAATCAGATGTTTCTCTCTCTGTGCTTGTTGTTCCCAATTTAATAATGGCATCCTTTAGGAGTGAGACCAATGCCACTTAACTAGGGAGCAGCATTCTCAAAATAGTTTACCTGGGCCACAGGTCACCATAGCTTCCATCACTGGGGCGAAAAATCAACCACTAGTACATGCGATTTCTACCTGCGTCCTTGTCAAATCTTTGACTTTTCTTGGAGTAATTTTATACTTCTCTGGTGTAGAATTCTTCACCAAGCACATAAAAGATCAGTAGCAATAGTGAAGTATAACTCCTCCCCTCCCCCAAATATGCCCTTTATTTCTTTAATCTGGTGGCACAGATTTAAATTAGGGACTAAATTCAGGTGTGGCTTAGAATCCTTGTAAAACACCAAATGTCAGGTATCTATGGAAAATAGGTCTCTTTCTGCAGCTATATCACATTCAACACGGATTTCATTTTCTACATATTTGCAGCATCGCCCAGGGGTGACTGAACAGAAACATCACTTCCATTTTCCTCTTCCCTACCTAGATGGAATTGCATTTCCCAAATAACAGGCAACCCGCACCTGATTAGGAAGGAGATCTCTTCACGAGCAACCTCCTGCAGGGCCTGGGCCACAACTGCTTTGGGGGCCAAATGCATGGGTATCTTATAGTCTCATAGAGTTTAAGGTCAGAAGGGACCATTATGATCATCTAGTCTGACCTCCTGCACAATGCAGGCCACAGAATCTCACCCACCCACTCCCCTAACCTTAGTTCCAAGTCATTTACCAGGAATCTTCTTCACAGCCCTTTAGAAAATATATTGACCTTCCCAACTGAATGGTTTGGATGGTGATAGGAAGCCCTCTGACTTACCTAGCTTCTTCTGTTGTTAGAGAGGGTGAAGTGACATTTTCCCCTATCCTGCCCTGTTCAGAGAATATCAGGGTTAGAAGGGACCTCAAGAGGTCATTGAATTCAACCCCCCTGCTCAAAGCAGGACCAATCCCCAGATTTTTGCCCCAAATCGTCCCTTCAAAGGCTGAACTCGCAACCCTAGGTTTAGCAGGCCAATGCTCAAACCACTGAGCTCTCTCTCCCAGTTCCATCTCTTTGTTATAGTTCAATATATTTTAAGTGAGAAAAGTGGAAGTAACAATTTGTTCTCCAGCACAACCTGAAGCAACATCAGAGCAACTGGGAACGAAACAATTTGTTGATGACTAACAATTGCTTTGAAATGGGGAACAGTATAACCGTGATGCTCAGGGTTTGTTTAGACTAGGAAAAGTGATGGAGTTTAGGTCAGGTCAAAGGAAAGCTAATGCCAACCACTGCACCTGGGCTGCAGCTGCACTACAACTATAACTGTCTTTTTACACCAAGGTCACTAACAGGCAGCCAACACCATGTGCAGCCCTAGTGGATGGAAGGCCCAGGTAGTTTTGCCTCAGTGTAGCTTGTTGGGATCAAACCTCTCTCTCCCCACCTGGAGCTGATGAACATTCCTAGCTGGAGGACACACACTCCTACGACTCAAAAGGAAAAAGTTGATAGAAAAGAACGCAGGATTGACCCCAAAGAAGGGTCAGCTGCAAAGGCAGAAGCAGGCAACCCATCTGCAGGAGCTGAGAGACCACGGTGAAGATGATGTGAAGATCACTTTGTGGGAATTAACAAATGTGATTTAAAAAAATCTTTGGCCAACCCTAGTCAAGGCATTTATTACAGTTCTCTCTCATGTGAATTTTCTGATGTCTAATAAGGCTTGAGCTCTGATTGAAGGTTTTCCTTCCTTCCTGGTCTACACTACGAGTTTATTTCGAATATAGCAGCGTTTTAAACCAAATTAACGCTGCACCCGTCCACACAATGAAATTCTTTATTTTGATATAAAGGGCTCTTAATATCGATAGCTGCACTCCTCCTGATGAGGGGAGTAGCGCTGAAATCGGTTTTGCCATTTCGAATTAGAGTTAGTGAGGCTGCAATCTAACGGTATTGGCCTCCGGGAGCTATCCCACAGTGCACCATTGTGACCGCTCTGGACAGCAATCTGAACTCGGATGCACTGGCCAGGTAGATAGGAAAAGCCCCAGGAACTTTTGAATTTAATTTCCTATTTGCCCAGCGTGGAGCACTGATCAGCACAGGTGACCATTCAGTCCCAGAATCAAAAAAGAGCTCCATCATGGACCGTACGGGAGATACTGAATCTGATCTCTGTATGGGGAGATGAATCTATTCTACGAGAACTCCGTTCAAAAGACAAAATGCCAAAACATTTGAAAAAATCTCCAAGGCCATGATGGACAGAGGCCACAACAGGAACTCGGCCCAGTGCTGCGTGAAACTTAAGGAGCTGAGACAAGCGTAACAGAAAGCCAAAGAATGAAATGGACGCTCACGGAGGAGGAGCGACTGACGACTGTAGCTATCCCACAGTTCCCGCACTGTCCGAAAACCATTTGAATTCTTGGCTGAGCTTCCAAAGCCTGAAGGGTCAAAAACATTGTTGCGGGTGGTTCAGGGTATATGTCATCAGCCCCCCAACCCTCCCTCTGTGAAACCAAGGGGAAAAAATTATTTCCCGCCTTTTTCAATGTCACCGTATGTCTACTGGATGTTGCTAACAGATGCGGTACTGCAGCGCTACACAGCATCATCCCTTGCCTTTTGCAAATTAGCCAAGAGGGTGACCAGCTCTACTGTACCGTCTGCTGCATTGCAAGTTGACAATGACTGTTACCAGTCATACTGTACCGTCTGCTGCTGTCATGGGTGCTCCTGGCCGGCCTCGGTGAGGTCAGCCGGGGGCGCATGGACAAAAATGGGAATGACTACCGAGGTCATTCTCTTCTTCAAGTTTTGTCTAAAGGGAGAGTCAGTCCTGCCTAGAATATCAGGCAAGCCTACTAAAAAACCAGAGAGGCAAATGGCCACTCCAGATCAGAGCCCCAGATATCCCGCAGAAATGATGAGCTGCATGCCATTCTAGGGGGTGCCCCTGCAACAACGCCACCCATTGCTTCCCTCCTCCCCCACCCCTCCTGGGCTACTGTAGTAGTTATCCCCCATTTGTGTGATGAAGTAATAAAGAATGCATGAATTTGAAACAACACTGACTTTATTGCCTCTGCAAGGAGAGATCAAAGGAGGGAGGGGAGGGCAGCCTCCAGCTGCTATGATATTCCAGGCAGGAGTGAATCTCCAGGAGACAAAACTTAAAGAAGAGAATGACCTGGGAATCATTCTCATTTCGCCCAGGCGCCCCGGCCGACCTCACCGAGGCCGGCCAGGAGCAATCAGGGGACGCGATGACGGAGATCAGTCATGCTGCACCATCTGCAAGGGAAGGGAAGGGGATGCTGCTGTGTAGCGCTGCAGCACCGCATCTGCCAGCACCATCCAGTAGACATACGGTGACAGTGAAAAAAGGCTGAATGGGCTCCATGGTTGCCGTGCTATGGCATCTGCCTGGGCAATCCCGGGAAAAGGGTGTGAAATAATTGTCTGCCATTGCTTTCACGGAGGGAGGATTGTCTGATGACATTTACCCAGAATCACATGCGACACTGTTTTGCCCCATCATTCATTGGTATCTCAACCCAGAATTCCAATGGGCAGAGGAGACTATGGGAACTATGGGATAGCTACGCACATTGCAACGCTCCAGAATTCGGCTAGCTTCGGTACATGGATGCACACCGCTGAATTAATGTGCTTAGTGTGGCCACGTGCACTCGACTTTATACAATGTTTCCAAAAATCGGTCTCTGTAAAATCGGAATAATCCAGTAGTGTAGACATACCGCATGTGGATTTCCTGATGTTTAATAAGGTTTGAGCTCTGATTGAATCTTTTCCCACACTCAGAGCATGTGTAGGGTCTCTCTCCTGTGTGGATTTTCTGATGTGCAATCAGGGTAGAGTTCTGATTGAAGCTTTCCCCGCACTCTGAGCATATGTGGGTCTTCTCTCCTGTGTGGATTCTCTGATGTGAGATGAGGCTGAACGATGAATGAAGTGTTTCCCACACTCAGAGCATCCATGAGGTTTCTCACCTGTGTGGATTCTCCTATGTTTGATAAAGTTTGAGCTCTGATTGAAGCTTTTCCCGCATTCAGCGCATGTGTAAGGCGTCTCTCCTGTGTGGATTCTATGATGTGAGATGAGGTTGAACTATCAATGAAGCGTTTCCCACACTCAGAGCATTCATAAGGTTTCTCGCCCGTGTGGATTGTCTGATGTGTGGTAAGGTGTGGCCTCTGACTGAAGTGTTTCCCACACTCAGAGCATCCATAAGGTTTCTCACCTGTGTGGATTCTCCGATGTGTGATCAGGGCAGAGCTCGAATGAAGCTTTTCCCGCACTCAGAGCACATGTAGGGTTTCTCTCCAGTGTGGGTTCTCCAATGTGTGAGAAGAGTTGAGCTCCGATTGAAGCTTTTCCCACACTTATGGCATCTGTAGCGTGTCTCTTCCAGGTTGATTCTCTTGCATGTAATAAGGTCTGAGTGGCTACTGAAGTTTTCCTCTGGCCTGTGCTGAGTCTCACAGTCTTTTGCTTTTTCTGGGAGTGCACAACTCCGTAAACATTCCCTTTGCATCTTCCTGATAATGTTCCACGTGGTTCTACTTGTTCAGCATCTTCCTGCTGGGGTTTCTCCTCCTCATTCTCACTCACCATCCCATCACCTGATGGCAGATAGAACAATCCAGACATAGGTCACTCCCTATGCTGGAGAGAAAGGAATCTCAGAGAGAGGAATGGAAAAGGGATGAACAAACCAAAATATGTGCAGGAGAGATCAAACCTATCAGGATCTGATTTTCCCAAATCCTTCCCCAGAGGAGAGAGGAAGGGATCAGTTTTGGTCTGTATCTCATGAGATCATTCAGGAGAAAGTGAGATTGGGGAGGACCTGTTTCCAGTTGTCAGTCAGAATAGATGGGAAGCCTTGAGTGACATCTGCCATAATGGTTCCACATCTGCAGAGAACAATCCTGAACTTGGAGAGCTCACAAGGTCTTTGTAGGGTATTTGTATTTGTCCAATCTTCCACTTCTTGTAAGCTGTTTTTGTGTTTTCACTGTTAAGCCAAGCTGGTCGCCTGCCATATTTACTTTTCTTCCTACACATCGGGATGGTTTGTTCCTGCAACCTCAATAAGGATTCTTTAAAATACTTTTTAAAGTATTTCCTCGACTCCTTTCCCCGTCATGTTATTCTCCCAGGATCCTGCCCATCAGCTTCCCGAGGAGTCAAAGTCTGCTTTTCTGAAGTCCAGGATCTCTGTTCTACTGCTCTCCTTTCTTCCTTGTGTCAGGATCCTGAACTCGACCATCTCATGGTCACTGCCTTCCAGGTTCCCATCCACTATTGCTTCCTCTACTATTTCTTCCCTGAAGGGGTTGATTTGGGGTGCGGCAGGGCAGACCAGGGAAAAGGTGGGGCAGTACTTTGGGAAGAGGTGGAGTGGGGAGGGCCTGGGGCAGAGCAGGAGTTGAGCACCCACTGGCCAGAGGGAAGTTGGTGCCTACTGAGGATGGACAAAGGACTGACAGACTCAGAGAAGATGAGGGTTGAAAAGGACTTCAGGAGGTCATCCAGTCCAACCCCCTGCCCATGGCAGGACCAACACCAACTAAATCATCCCGGCCAGGGTTTTGTCAAGCCGGGCCTTCAAAACCTCTAAGGAAGGAGATTCCACCACCTCCTAGGAACCCATCCCAGTGCTTCACCACCCTCCTAGTGAAATAGTGTTTCCTAATATCCAACCCAGACCTCCCACACTGCAACTTGATATCATTGCTCCTTGTTCTGTCATCTGCCACCACTGAGAACAGCTGAGCTCCATCCTCTTCGGACCCCCGCCCCCTTTCAGGTAGCCGAAGGCTAGGGTTACCAGATATCCCGATTTTATAGGGATAGTCCCGATTTTGGGTCCTTTTCTTGTATAGGCTCCTATTACCCCCACCCAGTCCCGATTTTCACATTTGCTGTCTGGTCACCCTATTGAAGGCTGCTATTAAATCCCCCCTCGCTGTCCTCTTCTGCAGACTAAATAAGCTCCAGCCCCCTGGTCATTTTCCTTGTCGTCAGCTGGACCCTCTCCAATTTGTCCACACCCTTTCTGTAGTGGGTTGGCCCCAAACCGGACGCAATACTCCAGATGTCCAGATATGGCCTCACCAGTGCCCAATAGAGCGGAATAATCACCTCCCTCGATCTGCTGGCAATGCTCCTACTAACGCAGCCCAATATGCCGCTAGGCTTCTTGGCAAGAAGGGCACACTGCTGACTCATAGCCGGCTTCTCGCCCACTGTAATCCTCAGCTCTCGTTGACCAGCCCCAGGGCTGACTCATGAGTCCGCGGGGGAGGGGTGGAGGAGAGGAGGCCATGGTGAGTGGTGAGGACCCCAGAGAGGGGGGTGCAGTGGAGGAGAGGGGGGACTCAGCCAGGCAGCAGTGGGCGATGGGGGATGGGAGAAGGGGGGAAGCAGATACAGGAGGAGATGGAGCACAGGCTGGGCACCAGGGCCCAGGCATCCAGGGCCTGGTTGGCGGCAGCTGTGCCAGGGCCCCACCTGTTTACCAACCGCCTGTGCTTCCACTGAGGATCTCCAGAGTGTCAATGTTCCCGGAGCTCGCCTTCCTGACAGGCCTGAGCAACCAGAGCTTGTCCTAGACCACTCCCAGCCTCCCGCGGGGCGTATGGACCCAAACAGGCTGGAGACAAGTTATCGCAGAAATCACTGGGGACTCGGGGAGCATCTTCAGCTGTGGAGGGTGACACACCCCACAGGAGCTGAATTTCTGACTGAGCAGTGCAGGGTGGATGCACAGCACAGCTGTGAGGCTGTTTGATGCGATCGATGCACCCAAGTCGGTTTAGTGGGGGTCTAGTGAAGACCCACTAAATTGACAGCAGAGTGCTCTCCGGGAGACTCTGGGACTACACCGGGAATGACAGGAGTAAGGTAAGTCTCCCGTCGGCCCAGCACAGCGTAGACACAGCAGTAAGTCGACCTAAGCTACCTCGAATCCAGCTGTGTTAGTCCCGTAGCTGGAGCAGCGTCACTTAGGACGACTTACTGCAGAAGGATGGACACAGCCTGAGGCCTGAGTTTCCACTGCAGTCTGGATGCTCAAACACCAGCTTGGCAACACAAGTCACCAAGCCCAGGCCACGCAAAGACAGGCACAGTGTGCAGTGTGGACACTCCTTCAGATAAGCCCAGGAGTGTCACATGAGGAAATCAATCCTTTCGTTGGACTTGCTGGTAGAAGAGCCCAGTGATGGTGCAGCTCCCCGACCGTCAGTGACAAACGCAGCGCTCCAGCAACTGAGCTCTAGGGCTCGCTGCTGAAAGAAAAGCTTCACGAGTGACAAAGGGCAAAGGGAGGTGCTGGTCTTTGGCCAAGGGAAGGGAGCCCCACCCTCCAACACAGACCATTTCCCTCGTTGTCTGTCTGTGCTGGGGCAGGAGCAATAACACGGCCTCCTGCTTTTGCTATTGCAGAGAGTCGGTTATGACGGTCTCCTCAAACACAGGGTGCGGAACAGGCCTCAGACCTGACTGGGTGTAAAGAAGAACTACGCAGCTAGACTGAGCCAGCTGGGAATTCAGATGTGCCCCTTTCCTGGAGGGATGGACTGACCTGTGAGGGGCTGGAACCGGAGCTACCAATGTTTAACTTGCACTCGTTCAGCATCTTTCCTGTGAGTGCCGTCACTGTAGGTTAAATACTCCAGCCCCAGGCTCCCCGCCAGCTCTCCTTGTGATTGGATTCTGTACAGCAGGGGTGCAGGGAAACAACAGGTGCATCTGACTCCTTGGTGAGGTTTTGCGTGCAAGGTGTGTGTGTGAGTCTTTGTGTGTCGGAAGCATGAGTGTGGCACTGTGACTGAACTGGGAGAGGGCGACGGTGGTGGGAGAGAGACAGTGGAAGAATAAACGGGCAGCGATGGGCATAATGATGATGATTGTGTTGTGTTTCATTCCTTAGATCTGGTGCCACTGCCTGTCCCTTTAGCCTTGTAGTTTACCAAGAGTAAAACTAAATATCTGTTCAGATACAAGGGAGTGTCTGTGTCCATTCCTGCTAGCTGCACAGGGGTTTGACGTTGCTGCTTTCAATCCTCCGGCTCTGCCAGGATAAGGAACAATTCAGGCCGTAATTGAACTGAAGGAGGGAGATGATTTTCTGACAGGAGGGACGGCGCCTCTCAAAGGTGTTTGGCAGGCAGCCTCCTTCCCAGGTCTGAACCGATAACACCCAGTTGAAAAGGGACCCTGCCCAGCCCTCCTCAGCCTGGTGAAAAGGAGTGAGTGAGCGTGGGGGAGAGCGAGCGACGGAGGGAGATGGATTGAGGGGGCCGGGACCTCGGTGAAGGGCAGGATGAGGGTGTTCGGTTTTGTGGGGTCAGAAAGTTGGCAACCCCAGATCCAGGAAACAACTCAAACACCCAATGAGTCTGGCCAGGGCAGGACATCAGCTTTGAGGAGGGTGGGTGTGGCAGTGAAATCACAAAGGCCTTTTGCAGGAACTCGGCCTATTGGGCAAGGTGGTGGGGAGGGTGACCTCACAGAGAGACCCCGACATCAGCCGGGCAGGACAGAGGTGCAGGGCCAGGCCAGTCTCTGAGACCTCCCGGCTTTGCTGCCGCAAGTCTCCTTCGCGAGGTCTCTCCTCGAGGGCTGAGAGAGAATTAGGATTCAGAGTTGTGAGCATGAGGAGGAACCTCTGTGGAGTTTTCTCCTTTCCTACCACTGATTGTGCCGAAAACAAACTTCCCTTTGAGAAGGTAAGAGGCTCAGAGAGCTTTGGAACCTGTTCCGTCTGATCCACCTGGCGCAGGCAGCATTCTAGGCACAGACAGCGCTGGCTTCAGGTGGCAGAATTTGATTTCCTCCCAAGTTTTGATGATTGGAATCCCTGGGGACATTGGGGTGTATCCTTTTTGGTTTATCTTTTCCTCTTTCCTCCCTCCTTTCTCCTCTTCTCTTGCTTCTTTTTTCCCTTTTCCAGCTTCCCTCCCTCTACCTAGGAGGGACGGGTCTGGAGTGCGGGCAGGGAAGGGGTATTGCTCTCATTGCGGGAGGTCCTCACCAAGAGGTGGGTCTGGGTCTGAGAGTGATCCCCTCTGATAGTGTCCTGGGCCGTCCTTTGGGACATCTGGTGAGACCCCTCAGCCTCCTGCCTCTCAGAGTCTCAGTGCTGATTGGCTGAGCAGGGGGCTATCGACACCAAGGAGACTCAGGTCAGTTTGGTCTCTTTTCAAATCAGGCAAATAAGTCACAACCAATCCAATGTATGGAATTAATCTTGCTGCTTCTCTCCATTAATTGTCTCTTGGCAGGTCTTAATTTTCAATAATGTCCTAGGTCTTCTAAAATACTTGCTGAATAATTACTATGAACCACTGTTGGTCTCTAGCTCACTTGAGGGCACTTTATTCTGATCACTCAATGTGTGAAATTCAAGATGTGAGAGAGAGGCAGAAAGCCAGGAGCAGTGTTTCCTCTAATTTGTTATGTCCATGTGTGGAATGAATTTTGTTTTGGGCACAAATATGGAGGTGAGGTGTGACACATCACCTGCATATTGCGCTCCTTACAAAATTCATTCTGCACATGGATGGTGTGTGGCAGGGGTGAGGCTGAAAGGTTTGGAGTGTGGGAGAGGCTCGGGGGGGGCGCAATGATGTGAGGGCTCCGGCTGGGGGTGCAGGCTCTGGAGAGGGGCTAGCGATGAGGGTCTCAGCATGGGAGCAGAGGGTCGGGGCGCCGGGGGTGCGGGCTCGGGGGTGGGGCTGGGAATGAGGAGATTGGGGAGCAGGTTGCCCCAGGGAGAAAGAACTGCCCCCTCCAGCCCTCTCTCCCCACAGCAGCTCAGGGCCAGCTGAGAGGGCACCTGTCTCCAAGCCGCAGCAGCGCCGGTGGGGCTGGCTTGGGACTGAGGAGGCGACAGGATTTATTTTCCGAAGTCAAAGGAGGAAGGGATGGAGTTATGCTTCAGTTTTTACCTCATAAACTTATTCCTGACTAACCTACAGGACACAAGGGGAATAAGACACTCTGTCATGGGGTGACATCACAAGAGCAGAGGAGGTGAGAACTACAGCAACTGAGAGGGTGGGGATTTAGAGTCGGATTGTTTCAAATGCTGCATTTGTCGGCTGACATTTAACAGCAACGCTTAGCTAACACAATGGAGAAAGGAATTCTCTGCTAAAGATTCAACTTGCCCCTTTGGCCAACTCTGCCCCTTCCTGACCGGAGTTTGCTCAGAACAGCCCCACCTCCCCGCACACATACACACACACAAGCCCACAGCTGGGCACCCAGCACAAAGCCAGGAAGTGGTTGCTTGGCTTGTTTTACTTTTGCTTTGCAGAAGGTTTTCAAAAGCATTTTCTGCTCCTGTTCCCCATGGTGAGGAAGCAGATGGTTGTGGGAAGGGAACCTGAGGCGGTGGAGCCGGGGCAGTGGGGAGTTGGGGAGGCTGAGGAGGGCAACAGGAGGCTGGAGGTGACTGGGGCGATGGGAAAGGGAACAGTTTGGAGGAGGCTGAAGGGAGATGGGGAACAGGACATTTGGGGGCGCTAAAGGGGGCAATTGGGGCAGTTGTGGGAGGCTGAAGAGGCTGATGGGGAAGTTGGGGAGGCTAAAGGGAGCAATGGGGAAGTTGTGGGAGGCTGAAGAGGGTGATGGGGAAGTTGGGGAGGCTAAAGGGAGCAATGGGGAAGTTGGGGAGGCTGAAGGGGCAATGGGTTGAAGGAGGCCGGGGCAGAGAGGCTGTTGGGGGCTGCTCGTCCCCACGGGAGGGGAGGAGGAAGAGGAGCTGCCCTTCTTTCTGAAGCTGTTTCCTGTTATATCTTGCAACTTCACTGTTCCTGAGCAGGGTCCTGTGATGAAAAGGAAACTAGAGAGATTCGTGGTCCTGCTTTCAGCAGGGGGTTAGGCTGGATGACCTCCTGGGGTCTCTTCCAACCCTCATTGTCTAGGATTCTGTGTTTCTATGGAGGACAGGTCCATCAATGGCTGTTGGCCAGGGTGGGCAGGGATGGTGCCCCTAACCTCTGTCTGTCAGAAGCTGGGAATTGGGCGACAGGGAATGGCTCCCTGGATGATTCCTGTCTGTTCATTCCCTCTGGGGCACCTGGCACCGGCCGCTATCGGCCGACAGGACACTGGGCTAGATGGAGCTTTGGTGTGACCCAGTCTGGCCGGTCTTCTCTTCTAATGCTCTTCTCACATGCTCAGTAACAGCTGCAAGCTGCTGCCCTCACGCGCCATCAGAATCTGCTCCCTGCAATCAAAGGCCGGAAAATCCCCCTGAAGGGGGGAAATCGGAGGGGTGGGATGGGCAGATGGACAAAACTGGGACAGGATCAGGGGTTCAGACGGGGGCTGCCCTGCCAGGTAGGTGCAGAAGGGAAAACCCCCAGCTAGAGGGAGGCAGAGGGGATAGAAGTCCCCACAGATGGGGTGAGCCGGCAGCAGCAGTTCCAAACTAGGGTGTGGTGGATGGTAGAAGGACTCGTGTTCCTCGCACGATGGTCCCTCTCAGCCCCCCCTCCCCAGGGCTGTGGTGTTAAAGGCCCCGAGTGGCCCAGTGCCCAGGCTCCACCGCTCTGCTCTAGCTGAAATGGTGACTGAGCTGCCAAGGGAGATGTGATTCAGGGAAATAGTTTAAACCTCCCTCCCCCCATCCCCTCATCGTAAAGCAAACTGATACTTTTAGACGTGTTTACGCTGTTTCAAAGAATTCCTGGCCAGTTTCCGTCTCGGTAACATGTCTGCTTGGAGCCTCAGAGTAGCTCAAGATTTGTCTTATCTGCTGCTCTGATTGCCTGAATTAGTCTCCCTGTCCTGAGCTCCCTGGAGTTCTGCACCTTTTCATTGTTTATTTCTAGCAATGGTATTTGGATGACAGTGTCCAGTAGTTCAGGCACCCAGCTGAGAGGCAGGAATTAGGACACACCGGGGAGCTGATCCCCCTGCCCCACTCGCGCTCATTAGTTAGCCCCAATGAACCCCCTTCAAAGGGAGAGCTGGACAGAGCCCCACCACGGCACACTGCTTCGTGCACTGACCTGAAACATGGGGGACCCTGGTTCAAATCCTTTCTCCCTTGTGGACAGTGGCGGGGGGCGGGGGTGATGCTGGCAGCCCAAGCTCATGCCTGTGGCCTCAGGCCTCCCTGAGGCACAGATCTAGCAAAGGCAGACTTGCCTAGGTGGCAGGATAGCCCCGAGTGCCCAAGGGGACTGTCTGTGACTCCTGCTCAGGCTGTTCGTGTGCCTGGGGAGTTCGCTCTCAGGGGGTGGAAGCTCCCAGTCCCCATGGGGGGTGCCCTGGTGTGTAACAGTCTGCCCTGAGCTTGGTACTCACGTCCCTGAGCTACTCTCTGCAGATGGACAGAGGAAATTGAACCTGGCTCTCCCACATGGCAGGTGGGTGCTGGGAGCACAGGACCTATCTGTGAGAGAGAGGGGCAGGGCTAGGACACCTCCCGTTGTCAGTGTCTCCTGGGCGGGCTTGGCTGGCTCCTGCCTGGGGAGCTGGTGGTTGTGAGTTGTGTTGTAAGGTGCCTGTGTTGCCCGTGCATCGTACAGGAGTTCAGGCCCTAACTCCGCTTAGTGGATCACTGGGTTGTTCCTGTAAAAGCAGCAAAGAATCCTGTGGCACCTTATAGACTAACAGACGTTTTTGCAGCATGAGCTTTCCTGGGTGAAACAACAATTCGGTTGTTCCTGGATTTTCTCGCTGCTGAAACCAGGTCCTGTGACGCTCAGCACTGCCCCCCCTCAGTCCCGTCACGGGGTGTAGCCAGTCCGGTCTCTGCAGAGCCCAGCTGAGCAATGCCTGATTGACATGGGTGTGCACAGGAGAAGAGACAGAGCACAGGCTGGAAAGTGACACATCACAGCAAAGCCCAAACACTCCTCCTAGGGGCACGATATTCCCTGTGGGTGCGGGGGGGACACGCTATGATGGGATCCGCTGTGCCCCCAAACCCTCTCCAGCCTGGGCTGTCTCCCACAATGCCCTGCTAGTGACCAGCAGCAACCCCTCCAGGCGCTGTTATCCCTCGGCACAACGGCATGTGGAGCGGCTTGATTGCATGGATGCTCCCGGAGCCACTCGTGAATCCCACAGTGAGGTGCCCGCCAGATCCCCCCAGCTCCCAGCACTGCGCCTCAGGAATATGCTGTGTGTGTTAGTAATTGGTTCCCCACTTCCCCACTGGAAGGTGGAGCTACACCAGGAACGTGGGGTCTGTGGTGTCGCGGTTTGGGTGGATTATTGGAAGAGCGGGGAGGACTAGTCTATGGCAGAAGCCTGCGATTTGCCTTGCCTGCCCGGCTTGCGCTTTTGGCTTCACTTTTGGTTTTTGATTTTTTTCCTCCACTGTCATCAGTTCATCCCTTCCCACTGAACTGCCCAGTGCCTGGCTTGGAGGTGGAGGCAGGAGGAGAGAGACAAGAGTGAGATTTCAGCATCTCCAGTAGCGGCAACAAACACTGTGGGGTTTTAATTCATAGCTGTTGTCGGTCTGGGGGAGACCCTGGTGCACCAGCGGGGGAGGGTGTCTGATGGGGTTGGTGGTCTGGCTGGGGGCAGACATTGCATCCCCTTTCCCACTGCTAATTGAATGAGAAGACAGACGTCCCTGTGGAGCAGATAAGAGCCTCAGAGAGGTTTCATGTTGTTGTTTCATGTTGTCCTAGGTTTCCTTCCTATGGACTGCATCACCAAGTGGAATTCATGGCAAACCATTGCCATTATGCAGTAAAACATCTTTAAGACTTCGTCTTCGATGAATCAATGAACAGTCTCCACTCATGTGGATTGTGAAAGATGTTGCAATGTCCTGGTGAAATCGCTCGCCCAAAAATGTGGAGCTGCAGTAGTGCTGGGGCAGTGATCCCCACCAGTGACCTGGGCCATCCTTTGAGCTCTCTGGTGAGACCCCTCAGCCTTCCATCCTCAGTCTCTACCCTGATTGTCTGAGCAGGGCGTTAATGACAGGGAGGAGACTCAAGGCCTTTTTGTTCTCTTTTAAGACCAAGTAAATAAGTCATAACCAGTTATATGTTTCATGGATTGTGCTGCTTCTCTGCATTAATTGTCAATTCTCCTTTTTCAGCCTGAGCGTCTCCCTCTTTCAAGTAGGGATAATAATGATCTGCTCCTACCTACCTCAACACACTCACTCTTCCCCAACACACACACACTGTCTCTCCCCACACACAAACAGTCTCCACACTGCAGCTGAAAAGCAGCTGGCAATCTAGTAGTATGACCCCGGAACAATGGGATAGAGAAACCTGCATCACTGAAAGTGCAGCCACAAAGACAACACACACCAGCTTCCCCTAGCTGGCAAGAATCAAACCTCCACAGAAAGATTCCTGTGGTATCGTAGGCCAGCTTCCTAAGGCCTCAGCCTCAACCACTTAACACAGGGGCCTTTCTACACTCTGGTTCTGTTCTAACGGAAGGATCATTTCCAAGTGTTCGCTCAGACCAGCTTGCCCAGCACCCTCACTGCTGTGCAGCTCTGTATGTGTGGCCATGGCTGAACAGCAAGAATTCCTGCCCATTTCCCTTCTGGCTGGAGCATGCTTAGAGTGAGTTTGTGGTTAATGATTTTGCTGTAGATTGTTGGCTTCCTGCTTTGGCAATTCAGACAGTCCCTTTTCCCAACATATCTCCAGCACATCAGTCCCTGGCTGAGACTCCTGGGCAATGGAAAACATCCCTTGTTTGGTGCTGCCAAGGGGATTGTGCAGAGCTGAGATGTCTCTCGGCTTGGATCAAAGGGGAATGTTGGATGGAATTTATCACACAACCCTCCCTGCTCCTCAGAGCCCCATGGGAGAATGTAGAGAAGGGAGTCATTCCTCCCCTGCACTCCCAGAAGAGTTGCTAGGACTCCTTCCTGCCAGCTACTCACCCCTGGATTCATCCTTAGCTCCTAGGATCTTTCTGCTCCAAAGGCTCCATAGTCCTGGGGTGGGGAGGGTGTCACTGCACAGTCTGAAACACAAGAGAGGTTTCTGGAATTGAAGGAAGGAGCAGAAAACGGAGAGGAAAGAAACAGAGAGAAAACGCCTCATCTCTCTCCCTTCCCCCATCAAGAAATGTTACCAAGGACCAGCGTTAGGGGAAACGGTGCCCTGGGCAAAACTTGTACTTTGGCAAAGTTCTTGGTTCAGGCTTGTAGCAGTGATGGAATAAACTGCAGGTTCAAATCAAGTCTCTGGAGTACATCCACAACTGGGATGGGCCATTCAGTCCTTTGTACAGAGCTTCAGTTTGTAGCCAAGTCCCTCCAGAGGTATGAAGCAGGACTGAAGACCAGATGGAGATGAGGCATCAGTCTTTTATAGTCTCTTGCCATGTGGTCTTTGCTTTCTTTGTCCCAAGGACACTCTATCCAGCACGTGACATAGAAAAACCTTAGAGTTCTGTCCATAGGCAGGTCCCTGCACACCTTGCTGAGCCACAAGGCATATCTGCCTTCTCTCAATGGGTCAGTTGTATAGCTGATGGTCCTTAATGGGCCATCAAGCAGGCTAGGCAGAGCTGACACCAATTTGTCTGGCTGGGGTGTTCCCCAGAAGCATAGCACAAGTTGGAAATACAGGCAGCATAGAGCCAATATTCATAATGTCAACTAAAAAATGATACATATCTAGAGATAGCATAATTATAATCAGCCAATCATAACCTCTCCATAGACCCTTTATGTGACCACCTTTATACAATATTGGCTGCAAATATAGAACAGTGGTGGCAACGGTGATCTATACAGTTACAGATTATGTCAAGAACGTCACAGGAGGTGACATGGTATCAGTGAGACTGATACTGGAATACTGCCTCCAGTTTTGGTGTCCTCATTTGAAAAAGATGGTGTGAAATTGGAGTTGAGGCAGCAAAGAGCCACCAAATGTTCTGAGGGCTGGAGAAAAATGCCTTCTAGTGAGCTATTGATAGAGCTCAACCTGTTTAGCTTCTCAAAAGAAGATTGAAAGGTGACTTCATTGAAACGTTGAAGTGCCTTAATGGGGAGAAAAGATTGGCTATTAAAGGGCTCTTTAATGTAGCAGAGAAAGGCATTAAAAACCCAATGGCTGGAAGGTGAAAAGAGACAAATTCATATTACAATTAAGGCACAAATATTCAACAGTGAGGATGATTCACCACAGGAACAAGCTACCAAGGAAGGAAATTGGTGCATTCTCCATCTCGTGACGTCATTTCATGAAGACTAGATGCCTTTCTGGAATGTGTTTACCCCAAAAGTAGCTCTTGTGTCATACAGGAGACCTGTGATATGCAGGGGTCAGATTAGATGCTCTAATGGTCTCTTCTGGCCATAAAGTCAACTAATTTCTGAAAAACTAAGTGTAGCATTGGGAGCAGCATCTGATGTTTTATTGTCTAGCCGGCTTGCTTCCTAGAATGGCTCCTTGAGTGGGGTGATCCACAGGGAATAGCTCAAACCTCCAAAGTGCCTGGCCAGGGGCAGGACATTAGCCCAGCAAGGGAGGGGTGTGGCAGTGGCATCACAAGGCCTTTTGCAGGGGCTCAGACTATTGGCCAAAGGTGGTGGGGAGGTGGTGACCTCACAGAGAGATGCTGACATCAGCCAGGCAGGACAGGGGCGAGGGCCAGGAAACCTCAGAGACCCTGTGGCTTTGCTTCAGCAAGTCTCCCTCTCCAGGTCTCTCTTTGAGGACTGAGAGTATTCGGGTTCACGGACGTGAGCGCCAGGAGGAACCTCTTTTGAGTTTTCTCCTTCCCTTTTAGTGATTTTACTAGAAAACAGATGTCCCTGTTTAGAGGTTAGAGCCTCCTCGAGGTTTGAAACTGTTCGGTCTGATCATTCTGGTGACAGTTGAACTCATGGAAAGCATGATCTTAAGGAGGCAGAATTTTATTCCACACCTGGGATTTTGTCCCTTAGAATCACTGGGGACATTAGGGTTTGTCCTTTTTGTTTCAACTTTTCCTCCATTCCCCCCCCTTTCTCTTCCTCTCTTGCTTCTTTTGTCCTTTCTCTAGTTCCCCTCCCAACACCAGGAGGGGTGTGTGTGTGGGTGTGTGTGTGTGTGTGTGTGTCTGTGTGTGCAGGGAGTTCTCGGCAGCTCTCACTGTGGGAGGTCCACCCCAAATTGTGGAGCTGCAGTAGTGCTGGGGCAGTGATCCCCACCAGTGACCTGGGCCATCCGTTTAGCTCTCTGGTGAGACCCCTCAGCCTCCCCTCCTCAGTCTCTACCCTGATTGGCTGAGCAGGAGGTTATTGACAGGGAGGAGACTCAGGTCCTTGTTGTTCTCTTTTAAGACCAAGTAAATAAGTCATAACCAGTTATATGTTTGACAAATTTTGCTGCTTCTCTGCATTAGTGGTCTCTGAGCAGTCCATGATTCTCTCTAACATTGCAGTTCTCCTCAAATACTGGCTGAATAATTACTGTGCACACTTGTTGGACTGGAGCTCATCTGAGAGCACTTTATTGAGGTCATTCAATGTATGAAATTCAAGATCCGACGGTTAATTTGAAAATCAGGGCTCTGGGGGTCCTATTCCCAATTCAGCCATTGACTGGCTTTGTGACCTAAGACAAGTCAATTCTCCTTTCTCAGCCTGAGCGTCTCCCTCTTTCAAGTAGGGATAATAATGATCCGCTCCTACCTACCTCAACACACTCACTCTTCCCCAACACACACACACACTGTCTCTCCACACACACAAACAGTCTCCACACTGCAGCTGAAAAGCAGCTGGCAATCTAGTAGTATGACCCCGGAACAATGGGATAGAGAAACCTGCATCACTGAAAGTGCAGCCACTAAGACACCACACACCAGCTTCCTCTAGCTGGCAAGAATCAAACCTCCACAGAAAGATCCCTATGGTATCGTAGGCCAGCTTCCTAAGGCCTCAGCCTCAACCATTTAACACAGGGGCCTTTCTACACTCTGGTTCTGTTCTAACGGAAGGATCATTTCCAATTGTTCGCTCAGACCAGCTTGCCCAGCACCCTCACTGCTGTGCAGCTCTGGATGTGTGGCCATGGCTGAACAGCAATAATCCCTGCCCATTTCCCTTCTGGCTGGAGCATGCTTAGAGTGAGTTTGTGGTTAATGATGTTGCTGTAGATTGTTGGCTTCCTGCCTTGGCAATTCAGACAGTTCCTTTTCCCAACATATCTCCAGCACATCAGACCCTGGCTGGGTCTCCTGGGCAATGGAAAACATAAGAACATATGAACGGCTGTACCGGGTCAGACCAAAGGTCCATCTAGCCCAGTATCTGTCTACCGACAGTGGCCAATGCCAGGTGCCCAAGAGGAGTGAACCTAACAGGCATTGATCAAGTGATCTTCCTCCTGCCATCCATCTCCATCCTCTGACAAACAGAGGCTAGGGACACCATTCTTACCCATCCTGGCTAATAGCCATTTATGGACTTAGCCACCATGAATTTATCCAGTTCCCTTTTAAACATTGTTATAGTCCTAGCCTTCACAACCTCCTCAGGTAAGGAGTTCCACAAGTTGACTGTGCGCTGCATGAAGAAGAACTTCCTTTTATTTGTTTTAAACCTGCTGCCTATTAATTTCATTTGGTGACCTCTAGTTCTTGTATTATGGGAATAAGTAAATAACTTTTCCTTATCCACTTTCTCAATGTCACTCATGACCTTATATACCTCTGTCATATCCCCCCTTAGTCTCCTCTTTTCCAAGCTGAAGAGTCCTAGCCTCTTTAATCTTTCCTCATATGGGACCCTCTCCAAACCCCTAATCATATTAGTTGCCCTTTTCTGAACCTTTTCTAGTGCTAGAATATCTTTTTGAGGTGAGAGACCACATCTGTACACAGTATTCGAGATGTGGGCGTACCATGGATTTATATAAGGGCAATACTATATTCTCCGTCTTGTTCTCTATCCCTTTTTAACGATTCCTAACATCCTGTTTGCTTTTTTGATCGCCTCTGCACACTGCGTGGACATCTTCAGAGAACTATCCACAATGACTCCAAGATCTGTTTCCTGACGCGTTGTAGCTAAATTAGCCCCCATCATATTGTATGTATATTTGGGGTTATTTTTCCCAATGTGCATTATTTTACATTTATCCACATTAAATTTCATTTGCCATTTTGTTGCCCAATCACTTAGTTTTGTGAGAGCTTTTGAAGTTCTTCACAATCTGTAACTATCTTGAGTAGTTTAGTATCATCTGTAAACTTTGCCACCTCACTGTTTACCTTTCTCCAGATCATTTATGAATAAATTGAATAGGATTGGTCCTAGGACTGACCCTTGGGGAACACCACTAGTTACCCCTCTCCATTCTGAGAATTTACCATTAATTCCTACCCTTTGTTCCCTGTCTTTTAACCAGTTCTCAATCCATGAAAGGACCTTCCCTTTTATCCCATGACAACTTAATTTACGTAAGAGCCTTTGGTGAGGACCTTGTCAAAGGCTTTCAGGAAATCAAGTACACTATGTCCACTGGATCACCCTTTTCCACATGTTTGTTGACCCCTTCAAAGAACTCTAATAGATTAGTAAGACACGATTTCCCTTTACAGAAACCATGTTGACTACTGCTCAATAATTTATGTTTTTCTATGTGTCTGACAATTTTATTCTTAACTATTGTTTCAACTAATTTGCCCCGTACCGACGTTAGACTTACCGGTCTGTAATTGCAGGATCACCCCTAGAGCCCTTTTTAAATATTGGCGTTACATTAGCTAACTTCCAGTCATCGGGTACCGAAGCCGATTTAAAGGACAGGTTACAAACCTTAGTTAATAGTTCATAACTTCACATTTGAGTTCTTTCAGAACTCTTGGGTGAATGCCATCTGGTCCCAGTGACTTGTTAATGTTGAAATCACTGAGAGCTGGTGGATCCTCAAGAGACCAAATCGCAGAGGTCACAGTGGTAGGTGACAGCAGAAGGTGACTGTGCAGGGCCATTGGCAACAGAGTGGTGGAGTGAACAGTGGCACAATGAACAGCCGTTGCCAGAGCAAACTTTGCCTTTTGTCCCCACCTGGAAGGTGTACTCACGTGAAAGCACCTCTGAACTCTGAGTCTCCACTGACCAAGGACAACACCAGTGAGCGGAGTGCAGTGGAGGGAAAAGTGAGGGCACGTTAAATAAACATTTGTTTGTTGGACTATACTTTAGTCACTTTGCTCCAGAATGCTAGATTTGTGACTGGGAATGGAAACTTATATAAATATGTTTCCCAGTAGGCCAAGATTTTTAAAATGCAGTATTTGCCAAGGTTGTTATCTCACATTGTTGCTATCTTGGGAGGTCATTATGTTGGGAGTTTCTGTACTAAACATTTTTATTATAATTAATTTTTACATAAGAATGGTCATACTGGGTCAGACCCATGGTCCATATAGCCCAGTGCCCTGTCTTACAACAGTGGTCAAGGCCAGGTGCTTCAGAGGAATGAACAGAACAGGGAATCATCAAGTGATCCATCCCTGTTGCCCATTCCCAGCTTCTGGCAAACAGGCTAGGGACACTCAGAGCATGGTGTTGCATCCCTCTCATCCTGGCTAATAGCCACAGATGGACCTGTTCTCCAGGAATTTATCTAGTTCTTTTAAAATCCTGTTATAGTTTTGGTCTTCACAGCATCCCCTGGCAAAGAGTTCCCTGGGTTGACTTTATATTGTGTGAAGAAATACTTCCTTTTGTTTTTAAAATCTGCTGCCTATTAATTTCATTGGGTGACTGCTAGTTCTTGTGTTATGTGAAGGATTAAATAAAATTTCCTTATTCACTTTCTTCGCACAAGTCAAGATTTTATAGACCTCTATCATATCCCCATTAGTCATCTCTTTTGAAGCTGAAAATTCCCAGTCGCTTTAATCTCTCCTCCTGTTTCATACCCCTCATCATTTTAGTTGCCCATCTCTGTACCTTTTCCAATTCCAATATATATATTTTTAGGATGGGTGACCAGATCTGCACACACTATTCAGGGTGAGCACGTACCATAGATTTATATAGAGGCAATATGATATTTTCTGTCTTATTATCTATCCCTTTCTTAATGATTCCCAACATTGTTTGCTTTTGTGACTGTTGCTGCACGTGGAGTGGATGTTTTCAGAGAACTATCACAATGACTCCAAGATCTCTTCCTTGAGTGTTAACAGCTAATTCAGATGCCATCATTTTGTATGTATAGCTGAGATTGCTTTCCAATGTGCATTACTTTGCATTTATCAACATTGAATTTAATTTGCCATTTTGTTGCCCAGCCACCCAGTTTCATGGGATCCCTTTGTAGCTCTTCGCAGTCTGCCTGGGACTTAACTATCTTGAATAGTTTTGTATCATCTGTAAATTTGCCACCTCACTGTTTACCCATTTTTCCAGATGAATATGTTGAATAGGACCCCTTGAGGGGTCCCAGTACTGAGCCCTCAAGGATACCACTTTTATCTCTCTCCATTCTGAAAACTGATAATTTATTCCTACCCTTTGTTTCCCATCTTTTAACCAGTTACTGATCCATGAGAGGATCTTCCCTCTTACCCCATGATGGCTTACTTTTCAAAAGTCAATTTAAATTAAATACTTTTTTTTTAAATTATATATTTTTTTAGAAATCTAGATCTGTTATGTGTTTTGGTGTAACTTGCATTTTCCTTATGTTACATTTCCATTATCCTAACAAAACATTTACTTTATTCACTTTCTTCACATCAGTCAAGATTTTATAGACTTTTAGCATATCTCCCCTTAGTCATCTCTTTTCTAAGCTGAAAATTCCCAGTCATTGTGGGGGACTGTATCAAAAGCTTTGCTAAAGTCCAGAAATAGCACATCCACTGCTTTCCCCTCATCCACAGAGCCGGTTATCTCATCATAGAAGGCAATTAGGTTAGTCAGGCATGACTTGCCCTTGGTGAATCCATGCTGACTGTTCCTGATCACTTTCCCCTCCTTTAAGTGGTTCAGATTTGATTCCTTGAGGACCTGTTCCATGATTGAGGTGAGACTGACTGGCCTGTAGTTCCCTGGATCTTCCTTCTTCCCTTTTTTAAAGATGGGCACTACATTAGCTCTTTTCCAGTCATCCGTGACCTCCCCCAATCGTCATGATTTTCAAAGATAATGGCCAATGGCTCTGCAATCTCATCGGCCAACTCCTTTATCACCCTCGGATGCAGTGCATCCGGCCCCATGGACTTGTGCTCGTCCAGCTTTTCTAAATAGTCCCGAACTACTTCTTTCTCCACAGAGAGCTGGTCACCTCCTCCCCATACCGTGCTGCAGAGTGCAGCTGTCTGGGAAACTGACCTTGTCTGTGAAGACAGAGGCAAAAAAAGCATTGAGTACACTAGCTTTCTCCACATCCTCTGTCACTAGGTTCCCTCCTTCATTCAGCAAGGGGCCCACACTTTCCTTGACTTTCTTCTTGTTGCTAACATACCTAAAGAAACCCTTCTTGTTACTCCTAACATCTCCGGCTAGCTGCAACTCCAAGTGTGATTTGGCCTTCCTAATTTCACTCCTGCATGCCTGAGCAATACTTTTATACTCCTCCTGGTTATTTGTCCAATCTTCCACTTCTTGTAAGCTGTTTTTGTGTTTAAGACAGGCAAGGATTTCACTATTAAGCCAAGCTGGTCGCCTGCCATATTTACTTTTCTTCCTACACATCCGGATGGTTTGTTCCTGCAACCTCAATAAGGTTTCTTTAAAATACAGCCAGCTTTCCTCGACTCCTTTCCCCATCATGTTATTCTCCCAGGGGACCTTGCCCATCAGTTCCCTGAGGGAGTTGAAGTCTGCTTTTCTGAAGTCCAGGGTCTCTGTTCTACTGCTCTCCTTTCTTCCTTGTGTCAGGATCCTGAACTCGACCATCTCATGGTCACTGCCTCCCCTTTCTTAAAAGCGAAGGTTTCAGAGTAGCAGCCGTGTTAGTCTGTACTGCAAAAGAACATAAGCTTTCGTGGGCTACATCCGATGAAGTGGACTGTAGCCCGCGAAAGCTTATGCTCAAATAAATTTGTTAGGGCATGGCTACACTTGCAAATTTGCAGCGCTGCAGCAGGGTGTGAAAACACACCCTCTCCAGCACTGCAAATTGCGGCGCTGCAAGGCGCCAGTGTGGTCAAAGCCCCAGCGCTGGGAGCGCGGCTCCCAGCGCTGTACGTTATTCCCCACAGGGAGGTGGAGTATGGACAGCGCTGGCAGAGCTCTCTCCCAGCACTGGCGCTTTGACTACACTTAGCGCTTCAAAGCGCTGCCGCGGCAGCGCTTTGAAGTGCAAGTGTAACCATAGCCTTAGTCTCTAAGGTGCCACAAGTGCTCCTGTTCTTTTTTAAAAAGCAAACAGAATGTTGGGAATCACTGACTGCCGCTGCACACTGAGAGGATGTTTTCAGAGAACTATCCACAATGACTGCAAGATCTTTCTTGAGTGTTAACAGCTAATTCAGACTCCTTCATTTTGTATGTATAGTTGAGATTGTTTTCCAATGTACATTACTTTGCATTTATCAACATTAAATTTCATCTGCCATTTTTGTTGCCCAGTCACCCAGTTTTATGAGATCCCTTTGTAATTCTCCTCAGTCTGTCTATAGTAAGATAGACTTACCTATCTTGAATAGTTTTGTATCATCTGCAAATGTTGCCACCTCACTGTTTACCCATTTTTCCAGATCATTTATGAATATGTTGAACAGCACTGGTCCCAGTACCGACCCCTCAGGGATACCACTATTTATCTCTCTCCATTCTGAAAACTGATAATTTATACCTACCCTTTGTTTCCCATCTTTTAACCAGTTACTGATCCATGAGAGGACTTTCCTCTTTCACCATGATGGCTTACTTTTCAAAAGTCAATTTAAATTAAATCCTTTTAAAAAAATTATATTTTTAGAAATCTAGACCTGTTATGTGTTTTGGTGAAACTTGCATTATTCTTATGTTAAATTTGCATAATCCTAACAAAACATTTACTTTATTCATATCTCTTTTATATATCTCATTGGTCCTGACACCCCTGTAAATTCAGACACCCCTAATTTCAATTCCTGGAAACCACTGCCTCTGGCAGTGGTTGAACAACAACAACAAGGCACTGGACTGGTCTGGGTGAAAGTTCTGTGGGAAGGAACTGAAAAGAGTATTGGGGCTGCGGTGCAGCGCTTGCAGACACTTTCTTTGGCCTGTTTTCCTGGAAGAGTTAGCAGCGAGAGATTGTTAGTCACAGGTCAGTGGGTGGGTTTGTGCAAACTAGGAGTGTACAGGGAACTGTCTTTGAACAGAAGGAAGGAGAGAAACCGGCAAGAGGAAGGAGGCTGAAAGACTTCTCTGGCTTTGAACAGAATTCTGTGTTAATAGTTCTTGCTTTTAGCTGATCTCACTGAGGTCAGTTGGGGCGCATGGACAGACATGGGAGTGACTCAGCCAGGTCATTCCCATCTTCTGCCAAGCAACCAGGAGATGACAATGGCTAGCAGTTGTACTGTACTGTTTGCTACCAGCCTAAGATGTAAAAACTAGATGAATCAAAACAAGAAATTGACCTGTTTTGTTTTGTGAAATCAACAGCCTGCTAAACCCAGGGTTTTGAGTTCAATCCTTGAGAGGGCCATTCTGTGTGACAAAGTTGTTTGTGTTTCTCCTTGATGCAAAGCCACCCCTTTTGTTGATTTTAATTTCCTGTAAGCCATGCCATCAGTCGCCCCTCCCTCCATCAGAGCAATGGCAGACAATTGTTTCACGCCTTTTCTCAGTGCAGAACCAGAATCTGCAAAAGCGAAAACAGGCAAGAAGGTGACAGCAGTGGGGTGACAAGAGTGATGAGGACATAGACATGGTCATAGACTTCTCACAGAGTACAGGCCGGGCAATGTGCCCTGGCAATGTGCACATCATGCTGATGAGCTCTGCATGAGCTCTGCATGGTCAACTGTGCTGATCAGCACGCCACACTGGCCAAACAGGAAATGAAATTAAAAAGTTTGCGACCCTTTTCCTGTCTACCTGGACAGTGCATCTGAGTTGAAAACGCTGTCCAGAGTGGTCACAATGGAGCACTCTGGGATAGCTCCTGGAGGCCAATACCATCGAATTGCGTCCACACTACCCTAAATTTGACCCAGCAAGGCTGATTTCAGTGCTAATCCCCTCGTCGGAGGTGGAGTAAAGAAATCGATTTAAAGAGCCCTTTAAGTTGAAAAAAAGGGCTTTGTCGTGTGCATAGGTCTAGGGTCAAATGGCAGTAACGCTGCTAAATTCGACCTAAAGTCATAGTGTAGACAAGGCCTCAGAGGAATTTTATAGCTACTGGCTGGGTGTCCAAAAAGGAGCTACCCACCTACCCTTTCATTGATCACACTTGGTAACTACTAAGCAGAAGCACAGAATCTAGATGGATTTGCTGCGTCTCCTGCAGGCCTTCCTAATGGCACAGCAGGGCTGCTCTTGGCTCTGCACAAGGTTGTTTTGTTTAGCAGTGACTGTGAAGGGACTTCCAGCTATTTGGCTGTGGGAACTCTGGTATTAAGTGGACACCCTGTCTTAACTGTGTATGGCTGTATTGCTTGTAGATTTCTATAGTCTGTACTGATGTTGCAAATGGAGTATTTTGTAGCGGTCTGCTATAATTTAACTTATACAAACTATGAATATGCTCCCTCAGACTTAACCACCCGCCTTTCACACACTCCCTGCTTCTCACTCTCTGGGCTGGGAACAAGCCACGGCATGTGCGTCCATTGGATTATTTTTATTTAATTACTTCTCATTGTTAAATTATTTATGTTTTTTTAAATTTCATTGCAGTGCATTTTCTTCCTGCCACTGTCACCTGGCAGCTAAGGGATGTAAGATTCTCCTCCATTGCGTTTCTGCCCACGGAAAAAGAGACCCCACACTTCAGTACCTTTGGAAATAAAAGCAACCTGGAAACAAACCAGCTGTCTCCTCAGTGTGCAGTTTGTGTCTCTTTTAGTGCAGTTGATGTGTGTGCAGCATGTGTGGTGGACAGGGGCACTGTGTGCTCACATGGGAATTCACCATCCTTGGTGCAGGATTTGACTTGTTCTGGGAGTGAACATAGCACTTGTGGAGTTTCAGGCACAGGCTGCATGACCCCCTCCATTTATCTTTGGTGCAGATACAGCCCAGGCAGCACTAGTGCAACCTCCTCTCCTGCTGCCCTCCACCATCATCTGCACAGCCCACCTGTCAGGGCAGGAGAATGTTGCTCCATGGATCCTGGTTCTCAGATGGGACTACCCTGGGATGGGGAGGTGTGGTTGCATCCATTAGGTCACCAGACTGAGCCTTCTAATATCCTTTGGTGATTGTTCCCAAGATCCAGGACTTTGTGCTCAAACATCTCCCAGCTTCCTTGTTTAATATAAAGGCCAAGGTTTCCTTGCAATATACAGGAAGAAAGTAGATTTTCACCCCAGATGGGACTTCAACCCACAATCTCTGGCTTCAGAAGCCAATGCCTTATCCATTAGGCCACTGGGGCCCTGATGTACAGCTACTGAAGAGATGGAAATTCCCTCTCATAAATGCACATTCCTCGCATTTGCTTCAACACCAAATAGCCCCTTTATGTGCCTTACAGAAATGTCTGCATCCCCTGGCAGCGAGGCAACTGGGCAGGTTGCTGACACAATTACAACCCAGAATACAAAGTGTACAGTGCTGACTATATATAGTTTTATTACAAATATTTACACTGTAAAATATAAAGTACTATAGTGCAATCTCTTTATCATTAAAGTGCAACTTGCATATGTAGATTTTTTTTTGTTGCATAAGTGCACTCAAAGAAAACAATGTAAAACTTTAGAGTCCAGTCAGTCCTACTTCAGGTTCAGCCAATCGCTGAGACAAACAAGTTTGTTTACATTTACTGGAGATAATGCTGCCCGTGTCTTATATCGTCACCTAAAAGTGAGAACAGGCTCTCTCATGGCACTTTTGTAGCCAGCGTTGCAAGGTATTAACGTGCCAGATATGCTAACATCCATATGCCTTCATACTTCAACCACCATTCCAGAGGACATGCTTCCATGCTGATAATGCTCGTTAAAAAATAACGTGTTAATTTGTGACTGAAGACCTTGATGAAGAACTGTATGTCTCCTGCTCCATGGTTCTATCCGCATTCTGCCATATATTTCATTTTATGGCAGTCTTGAGTGATGACCCAGCACATGTTGTTCACTTTAAGAACACTTTCACTGCAAATTTGACAAAGCGCAAAGAAGGTATAACGTGAGATTTCTAGAGACAGCTACAGCGCTCGAGCCAAAGTTTAAGAATCTGAAGAGCCTTCCAAAATCCAAGAGGGACGAGGTGTGAAACGTTGTCAGAAGTCCTCAAAGAGCAACACTCTGATGCAGACACTACAGAACCTGAACCACTAGACAGGAAAATCAATCTTCGGTTGGTGGCATCGTTATCGAGCAGTACCTGTCATCAGCATGGAAGCATGTCCCTGGCCTCTGATTGCTAGCAGCTCGGAGAGGAGAACAGGGGCTGGACCTCTCCATGGCCGCCTGGTCTGCTCACTCCCTCTGAAGCCCATAGCCAGGGCCAGCCTTTGGGGTGGGTGCCACCAGGGAATTGCCCAGGGGTACCATGGTCAAGGGCGGTGCTGTCGGTAGCAGAGAGGTGTGTGCTGCTGGTGTAAAGTCAGAAACTGCTCCCGGCTGGCAGGGAGTGCTGCTTGGGGTGGTGCCCAGATTTCTCCCTGCTCCTCCCGGCACAGGAGCATGGGGAGGAGGAAGAGAAGGGGAGATAGCGGTGATGGCGGATACTGCTCCCCCAATGTTCCTCCGTGCCCCCTCTCACAGCCCCTAGCGATGTGCGGAGGAGCAGTGTTCAGGGCGGCGGGGGCGAGCAGCAATGCCAGCTACTCTGTGCATCAGGTCAGTTTCCCCAAGTGGGCACAGGAGGGTGCAGGGTTAGGGAAAGGGGGCACAGTGCAGGGATTACGGGTGCGGGAGGAGGCAGGGGTTAGGGGAACTGGAGGGCACAGGGTTAGGGGTGCAGAGCTTCAGGGTTGGGTGCCAGAGGGGAGCAGGGATTAGGGGACAGTAGCACAGACCCCACCTACTCCTCCTGCTTTCTCCTGACACCAGCACCACCCTTCCCAGCATCGCCTCATGGCAGCATCTGCTTCGGACTCGCACCAGAAGCGGGAAGTCTGGGCCCTGCCTGGCAGCGGCTGTCAGGAAATGGAAGCAGGAGACACGACCACTCCCATGGTGCTGTGGGGCCTGTCCTGGCTGGTGGGAGATGGAGGCAGTGGATACTACCACTCCCATGGTGCCATAGGGTTTTCAGGTGGGGTGCCTCCCCCCCCTGGGTTGGGCTCCAGGGGAGGTTTGGCATCTTAAGAGACTGGGGGGGGGGGGTTGCTTGGAGGAGGTTTGAGGACCAACAGCGAAGGGGAAGTTGGACACTGGCCAGAATACCAGGGAGACAAGGCAGGTGAGGTGATACCTGTTACTGGACCAGCTTTGGAGCCACACAGGGTCTTCTTCATGCAGGGGAAAGGTGCTCAGAGCATCACAGTTCAATAGAAGGTGGAACGCTCTGCCCTGAACACCAGACATTCCCCTGCTTCCTGGAACGGGGGGGCCTGTCCCCACTGTCCTGTAAACAGCCCCACCATGTACCCCAGAGGTGGCTGCATCTTAGCACCAAGACACCAGTGGTCACTGCTCCAGAGGAGATGGTACATACAGGCCACTGCCCTACGTGGCCCCACACGTTACTGCCCCAAGAGATGAGGTACACACAGGCTACTACTCAAACTGGGCACCTGGGGTCACTGCAGCAATGGTTGTGGGGGATACATGCAGGGCACTGCCGCACATGGCCACCAGGGGCCACTGCTGCAATGGTGGTGGTTTGGGGCAGGGGGGATGATAAACAGGCCACTGACTGAAGTGGCCACTACCACAATGGTGTGGGGAGAGAGGGAGGGAGATATCAATAGGGCACTGCCACACCAGG
This sequence comes from Mauremys reevesii, assembly GCF_016161935.1. Taxonomy (NCBI): domain Eukaryota; kingdom Metazoa; phylum Chordata; order Testudines; family Geoemydidae; genus Mauremys; species Mauremys reevesii. The sequence goes on from NC_052639.1 coordinate 19,294,843, forward strand.
GCACCACAGGAGGTCACTGCTCCAATTAGTAGAGATACACATCGGGTAGTGCCCCAACTGGGGCCCTACCCCAGAGAGAGAGGGGCTGGGGAGAGAAGAGGAAATCAAAGGCCACTGCCTCAGCCAGCCACCAGGGTCACTACCTAAATAGGGGACAAACACACAGGGCACTGCCCCACCTGACCAACAGGGGTCACTGCCCCAATTGGGGATATACAGAGGTATTGCCCCACAGAGATGCCAGGGATCAGTGCCTGCCATACCTGGCTCAGGGGTAGAAGGGATAGGGTGACCAGATGTCCCAATTTTATAGGGACAGTCCCAATATTTGGGGCTTTTTCTTATGTAGGTGCCTATTACCCTCCACCCCGTCCCGATTCTTCACACTTTCTATCTGGTCACCCTGGGGGCAGGGGCAGGAGAGAGGGGCTACACACAGGGCACTGCCATGCTTGGCCACCAGTGCACATCCCTAGTGGGAGTGACACACACCAGGAGCAGGGCTCACTGCCACAAAGGGGTTGGAAGATACTGAGGGCACTGCCTGACACGGCGACCCAGGCACCCTGCCACCTTGGGGGAGGTGAAAAACACACCTCAGGCACTGATTCCTCTGGCTACCAGTGGTCACTGGCCCAAGGCAGGGGTTGGGGGGACTAAATACACAGGGGACTGCCCCACTGGGACAACACGAGTCACCGAGATGAGAGTGGGCTATGCAGAGGGCACTGCCCCAATGGCTCATATACATACAGGGCGCTGCCTCACCTACCCACCAGCGCTCACAGGCACAATGGCAATGGTGGGGTCACATAGGCAACTGCCCTCAGTGGCCAGCAGGGGTCGCTGCAGCAATGCTAGGGGGGATACATGCCAGGCATTGCTGCCCCTCACCACCAGGAGTCACTGCTCCTACAAGGAGGCCCCCTACAGGACACTCTCGTGCCTGGCCAGCAGGGTCACTATCACTGGGGAGGGCTATGGGAAGCAGAGAAAGAGCAACTAACTGCAGTGGGAAAATCGTCATCTACCGGGGAGAAAGAACGGACTCCGCTAGGACATCGCACCAACTCCGGCCAGGCTGGATACCAGCAATTCGGGGCTGGAGCAGCTCCAGCTAGAGGCTGGGCGGAGGCAGGTGACCTCGGTCTCTGTGCTGAGCAGGATGCGTTGGCAGCGAGGAGGGACAGGGAAACCCCCCAGCCAGGGTCTTGCTGCCCAAGGAGGAGATCTGTGGCAGTTTTGGAGTAGCTGGTTCAGCAGCCGTGAGCCGCATGCTTGTCCCCACCTGAGCTCTCCAGGAGCACATAACACACAGGTGTACACTGGATGTAGGCACCAGTGTAACGACAGGGCCAGACTCTGCTGAGTGCTGCCTGCGAGAGACAGGGGCAGAGTCAGACGGGCAGATGGGGGCAGGAGATGACAGGGCCAGCGGCCATGAGCTGAACCCATCACAAGTCCAGCCTGTGACGTCACCATCCGTCCCTGCAGCTCTCCATCTGTCCCGCTGTCCGTCCAACTCTCAACCCCCATCCGTCCCCAATGTATGCCACACACCCCCCTTCACCCATCTGCCTCACACACTCATCTATTTCCTCATGCATCCTGCTGTCCCTCTGATTGTCCCTGCAGTGCCCAGCACAAGGAGGCATAGTGGACCCTGAGTGAGGCTTTTGGGTGATGCAGTAATGGAGCTAGCGGGTGATAAGGAGGTTCTGGGAATCTCTAATCCCAGCCCCACTTCTCCTGTGCCCAAAGCCATGACCACGAGCCCACCCCTCTCAGTCTCAGACCCCACAGCCCCAAAGACATGACTGGCCACTCATGCTGTGACCCAGTTACACCAATGAGGTCTCCCCGAAGATAGAGGGTTGGAAGAGCAACCCCCTTATCCTGGCAGGCAGGACACATCCTTTCCAATATGGCAGAGACCTTGCCCGGGGGCAGATGGATCCAGCTGAGCCCATAGGAGACTGGGGGAGGGGGAGCAGAGGAAGAGGATGCAGGCAACTGAACATGACAGGTGTCCATGAAAGGAGAGAGAGAGTTTGAGTGTAAGTTGGCCAACATAGAGAAACCTCGGAGGAAGAAAGAAACTCAGAACAGGGAGTCACCCTCATGGATCCAACTTTCTGCTAGGGAGCACACACCACTCCTGGCCAGAGATGATCAGCCCTCGCAAATGGCAACATCATCTCCCTTGAAGCCACAGCTAGTCTGGAAACCCACACCCAGGTAACAGGAAGTCCCTGCCTGGAGCCAGGAGGACTGTGACCAGAGCCCTTCCCAAACCAGATACATATCTCACCGACAGAGACAGCTACTCTGATCCCAGCTGGGCAGGTCTTGCCTGGCATCAACAGGATTCACGCAGTCACTGCTCTCGCTCACTTTCCATCTCACCTCAGGGCTGGACTCCGTCCCCGCGATTTATTTTCTCTTGGTATGAAACACAACACAAAGAAAAAGCAGCGGTGGCGAGGCTCCTCTTCTCACTACTCCCACACCCCAGGGCTCCGGCTTCAACCCTCCTCCCATTCTGCCATCACAGCTACAATTAGAAATCTGCAGCCTGGGCTCACACCTGGTTGTCTCCCCAATCCTTGGCGCTGTCCAGCACGTCTCCCTCCACAGAAGTCACCTGGCCTCGTCTTAGACTCCATCTTCATATTGCTCTTCTCCTTCCCAGAGCTCCTGCTCTGCCCCTCAAACCTGTCTGTGCTCAGCTCTGCAGGCAGAGGAAGGGGCACGATGGGAACACACACGCCCCATTCCAGACACCCGCGGCATCCACCGGGCTGCAAACCACGTCACCTGTGGCCAAAACCACCCCCACCCCGAGGGCGCAAACAGCCTTTGTGAGCCCAGCACACACAAGGCAGGAAAAGAGTCACACCCCCCCCCCGCCCAGCCCAAGGGGGAGCTTCCCTCACTTCCCGGCCACAGGCCCACGGGGCTCCTGGATGGGCAGTGGGGCCCCTGAAGAACTAGCTCAGCGTGTGATGAGTGACTGGGGGGTATGTGGGGCAGGGCCGCCCGGGGGGGGGGGGGCAGGAGGGGCAGTTTGCCCCAGGCCCCACAGGGGCCCCAACTGGAGTTTTCGGGGCCCCGGGCGCAGGGTCCTTCACTCGCCCGGGGGGGCCTGGAAAACCCTTGGGGGGCGGGGCCCAGGTGCTTCCTCCGCCCCGGGGCGGAAGGACCCCCCCCCCCGCTGGCGAGTTACCGCCGCAGCGGCACCCGCCGCCGAAGTGCCCCGGGGACCGAATTCCCGCCTCTGCCCGAGCCCCCGCCCGGATCCCACGGATCCCAGCGGCGCAGCGCCAAAGGGGAGCCTCGAGGCGAGGGCAGGGCCTCCCCGCGCCGAGTCTCTGTCCCGCGCTCTCTCCGCCAATCAGGGAGGCGGGAGAGGCGCGGCGAAGGACAGTTACGGCCCCTCCTGCAATAGAGGCGCGCGTGAGAGAGACAGAGAACTACGCTTCCCAGAGTGCACCGGGAGGGAGCGCGTTGTCGAGCAACCGGCGCACTTCCGCTCTGAGGCAGGCCAGGAACTACAACTCCCAGCCTGCCCGGGGCACCTCCGTCCTCTCGAGCCCAGGAAGGGCGGGTCCTGGGTCACCCTGACACCTCCCCTCACAACTCCTCAGCCCCGCCCCCAGAGAGCCCCGCCCCCCTCCGGCTCCTGACGGGAACTCGCGTGTCCCGGGGTCTCGCCTGGCCCTGCCCGCCCCCCGCCTGCTTCTCCCTTGGCCTCCTGTCTCCCCACCCGGGAGGCTGTTGGATGGAGCCATATGGAAATATGGGAGCCAGGACTCCTGGGTTCTCCCCAGCTCTGGGAGGGTAGAGTGGGGAGGGGCAGGGGTGGGAGCCAGGACTCCTGGGTTCTCCCCCAGCTCTGGGAGGGGGGGTGGAGTGGGGGAGGGGCAGGGCTGGGAGCCAGGACTCCTGGGTTCTCCCCCAGCTCTGGGAGGGGGGTGGAGTGGGGGAGGGGCAGGGCTGGGAGCCAGGACTCCTGGGTTCTCCCCCAGCTCTGGGAGGGGGGTGGGGGTAGAGTGGGGGAGGGGCAGAGCTGGGAGCCAGGACTCCTGGGTTCTCCCCCAGCTCTGGGAGGGTAGAGTGGGGAGGGCTGGGGTGCCTGCTGCCCTCGCAGCAGCGAACAGCAGAGCGCCCCCTGCAGCTTGCCGCCCCAACCACGTGCTTGGTGTGCTGGTGCCTGGAGCTGCCCCTGGTTCCAGCCCCTCTGCCCAGGCAGCTCCCCCAGCCTGACACACACACACACACACACAGAGCCCCTGTACCCGCCCCACCCCAGGGCTCCTCAGCCCAGAGGGGAGCCCCCCGGCTGAGTGGGAATCAGACCCCAGAAATTACCCTGGGACCAGCTTGATCTTCCTCCGCCCTGCCCTGCTCTGCATGTATTCAGAGTGAGTCAGTTTCCCTGTCCAGCCATGTGTCTCTTCTCCTCCCCAGTTCCTTCCAAACCGCCCCATTGCCCCTGCACCCCGGGCTGGGTCTCTGCCAACCCTCCTGCCCCCAATATCTCCCTGCCCCTACAGGTCTATAGGGCTGGATCCCTCCCTCCCCCTTTCTCCCCTCATTTCCTGCCTCTGGGGGTCTATGGAGATGGGTGTCTCCTCTGCCATCTCCTCCCCTACCCCAATATCCCTCTGGGGCTCTCTGGGGCTGGGGCTCTCTCCCTGCCCTGTGCTCTCCCCTGCACACGATGTCCTGGGGTGACTCAGTTTCCCTGGACCAACATTTCACACACCCCACCCCCACCCGACATGTCTCCCTCCACCCCACCCCCTTCCACCAGCACCCCAGGCTGGGTCTCTGCCCATCCCCCTTCTCCCCTCCAGGGGGCGAGTCCGCACCCTCCCTGCCCCCAGGCTGGGCACAAAGGGGCCTAATGCAGATCTCTCCCCATACAGACCCGGCTGGGGCAGCAGCAGCAGCAGCCCAGGCACCCACCGGCCCCCCAGCAGCCCCCACACTCCAAATGCCCTGCACCGCACACACCCGCCGGCCTCACAGCTCCTTCCCACCCTCCCATGGTTTCATGGGCTCATAGACTCATAGACTCGAAGGTCAGAAGGGACCATAATGATCATCTAGTCCCACCTCCTTCACAATGCAGGCCACACAATCTCACCCATCCACTTCTATAGCAAACCCCTAACCTATGTCTGACTTACTGAACTCCTCAAATTGTGCTTTGAAGATGTCAAGCTGCAGAGAATCCTCTAGCAAGTGACCAGTGCCCCATGCTGCAGAGGAAGGCGAGAAACCTCCAGGGCCTCTGCCAATCTGCCCTGGAGGAAAATTCCTTCCCGACCCCAAAGATGCTGATCACTTAAACCCTTAGCATGTGGGCAAGACTCACCAGCCAGCACCCACGAGAGAATTCTCTGCAGTAACTCACATCCCAACCCATCTAACATCCCATCCAGACCACTGGGCATACTTACCTGCTGAGAATCAAAGATCAATTGCCAAATTCATTGCCAAAATTAGGCTAGCCCATCATACCATCCCCTCCATAAACGTATTAAGCGTAGTCTTGAAGCCAGATATGTCTTTTCCCCCCAATACTCCCCTTGGAAGGCAAGTCTAAACTCCCTAGTGTCCACTTGATAGCCACTGGTTCTTCTTCTTCTGCACAGCATCGCTCGTGGAGAACAAGGACCTGCAAATCTACAGTCGTACTCTATCTTTGTTTCAAGAATGAAAACAAACTACCGCCTCAGAGGACCAGAACGGATTTCAGCTGATGGACAGCTTTCCTCAGTGTTTGTACATTTTAACAGGAATATATTGAATGATGAAATTCATTTCACGTCCCCGTTCAGCGGAACTCCTGAACATACAGGAGATGGATATGAAAATATAGATCACTTAAAAAAGAGGACATGTAAGAGAGCAGCTGGACTTGAACCAGAAACCTCTCGATCCGCCCTCAAATGCACCACCACTGAGTTCCCTGAGGCAGCTGAGTGTTGGAGCCAGTGATCTTGAAGAGTATGAAGGGGACACTTATTTCAAAGAGCTTCTCTTCCATTCCCAGACATGAGTGGTTTTAAAAATGGAGTTTCATTACATTTTCTATGTGCATGTAAACACCACAGCTTGCACAATCCCCACAACTGCTCAGTCTCACCAGAGCACAATAACTTTGGAGGCCCCAAACCCAGCTCTGCGGCCTTTAACCTCTTCAGCAGTTCTCCAATGCCTTAAAGCCACAGGGCACAGCATGGAATTTGACCCCATTAATCCTAAATCAATTTGGATGAAAAATCTTTGCAAAAATATTTCGTTTTCCAAACCAAAAGCATCTCCCATTTGTGGCGTCCCCTTAAACTGTCTCTTCGCACACAAAGAGGAGACACTTTAATTTGGAAACGAGATAAGATGCTTCAGTCAGGGTAAGCAGTTGCTCCCCTTCATGATTGAAAGATCATAAAATGTCAGTAAAATTGACTTTCAGCCCTTACACAGCAGACCCCACTGGCGGCATCTCCCCGGGGCCGGGTGGAGCCAGCTCACCTTATCAAACCTTCCCATACCCGGGGAACGGGAAAGTGCGAGGCTGCAGCGCCACCTGGCAGCCACAGGACAAATGGCCGGCTGCTGCACCTGTGGGCACTGGGAGTTCGATTAACGTGGAAAGCTGCCTAATGCAAGGTTGGCAAAACGGGGGTCTGCTGCACTACATCATCATCTGCAATGACTCAACCCGATAGGACACCTCCTGTGCTACGCTGCTACTAGTGACCCTCTCAAACAGGTCCCCACAGCTCCCCAGCCTCCCCCCACCAGGAGGCAGCTAGGAGAGGCTTGTTACACTGCTCTACAGCCAAAATGCTTCTGAAATAAATGGAGTCCAACTTTACTAATTCTGGGTCACTGAGAACGAAAATGATGCTTAAAATTCTTGATTGGCTCTAGTTTTCAAGATATGCTATTGAGTCAGTATTTATGACCCTTGACTTGGGAATGGGGAGGATAAGTGAGTTATAAAGGGACAGGATCTCAATTTAAACCAGTAATGACTAAACTACATCTTTGACTGGATCTATGAATAAATCTATGAATGGCTTTGGACAGTACTTGCTTTTAGGCAAAACAATGAAGGATACAGTCTGAAGCTGGTATTGCCTCATACATGATATGAATTGCATCATGTTATTCCTAGAAGTCATGGATGATGCAATCATAATGAAGCTGAACCAATTGCCCTATATCAGCTCTAGAAATCATACAGTGTCTTGCTCTCTTATTTGTCAGTGTTTGATTTTGCAAAGGGACCCATTTCTCTTTAGCCAAAGTGAGCAGAGATGCCTCGTACTTGTGTGAACAGTGCAGATAACTTGTGCTATGTTTGTGGTGAAGTGACTTTTGCATCACAAAAGTGCAGTATAAACACTATGGTTAAGAAAGCCTATCACTTTTCTTTTGGCTGCAAAATTGGAGATCAGGTGTGTGTTGGAAGCAATGAGTGTGGCAATCTCAGTGAACCGAGGAGGGTGACGGTGGTCAGAGAGAGACAACGGAAGGTTAAAGGGGCAACGATGGGCATAACGATGATGATTGTGTTGTATTTCATTCCTTAGATCTGGTGCCACGGCCGTCCCTTTAGCCTTGTAGTTTACCAAGAGTAAAACTAAATATCTGTTGAGATACAAGGGAGAGTCTGTGTCCATTCCTGCTAGCTGCACAGGGGTTTGACATTGCTGCTTTCAATCCTCCGGCTCTGCCGAGACAAAGGAACAATTCAGGCGGTCACTGAACTGAAGGAGGAGATGATTTTCTGACAGGAGGGACTGCTCCTCTTAAAGGTGTTTGTCAGGCAGCCTCCTTCCCAGGTCTGTCCCGACAACACCCAGTTGAAAAGGGACCCTCCTCAGCCCTCCTCAGCCCGGTGAAAACGAGCGAGTGAGTGAGCGTGGGGGAGAGCGGCGACGGAGGGAGATGGATTGAGGGCCGGGACCTCTGTGAAGGGGCAGGATGAGGGTGTTCAGTTTTGTTGGGTCAGAAAGTTGGCAACCTCAGATCCAGGAAACAACTCAAACACCCAATGAGTCTGGCCAGGGCAGGACATCAGCTTTGAGGGGAGGGTGGGTGTGACAGTGACATCACAAAGGCCTTTTGCAGGAACTCGGCCTATTGGGCAAAGGTGGTGGGAGCAGGGTGACCTCACAGAGAGACCCCGACATCAGCCGGGCAGGACAGAGGTGCAGGGCCAGGCCAGTCTCTGAGACCTCCCGGCTTTGCTGCCGCAAGTCTCCTTCGCGAGGTCTCTCCTCGAGGGCTGAGAGAGAATTAGGATTCAGAGTTGTGAGCATGAGGAGGAACCTCTGTGGAGTTTTCTCCTTTCCTACCACTGATTGTGCCGAAAACAAACTTCCCTTTGAGAAGGTAAGAGGCTCAGAGAGCTTTGGAACCTGTTCCGTCTGATCCACCTGGCGCAGGCAGCATTCTAGGCACAGACAGCACTGGCTTCAGGTGGCAGAATTTGATTTCCTCCCTAGGTTTTGATGATTGGAATCCTGGGGACATTGGGGTGTATCCTTTTTGGTTTATCTTTTCCTCTTTCCTCCCTCCTTTCTCCTCTTCTCTTGCTTCTTTTTTCCCTTTTCCAGCTTCCCTCCCTCTACCTAGGAGGGACGGGTCTGGAGTGCGGGCAGGGAAGGGGTATTGCTCTCATTGCGGGAGGTCCTCACCAAGAGGTGGGTCTGGGTCTGAGAGTGATCCCCTCTGATGGTGTCCTGGGCCGTCCTTTGGGACATCTGGTGAGACCCCTCAGCCTCCTGCCCCTCAGAGTCTCAGTGCTGATTGGCTGAGCAGGGGGCTATCGACACCAAGGAGACTCAGGTCAGTTTGGTCTCTTTTCAAATCAGGCAAATAAGTCACAACCAATCCAATGTATGGAATTAGTCTTGCTGCTTCTCTCCATTAATTGTCTCTTGGCAGGTCTTGCTTTTCAATAATGTCCTAGGTCTTCTAAAATACTTGCTGAATAATTACTATGAACCACTGTTGGTCTCTAGCTCACTTGAGGGCACTTTATTCTGATCACTCAATGTGTGAAATTCAAGATGTGAGAGAGAGGCTGAAAGTCAGGAGCAGTGTTTCCTCTAATTTGTTATGTCCATGTGTGGAATGAATTTTGTTTTGGGCACAAATATGGAGGTGAGGTGTGACACATCACCTGCATATTGCGCTCCTTACAAAATTCATTCTGCACATGGATGGTGTGGCAGGGGTGAGGCTGAAAGGTTTGGAGTGTGGGAGGCTCGGGGTTGGGGCGCAGTGATGTGAGGGCTCCGGCTGGGGTGCAGGCTCTGGAGTGGGGCTAGCGATGAGGTCTCAGCATTGGAGCAGAGGGTAGGGGCAGGGGTGCGGGCTCTGGGGTGGGGCTGGGAATGAGGAGATTGGGGAGCAGGTTGCCCCAGGGAGAAAGAACTGCCCCCTCCAGCCCTCTCTCCACACAGCAGCTCAGGGCCAGATGAGAGGGCACCTGTCTCCAAGCCGCAGCAGCGCTGGTGGGGCTGGGTTGGGACTGAGGAGGCGACAGGATTTATTTTCCAAAGTCAAAAGGAGGAAGGGATGGAGTTATGCTTCAGTTTTTACCTCATAAACTTATTCCTGTCTAACCTACAGGACACTATGGGAATAAGACACTATGTCATGTGGTGACATCACAAGAGCAGAGGATGTGAGAACTACAACAACTGAGAGGGTGGGGGATTTAGAGTCGGATTGTTTCAAATGCTGCATTTGTCGGCTGACATTTAACAGCAACGCTTAGCTAACACAATGGAGAAAGGAATTCTCTGCTAAAGATTCAACCTGCCCCTTTGGCCAACTCTGCCCCTTCCTGACCGGTGTGCTCAGAACAGCCCCACCTCCCCGCACACACACACACACACAAGCCCACAGCTGGGCACCCAGCACAAAGCCAGGAAGTAGTTGCTTGGCTTGTTTTACTTTGCTTTGCAGAAGGTTTTTCAAAAGCATTTTCTGCTCCTGTTCCCCATGGTGAGGAAGCAGATGGTTGTGGGAAGGGAACCTGAGGCGGTGGAGCCGGGGCAGTGGGGAGTTGGGGAGGCTGAAGAGGGCAACGGGAGGCTGGAGGTGACTGGGGCGATGGGGAAAGGGAACAGTTTGGAGGAGGCTGAAGGGGAGATGGGGAACAGGACATTTGGGGCTAAAGGGGCAATTGGGGCAGTTGTGGGAGGCTGAAGAGGGTGATGGGGAAGTTGGGGAGGCTAAAGGAGCAATGCGGGAAGGTGGGGGAGGCTGAAGGGGGCAATGGGTTGGAGGAGGCCGGGGCAGAGAGGCTGCTGGGGGGCTGCTCGTCCCCAGGGGAAGGGAGGAGGACGAGGGCCTGCCCTACGTTCTGACGCTGTTTCCTGTTAGATCTTGCAACTTCACTGTTCCTGAGCAGGGTCCTGTGATGAAAAGGAAACTAGAGATTCGTGGTCCTGCTTTCAGCAGGGGCTTAGGCTGGATGACCTCCTGGGGTCTCTTCCAACCCTCATTGTCTAGGATTCTGTGTTTCTGTGGAGGACAGGTCCATCAATGGCTGTTGCCCAGGGTGGGCAGGGATGGTGCCCCTAACCTCTGTCTGTCAGAAGCTGGGAATTGGGCCACAGGGGATGGCTCCCTGGATGATTCCTGTCTGTTCATTCCCTCTGGGGCACCTGGCACCGGCCGCTATCGGCCGACAGGACACTGGGCTAGATGGAGCTTTGGTGTGACCCAGTCTGGCCGGTCTTCTCTTCTAATGCTCTTCTCACATGCTCAGTAACAGCTGCAAGCTGCTGCCCTCACGCGCCATCAGAATCTGCTCCCTGCAATCAAAGGCCGGAAAATCCCCCTGAAGGGGAAATCGGAGGAGTGGGATGGGCAGAGGACAAAACTGGGACAGGATCAGGGGTTCAGACGGGGCTGCCCTGCCAGGTAGGTGCAGAAGGAAAACCCCAGCTAGAGGGAGGCAGAGGGGATAGAAGTCCCCACAGATGGGGTGAGCCGGCAGCAGCAGTTCCACACTAGGGTGTGGTGGATGGTAGAAGGACTCGTGTTCCTTGCAGGATGGTCCATCTCAGCCCCCCCTCCCCAGGGCTGTGGTGTTAAAGGCCCCGAGTGGCCCAGTGCCCAGGCTCCACCGCTCTGCTCTAGCTGAAATGGTGACTGAGCTGCCAAGGGAGATGTGATTCAGGGAAATAGTTTAAACCTCCCTCCCCCCATCCCCTCATCATAAAGCAAACTGATACTTTTAGACGTGTTTACGCCATTTCAAAGAATTCCTGGCCAGTTTCCGTCTCGGTAACATGTCTGCTTGGAGCCTCAGAGTAGCTCAAGATTTGTCTTATCTGCTGCTCTGATTGCCTGAGTTAGTCTCCCTGTCCTGAGCTCCCTGGAGTTCTGCACCTTTTCATTGTTTATTTCTAGCAATGGTATTTGGATGACAGTGTCCAGTAGTTCAGGCACCCAGCTGAGAGGCAGGAATTAGGACACACCGGGGAGCTGATCCCCCTGCCCCACTCGCTCTCATTAGTTAGCCCCAATGAACCCCCTTCAAAGGGAGAGCTGGACAGAGCCCCACCACGGCACACTGCTTCATGCACTGACCTGAAACATGGGGGACCCTGGTTCAAATCCTTTCTCCCTTATGGATAGTGGCGGGGGGCGGGGGTGATGCTGGCAGCCCAAGCTCATGCCGGTGGCCTCAGGCCTCCCTGAGGCACAGATCTAGCCCAAAGGCAGACTTGCCTAGGTGGCAGGATAGCCCCGAGTGCCCAAGGGGACTGTCTGTGACTCCCTGCTCAGGCTGTTCGTGTGCCTGGGAGTTCGCTCTCGGGGTGGAAGCTCCCAGTCCCCATGGGGGTGCCCTGGTGTGTAACAGTCTGCCCTGAGCTTGGTACTCACGTCCCTGAGCTACTCTCTGCAGCTGGACAGAGGAATTGAACCTGGCTCTCCCACATGGCAGGTGGGTGCTGGGAGCACAGGACCTATCTGTGAGAGAGGGGCAGGGCTAGGACACCTCCCGTTGTCAGTGTCTCCTGGGCGGGCTTGGCTGGCTCCTGCCTGGGAGCTGGTGGTTGTGAGTTGTGTTGTAAGGTGCCTGTGTCGCCCGTGCATCGTACAGGGAGTTCAGGCCCCTAACTCCGCTTAGTGGATCACTGGGTTGTTCCTGTAAAAGCAGCAAAGAATCCTGTGGCACCTTATAGACTAACAGACGTTTTTGCAGCATGAGCTTTCGTGGGTGAAACAACAATTCGGTTGTTCCTGGATTTTCTCGCTGCTGAAACCAGGTCCTGTGACGCTCAGCACTGCCCCCCCTCAGTCCCGTCACGGGGTGTAGCCAGTCCGGTCTCTGCAGAGCCCAGCTGAGCAATGCCTGATTGACATGGGTGTGCACAGGAGAAGAGACAGAGCACAGGCTGGAAAGTGACACATCACAGCAAAGCCCAAACGCTCCTCCTAGGGGCACGATATTCCCTGTGGGTGCTGGGGGGACACGCTGTGATGGGATCCGCTGTGCCCCCGAACCCTCTCCAGCCTGGGCTGTCTCCCACAATGCCCTGCTAGTGACCAGCAGCATCCCCTCAGGCGCTGTTATCCCTCGGCACAATGGCATGTGGAGCGGCTTGATTGCATGGATGCTGCCGGAGCCACTCGTGAATCCCACAGTGAGGTGCCCGCCAGATCCCCCCAGCTCCCAGCACTGCGCCTCAGGAATATGCTGTGTGTGTTAGTAATTGGTTCCCCACTTCCCCACTGGAAGGTGGAGCTACACCAGGAACGTGGGGTCTGTGGTGTCGCGGTTTGGGTGGGTTATTGGAAGAGCGGGGAGGACTAGTCTATGGCAGCAGCCTGCGATTTGCCTTGCCTGCCCGGCTTGCGCTTTTGGCTTCACTTTTGGTTTTTGATTTTTTTCCTCCACTGTCATCAGTTCATCCCTTCCACACTGAACTGCCCAGTGCCTGGCTTGGAGGTGGAGGCAGGAGGAGAGAGACAAGAGTGAGATTTCAGCATCTCCAGTAGCCCCAACAAACACTGTGGGGTTTTAATTCATAGCTGTTGTCGGTCTGGGGGAGACCCTGGTGCACCAGCGGGGGAGGGTGTCTGATGGGGTTGGTGGTCTGGCTGGGGGCAGACATTGCATCCCCTTTCCCACTGCTAATTGAATGAGAAGACAGACGTCCCTGTGGAGCAGATAAGAGCCTCAGAGAGGTTTCATGTTGTTGTTTCATGTTGTCCTAGGTTTCCTTCCTATGGACTGCATCACCAAGTGGAATTCATGGCAAACCATGGCCATTATGCAGTAAAACATCTTTAAGACTTCGTCTTCGATGAATCAATGAACAGTCTCCACTCATGTGGATTGTGAATGATGTTGCAATGTCCTGGTGAAATTGCTCGCCCAAAACTGTGGAGCTGCAGTAGTGCTGGGGCAGTGATTCCCACCAGTGACCTGGGCCATCCTTTGAGCTCTCTGGTGAGACCCCTCAGCCTTCCATCCTCAGTCTCTACCCTGATTGTCTGAGCAGGGCGTTAATGACAGGAGGAGACTCAAGGCCTTTTGTTCTCTTTTAAGACCAAGTAAATAAGTCCTAACCAGTTATATGTTTCATGGATTGTGCTGCTTCTCTGCATTAATTGTCTCTGAGCAGTTCATGATTCTCTCTAACATTGCAGTTCTCCTAAAATACTGGCTGAATAATTACTGTGCACACTTGTTGGACTGGAGCTCATCTAAGAGCACTTTATTGAGGTCATTCAATGTATGAATTTCAAGATCCGATGGTTAATTTAAAAATCAGGTCTCTGGGGGTCCTATTCCCAATTCAGCCATTGACTGGCTTTGTGACCTAAGACAAGTCAATTCTCCTTTCTCAGCCTGAGCGTCTCCCTCTTTCAAGTAGGGATAATAATGATCCGCTCCTACCTACCTCAACACACTCACTCTTCCCCAACACACACACAATGTCTCTCCCCACACACAAACAGTCTCCACACTGCAGCTGAATAGCAGCTGGCAATCTAGTAGGATGACCCTGGAACAATGGGATAGAGAAACCTGCATCACTGAAAGTGCAGCCACAAAGACACCACACACCAGCTTCCCTAGCTGGCAAGAATCAAACCTCCACATAAAGAATCCTGAGGTATCGTAGGCCAGCTTCCTAGGGCCTCAGCCTCAACCACTTAACACAGGGCCTTTCTACACTCTGGTTCTGTTCTAACGGAAGGATCTTTTCCAAGTGTTCGCTCAGACCAGCTTGCCCAGCACCCTCACTGCTGAGCAGCTCTGGATGTGTGGCCATGGCTGAACAGCAAGAATTCCTGCCCATTTCCCTTCTGGCTGGAGCATGGTTAGAGTGTGTTTGTGGTTAATGATTTTGCTGTAGATTGTTGGCTTCCTGCTTTGGCAATTCAGACAGTCCCTTTTCCCAACATATCTCCAGCACATCAGTCCCTGGCTGAGTCTCCTGGGCAGTGGAAAACATCCCTTGTTTGGTGCTGCCAAGGGGATCGTGCAGAGCTGAGATGTCTCTCGGCTTGGATCAAAGGGAATGTTGGATGGAATTTATCACACAACCCTCCCTGCTCCGCAGAGCCCCATGGGGAGAATGTAGAGAAGGGAGTCATTCCTCCCCTGCACTCCCAGAAGAGTTGCTAGGACTCCTTCCTGCCAGCTACTCACCCCTGGATTCATCCTTAGCTCCTAGGATCTTTCTGCTCCAAAGGCTCCATAGTCCTGGGGTGGGGAGGGTGTCACTGCACAGTCTGAAACACAAGAGAAGTTTCTGGAATTGAAGGAAGGAGCAGAAAATGGAGAGGAAAGAAACAGAGAGAAAACGCCTCGACTCTCTCCCTCCCCATCAAGAAATGTTACCAAGGACCAGCGTTAGGGGAAATGGTGCCCTGGGCAAGACTTGTACTTTGGCAAAGTTCTTGGTTCAGGCTTGTAGCAGTGATGGAATAAACTGCAGGTTCAAATCAAGTCTCTGGAGTACATCCACAACTGGGATGGGCCATTCAGTCCTTTGTACAGAGCTTCAGTTTGTAGCCAAGTCCCTCCAGAGGTAGGAAGCAGGACTGAAGACAAGATGGAGATGAGGCATCAGTCTTTTATAGTCTCTTGCCATGTGGTCTTTGCTTTCTTTGTCCCAAGGACACTCTATCCAGCACGCGACATAGAAAAACCTTAGAGTTCTGTCCATAGGCAGGTCCCTGCACACCTTGCTGAGCCACAAGGCATATCTGCCTTCTCTCAATGGGTCAGTTGTATAGCTGATGGTCCTTAATGGGCCATCAAGCAGGCTAGGCAGAGCTGACACCAATTTGTCTGGCTGGGGTGTTCCCCAGAAGCATAGCACAAGTTTGAAATACAGGCAGCATAGAGCCAATATTCATAATGTCAACTACAAAAATGATACATATCTAGAGATAGCATAATTATAATCAGCCAATCATAACCTCTCCATAGACCCTTTATGTGACCACCTTTATACAATATTGGCTGCAAATATAGAACAGTGGTGGCAACGGTGATCTATACAGTTACAGATTATGTCAATAACGTCACAGGAGGTGACATGGTATCAGTGAGACTGATACTGGAATACTGCCTCCAGTTTTGGTGTCCTCATTTCAAAAGATGGTGTGAAATTGGAGTTGAGGCAGCAAAGAGCCACCAAATGTTCTGAGGGCTGGAGAAAAATGCCTTCTAGTGAGCTATTGAAAGATCTCAACCTGTTTAGCTTCTCAAAAGAAGATTGAAAGGTGACTTCATTGAAATGTTGAAGTGCCTTAATGGAGAGAAAAGATTGGCTATTAAAGGGCTCTTTAATGTAGCAGAAAGGCATTAAAACCCAATGGCTGGAAGGTGGAAAGAGACAAATTCATATTACAATTAAGGCACAAATATTCAACAGTGAGGATGATTCACCACAGGAACAAGCTACCAAGGAAATTGGTGCATTCTCCATCTCGTGACGTCATTTCATGAAGACTAGATGCCTTTCTGGAATGTGTTTACCCCAAAAGTAGCTAGTGTGTCATACAGGAGGCCTGTGATATGCAGGGGTCAGATTAGATGCTCTAATGGTCTCTTCTGGCCATAAAGTCAACTAATTTCTGAAAAACTAAGTGTAGCATTGGGAGCAGCGTCTGATGTTTTCCTGTCTATCCGGCTTGCTTCCTAGAATGGCTCCTTGAGTGGGGTGATCCACAGGGAGTAGCTCAAACCTCCAAAGTGCCTGGCCAGAGGCAGGACATTAGCCCAGCAAGGGAGGGTGTGGCAGTGACATCACAAAGGCCTTTTGCAGGACCTCAGACTATTGGCCAAAGGTGGTGGGAGGTGGTGACCTCACAGAGAGATGCTGACATCAGCCAGGCAGGACAGGGGCGAGGGGCCAGGGAAACCTCAGAGACCCTGTGGCTTTGCTTCAGCAAGTCTCCTTCTCCAGGTCTCTCTTTGAGGACTGAGAGTATTCGGGTTCATGGACGTGAGCGCCAGGAGGAACCTCTCTTGAGTTTTCTCCTTCCCTTTTAGTGATTTTACTAGAAAACAGATGTCCCTGTTTAGAGGTTAGAGCCTCCTCGAGGTTTGAAACTGTTCGGTCTGATCATTCTGGTGACAGTTGAATTCATGGAAAGCATGATCTTAAGGAGGCAGAATTTTATTCCACACCTGGGATTTTGTCCCTTAGAATCACTGGGGACATTAGGGTTTGTCCTTTTTGTTTCAACTTTTCCTCCATCCCCCCCCCCTTTCTCTTCCTCTCTTGCTTTTTTTGTCCTTTCTCCTGTTCCCCTCCCAACACCAGGAGGGGTGTGTGTGTGTGTCTGTGTGTGTGTGTGTGTGTGTGTTGCGGGGGAGTGCTCGGCAGCTCTCACTGTGGGAGGTCCACCCAAAACTGTGGAGCTGCAGTAGTGCTGGGGCAGTGATCCCCGCCAGTGACCTGGGCCATCCTTTGAGGTCTCTGGTGAGACCCCTCAGCCTCTCCTCCTCAGTCTCTACCCTGATTGGCTGAGCAGGGGGTTATTGACAGGGAGGAGACTCATGTCCTTGTTGTTCTCTTTTAAGACCAAGTAAATAAGTCATAACCACTTATATGTTTGATGGATTTTGCTGCTTCTCTGCATTAATTGTCTCTGAGCAGTTCATGATTCTCTCTAACATTGCAGTTCTCCTAAAATACTGGCTGAATAATTACTGTGCATACTTGTTCCTCTGGAGCTCATCTGAGAGCACTTTCTTGAGGTCATTCAATGTATGTAATTCAAAATCCGATGGTTAATTTGACAATCAGGGCTCTGGGTCCTATTCCCAATTCTGCCATTGACTGGCTGTGTGACCTAAGACAAGTCAGTTCTCCTTTCTCAGCCTGAGCATCTCCCTCTTTCAAGTAGGGGTAATAATGATCCGCTCCTACCTACCTCAACACACACTCTTCCCCAACACACACACACACTGTCTCTCCCCACACACAAATAGTCTCCACACTGCAGCTGAAAAGCAGCTGGCAATCTAGTAGGATGACCCTGGAACAATGGGATAGAGAAACCTGCATCACTGAAAGTGCAGCCACAAAGACACCACACACCAGCTTCCCCTAGCTGGCAAGTATCACACCTCCACAGAAAGATCCCTGTGGTATCGTAGGCCAGCTTCCTAAGGCCTCAGCCTCAACCTCTTAACACAGGGCCTTTCTACACTCTGGTTCTGTTCTAACGGAAGGATCATTTCCAATTGTTCGCTCAGACCAGCTTGCCCAGCACCCTCACTGCTGTGCATCTCTGGTTGTGTGGCCATGGCTGAACAGCAAGAATTCCTGCCCATTTCCCTTCTGGCTGGAGCATGCTTAGAGTGAGTTTGTGGTTAATGATGTTGCCGTGGATTGTTGGCTTCCTGCCTTGGCAATTCAGACAGTTCCTTTTCCCAACATATCTCCAGCACATCAGTCCCTGGCTGGGTCTCCTGGGCAGTGGAAAACATAAGAACATAAGAAAGGCTGTACCGGGTCAGACCAAAGGTCCATCTAGCCCAGTATCTGTCTACCGACAGTGTTAATGCCAGGTGCCCCAGAGGGAGTGAACCTAACAGGCAATGATCAAGTGATCTTCCTCCTGCCATCCATCTCCATCCTCTGACAAACAGAGGCTAGGGACACCATTCTTACCCATCCTGGCTAATAGCCATTTATGGACTTAGCCACCATGAATTTATCCAGTTCCCTTTTAAACATTGTTATAGTCCTAGCCTTCACAACCTCCTCAGGTAAGGAGTTCCACAAGTTGACTGTGCGCTGCATGAAGAAGAACTTCCTTTTATTTGTTTTAAACCTGCTGCCTATTAATTTCATTTGGTGACCTCTAGTTCTTGTATTATGGGAATAAGTAAATAACTTTTCCTTATCCACTTTCTCAATGTCACTCATGACTTTATATACCTCTGTCATATCCCCCCCTAGTCTCCTCTTTTCCAAGCTGAAGAGTCCTAGCCTCTTTAATCTTTCCTCATGAGACCCTCTCCAAACCCCTAATCATATTAGTTGCCCTTTTTGAACCTTTTCTAGTGCTAGAATATCTTTTTGAGGTGAAACCACATCTGTACACAGTATTCGAGATGTGGGCGTACCATGGATTTATATAAGGGCAATACTATATTCTCCGTCTTGTTCTCTATCCCTTTTTAACGATTCCTAACATTCTGTTTGCTTTTTTGATCGCCTCTGCACACTGCGTGGACATCCAAGATCTTTTTCCTGACGCGTTGTAGCTAAATTAGCCCCCATCATATTGTATGTATATTTGGGGTTATTTTTCCTAATGTGCATTACTTTACATTTATCCACATTAAATTTCATTTGCCATTTTGTTGCCCAATCACTTAGTTTTGTGAGAGCTTTTTGAAGTTCTTCACAATCTGCTTAACTATCTTGAGTAGTTTAGTATCATCTGTAAACTTTGCCACCTCACTGTTTACCCCTTTCTCCAGATCATTTATGAATAAATTGAATAGGATTGGTCCTAGGACTAACCCTTGGGGAACACCACTAGTTACCCCTCTCCATTCTGAGAATTTACCATTAATTCCTACCCTTTGTTCCCTGTCTTTTAACCAGTTCTCAATCCATGAAAGGACCTTCCCTTTTATCCCATGACAACTTAATTTACGTAAGAGCCTTTGGTGAGGGACCTTGTCAAAGGCTTTCAGGAAATCAAGTACACTATGTCCACCGGATCCCCCTTGTCCACATGTTTGTTGACCCCTTCAAAGAATTCTAATAGATTAGTAAGACACGATTTCCCTTTACAGAAACCATGTTGACTACTGCTCAATAATTTATGTTTTTCTATGTGTCTGACAATTTTATTCTTAACTATTGTTTCAACTAACTTGCCCGTACCGACGTTAGACTTACGGTCTGTAATTGCGGGATCACCTCTAGAGCCCTTTTTAAATATTGGCGTTACATTAGCTAACTTCCAATCATTGGGTACGAAGCCGATTTAAAGGACAGGTTACAAACCTTAGTTAATAGTTCCATAACTTCACATTTGAGTTCTTTCAGAACTCTTGGGTGAATGCCATCTGGTCAGTGACTTGTTAATGTTGAGTTTATCAATTAATTCCAAAACCTCCTCTAGTGACACTTCAATCTGTGACAGTTCCTCAGATTTGTCACCTACAAAAGCCAGCTCATGTTTGGGAATCTTCCTAACATCCTCAGCCGTGAAGCCTGAAGCAAAGAATTCATTTAGTTTCTCCGCAATGACTTTATCGTCATTAAGCGCTCCTTTTGTATTTTGATCGTCAAGGGGCCCCACTGGTTGTTTAGCAGGCTTCCTGCTTCTGATGTACTTAAAAAACATTTTGTTATTACCTGTGGAGTTTTTGGCTAGCCGTTCTTCAAACTCCTCTTTGGCTTTTCTTATTACACTCTTGCACTTAAGTTGGCAGTGTTTATGCTCCTTTCTATTTGCCTCACTAGGATTTGACTTCCACATTTTAAAGGAAGTCTTTTTATCTCTCACTACTTCTTTTACATGGTTGTTAAGCCACGATGGCTCTTTTTTAGTTCTTTTACTGTGTTTCTTAATTTGGGGTATACATTGAAGTTGGGCCTCTATTATGGTATCTTTAAAAAGGGCCCATGCAACTTGCAGGGATTTCATTTTAGTCACTCTACCTTTTAACTTTTGTTTAACTTTTGTTTAACTAATCATCTGCTTCCTCACCATGGGAACAGGGGCAGAAAATGCTTTTAAAAGCCTTTTGAAAAGTAAAAAGTAAAACAAGCCAAGCAACCCCCTCCCTTGCTTTGTGCTGGGTGCCCAGCTGTGGGCTTGTGTGTGTGTATGGGGGGGAGGCTGGCGGGAGAGGTGTTCTGAGCACACTCCGGTCAGGGAAGGGGTGGAGTTGGCCAAAGGGGCAGGTTGAATCTTTAGCAGAGAATTCCTTTCTCCATTGTGTTAGCTAAGCGTTGCTGTTAAATGTCAGCCGACAAATGCAGCATTTGAAACAATCCGACTCTAAATCCCCCACCATCTCAGTTGCTGTAGTTCTCACATCCTCTGCTCTTGTGATGTCACCACATGACATAGTGTCTTATTCCCATAGTGTCCTGTAGGTTAGACAGGAATAAGTTTATGAGGTAAAAACTGAAGCATAACTCCATCCCTTCCTCCTTTTGACTTCGGAAAAATAAATCCTGTCGCCTCCCTCAGTCCCAACCCAGCCCCACCGGCGCTGCTGCGGCTTGGAGACAGGTGCCCTCTCATCTGGCCCTGAGCTGCTGTGGGAGAGAGGGCTGGAGGGGGCAGTTCTTTCTCCCTGGGGCAACCTGCTCCCCAATCTCCTCATTCTCAGCCCCACCCCAGAGCCCTCACCCCCTGCGCCCCTACCCTCTGCTCCAATGCTGAGACCCTCATCGCTAGCCCCACTCCAGAGCCTGCACCGCCAGCCGGAGCCCTCACATCACTGCGCCCCAACCCCCCCCCCCGAGCCTCTCCCACACTCCAAACCTTTCAGCCTCACCCCTGCCACACACCATCCATGTGCAGAATGAATTTTGTAAGGAGCGCAATATGCAGGTGATGTGTCACACCTCACCTCCATATTTGTGCCCAAAACAAAATTCATTCCACACATGGACATAACAAATTAGAGGAAACACTGCTCCTGACTTTCAGCCTCTCTCTCACATCTTGAATTTCACACATTGAGTGATCAGAATAAAGTGCCCTCAAGTGAGCTAGAGACCAACAGTGGTTCATAGTAATTATTCAGCAAGTATTTTAGAAGACCTAGGACATTAATGAAAATCATGACCTGCCAAGAGACAATTAATGGAGAGAAGCAGCAAGATTAATTCCATACATTGGATTGGTTGTGACTTATTTGCCTGATTTGAAAAGAGACCAAACTGACCTGAGTCTCCTTGGTGTCGATAGCCCCTGCTCAGCCAATCAGCACTGAGACTCTGAGTGGCAGGAGGCTGAGGGTCTCACCAGATGTCCCAAAGGATGGCCCAGGACACCATCAGAGGATCACTCTCAGACCCAGACCCACCTCTTGGTGAGGACCTCCCGCAATGAGAGCAATACCCCTCCCTGCCCGCACTCCAGACCCATCCCTCCTAGGTAGAGGAGGGAATCTGGAAAAGGGAAAAAGAAGCAAGAGAAGAGGAGAAAGGAGGGAGGAAAGAGGAAAAGATAAACCAAAAGGATACACCCCAATGTCCCCAGGGATTCCAATCATCAAAACCTAGGGAGGAAATCAAATTCTGCCACCTGAAGCCAGCGCTGTCTGTGCCTAGAATGCTGCCTGCGCCAGGTGGATCAGACGGAACAGGTTCCAAAGCTCTCTGAGCCTCTTACCTTCTCAAATGGAAGTTTGTTTTCAGCACAATCAGTGGTAGGAAAGGAGAAAACTCCACAGAGGTTCCTCCTCATGCTCACAACTCTGAATCCTAATTCTCTCTCAGCCCTCGAGGAGAGACCTCGCGAAGGAGACTTGCGGCAGCAAAGCCGGGAGGTCTCAGAGACTGGCCTGGCCCTGCACCTCTGTCCTGCCCGGCTGATGTCGGGGTCTCTCTGTGAGGTCACCCCCTCCCCACCACCTTTGCCCAATAGGCCGAGTTCCTGCAAAAGGCCTTTGTGATGTCACTGCCACACCCACCCCTCCCCTCAAAGCTGATGTCCTGCCCCTGGCCAGACTCATTATGCCCATTGTTGCCCCTTTAACCTTCCGTTGTCTCTCTCTGACCACCGTCACTCTCCATCGGTTCACTGAGATTGCCACACTCATTGCTTCCAACACAGCTGCTTTTCAGCTGCAGTGTGGAGACTGTTTGTGTGGGGAGAGACAGTGTGTGTGTGTGTTGGGGAAGAGTGAGTGTGTTGAGGTAGGTAGGAGCGGATCATTATTATCCCTACTTGAAAGAGGGAGACGCTCAGGCTGAGAAAGGAGAATTGACTTGTCTTAGGTCACAAAGCCAGTCAATGGCTGAATTGGGAATAGGACCCCCAGAGCCCTGATTTTCAAATTAACCGTCGGATCTTGAATTTCATACATTGAATGACCTCAATAAAGTGCTCTCAGATGAGCTCCAGACCAACAAGTATGCACAGTAATTATTCAGCCAGTATTTTAGGAGAACTGCAATGTTAGAGAGAATCATGAACTGCTCAGAGACAATTAATGCAGAGAAGCAGCAAAATCCATCAAACATATGACTGGTTATGACTTATTTACTTGGTCTTAAAAAAGAACAAAAAGACCTGAGTCTCCTCCCTGTCATTAACCCCCTGCTCAGACAATCAGGGTAGAGACTGAGGATGGAAGGCTGAGGGTCTCACCAGAGAGCTCAAAGGATGGCCCAGGTCACTGGCAGGGATCACTGCCCCAGCACTACTGCAGCTCCACAGTTTTGGGTGGACCTCCCACAGTGAGAGCTGCCGAGCACTCCCCCGCAACACACACACACACACACACACACACACACACACACACCCTCTCCTGGTGTTAGGAGGGAACAGGAGAAAGGAGAAAAGAAGCAAGAGAGGAAGAGAAAGGAGGGATGGATGGAGGAAAAGGTGAATCAAAAGGACAAACCCTAATGTCCTCAGTGATTCTAAAGGACAAGATCCCAGGTTTGGAATAAAATTCTGCCTCCTTAAGATCATGTTTTCCATGAATTCAACTGTCACCAGATGGATCAGACTGAACAGTTTCAAACCTCGAGGAGGCTCTTACCTTCTAAACAGGGTCGGCTGTTTTCAAGTAAAATCACTAAAAGGGAAGGAGAAAACTCGAAATAGGTTCCTCCTGGCGCTCAGGGACGTGAACCCCAATATTCCCCAGTCCTCAAGAGAGACCTGGAGAAGGAGACTTGCTGAAGCAAAGCCACAGGGTCTCTGAGGTTTCCCTGGCCCCTCGCCCTGTCCTGCCTGGCTGATGTCAGCATCTCTCTGTGAGTCACCACCTCCCCACCACCTTTGGCCAATAGTCTGAGGTCCTGCAAAGGCCTTTGTGATGTCACTGCCACACCCCTCCCTTGCTGGGCTAATGTCCTGCCCCTGGCCAGGCACTTTGGAGGTTTGAGCTACTCCCTGTGGATCACCCCACTCAAGGAGCATTCGTTCTAGGAAGAAAGCCAGCTAGACAGTAAAACATCAGACGCTGCTCCCAATGCTACACTAATTTTTTTAGGAATTAGTCGACTTTATGGCTAGAAGAGACCATTAGAGCATCTAATCTGACCCCTGCATATCACAGGCCTCCTGTATGACACACTAGCTACTTTTGGGGTAAACACATTCCAGAAAGGCATCTAGTCTTCATGAAATGACGTCACGAGACAGAGAATCCACCACTTTCCTTGGTAACTTGTTCCTGTGGTGAATCATCCTCGCTGTTGAATATTTGTGCCTTAATTGTAATATGAATTTGTCTCTTTTCACCTTAGGACCCGGCGAGGTGGGAGTGTGCCAGACCTTGGGCTGCAGCCCAAGCCGGAACTTCTACATGACAATTAAACAGCCCCACAGCCTGAGTCGTGTGAGCCCAAGTCAGTGGTACGGGCCAGCCACCGGTGTGTAACAAGTTTGCGTGGAGAATTTGTGGCAAAACTGGGAACTGAACCCAGATTGTTTCAATTCTTGCCTCCCCCCTTAACCGCAAGCCCAGCATGTGTGTGTACAGCATTGTTTTGGTCTGTGTTTGCCTTGTATTGGCTTCCAAGGGAGGCTGTGGAATTTCCTTCATTGGGGGTTTTTAAGACCAGGTTAGAGATACGCCAGTCTGCAAATGTCTAGGGATACTTGGTCCTGCCTCAACACAGCGGGCTGGAGTAGATGACTTCTCAAGATCCCTTCCAGACCTACATTGAAATAATTCTCTTTTGTGCTGCGTCATGTTCTACGCTGAGCTGTTTTGCATGGTGCCATTTGGAACTGTGATCGCACCATTTTGTGTAGCAGTTTTATGGTGAATTGTTTTGCCTCAGCTTGTTTTCCATTGTGTACTTTTGTCCTAGGATGTCATAGTTCGCATCGTGTTGCTTTCTTTTCCTTTGTATTGTCATTTTATGCTGTGGAGTGTAGGTTGTGTTTTTTTTCCCCCTGAATTTTCCTGACACTATGTTGTGGTGAGTTTTATTCTGTATGTTGTGTTTTTATATGTATATATTGCATAGCATCCTAGAAATGTAGGGCTAGATAGGACCTCAAGATGTCATCAAGTCCAGCTTTCTCTGCTGAGGCAGGAACAAGTATATGTAGATTATCTATGACAGAGCTTTGTCCTATTTGTTCTTAAAAACTACCAGGGAAAGAGACTCCCCAGCCCCCTTGTAAGACTGTTCCAGAGCTGAACTGCCTTAGCTCTGGGGACACCCACACAGATTTTAGTGGTGAGCAGCTCTGGAGAGAGAGAGACCCCAGTGAGTGGGCAGTTGGATAAAGAGACTAAAGTTGGGAGGAGAAACATTGACGTGTCCAAGGTCACCCAGGCTGTCTGTGACCGAGCTAGAAATAGGTTCTAGTGCCACCGTACTGCTGTTTCTGAAGGTCTCTGCCACACTGCTGTTTTAGGCACTGGTGCAAACCCTTAGTGTAGACAGAATTTACACTAGTGCACTCTGGCACTGGTGCACCATGTCCCAGTTTGAAGGTTTGGGGTGGGGAGAGGGGCTGTGACCTCCCTGAGGCCTGAGGCTGACTGAACAGTGCAGCTGGTAACGGAGGGCAGCACTGAGTGCTGGAGGTATGAGCCAGGAGCACAGCCCCACAGGACTGGACACTGACTTCTCCTGACCCAGGACACACCCCCAGCGAGGTGGTTTGTCCATGGATGTGCAGGCTGTCTTGGCAGAGCAGCTCATTTGCAATCCCTGCACACCTCTTCCTACAGTGTGCACTGGGGACCTTTCCAAGCTGCAGTGACAGGGCTCGGGAGTTAACAGGATCTGTTCCTGGCTCTGTCATGGACCTGTTTGGTGACCTTGGGAAGTCACAGCTCCTCTCTCTGTAACACTGTCTTCAGTGACTCGAGAGCACTAGCACCAGCCTCAGGCAGACTGGTGAGAAGCAGGGCACAAACCCCAAATTGGGTGTGAGGTCTGTATGGAGATTTCACCAACCAAGTATCCAGTGTAAACGCTTCAGGCCGTGTAACAGCAGTAACATGGTGATCCCCTATATCTCACCACGCAGGTGAGCTCACCTTTGTGACAGGTGGTCCCTTACTCCAGGGTTCCCAACCTTTTTCTTTCTGAGCCCCCACCCCTACCCCCACCCCCACACGCTATAAAACTCCACTGCCCATGTGGGCCACAATAACTGGTTTTCTGCATATAAAATCCAGGGCTGGCGTTAGGGGTAGCAAGCAGGGCAACTGCCTGCGGCCCCAGGCCACAGGGGCCCCATAAGCTACATTGCTTAGGCTTTGGCTTCAGCCCGGGTGATGGGGCTCAGGGCCCTGGACTTCAGCCCCCTGCGCTGGGACGTCAGCTTTCGGCCCTGGGACTCAGTGAGTCTAATGCCGGCGGTGCTTGGCAGCCCCCTGAAAGCTGCTCACGGCCCCCCAGGGCTGCCCTGGTTGAGAACCACTGCCTAACAGCACGAATAACAGCAATGTTCAAGTTACTGCCAGTCCCAAAGGACCCGTCACTTCCTTAGGTCAATTAAATCTTAGATCTTCCAACAAAGACACTTGTAGCCAGTCCTGTCATAACCTGTATTAAGACTTATTTAAAAGGAAACGAGAGTTGTTAACAAAGTTAAAGCAGGTAATCCTATAGATGCAGATGAGTTGCAGTCTTAAATTTCAAAGGTAATAGAAGCTTCTGTAATAAGCAAGCTCTACATATTCTTTAGGACTAACTCAGGCTAAGCAGCTGGGGATCTCTTGCTTATGCCTAGAAACTTTGCCCCAGAGTCCAGGCAGCATACAGACAATCAGTTCCTTCTCTATGGGGTTTTCATCCACTTCCTACCATGTGGTCTGAGCAGGAAACTTAGCTACTGGGAAGTGAAGAGCACAACAACAGTCTTGTGTCTTTGTTAACATCCCATAATAGTCTCTCTGGTGTTGATGGACCTTTCCTGCCAGGCAGGGTGTAATGCATTCTGTTGCCAATCAGCACTTCACATTGGTAAAGTCTCTCTCCTGTTTGGTGATTTACAGAGCCACAGAGGCTCACAATGCAACTAGTCAGATGTTAACTCAGGCAGCAACTTACAAGTATTCAATAAAGTCTAAACACAAAACACATTCTTATGTTCACAGTCTGTATGAGGAGTATCTACTCATTTGGACTCACTGGGAGCCACAGAAAGAAACAAGGTGTGCTGAGGCAAGAAGGCCCAATCTCAGAGCCCCAGGGTCACGCTTCCCAAAAGCTAAAACTAGGCCCAGCCCATGAAAGGGCACTCCCAGGAGAGACTGTGTAAAGGCTGGAGCGTCAAATAACTTAGTTAATCTGAGAGAGCTGCCTTGGGGACAATGACAGGGCACTCAAGGCAGGATGAAGTATTATCTAGACCAGGAGTGGCCAACCTGAGCCTGAGAAAGAGCCAGAATTTACCAATATACATTGCTAAAGAATCATCAGCTCCCACCCCCTGCTCCCAGTGCCTCCCACCCATGGGAAGCCACACTAATCAGCACCCCCTCCTCGCACTCCCGATCAGCTGCTCATGCTATGCAAGACACTCGGTGGGGGACAGGGGATGGAGCGTGGGCACTGCAGGCTCAGGGAAGGGGTGGGAAGGGGTGGAGTGGGGGCAGGGCCTGTAGCTGAGTAGTGAGCACACCCAGCACATTGGAAAGTTGGTGCCTGTAGCACCAGCCCCGGAGTTGGTGCCTGTACAAGGAGCTGCGTATTAAATTCTAAAGAGCTACATGTTGGCCACCTGATCTAGACCATCCCTGAGAGGTATTTGTCCAGCCTGCTCTTAAAATCCCCAATGATGGAGATTCCACAACCTCCTAGGCAATTTATTCCAGTGCTTAACCACCCTGACAGGAGTTTTCCTAATGTCCAACCTAAACCTTCCTTGCTGCAATTTAAGCCCATTGCTTCTTGTCCTGTCCTCAGAGGTTAAGAACAATGTTTCTCCTTCCTCCTTGAAATGAACTTTTATGTACTTGAAAGCTGATCATATCTTCTCCTGACTAAACAAACACAATTTTTTCAGTCTTCCCTCATAGGTGATGTTTTCTAGACCTTTAATCATTTTTATTGCTCTTCTCTGGACTTTCTCCAATTTTTCCACATCTTTCCTGAAATGTGGCACCCAGAACTGGACACATTACTCCAGTTGAGGCCTAATCAGTGCAGAGTAGAGCGGAAGAATTACTTCTCATGTCTTGCTTACAATACTCCTGCTAATACATCTCAGGATTATACTTGGGTTTTCCAACAGTGTAACACTGTTGACTCATATTTAGCTTGTGATCCACTGACTCTCCCAGATCCGTTTCTCCTGTGCTCCTTCCTAGGCAGTCATTTCCTGTCTTGTATGTGTGCAACAGATTGTTCCTTCCTAAGTGGAGTACTTTGGATTTGTCCTCATTGAATTTCATCCTATATTCTCCAGTTTGTCCAGATCATTTTGAATTGTAATTCTAGCCTCCAAAGCACTTGCAGCCCCTCCCAGTTTGGTATCATCTACAAACGGTATAAGTGTAACAGAGAGACTCTGCTACTGGGAGGGTTTCACTATGTCTAGGAGGGTTACACCCTGGTGGGAGGGGCTAGGCCTGTACTGGAATAAGGTCATTTTGTGCTACACAGTGTGGCAGAACCTAGAATGTCCATTACCAGGGAAAATGCTGGGGAATTGACATGTGGAAAGGACAGAAACCCTGTCTGAATTCTCTCACATTGCCCTTCTTGCCCTGGCAGGCTACAGAATAATGTCCACCTTTCGCCCCAAATCATCCCCTCCTCCCAGCAGGAAGGAAACGGCTGCAATGGAGCTGGCTCAGGTAAGGGATTATCAGGACGCTGGTGGTGGGTTCTGCTTGGAGGGAGAGGAGAAGTAAATGTATAGGAGGGCGGGAGCTGCTAGAGGTAGTGGGAGGCAGGAACTGTCTAGGGTGTGGAATGGGAGGGGAAAGGATGTGACAAACCTGCTGAGACTTGTGTACTCTAGGGTGTGATGGGCTGTCACCCCGGGGTGCAGTCTGGGGGCTTCTGGGAAACACTGTCCCTCTAACCCTCAAACTGGGTTGGCCCTTCTCACACTGCCAGCCTCTCCAGGCCCTGTTATTACCCAACAGGACAGCAGGTGGCACCACGCATCCAACTAAGCTACCTGAGTGCGTTACCTAAGCCACTCAAAGACAGATAGAAGACAAAGCCAATTTCCCAGCCATAAGTGGTAGCAAACAGATCAAAGCAGATTACTTAACAACTAACCAAACACTCAAACTAAGCTGAACATACTATCTGGATAGAATTTGAATTAGCAGTTTCTCACCCTGACTGATGATACAAGCAGTCCACCAAGGTTCCATACACAAGCTAAAAATCCCTTTACCCTGGGACCAGCAGTTCCCCAGTTCAGTCTTTCTTCCTCAGGTGTTTCCAGGAGTTCTCTTGTGTGGGAATGAGGCCAAGAAATGATGTCACACTCCACCTTATGTAGCTTTTCCATATTGCAGGAACCATTTGTTCCAAACTTGTTTCCCAGTCCAGTTTGTGGAAAAATACAGGTACAAAAATGGAGTTCATTGTCATGTGGTCTGCTCACATGCCCTTGCATGCCCTGCTGAGTCATAGTAGCCATGGCTCATAGGCTAGCTGAAAAATTCACAAGAGGGCTATCTAGAGATAGCATAATTATAATCAGCCAATCATAACCTCTCCATAGACCCTTTATGTGACCACCTTTATACAATATTGGCTGCAAATATAGAACAGTGGTGGCAACGGTGATCTATACAGTTACAGATTATGTCAATAACGTCACAGGAGGTGACATGGTATCAGTGAGACTGATACTGGAATACTGCCTCCAGTTTTGGTGTCCTCATTTGAAAAAGATGGTGTGAAATTGGAGTTGAGGCAGCAAAGAGCCACCAAATGTTCTGAGGGCTGGAGAAAAATGCCTTCTAGTGAGCTATTGAAAGAGCTCAACCAGTTTAGCTTCTCAAAAGAAGATTGAAAGGTCACTTCATTGAAATGTTGAAGTGCCTTACTGGAGAGGAAAGATTGGCTATGAAAGGGCTCTTTAATGTAGCAGACAAAGGCATAAAAACCCAATGGCGGGAAGGTGGAAAGAGACAAATTCATATTACAATTAAGGCACAAATATTCAACAGCGAGGATGATTCACTACAGGAACAAGCTACCAAGGAAAGTGGTGGATTCTCCGTCTCGTGACATCATTTCATGAAGACTAGATGCCTTTCTTGAATGTGTTTACCCCAAAAGTAGCTAGTGTGTCATACAGGAGGCCTGTGATATGCAGGGGTCAGATTAGATGCTCTAATGGTCTCTTCTGGCAATAAAGTTGACTAATTTCTTTAAAACTGAATGTAGCATTGGGAGCAGCAGCGTCTGATGTTTTCCTGTCTAGCCGGCTTGCTTCCTAGAACGAATGCTCCTTGAGTGGGGTGATCCACAGGGAGTAGCTCAAACCTTCAAAGTGCCTGGCCAGGGCAGGACATTAGCCCAGCAAGGGAGGGTGTGGCAGTGACATCACAAAGGCCTTTGCAGGGGCTCAGACTATTGGCCAAAGGTGGTGGGAAGGTGGTGACCTCACAGAGAGATGCTGACATCAGCCAGGCAGGACAGGGGCGAGGGGCCAGGGAAACCTCAGAGACCCTGTGGCTTTGCTTCAGCAAGTCTCCTTCTCCAGGTCTCTCTTTGAGGACTGGGGGAATATTGGGGTTCACGTACCTGAGCGCCAGGAGGAACCTCTTTCGAGTTTTCTCCTTCCCTTTTAGTGATTTTACTTGAAAACAGCCGACCCTGTTTAGAGGGTTAGAGCCTCCTCGAGGTTTGAAACTGTTCAGTCTGATCCATCTGGTGACAGTTGAATTCATGGAAAACATGATCTTAAGGAGGCAGAATTTTATTCCAAACCTGGGATCTTGTCCCTTAGAATCACTGAGGACATTAGGGTTTGTCCTTTTTGTTTCACCTTTACCTCCATCCATCCCTCCTTTCTCTTCCTCTCTTGCTTCTTTTATCCTTTCTCCTGTTCCCCTCCTAACCCCAGGAGAGGGTGTGTGTGTGTGTGTGTGTGTGTGTGTGTGTGTGTGTGTGTGTGTGTGTTGCGGGGGAGTGCTCGGCAGCTCTCACTTTGGGAGGTCCACCCAAAACTGAGGGGCTGCAGTAGTGCTGGGGCAGTGATCCCCGCCAGTGACCTGGGCCATCCTTTGAGCTCTCTGGTGAGACCCCTCAGCCTCCCCTCCTCAGTCTCTACCCTGATTGGCTGAGCAGGGGGTTATTGACAGGGAGCAGACTCAGGTCCTTGTTGTTCTCTTTGAAGACCAAGTAAATAAGTCATAACCACTTATATGTTTGATGGATTTTGCTGCTTCTCTGCATTAATTGTCTCTGAGCAGTTCATGATTCTCTCTAACATTGCAGTTCTCCTAAAATACTGGCTGAATAATTACTGTGCATACTTGTTGGTCTGGAGCTCATCTGAGAGCACTTTAAAATCTCAGTCTGCCTGTGTATGGGTCTTCTCTCACTAGGATAGTCTGAGGCCTTTTTCTTAGGCTAAGGACTTTGGCTAAGCAGCAGGGGCAGCCATTAGCTGGGAAGCGAAGGGTCACATCCTCTCATCCCAAACCAGTCACACTGAAATAAGGTGCTATTAGGCTGTTAGGAAGACGATCCTGTCTGTATGATGCCCATCACCACCAGATAAAGAAACAGATCTTAAGATGGATAAAAGAAACTTAGTTTGACAGCATCCTGTCTGGCAAGAAATCACTTATCAATGGCTCTGACTGCGAAACTCTCATTTCTGTATTGTTCTATCTTTATGGCCCTCACTTTTCTGTTGTTTATCTGTCTGGTTCTCTAATTGTTTCTCTCTTCTGTACAATCAATCGTGCTAGGTGTAGCTGGCAATATGACTATATAAACTGGGGTCAAACAGGAGGGGAAGGGAAATTGGAATCATGTTTATTAAGTGGGGAACAGGAACAGGGACACAGGCAAGGCTGGGAAGGAGGACGGGGTAAATGCTCTGCAGCATCAGAGCTGGGAAGGGAACACTGGGGAACAGACTGTATGGGTGTATAGAGATAAGCCCGAGTGGTGTGAAGGGCTTGGAATATGTAATCTTATAAGTGTAAAAATTATGCAGGCTACACAACCACCCAGTGACATCATCAACAAAGTGCCCATTTGTGTCTGGGTAGCGGCCCTGCTATGGGAGGAGTGTGACGTTATTGGTATAAACTGGGACCATATAGAACATGGTTTGTAACCAAGGTCCTGTAGTGCCACCAAATGTTAGATAAAGGGGGTCATATAAGATGTCTATGACCAGGTTATGGGTGGCTGGTTATGACTATGCTGTCTGTGTGCATGTGTCATTTTTAGTTGAAGTTATGTATATTGGCTCTATACTGTCTGTATTTCAAGTTGGTGCTGTGCTTCTGGGAAACATCCCAGACAAGTTGGTGTTAGCTCTGCCCAGCTTGCTTGATGGCCCATTAAGGACCATCAGCTACACAATTGACCCATGGAGAGAAGGCAGACACGCCTTGTGACTCAGCAAAGTATGCAGGGACTGGCCCATGTGACTCCAGACTCCATTTTGCTGTAATTTTCCACAGTAAGGACAAAGAGGTTCTTACACCTGGAAAAGCCTATCTAAGGCTGATGCCTCATCTCCATCTGGTCTACAATCCTGCTTCTTACCTCTGGAGGGCTTTGCTACAAACTGAAGCTCTGCACAAAGGACTGATGACCCATCCCAGCAGGGGATGTACTCAGAGACTTGATTTGAACCTGCAGTTTATGCCATCACTGCTACAAGCCTGAACTAAGAACTTTGCCATTACTGTATGTAATTGATTCCATTTAACCAATTCTAGCTCTCATCTCTATCTTTTTTCCTTTATGAATAAACCTTTAGATTTTAGATTCTAAAGGATTGGCAACAGTGTGA
This sequence comes from Mauremys reevesii, assembly GCF_016161935.1. Classification (NCBI taxonomy): domain Eukaryota; kingdom Metazoa; phylum Chordata; order Testudines; family Geoemydidae; genus Mauremys; species Mauremys reevesii. The sequence continues at coordinate 19,327,513 of NC_052639.1, forward strand.
TTTGTGGGTAAGATCTGATGTGTATATTGACCTGGGTCTGGGGCTTGGTCCTTTGGGATAGAGAGAACCGTTTTCTTTTATTGGGGTGTTGGTTTTCATAACCATTCATCCCCAGGACGAGTGGCACTGGTGGTGATACTGGGAGACTGGAGTGTCTAAGGGAATTGCTTGTGTGACTTGTGGTTAGCCAGTGGGGTGAAACCAAAGTCCTCTTTGTCTGGCTGGTTTGGTTTGCCTTAGAGGTGGAAAAACCCCAGCCTAGGGCTGTGAATGCCCTGTTTGAGCAATTGGTCCTGATTTGGCACTCTCCGTTGGGTCCCGCCAGAACCGCATCGTCACAGGGAGGAATGCAGCAAGGACTCAGGATCAGTGGCCAGGGTCACTGAGCATAGACATGGGGAGGTTATATGGGGAGAGGGGTTATGAGTGGGAGAGGGAGGTCAAATGTTAAAATAATGATATTTGGGAAATGTAAAAGAAGTGAAACTGAACAGAAATAAAACTGGAGTGTAGGCTCTAAAGCAACAAGGCTTCAGTAGGGATTGAGGTTAAAGGTCTGGGATCCCCCACAGCTCTAGATTCCCAAACCTCTCCTCCCTCCCCATGACCCACCCAGCCCACTTCCCGGGTGCCCTTTCTCCACACTCCCCTCCTTCTTCCCATTACTCTCAGCCGGCACCACTTCCCGGCACCTTGGGAGCTTCTTGTATTTTCTCCTCATCTCTCACTACCTCCTACCTCCCTGCTGCTTCTTAGCTCTAACCCTGCACACACCCTCCCCATGTCCTGGCACCCCAGAATTATCTACTCCCCCCCCGTCTCCGCCCCGCCACGACTCTCTTATCCCTTCACCCATGGGATCCTGAATGGCAACATTACACGCTCTCCTAAAAGAGCTCATCTCACTGTCACACAAACCATGCATGAGTCATACACATATTTACTCAATTTAGAATTCTACAGGAGGCATATTTTCCTCTTAAAATGAGGAAAAGGCATGAAAGCTACAGTGATTAATATAGCCAATAAGGATATATTAAATCCAATTTTAAAATGACTGACGGCACCAAAAGGCACATGTCCAAAAATGATACTAGCGTGTGGGAGATAAGGCAAAAAAGGGGGGCAAGAAAACCTGCAAAACTTGTATGATGAATAAAGGTATACAGTTATTACTACTCAGGTTCTTTAGAGACCCCACAGCTTCTAATAACCCAGGCAACAGGACTCCTTACCCAGCAAGACCACCGTCTCATAGTTCTCCTGCATGACATCCCTGTAGAGGGCTCTCTGAGTGGGGTCCAGCAGAACCCACTCTTCCTGGTGAAATACACAGCCACCTCCTCGAAGGTCACCGGCCCCTGAAAGAGCAAGAGTCCAACACTCAGTACCTGCTGCCCCACTCACAACCCCACTATTCACGGAACAGCAGCACCAGGTAAATGGGAGCTCCAGGAGGCACATGTTAACAGAGTCCCACCCCACCTTGCTTAGAGCAGCCAGGAGGCATCAGAGGGTGGAAAGAGAGAACCTTTGTGTCTCCCAGCTGACAGACAGAGGCAGAGTCATCACATTTATCACATAGCTACTAACCAGGGCTTGATATAGGAGATGGGGCTGTCTCTGGACCCTGCTGGTGGCTCCCTGGTAGGAATCTCCAAATAAAATATATGGAAGAACGGGGAAGTCAACAGTAAAGAATATAAGTTAGAAAGTCAGAATTGTAGAAAATTGGTAAGGGAAGCTATCAGGAATCAATGACCACTTAATGAAAATAAGAAGGAAGTTTTAAAAAAGTATATTAAGTACAAAATTAATCCCTAACAATGGTAGTGGTAAATTACTAGATAGAAATGGCAGAATTATCAAAATAATACAGAAGAGGTAAAAGTGTTCAATAAATATTTCACTCCTGGAGTTGGAGAAAAACAGATGATGTAATCATATAAGACGTTGACAACGACAGTCTTTCCATCCCAACAATAACTCACGAGGATGTTAAACAGCAGCTATTACAGTTAGACATGTTTAAATAAGCAGGTCCAGATAACTTGTATTAAGAGTTTTGAAAGACCTGGTGGAGGACTGTTAATGTTGATTTTAATTAGGACTTGGACCAATGGGGAAATTCCAGAAGAATGGAATAAAGCTAATGCTGTGCCAATATTTAAAAAGTGTAAAAGAGATGACCCAGCTAATTACAAGAGTGTTAGTCCGATACTGGGCAAGATAATAGAGCAGCGAATATGGATTTAATTAATAAAGAGGTAAAGGAGGGTAATATAATTAGTACCAATTAACAAAGGTTCAGAGACAACAGATCCAATCAATCTAACTGGATATCCTTATTGGGTGAGATCAAAAGTTTGGTTGCAGCTAATAGTATTGATGAGCTGAGAGGTGAAAACATTACCTAGGCTTCTGTAAGGCATATGACTTGGTTCAGCACAATATTTTGACTAGAAAACTAGAAAGATACAAAATAAACACAGCATACATTAAACAGATTAAAAACTATGATTGTAAATGGGAACCATGCTTGAGTAGATTTCTTTCTAGAGGTTCCCACAAGGATTGGTTTTGGCCCTGTGCTATTTAACATTCTTATCAATGACCTGGAAGAGAATATAAAATCATCATTGATAAAGTTTGCAGTTGCCACAAAGATTGGGGTTCGTGGTAACTAATGAAGTGTCAGAAGATTCAGGCTCCAGCACTGGGAGTCTGGGAAGTTTTCCCAGCCCTGGCTGGAGGGTTATTTCCTGTTCCACAAAGAGTGGAAGTTCCATTCCCAACTCCTGTGCCTTGAAATTAGGCCCTGACACTACACCACACATTCAGCATAGTGGTATGATTATAAAATGATTAGAACATAATTATGTTGCATTTTGTGCAAGATGTGTCATGTTCAGTGTCATTGGAAAAGTTATGATTTGCTGAATATGACTGTCCTATTTGTGTGCATGTATCATGTTCGTAACTGAAGTTATGGATATTGACTCTGTATCTGTATTTCAAATGTGTTTACTCTGGGTAACACTCACAACAAGCCTTTCAGGTACAACAAAGAAGCCAGACAGTGTTCATGGTTCATCAAGAAAGACAATGGACCGTGGAAGAGCTTAGCCCTCTTGTGAATTTTCAGCTAGCCTATGAGCCATGGCTACTATGACTCAGCAGTGCATGCTAGGGCATGTGAGCAGACCACATGACAACGAACTCCATTTTTGTACCTGTATTTTTCCACAAACTGGACTGGGAAACAAGTTTGGAACAAATGGTTCCCGCAATATGGAAAAGCTACATAAGGTGGAGTGTGACATCATTTCTTGGCCTCATTCCCACACAAGAGAACTCCTGGAAACACCTGAGGAAGAAAGACTGAACTGGGGGAACTGCTGGTCCCAAGGTAAAGGGATTTTTAGCTTGTGTATGGAAACTTGGTGGACTGCTTGTATCATCAGTCAGGGTGAGAAACTGCTAATTCAAATTCTATCCAGATAGTATGTTAAGCTTAGTTTGAGTTTTTGGTTATTTGTTAAGTAATCTGCTTTGATCTGTTTGCTACCACTTATGGCTGGGAAATTGGCTTTTGTCTTCTATCTGTCTTTGAGTGGCTTAGGTAACGCACTCAGGTAGCTTAGTTGGATGCGTGGTGCCACCTGCTGTCCTGTTGGGTAATAACAGGGCCTGGAGAGGCTGGCAGTGTGAGAAGGGCCAACCCAGTTTGAGGGTTAGAGGGACAGTGTTTCCCAGAAGCCCCCCAGTCTGCACCCCCAGGGTGACAGCCCATCACACCCTAGAGTACACAAGTCTCAGCAGGTTTGTCACATCCTTTCCCCTGCCATTCCACACCCTAGACAGTTCCTGCCTCCCACTACCTCTAGCAGCTCCCGCCCTCCTATACATTTACTTCTCCTCTCCCTCCAAGCAGAACCCACCACCAGCTCCCTGATAATCCCTTACCTGAGCCAGCTCCATTGCAGCCGTTTCCTTCCTGCTGGGAGGAGGGGATGATTTGGGGCGAAAGGTGGACATTATTCTGTAGCCTGCCAGGGCAAGAAGGGCAATGTGAGAGAATTCAGACAGGGTTTCTGTCCTTTCCACATGTCAATTCCCCCCAGCATTTTTCCCTGGTAATGGACATTCTAGGTTCTGCCACACTGTGTAGCACAAAATGACCTTATTCCAGTACAGGCCTAGCCCCCTCCCACCAGGGTGTAACCCTCCTAGTCATAGTGAAACCCTCCCAGTAGCAGAGTCTCTCTGTTACACTTATACCGTTTGTAGATGATACCAAACTGGGAGGGGCTGCAAGTGCTTTGGAGGCTAGAATTACAATTCAAAATGATCTGGACAAATTGGAGAATATAGGATGAAATTCAATGAGGACAAATCCAAAGTACTCCACTTAGGAAGGAACAATCTGTTGCACACATACAAGACAGGAAATGACTGCCTAGGAAGGAGCACAGGAGAAACGGATCTGGGAGAGTCAGTGGATCACAAGCTAAATATGAGTCAACAGTGTTACACTGTTGGAAAAAACCCAAGTATAATCCTGAGATGTATTAGCAGGAGTATTGTAAGCAAGACATGAGAAGTAATTCTTCCGCTCTACTCTGCACTGATTAGGCCTCAACTGGAGTAATGTGTCCAGTTCTGGGTGCCACATTTCAGGAAAGATGTGGAAAAATTGGAGAAAGTCCAGAGAAGAGCAATAAAAATGATTAAAGGTCTAGAAAACATCACCTATGAGGAAGACTGAAAAAATTGTGTTTGTTTAGTCAGGAGAAGATATGATCAGCTTTCAAGTACATAAAAGTTCATTTCAAGGAGGAAGGAGAAACATTGTTCTTAACCTCTGAGGACAGGACAAGAAGCAATGGGCTTAAATTGCAGCAAGGAAGGTTTAGGTTGGACATTAGGAAAAACTCCCTGTCAGGGTGGTTAAGCACTGGAATAAATTGCCTAGGGAGGTTGTGGAATCTCCATCATTGGGGATTTTTAAGAGCAGGCTGGACAAATACCTCTCAGGGATGGTCTAGATCAGGGGTGGCCAACATGTGGCTCTTTAGAATTTAATCTGGCTCCTTGTACAGGCACCAACGCCAGGGCTGGTGCTACAGGCACCAACTTTCCAATGTGCTGGGTGTGCTCACTACTCAGCTACAGGCCCTGCCCCCACTCCACCCCTTCCCACCCCCTTCCCTGAGCCTGCAGTGCCCATGCTCCATCCCCCCCGTCCCCCCCACCGAGTGTCTTGCATAGCATGAGCAGCTGATCGGGAGTGCGAGGAGGGGGGGTGCTGATTAGTGTGGCTTCCCATGGGTGGGAGGCACTGGGAGCAGGGGGTGGGAGCTGATGATTCTTTAGCAATGTATATTGGTAAATTCTGGCTCTTTCTCAGGCTCAGGTTGGCCACTCCTGGTCTAGATAATACTTCATCCTGCCTTGAGTGCAGGGGACTGGACTAGCTACCTCTCAAGGTCCCTTCCAGTTCTGTGATTCTATGAACCAAAGGCCAGAGATGAGCAGAATCAAAGAAGTCACTCTGGGGATTCTCCCTGTCATTGTCCCCAAGGCAGCTCTCTCAGATTAACTAAGTTATTTGACGCTCCAGCCTTTACACAGTCTCTCCTGGGAGTGCCCCTTTCATGGGCTGGGCCTAGTTTTAGCTTTTGGGAAGCGTGACCCTGGGGGCTCTGAGATTGGGCCTTCTTGCCTCAGCACACCTTGTTTCTTTCTGTGGCTCCCCAGTGAGTCGAAATGAGTAGATACTCCTCATACAGACTGTGAACATAAGAATGTGTTTTGTGTTTAGACTTTATTGAATACTTGTAAGTTGCTGCCTGAGTTAACATCTGACTAGTTGCATTGTGAGCCTCTGTGGCTCTGTAAATCACCAGACAGGAGAGAGACTTTACCTATGTGAAGTGCTGATTGGCAACAGAATGCCTGGCAGGAAAGGTCCATCAACACCAGAGAGACTATTATGGGATGTTAACAAGGACACAAGACTGTTGTTGTGCTCTTCACTTCCCATTAGCTGAGTTTCCTGCTCAGAGCACATGGTAGGAAGGGGATGAAAAACCCCATAGAGAAGGAACTGATTGTCTGTATGCTGCCTGGACTCGGGGGGGGAGGGCAAAGTTTCTAGGCATAAGCAAGAGATCCCCAGCTGCTTAGCCTGGGTTAGTCCTAAAGAATATGTAGAGCTTGCTTATTACAGAAGCTTCTATTACCTTTGAAATTTAAGACTGCAACTCATCTGCATCTATAGGATTACCTGCTTTAACTTTGTTAACAACTCTCGTTTCCTTTTAAATAAGTCTTAATACAGGTTATGACAGGACTGGCTACAAGTGTCTTTGTTGGAAGATCTAAGATTTAATTGACCTAAGGAAGTGACGGGACTGGCAGTAACTTGAACATTGCTGTGATTCGTGCTGTAAGGCAGTGGTTCTCAACCAGGGCCCCCCTGGGGGGCCGTGAGCAGCTTTCAGGGGGCTGCCAAGCAAAGCCGGCATTAGACTCACTGAGTCCCAGTGCAGAAAGCTGAAGTCCCAGCGCAGGGGGCTGAAGTCCAGGGCCCTGAGCCCCATCACCAGGGCTGAAGCCAAAGCCTAAGCAATGTAGCTTTGCGGGGGCCCCTGTGGCATGGGGCCGCAGGCAGTTGCCCTGCTTGCTACCCCTAACGCCAGCCCTGGATTTTATATGCAGAAAACCAGTTATTGTGGCCCACATGGGCAGTGGAGTTTTATAGCGTGTGTGGGGGTGGGGGTGGGAGGCTCAGAACGAAAAAGGTTGGGAACCCCTGGAGTAAGGGACCACCTGTCACAAAGGTGAGCTCACCTGCATGGTGAGATATATGGGATGACCCAAGAGGACTGTCTGTGATTCCATGTTAATGCTGTTACAATGCTGTTACAATGCCTGAAGCGTTTACACTGGGACATGGTGCACCAGTGCCAGAGTGCACTAATGTAAATTCTGTCTATACTAAGGGTTTGCACCAGTGCCTAAAACAGCAGTGTGGCAGAGACCTTCAGAAACAGCAGTACGGTGGCACTATTTCTAGCTCGGTCACAGACAGCCTGGGTGACCTTGGACACGTCAATGTTTCTCCTCCCAACTTTAGTCTCTTTATCCAACTGGGGTCTCCTCTCTCTCCAGAGCTGCTCACCACTAAAATCTGTGTGGGTGTCCCCAGAGCTAAGGCAGTTCAGCTCTGGAACAGTCTTACAAGGGGGCTGGGGAGTCTCTTTCCCTGGAAGTTTTAAAGAACAAATAGGACAATGCTCTGTCAGAGATAATCTACATATACTTGTTCCTGCCTCAGCAGAGAAAGCTGGACTTGATGACATCTTGAGGTCCTATCTAGCCCTACATTTCTAGGATGCTATGCAATATATACATATAAAAACACAACATACAGAATAAAACTCACCACAACATAATGTCAGGCAAATTCAGGGGAAAAAAAACCACAACCTACACTCCACAGCATAAAATGACAATACAAAGGAAAAGAAAGCAACACGATGCGAACTATGACATCCTAGGACAAAAGTACACAATGGAAAACAAGCTGAGGCAAAACAATTCACTATAAAACTGCTACACGACATGGTGCGGTCACAGTTCCAAATGGCACCATGCAAAACAGCTCAGCGTAGAACATGACGCAGCACAAAAGAGAATTATTTCAATGTAGGCCTGGAAGGGATCTTGAGAAGTCATCTACTCCAGCCCGCTGTGCTGAGGCAGGACCAAGTATCCCTAGACATTCGCAGACTGGCGTATCTCTAACCTGGTCTTAAAAACCTCTAATGAAAGAAATTCTACAGCCTCCCTTGGAAGCCAATACAAGGCAAACACAGACCAAAACAATGCTGTACACACACACGCTGGGCTTGCGGTTAAGGGGGGAGGCAAGAATTGAAACAATCTGGGTTCAGTTCCCAGTTTTGCCGCAAATTCTCCACGCAAACTTGTTACACACCGGTGGCTGGCCCGTACCACTGCCTTGGGCTCACACGACTCAGGCTGTGGGGCTGTTTAATTGTCATGTAGAAGTTCCGGCTTGGGCTGCAGCCCAAGGTCTGGCACACTCCCACCTCGCAGGGTCCGAAGGTGAAAAGAGACAAATTCATATTACAATTAAGGCACAAATATTCAATAGCGAGGATGATTCACCACAGGAAAAAGTTACCAAGGAAAGTGGTGGATTCTCCGTCTCGTGACGTCATTTCATGAAGACTAGATGCCTTTCTGGAATGTGTTTACCCCAAAAGTACCTAGTGTGTCATACAGGAGGCCTGTGATATGTAGGGGTCAGATTAGATGCTCTAATGGTCTCTTCTGGCAATAAAGTCGACAAATTTCTTTAGAACTGAATGTAGCATTGGGAGCAGCAGCGTCCGATGTTTTACTGTCTAGCCGGCTTGCTTCCTAGAACGAATGCTCCTTGAGTGGGGTGATCCACAGGGAGTAGCTCAAACCTCCAAAGTGCCTGGCCAGGGGCAGGACATTAGCCCAGCAAGGGAGGGGTGTGGCAGTGACATCACAAAGGCCTTTTGCAGGACCTCAGACTATTGGCCAAAGGTGGTGGGGAGGTGGTGACCTCACAGAGAGATGCTGACATCAGCCAAGCAGGACAGGGGCGAGGGGCCAGGGAAACCTCAGAGACCCTGTGGCTTTGCTTCAGCAAGTCTCCTTCTCCAGGTCTCTCTTTGAGGACTGGGGGAGTATTGTGGTTCACGTACCTGAGCGCCAGGAGGAACCTCTTTCGAGTTTTCTCCTTCCCTTTTAGTGATTTTACTTGAAAACAGCCGACCCTGTTTAGAAGGTAAGAGTCTCCTCGAGGTTTGAAACTGTTCAGTCTGATCCATCTGGTGACAGTTGAATTCATGGAAAACATGATCTTAAGGAGGCAGAATTTTATTCCAAACCTGGGATCTTGTCCCTTAGAATCACTGAGGACATTCGGGTTTGTCCTTTTTGTTTCACCTTTTCCTCCATCCATCCCTCCTTTCTCTTCCTCTCTTGCTTCTTTTGTCCTTTCTCCAGTTCCCCTCCAGTTCCCTTCCTGTTCCCCAAGAAAAAGATCTTGGAGTTATCGTGGATAGTTCTCTAAAGATGTCCACGCAGTGTGCAGAGGTGGTCAAAAAAGCAAACAGGATGTTAGGAATCATTAAAAAGGGATTAGAGAATAAGACTGAGAATATATTATTGCCCTTATATAAGTCCATGGTACGCCCACATCTCGAATACTGTGTACAGATATGGTCTCCTCACCTCAAAAAAGATATTCTAGCACTAGAAAAGGTTCAGAAAAGAGCAACTAAAATGATTAGGGGTTTAGAGAGGGTCCCATATGAGGAAAGATTAAAGAGGCTAGGACTCTTCAGTTTGGAAAAGAGAAGACTAAGGGGGGACATGATAGAGGTATATAAAATCATGAGTGATGTTGAGAAAGTGGATAAGGAAAAGTTATTTACTTATTCCCATAATACAAGAACTAGGGGTCACCAAATGAAATTAATAGGCAGCAGGTTTAAAACAAATAAAGGAAGTTCTTCTTCATGCAGCGCACAGTCAACTTGTGGAACTCCTTGCCTGAGGAGGTTGTGAAGGCTAGGACTATGACAATGTTTAAAGGGAACTGGATAAATTCATGGTGGCTAAGTCCATAAATGGCTATTAGCCAGGATGGGTAAGAATGGTGTCCCTAGCCTCTGTTTGTCAGAGGATGGAGATGGATGGCAGGAGGAAGATCCTTGATCATTGCCTGTTAGGTTCACTCCCTCTGGGGCACCTGGCATTGGCCACTGTCGGTAGACAGATACTGGGCTAGATGGACCTTTGATCTGACCCGGTACGGCCTTTCTTATGTTCTTATGTTTTCCACTGCCCAGGAGACCCAGCCAGGGACTGATGTGCTGGAGATATGTTGGGAAAAGGAACTGTCTGAATTGCCAAGGCAGGAAGCCAACAATCTACAGCAACATCATTAACCACAAACTCACTCTAAGCATGCTCCAGCCAGAAGGGAAATGGGCTGTTCAGCCATGGCCACACATACACAGATGCACAGCAGTGAGGGTGCTGGGCAAGCTGGTCTGAGCGAACAATTGGAAATGATCCTTCCGTTAGAACAGAACCAGAATGTAGAAAGGCCCCTGTGTTAAGTGGTTGAGGCTGAGGCCTTAGGAAGCTGGCCTACGATACCACAGGAATCTTTCTGTGGAGGTTTGATTCTTGCCAGCTAGGGGAAGCTGGTGTGTGGTGTCTTTGTGGCTGCACTTTCAGTGATGAAGGTTTCTCTATCCCATTGTTCCAGGGTCATCCTACTAGATTGCCAGCTGCTTTTCAGCTGCAGTGTGGAGACTGATTGTGTGTGGGGAGAGACAGTGTGTGTGTGCTGGGGAAGAGTGAGTGTGTTGAGGTAGGTAGGAGCGGATCATTATTATCCCTACTTGAAAGAGGGAGATGCTCAGACTGAAAAAGGAGAATTGACTTGCCTTAGGTCACAAAGCCAGTCAATGGCTGAATTGGGAATAGGACCCCCAGAGACCTGATTTTTAAATTAACCATCGGATCTTGAAATTCATACATTGAATGACCTCAATAAAGTGCTCTTAGATGAGCTCCAGTCCAACAAGTGTGCACAGTAATTATTCAGCCAGTATTTGAGGAGAACTGCAATGTTAGAGAGAAGCATGAACTGCTCAGAGACCACTAATGCAGAGAAGCAGCAAAATTTGTCAAACATATAACTGGTTATGACTTATTTACTTGGTCTTAAAGAGAACAACAAGGACCTGAGTCTCCTCCTGTCAATAACCCCTGCTCAGGCAATCAGGGTAGAGACTGAGGAGGGGAGGCTGAGGTCTCACCAGAGAGCTAAAAGCATGGCCCAGGTCACTGGCGGGAATCACTGCCCCAGCACTACTGCAGCTCCACAGTTTTGGGTGGACCTCCCACAGTGAGAGCTGCCGAGCACTCCATAACACACACACACACACACACACAGACACACACACACACCTCCTGGTGTTGGGAGGAACAGGAGAAAGGACAAAAGAAGCAAGAGAGGAAGAGAAAGGGGTGGGAATGGAGGAAAAGTTGAAACAAAAGGACAAACCCTAATGCCCCAGTGATTCTAAGGGACAAAATCCCAGGTGTGGAATAAAATTCTGCATCCTTAAGATCATGTTTGCATGAATTCAACTGTCACCAGAATGATCAGACCGAACAGTTTCAAACCTCGAGGAGGCTCTAACCCTCTAAACAGGGACATCTGTTTTCTAGTAAAATCACTAAAAGGAAGGAGAAAACTCAAGAGAGGTTCCTCCTGGCGCTCACGTCCGTGAACCCGAATACTCTCAGTTCTCAAAGAGAGACCTGGAGAAGACTTGCTGAAGCAAAGCCACGGGGTCTCTGAGCTTTCCCTGGCCCCTCGCCCTGTCCTGCCTGGCTGATGTCAGCATCTCTCTGTGAGGTCACCACCTCCCCACCACCTTTGACCAATAGTCTGAGGTCCTGCAAAAGGCCTTTCTGATGTCACTGCCACACCCCTCCCTTGCTGGGCTAATGTCCTGCCCTGGCCAGGCACTTTGGAGGTTTGAGCTACTCCTGTGGATCACCCCACTCAAGGAGCATTCGTTCTAGGAAGCAAGCCGGCTAGACAGGAAAACATCTGACGCTGCTGCTCCCAATTCTACATTCAGTTTTTAGGAATTAGTTGACTTTATGGCCAGAAGAGACCATTAGAGCATCTAATCTGACCCTCCATATCACAGGCCTCCTGTATGACACACTAGCTACTTTTGGGGTAAACACATTCCAGAAAGGCATCTAGTCTTCATGAAATGATGTCACGAGACGGAGAATCCACCACTTTCCTTGGTAGCTTGTTCCTGTGGTGAATCAACCTCGCTGTTGAATATTTGTGCCTTAATTGTAATATGAATTTGTCTCTTTTCACCTTTCAGCCATTGGGATTTTAATGACGTTCTCTGCTACATTAAAGAGCCCTTTAATAGCCAATCTTTTCTCTCCATTAAGGCATTTCAACGTTTCAGTGAAGTCACCTTTCAATCTTCTTTTGAGAAGCTAAACAGGTTGAGCTCTTTCAATAGCTCACTAGAAGGCATTTTTCTCCAGCCCTCAGAACATTTGGTGGCTCTTTGCTGCCTCAACTCCAATTTCACACCATCTTTTTCAAATGAGGACACCAAAACTGGAGGCAGTATTCCAGTATCAGTCTCACTGATACCATGTCACCTCCTGTGACGTTATTGACATAATCTGTAACTGTATAGATCACCGTTGCCACCACTGTTCTATATTTGCAGCCAATATTGTATAAAGGTGGTCACATAAAGGGTCTATGGAGAGGTTATGATTGGCTGATTATAATTATGCTATCTCTAGATATGTATCATTTTTGCAGTTGACATTATGAATATTGGCTCTATGCTGCCTGTATTTCAAACTTGTGCTATGCTTCTGGGAACACCCCAGCCAGACAAATTGGTGTCAGCTCTGCCTAGCCTGCTTGATGGCCCATTAAGGACCATCAGCTATATAACTGACCCATTGAGAGAAGGCAGATATGCCTTGTGGCTAATCAAGGTGTGCAGGGACCTGCCTATGGACATAACTCTAAGGTTTTTCTATGTCACGTGCTGGATAGAGTGTCCTTGGGACAAAGAAAGCAAAGACCACATGGCAGAGACTATAAAGACTGATGCTTCATCTCCATCTGGTCTTCAGTCCTGCTTCATACTTCTGGAGGACTTGTCTACAAACTGAAGCTCTGTACAAAGGACTGAATGGCCCATCCCAGTTATGGATGTACTCCAGAGACTTGATTTGAACCTGCAGTTTATTCCATCACTGCTACAAGCCTGAACCAAGAACTTTGCCAAAGTACAAGTTTTGCCCAGGGCTCCGTTTCCCCTAACGCTGGTCCTTGGTAACATTTCCTGATTGGGGCAGGGGGGAAGGGAGAGAGACAGGCGTTTTCTCTCTTTTTCTTTCCTCTCCATTTTCTGCTCCTTCCTTCAATTCCAGAAACTTCTCTTGTGTTTCAGACTGTGCAGTGACACCCTCCCCACCCCAGGACTATGGAGCCTTTGGAGCAGAAAGATCCTAGGAGCTAAGGATGAATCCAGGGGTGAGTAGCTGGCAGGAAGGAGTCCTAGCAACTCTTCTGGGAGTGCAGGGAAGGAATGACTCCCCCTTCTCTACATTCTCCCCATGGGGCTCTGCGGGCAGGAGGGTTGTGTGATAAATTCCATCCAACATTCCCCTTTGATCCAAGCCGAGAGACATCTCAGCTCTGCACGATCCTTGGCAGCACCAAACAAGGGATGTTTTCCACTGCCCAGGAGACTCAGCCAGGGACTGATGTGCTGGAGATATGTTGGGAAAAGGGACTGTCTGAATTGCCAAAGCAGGAAGCCAACGATCTACAGCAAAATCATTAACCACAAACACACTCTAACCATGCTCCAGCCAGAAGGGAAATGGGCAGGAATTCTTGCTGTTCAGCCATGGCCACACATACAGAGATGCACAGCAGTGAGGGTGCTGGGCAAGCTGGTCTGAGCGAACACTTGGAAATGATCCTTCCGTTAGAACAGAACCAGAGTGTAGAAAGGCCCCTGTGTTAAGTGGTTGAGGCTGAGGCCTTAGGAAGCTGGCCTACGATACCATAGGGATCTTTCTGTGGAGGTTTGATTCTTACCAGCTAGGGAAGCTGGTGTGTGGTGTCTTTGTGGCTGCACTTTCAGTGATGAAGGTTTCTCTATCCCATTGTTCCAGGGTCATCCTACTAGATTGCCAGCTGCTTTTCAGCTGCAGTGTGGAACTGTTTGTGTGTGGGAGAGACAGTGTGTGTGTGCTGGGGAAGAGTGAGTGTGTTGAGGTAGGTAGGAGCGGATCATTATTATCCCTACTTGAAAGAGGGAGACGCTCAGGCTGAGAAAGGAGAATTGACTTGTCTTAGGTCACACAGCCAGTCAATGGCTGAATTAGAATAGGACCCCCAGATACCTTATTTTTAAATTAACCATCGGATCTTGATATTCATACATTGAATGACCTCAATAAAGTGCTCTTAGATGAGCTCCAGTCCAACTAGTGTGCACAGTAATTATTCAGCCAGTATTTTAGGAGAACTGCAATGTTAGAGAATCATGAACTGCTCAGAGACAATTAATGCTGAGAAGCAGCACAATCCATGAAACATATAACTGGTTACGACTTATTTACTTGGTCTTAAAGAGAGAACAAAAGGCCTTGAGTCTCCTCCCTGTCATTAACGCCCTGCTCAGCCAATCAGGGTAGAGACTGAGGATGGAAGGCTGAGGGTCTCACCAGAGAGCTCAAAGGATGGCCCAGGTCACTGGTGGGGATCACTGCCCCAGCACTACTGCAGCTCCACAGTTTTGGGCGAGCAATTTCACCAGGACATTGCAACATCGTTCACAATCCACATGAGTGGAGACTGTTCATTGATTCATCAAAGACAGAAGTCTTAAAGATGTTTTACTGCGTAATGGCAATGGTTTGCCATGAATTCCACTTGGTGATGCAGTCCATAGGAAGGAAACCTAGGACAACATGAAACAACAACATGAAACCTCTCGGAGGCTCTTATCTGCTCCACAGGGACGTCTGTCTTCTCATTCAATTAGCAGTGGGAAAGGGGATGCAATGTCTGCCCCCAGCCAGACCACCAACCCCATCAGACACCCTCCCCCGCTGGTGCACCAGGGTCTCCCCCAGACCGACAACAGCTATGAATTAAAACCCCACAGTGTTTGTTGGGGCTACTGGAGATGCTGAAATCTCACTCTTGTCTCTCTCCTCCTGCCTCCACCTCCGAGCCAGGCACTGGGCAGTTCAGTGGGAAGGGATGAACTGATGACAGTGGAGGAAAAAAATCAAAAACCAAAAGTGAAGCCAAAAGCGCAAGCCAGGCAGGCAAGGCAAATCGCAGGCTGCTGCCATGGACTAGTCCTCCCCGCTCTTCCAATAACCCACCCAAACCACGACACCACAGACCCCACGTTCCTGGTGTAGCTCCACCTTCCAGTGGGGAAGTGGGGAACCAATTACTAACACACACAGCATATTCCTGAGGCGCAGTGCTGGGAGCTGGGGATCTGGCGGGCACCTCACTGTGGGATTCACGAGTGGCTCGGGAGCATCCATGCAATCAAGCCGCTCCACATGCCGTTGTGCCGAGGATAACAGCGCCTGGAGGGGTTGCTGCTGGTCACTAGCAGGGCATTGTGGGAGACAGCCCAGGCTGGAGAGGGTTCAGGGCACAGCGGATCCCATCACAGCGTGTCCCCCCAGCACCCACAGGGAATATCGTGCCCCGAGGAGGAGCGTTTGGGCTGAGCTGTGATGTCTCACTTTCCAGCCTGTGCGCTGTCTCTTCGCCTGTGCACACCCAGGTCAAACAGGCATTGCTCAGCTGGGCTCTGCAGAGACCGGACTGGCTACACCCGTGACGGGACTGAGGGGGCAGTGCTGAGCGTCACAGGACCTGGTTTCAGCAGCGAGAAAATCCAGGAACAACCGAATTGTTCTTTCACCCACAGCTCATGCTGCAAAACGTCTGTTAGTCTATAAGGTGCCACAGGATTCTTTGCTGCTTTTACAGGAACAACCCAGTGATCCACTAAGCGGAGTTAGGGGCCTGAACTCCCTGTACGATGCACGGGCGACACAGGCACCGTACAACACAACTCCCCACCACCAGCTCCCCAGGCAGGGAGCCAGCCACGCCCGCCCAGGAGACACTGACAACGGGGAGGTGTCCTGGCCCTGCCCCTCTCTCACAGATAGGTCCTGTGCTCCCAGCACTCACCTGCCATGTGGGAGAGCCAGGTTCAATTCCCTCTGTCCAGCTGCAGAGAGTAGCTCAGGGACGTGAGTACCAAGCTCAGGGCAGACTGTTACACACCAGGGCACCCCCCATGGGGACTGGGAGCTTCCACCCCCCGAGAGCGAACTCCCCAGGCACACGAACAGCCTGAGCAGGGAGTCACAGACAGTCCCCTTGGGCACTCGGGGCTATCCTGCCACCTAGGCAAGTCTGCCTTTGGGCTAGATCTGTGCCTCAGGGAGGCCTGAGGCCACCGGCATGAGCTTGGGCTGCCAGCATCACCCCCGCCCCCCGCCACTGTCCACAAGGGAGAAAGGATTTGAACCAGGGTCCCCCATGTTTCAGGTCAGTGCACGAAGCAGTGTGCCGTGGTGGGGCTCTGTCCAGCTCTCCCTTTGAAGGGGTTCATTGGGGCTAACTAATGAGGCGAGTGGGGCAGGGGATCAGCTCCTGGTGTGTCCTAATTCCTGCCTCTCAGCTGGGTGCCTGAACTACTGGACACTGTCATCCAAATACCATTGCTAGAAATAAACAATGAAAGGTGCAGAACTCCAGGGAGCTCAGGACAGGAGACTAACTCAGGCAATCAGAGCAGCAGATAAGACAAATCTTGAGCTACTCTGAGGCTCCAAGCAGACATGTTACCGAGGCGGAAACTGGCCAGGAATTCTTTGAAGCAGCGTAAACACGTCTAAAAGTATCAGTTTGCTTTATGATGAGGGGATGGGGAGGAGGTTTAAACTATTTCCCTGAATCACATCTCCCTTGGCAGCTCAGTCACCATTTCAGCTAGAGCAGAGCGGTGGAGCCTGGGCACTGGGCCACTCAGGGCCTTTAACACCACAGCCCTGGGGAGGGGGCTGAGATGGACCATCCTGCGAGGAACACGAGTCCTTCTACCATCCACCACACCCTAGTGTGGAACTGCTGCTGCTGGCTCACCCCATCTGTGGGGACTTCTATCCCCTCTGCCTCCCTCTGGCTGGGGTTTTCCCTTCTGCACCTACCTGGCAGGGCAGCCCCGTCTGAACCCCTGATCCTGTCCCAGTTTTGTCCCTCTGCCCATCCTGCCCCTCGATTCCCCCTTCAGGGATTTTCCGGCCTTTGATTGCAGGAGCAGATTCTGATGGCGCGTGAGGGCAGCAGCTTGCAGCTGTTACTGAGCATGTGAGAAGAGCATTAGAAGAGAAGACCGGCCAAACTGGGTCACACCAAAGCTCCATCTGGCCCAGTGTCCTGTCGGCCGATAGCGGCCGGTGCCAGGTGCCCCAGAGGAATGAACAGACAGGAATCATCCAGGAGCCATCCCCTGTGGCCCAATTCCCAGCTTCTGACAGACAGAGGTTAGGGCACCATCCCTGCCCACCCTGGCCAACAGCCATTGATGGACCTGTCCTCCACAGAAACACAGAATCCTAGACAATGAGGTTGGAAGAGACCCCAGGAGGTCATCCAGCCAAAGCCCCTGCTGAAAGCAGGACCACGAATCTCTCTAGTTTCCTTTTCATCACAGGACCCTGCTCAGGAACAGTGAAGTTGCAAGATCTAACAGGAAACAGCTTCAGAAAGAAGGGCAGCTCCTCTTCCTCCTCCCCTCCCGTGGGGACAGGCAGCCCCAGCAGCCTCTCTGCCCCGGCCTCCTTCAACCCATTGCCCCTTCAGCCTCCCCAACTGCCCCCATCACCCCCTTTGTCCTCCTCAACTTCCCCATTACCCCTTCAGCCTCCTCAACTGCCCCAATTGCCCCCTTCTGCCTCCCACAACTGCCCCGGTCCCTTCCCTCATTGTCCCCTCAGCTTTCCCCTGCCCCCAGGCTCCTCCCCAGCTGCCCTTTCAGTCTCCCCCCTACATCCAACTGCCTCCTTCAGCCTCCCCCCAAACCCCGCACCCAGCTGCCTGACCTGACCCCTTTAGCCTCCCTTCACCCCGACTGCCCCTTCCCCCTCACACCTCCTCCCTCTGCCTCGCCCCAAGTTCCCGACTCCACCACTCGCAGATCCCCTTCTCCACAACCATCTGCTTCTCCATCATGGGAACAGGAGCAGAAAATGCTTTTAAAAACCTTTTGCAAAGTAAAAAGTAAAATAAGCCAAGCAACTCCTCCCTTGCTTTGTGCTGGGTTCCCAGCTGTGGGCTTGTGTGGGGGTGATGGTGTGAGTGTGGGGAGGGTGTTCTGAGCACACTCCGGTCAGGGAAGGGGTGGAGTTGGCCAAAGGGGCAGGTTGAATCTTTAGCAGAGAATTCCTTTCTCCATTGTGTTAGCTAAGCGTTGCTGTTAAATGTCAGCCGACGGATGCAGCATTTCAAACAATCTGATTCTAACCCCCCCACCCTCTCAGTTGCTGTAGGTCTCACATCCTCTGCTCTTGTGATGTCACCACATGACATGGTGTCTTATTCCCATAGTGTCCTGTAGGTTAGACAGGACTTAAGTTTATAAGGTAAAAACTGAAGCATAACTCCATCCCTTCCTCCTTTTGACTTAGGAAAAATAAATCCTGTTCCCTCCCCCTGCCCCAGCCCGACCCAGCCAAGCCCCACCAGCGCTGCTGTGGCCAGGAGACAGGTGCCCTCTCACCTGACCCTGATCTGCTGTGGTGAGAGAGGCTGTGGGAGTCCTCTCTCCTGGGGCAACCTGCACTCCAAGCCCCTTATTCTCAGCCCCACCCCAGAGCCGCATCCCTAGCCGGGCCCTCACACCCCTGCACCCCATCCCGTTGCTCCAGCCCTGAGCCTCTCATCCCCAACCCCACCCCAGAGACTGCACCCCCAGCCGGAGCCCTGGCATCCCAACCTCTGCCCTTCCTGAGCCCCCCTCCACACTCCTAACCCTTCAGCCTCACCCCGTCACACACCATCCATGTGCAGAATGAAGTTTGGAATGAGCACCAATAGACAGGTGATGTGTCACACCTCACCTCCGTATTGGTGCACTCAGCAAAATTCATTCCGCACGGACATAACAAATGAGAGCAAACACTGCTCCTGACTTTCAACCTCTCTCTCAGATCTTCAATTTCATACGCTGACTGATCAGAATAAAGTGCTCTCAAGTGAGCTACAGACCAACAGGGGTTCATAGTAATTATTCAGCAAGGATTTTAGAAGACCTAGAACATTAGAGGAAATCATCACCTGCTAGAGACAATTAATGGAGAAGCAGCAAGATTAATCCCGTACATTGGATTGGTTGTGACTTCTTTGCCTGATTTGAAAAAAGACCAAAAGGACCTGAGTCTCCTCGCTCACGATAGCCCCCTGCTCGGCCAATCACCACTGAGACTCTGAGGGGCGGGAGGCTGAGGGTCTCACCAGATGTCCCAAAGGACGGCCCAGGTCACCATCACAGGGGATCACTCTCAGATCCAGCCCCACCTCTTGGTGAGGACCTCCATAATGAGAGCAATACCCCTCCCTGCCCGCACTCCAGACACGTCCCTCCTTGTTAGAAGAAGGGAAGCTGGGAAAAGGGAAAAAAGAAGCAAGAGAAGAGGCGAAAGGAGGAGGAAAGAGGAAAAGGAAACCAAAAGGATACACCCCAATGTCCCCAGGATTCCAATCATCAAAACCTAGGGAGGAAATCAAATTCTGCCACCTGAAGCCAGCGCTGTCTGTGCCTAGAATGCTGCCTGCGCCAGGTGGATCAGACTGAACAGGTTCCAAACCTCTCTGAGCCTCTTACCTTCTCAAAGGGAAGTTTCTTTTTGGCACAGTCAGTGGGAGGAAAGGAGAAAACTCCACAGAGGTTCCTCCTCATGCTCACATCCGTGAATCCTAATTCTCTCTCAGCCCTCGAGGAGAGACCTCGCGAAGGAGACTTGCGGCAGCAAAGCCGGGAGGTCTCAGAGACTGGCCTGGCCCTGCACCTCTGTCCTGCCCGGCTGATGTCGGGGTCTCTCTGTGAGGTCACCCCCCTCCCCACCACCTTTGCCCAATAGGCCGAGTTCCTGCAAAAGGCCTTTGTGATGTCACTGCCACACCCACCCCTCCCCTCAAAGCTGATGTCCTGCCCCTGGCCAGACTCGTTGGGTCTTTGAGTTGTTTCCCCTGGATCTGGGGTTGCCAACTTTCTGACCCAACAAAACTGAACACCCTCATCCCGCCCCTTCGCAGAGGTCCCAGCCCGCTCAATCCATCTCCCTCCGTCGCTCGCTCTCCCCCACGCTCACTCACTCGCTCCTTTTCATCTGGCTGAGGAGGGCTGGGCAGGGTTCCTTTTCAACTGGGTGTTGTCGGGACAGACCTGGGAAGGAGGCTGCCTGCCAAACACCTTTAAGAGGAGCCGTCCCTCCCTGTCAGAAAATCATCTCCCTCCTTCACTTCAGTGATGGCTTCAATTGTTCCTTATCCCGGCAGAGCCGAGAGGATTAAGCAGCAACATCAAACCCCTGTGCAGCTAGCAGGAATGGACACACACACTCCCTGTATCTCAACAGATATTTAGTTTTACTCTTGGTAAACTACAAGGCTAAAGGGACAGGCGGTGGCACCACATCTAAGGAATGAAACACAACACAATCATCATCCTTATGCCCATCGGTGCCTCTTGATTCTTCCTTTGTCTCTCTCTGACCACCGTCGCCCTCTGTCGGTTCACTGAGAGTGCCACACTCACTGCTTCCGACACACAAAGACTCACACACACATCTTGCATGCAAAACCTCACCAAGGAGTCAGATGCACCTGCTGGTTCCCTGCACCTCTGTTCTACAGAATCCAATCCCAGGAAAGCTTGTCAGGCCCACAGCTGGTGGGAGTCCTGGGCTGGGGGATTTAACCTACAGTGACGGCACTCGCAGGAAAGATGCTGAACGAGTGCAAGTTAAACATTGGGAGCTCCGCTTCCAGTCCCCTCACAGCTCAGTCCATCTCTCCAGGAAAGGGGCACATCTGAATTCCCAGCTGACACAGTCTACCTGAGTAGTTCTTGTTTACACCCAGTCAGCTCTGAGGCCTGTTTCGCACACTGGGTTTGAGGAGACCGTCAGAACCGACTCTCTGCAATAGCAAAAGCAGGAGGCCGTGTTGCTCCTGTCCCAGCACAGACAGACAACGAGGAAATGGTCTGTGTTGGAGGGTGGGGCTCCCTGCCCTTGGCTAAAGAACAGCACCTTCCTTTTCCCTTAGTCACTCGTGAAGCTTTTATTTCAGCAGCGAGCCCTAGAGCTCAGTTGCTGGAGCGCTGCGGTTGTCACTGACGCTCGGGAGCTGCACCATCACTGGGCTCTTCTGCCAGCAAGTCCAACGAAAGGACTGATTTCCTCATGTAGCCTGCTCCGGGACCGTCAAAAGGATCTTGTCCCATTCTTCTTCATGGAAGGCCATCTTGTAGCCTGCAACAACATCCATGGTGTGATGGCAGCCCTCAACATCGTTCACAGTCCACATGAGTGGAGACTGTTCGTTGATTCATCGAAGACGAGTCTTAAAGATGTTTTACTGCATAATGGCAATGTTTTGCCATCAATTCCACTTGGTCATGCAGTCCATATGAAGGAAACCTATGACAACATGAAACAACAACATGAAACCTCTCTGAGGCTCTTCTCTGCTCCACAGGGACGTCTGTCTTCTCACTCAATTAGCAGTGGGAAAGGGAAAACCCCAAGGAGGCTCCTCCTCGCGCTCACAGGCGTGACCCTGTATTCTCTCTCACTCCTCAAGGGAGACCTTGAGAAGGAGACTCCTGCAGCAAAGCCATTTCCCCACCCTGCAGCCTCTTTACCTGCCCCTGCTCATAGACTCTCTGTGAGGTCACCGCTTCCCAACCTCCTTTGACCAATCAGCCCAGCTCCTGTAAAGGCTAGTGTGATGTCACCGCCCTGGACAGCCCCTTTGCATCTTTGAGCTGCTCCTGCTGTGTCACACCCACACCCCACTCACTCAGTGTTACTTCTGGACACAAAGCAGGCGACACATGAAAACATCAGAGGCTGCTCAATGGCCCATACTTAGTTTTGCAGAGATTTGTAGACGTTAAGGCAAGAAGAGACCTTTGGATCATAGAATCATAGGACTGGAAGGACCCCAAGAGGTCATCGAGTCCAGTCGCCTGCACTCAAGGCAAGACTAAGTATTATATAGATCATCTCTGACAGGGCTTTGTCTAACCTGCTCTTAAAAATCTCCAAGGATGGAGATTCAACAACCTCCTAGGCAATTTATTCCACTGCTTAACCACCCTGACTCTTAGCAAGTTTTTCCTAATGTCTAACCTAAACCTCCCTTGCTGTAATTTAAGCCTCTTGATTCTTGTCCTATCATGAGAGGTTAAGGAGAATAATTTTTCTCCCACCTCCTTGTAACAACCTTTTAGGTACTTGAAAACTGTAATGTCCCCTCTCAGTCTTCTCTTCTCCAGACTTAACAAATCCAATTCTTTCAATCTTCCCTCATAGGTCATGTTTTCTAGACTTTCATCATTCTTGTTGCTCTTCTCTGGACTTTCTCCAATTTCTCTGCATCTTTCCAAAAATGTGATGCCCAGAACTGTACACAAGAATCCAGTGGAGGCCTAATCAGCACGTACCTAGGCTGGGGAGACCTACAGAAGGAGACTCTCTGCAGCAAAGCCCCGGGGGTCTCTGAGATGGCCCCAGCCCTGCAGCCTGTCCTACCTGGCTGTTGTCATGGACGCTCTGTGAGGTCACCGCCTCCCAACCTCCTTTCACCAATCAGCTGAGGTGCTGCACAAGGCCCTTGTGATGTCACCGCCTCACCCACCCCTGCCCTGCAGGGCTAATGTCCTGTCCCTGGCCAGCCCCTTTCATGTTTGAGCTGCTCTCCCTGTGACACCCCCACGCACTCAGGGTCAGTGCTGGAGATCAAACAGGCAGCACATGGAAACCTCAGAGGCTCTCAATGTGCCACACTCAGTTTTGCTGAGATTTGGAGACTAAGGCCACAAGAGACACTTAGATCATCTCATCTGACCCCTCTGCACAGCCCAGGCCTCCTGTATGGCACTCTAGCAAGTTTTGGACCAAAGCAGACTCCACAAAGGCACCTCATCAAGGGATGGATGGAGAAAGCACCACTTCCCTTGGTGGTCTGGAGGAAATTGATGCTGTCAGGGGCAGGGAATTCACCCCAAGGCCACGCTTGGGAGTCTGTATCATAACACGCATGCACAACAGCACTGCACAAAGTTTGTACACGTCACCTTAACTCTGATGGTTCCTAATGTTTAAAGGCCCCCAGGGGTGCAACTTGGAGCTGGGGTACCGCTGAGCCCTCTGTCTCCCCAGCCTGGGCTCCCTCTCACTCAGCTGCTGGGAGAAGATGCAGCTCGCTCCCGGCCCTGCACTCACACAAACCTTTGCACAGGCAGGGACACACCCAGCTGCAGGGACTAGGAAGCTTCTCCCCAGCTCCCCAGCCTAGGTCCCCGGTGCTGCAGCGTCTTGCCCTGGCCAAAAGCCTGATGGGATCAGTTTATTCCCCAGTCTGCCCCTCCCTCCAAGTGGAGAGGATCATGCACCAGTCTCTGGTCCTGAGCAGGTGCCCCAACCACATCTAGCAAAACACAGAGTTTTAGGGGGAAATAGAACACACATTGATTAACTATGCAAAGATAGGCTTGAAGGGATTGTAAGCAATGCAGGTTACCCAAGAACTGAACCAAAAGAACACTCTGCTTTGGCCCCAGCGGCAGATCTGGCCCAGAGCTGAGGACAGGTGCTTCCCTGGGGCTGTGAGAGCTGAAGCTCCAGACTCACTTTCCTGCTCAGCCCCAGCCCTTTCCCCCAGGTCTCTCCCCTCACCGGCAGGCTCCGGCTCAGGCGCTGGCTCCAGCCACCGCAAAGAGTCCGAACCCTCCCCGCCCCGCAGAGCTGGGCACAAAGAGGGCTAATGCAGATCTCTCCCCATACAGACCCAGCTGGGGGCAGCAGCAGCAGCCCAGGCACCCACCGGCCCCCCAGCAGCTGATTTGTGCAGCAGCCCCCAGACTCCCAATGTCCTGCACCGGACACACCCGCCGGGCTCACAGCTCCTCCCCACCCTCCCATGGTGTGATGGGCTCATGCAGGAGTCTGACTCATACCAGCTCAGTTCAACTCTCCGTGGGACCATCTGGTGCCCTGTTGGCTTGTGGCCAAGCCCTGGAATCTCTGCTTCTTTCTCTGGAGTTGTGCAAGAGCAAGTCTTTCCCCTCCTGCCGGTGAGTTGATCCCACTGGAGCCAGGCCTCGGTCTGGCCGGCTTGACGCAATGGCCGCAATGGGCCGGGCCCTAGAACTTGACACCCTGTGTGACGTTATTGATATAAATGGGGACCATATAGAACATGGGTTGCAACCAAGGTCCTGTAGTGGCACCAAATCTTAGGTAAAGGGGGTCATATAAGGTGTCTAAGACCAGGTTATGGGTTGCTGGTTATGATTATGCTGTCTGTGTGCATGTGTCATTTTTAGTTGAAGTTATGTATATTGGCTCTATACTGTCTGTGTTTCAAGTTGGAGATGTGCTTCTGGGTGATATCCCAGACAAGTTGGTGTCAGCTCTGCTTAGCCTGCTTGATGGCCCATTAAGGACCATCAGCTACACAATTGACCCATGGAGAGAAGGCAGACACGCCTTGTGACTCAGCAAAGTATGCAGGGACTGGCCCCTGTGACTCCAGACTCCATTTTGCTGTAATTTTCCACAGTGGGGACAAAGAGATTCTTACACCTGGAAAAGCCTATATAAGGCTGATGCATCATCTCCATCTTGTCTTCAACCCTGCTTCTTACCTCTGGAGAGACTTTGCTACAAGCTGAAGCTCTGCACAAAGGACTGAGGACCCATCCAAGCGGGTGATGTACTCCAGAGACTTGATTTGAACCTGCAGTTTACTCCATCACTGCTGCAAGCCTGAACTAAAAACTTTGCCATTACTGTATGTAATTGATTCCATTTAACCAATTCTACCTCTCATCTCTATCTTTTTCCCTTTGTAAATAAACCTTTAGATTTTAGATTCTAAAGGATTGGCAACAGCGTGATTTGTGGGTAAGATCTGACGTGTATATTGACCTGGGTCTGGGGCTTGGTCCTTTGGGATCAAGAGAACCTTTTTCTTTTATTGGGGTGTTGGTTTTCATAACCATTCATCCCCAGGACGAGTGCACTGGTGGTGATACTGGGAAACTGGAGTGTCTAAGGAAATTGCTTGGGTGACTTGTGGTTAGCCAGTGGGGTGAAACCAAAGTCCTTTTTGTCCGGCTGGTTTGGTTTGCCTTAGAGGTGGAAAAACCCCAGCCTAGGGCTGTGACTGTCCTGTTTGAGTAATTGGTCCTGATTTGGCACTCTCAGTTGGGTCCCGCCAGAATCGCTCCGTCACAGTGGCGTAGTCGTGCTTGGATCCACAGAACCAGGTCAATTAAGCTTTGGGTCAGAACCCCACGCTATCCAAATTCAAATTTTGGGTTTGAGAGTTTGGTTGGTTAAAGATCAGTGACCATGAGACAGAAAGCATCAGGAAAAGCAAGGAAACTGCAAGCCTTGAGAGACAGCCTGCAGTTTGAATATGAGCAAAACTGGCAGAAATTCGAATGGAAGAGAAGGAAGCCTTGGCCCAGCTGGAGAAAGAAGCTGCTAAGAGAGAAGAAAAAGCTCGTAAGGGGCGTCTGGAGCTGCTGGCTGCTGAGGAGGAAACTCGACAGATGCAGCAGGAAACTGCCAGACTTCAGCTCCAAGTCAAAAAAGCAAGGGAAGAACGGCAGAAACTGTATCCTCTTGAAAATCCAGTTTATAACTGTGTTGATATGTGGTGTCACTCTGGGCAGTTTTCTGTGTTTAACCAGTTTTGCTATGGCTGGGGAGAGGGGAGTTCTAACCTGGAGAGAAATATCTGTTTGTCTGTGCAAGAAAGCAGTGTGTCTATAAATGAAGTTTCTGAATGTCTGTCTGATGTCTCAGAAGGAAATCTGAAGTTAGATCAAGAGCAGAAAGATCTCATTGGTGAGGAAAATGTTTCTCAGAAGCAGATTAAAGTAGATGGTCAGGTTAAAGCCCTAACTGAGGAAGGAGAGGGTAGATTTGTGATGGGTAATGGATTGTTGGCTAGTACAGCTTGTAAAAGTGAACCTGAAATGAGTAACTGTGATTTGCTGGAAGTAGCTCAGTGTAGTGAAAAAAGCAGCAGCTTATCCATTGGGAGTGGCAATGTGCCTGGTAGGGAAAGTTTGGAGGAGCCTAGGCAGCCTTGTGAGCTGATGGCTTTGTCTAATCAGGAGTTTGGGAAGGGAGGGATAGTGGAAGATGAGTGTCCCTAACCCTTACCTGTGTCCTGTGGGGAGAAATGTGACAGTGAAGGGAATGTGCCTATGTCTGTCAGGGGTATTGACTTGCCTATGGAGGAAGTTACCCCAATCTCCAAGCAGTTGTCTGTGAACAGCCCTGTGTGCTGGGACAAGGGAAATGAGATCCCAAGCTGTGTGTCTGGTGAAAGAGAATGTGTCTCTGGCTCTTCGGTGTCTGTGGAGCAGACAGAAGGGGCCTTTCAGCCTATGATGGTTGAGGGTGATTCAGTTGTCTCGGAGTTGGTTGTAAATACAGCTAAAGCCCAGGAAGGGAATGGTCCTGAGTTTGTGTCTGCTGGGGAGAATGGCACTGTGACTAGGTTGAATCCAGTTAGTGTCATAGCAAAATCCCAGAGAACAGACAATTCTGGTGCGTGTAGTTTGCCAGTTGCTAATGTGTGGTTGGAAAAGGGTGTTGCAACTCTGTCTGATCAGGGTGATACCCCAGCCAGGGCACAAGGAGAGCATGAAGGTGATTTAATTGTGTTACCTACTTACAGTTTGACAACTTGTAGCAAGAAGGAAAAGATTCCTAAACTTGTTCCAGGCCAGGGAAAGGAGATTGTTTCTAACCTGTTATCTAGGAAGTCTATAAGTTTGCCTGAAAGGGGATTGTGTAGAAATCTGCCTGATGGGCCTAAGGTGATTATGAATGTAAGTAAGAACCAGAAAGAATCTGTGATTGCTCAGGAAAATGTTCCTTTAGAGCAAGCCCTAGGTGAAGCAGGGAAGGGCAGAATTTCTGTGAGGGGTGAATTGCTGCTTAGAAAAGCTCCTGGGGAAAGGAATCCTCATGGTAGCCTGTGCAAGCGGTTTACTGCAACTGAAGGGTGTAAAAGTGATTTAATCAAGGAAGTTTCAGTTCCTAACAGCCAGAAATTTTCTGTTGTGAATGGATCCACTGACTTTCCTTTGAGAGATCCAGTGTGGGCAGCTTTGGAAAGGTCTCAGATGGAGTAGGAGCTGTTAACAAAGTTGAACAGCCCTATAACCACGAGGCTGTGTGTGGCCAGCCTGTTGGGAAGACAATGGTGTTGGAACAGGACTGTCTCCATGCTGATTCTGTGAGTAAGCAGTCTGTGCTTCAGGGTCTGAGGACAGATTCAGCTACTGGTGTTTCCGAGCAGAACAGTTTTATGGCTGAATGCTTAAGGATGCAGGGGAGAGCAAGCCAGCTCTCACCCTCAGACCCTTTGGATTTGTGTGGTATCTCTGTAAGACAAAGTCCAGCCTTGGAATCCATAGCAGCTAAGGAGTTAAAAGCTAGTGTCTGTGTTAATGCAAATTACTTGGCTGGCAGGGAGAAGAAAGACTTGCTAATAGCTGTTAGCACAGAGAGCCCACCCCATCAGCCAGTGAATTCTGTTAAGCAAGAGAAATCAGGGTCTCATCCTGCAGGACAAGAAGGAAAGAGAAGACTGAATTTTGCAAAGGGAAGCCACAGGTTAACCCTAAAATGCCCAAACTCCAATGGTATTGAGCCAAGGGTGGGGCATGACAAACATGATTGTAGATGGACACTTGCAATGAATTTGTTGTTATTGCTAATGCTAATTTTTGTAACTAATGTGTTGCTATTGCCAAGAACTGTAACAATGTACAATGTGCCTAATCTTTTGGAAAATCCATTGAACATGTTGAAAGGAATACATGAAAACACACTTTATGTTAAAGGGCCTTGCTATACTGATGTTTCACAGTTAATGCCTGTAAACAGTATTGAAACTTTTCACAGGGGAAAATACATTCCAGACCTGATGTGCTGTATGAAAGGGGAAACTGAGGCACGCTACCATATTGCTTTCATGGCTAAATGCAAAGATTCCTGTACTATGAACAACCTCAATATCTACATTGGTTTAATGTTAATTGGGTTCCAAACATTGGCCAAAGCTGGTATGGATAAAGTAGCTGTTTTCTTTAGCTCTTGGCAAAATCACATGAAACATACAGGAACCATGCTGCAAAAGCTAACCAAGTTATACCTTGAGTTTGTAAAGAAATTCAATCATGTTATTGAACATGACTTTGATAAACCATTTCTGTTATACGCTGGTACGGCCTCTAGCCCAACAGTAGCTGTAGTGAGACAGACCCAAGGAAAGGGGGTTTGGGATGCAGTCAGCGATGTTTGTGACATCCCTTCCTGTATCAATTTTGCGTTGGGGGTGTGACGTTATTGATATAAATTGGAACCATATAGAACATGGGTTGCAACC
This sequence comes from Mauremys reevesii, assembly GCF_016161935.1. Classification (NCBI taxonomy): domain Eukaryota; kingdom Metazoa; phylum Chordata; order Testudines; family Geoemydidae; genus Mauremys; species Mauremys reevesii. Next base: position 19,355,930 of record NC_052639.1, read on the forward strand.
AAGGTCCTGTAGTGGCACCAAATCTTAGGTAAAGGGGGTCATATAAGGTGTCTAAGACCAGGTTATGGGTTGCTGGTTATGATTATGCTGTCTGTGTGCATGTATCATTTTTAGTTGAAGTTATGTATATTGGCTCTATACTGTCTGTATTTCAAGTTGGTCATGTGCTTCTGGGTGATATCCCAGACAAGTTGGTGTTAGCTCTGCTTAGCCTGCTTGATGGCCCATTAAGGACCATCAGCTACACAATTGACCCATGGAGAGAAGGCAGGCACGCCTTATGACTCAGCGAAGTATGCAGGGACTGGCCCCTGTGACTCCAGACTCCATTTTGCTGTAATTTTCCACAGTGGGGACAAAGAGGTTCTTACACCTGGAAAAGCCTATATAAGGCTGATGCATCATCTCCATCTTGTCTTCAACCCTGCTTCTGACCTCTGGAGAGACTTTGCTGCAAGCTGAAGCTCTGCACAAAGGACTGAGGACCCATCCCAGCGGGGGATGTTCCAGAGACTTGATTTGAACCTGCAGTTTACTCCATCACTGCTGCAAGCCTGAACTAAGAACTTTGCCATTACTGTATGTAATTGATTCCATTTAACCAATTCTACCTCTCATCTCTATCTTTTCCCCTTTGTAAATAAACCTTTAGATTTTAGATTCTAAAGGATTGGCAACAGCGTGATTTGTGGGTAAGATCTGATGTGTATATTGACCTGGGTCTGGGGCTTGGTCCTTTGGGATCCAGGGAACCTTTTTCTTTTATTGGGGTGTTGGTTTTCATAACCATTTATCCCCAGGACGAGTGCACTGGTGGTGATACTGGGAGACTGGAGTGTCTAAGGAAATTGCTCGGGTGACTTGTGGTTAGCCAGTGGGGTGAGACCGATGTCCTTTTTGTCCGGCTGGTTTGGTTTGCCTTAGAGGTGGAAAAACCCCAGCCTAGGGCTGTGACTGCCCTGTTTGAGCAATTGGTCCTGATTTGGCACTCTCAGTTGGGTCCCGCCAGAATCGCTCCGTCACACCCTGGCTAGAGATGCTGCCGTCCTGTGGGGTGACCTGAGGGCTGCAATTCTCGCAGCTTCACCTGATGCCCACGGGTTTGGCCCTTGCACTTGCTGCCGCGCTTTGGCTCTTGCCCACACGGCGCGTAACGAAAGGAGGGCCAGGCCCAGGCTTGATAGCCAGGGACAGGCAGGAGGGAGGAAGAGCCCCAGGCTGGAGCCCAGCACAACTTCCTCCTCTGGGCCCCTCGAGCAGAGGCAGCTGGTGCTGACAGCTCCAAGGGAAGCTTAAAAGCCACAGAGCGACCGAGGGTGGGGCAAGAGGAGGGGAGGACCATGCCCGCGTGTGGACTGCAGACAGCCCCAAAGACACCACAGCCAGCCTGCTCCCTGTCACACCAGACACCCACTGAAAGGCACCTGCAGACCAGCATGGGGGCAGCTGCTGATGCTCTGTGGCCAACAGCAGAAGACGGTAGGAAAGCGGGGCCTGCCCCGCTGCGGGGGCCTCTTACCGTTCCCGCTCCAAGGTTGCTCATTTTGGCAGTGGGGCAGGAGATTTTACCCCAAGAGGCTTTTCCCCAGCTGGCGGGAAGCAGAGAAACACACAGGCTCCAAAGGTGGCATTTAGCAAGCCCCCTCAAGCGGCGGGACAGGCGCACACTTGGGAGAGGGAAACTGCTCTGCACGCCAGCCTGGGCGTGTGCCCATTTCTCTGGCACGTCAGGAATGGCAAAGGCTGGTCTGGAAGCCACTAAGGCTCACGCTCTAGCCTTTGGGACGCCCTACGCCCCAGGTCCATCCCGGGGCTCTAGCTGAAACCAGAGCATGGGCCTGAGAGGCCAAGAAGAGGCTCCAGTCCTGAAGAAAGCAGGAATTTCTGCACAAAGGGAAAACTAAGCCAGCACAACCATGGAGGGACTTGACCCTTCAACTGCCAAGTCCTTTGGAATCAGGAGAGAGGAGCAGGCCCAGGAAGCCCCGTCTCCAGCTGACCACAAGCACTGTGGGGCCAGGTGCTGGGAAAGCCAAGGGGAGCAGAGACAGCAGAGGAGAGAGAGGGAGAAGCAAAGGGTCCAAGTGTAAAGGGGGGCATGGTCCCTATATTGTGGCTCATTTTTCTGGCTTATACACACCCCCAGTGGAATGGGCCAGCTAGGATGTGAGTCCTCACTCCCACTCCCTTTACCCAGAGGCCTCCCTGACCTCGAGGACTCTCCTTCTACTCTGTGTGTGGCAAAGTCCTCGTAACCCTGGTAAGGCTGGGCCCAGGGTGTCTGGGGGTTCAACCTCCAGTCTTGTTGTGGTCACTTACAACAGGGGCTAGGGTGTCCCCACTCTGGGGTTCTCTCTCTGCTCTGGCCACTCCCCTGACCAGTGGAGCTGCTGCATCTGCACCTGGATCCAACCCTCTAACCAGGATCCTAGATAATTTCAGCTACTACTGGCTGCGATGGGAATTGAGACAGCACAGCTAAAGGCTCCAAAGCACACGGGTTCACATTAAAACATGAACCAAGATTACTAACTACAGAAACCAGAAGTGAAGTGATATCAAACAGATCCAAGCAGATTACCTAGTAAATACACAAAATTGCAAACAAAGCCTAAAAGACTAGGAAGATTGGGTCTGATTTAGCAAGTGCTCACCCTGACTGATGACCCACACAGGCTTGCAGATGCTGAAGGCACAAGCTGCACTCGCTTTCCAGCTTGGGCTCCCCACCCCCGCGCCAAGTCATTTTCTTTCGGAGCTTCTCTCAGGTGTTCAGCAATGGGAGAGTATCCAACAACCGATGATGTCACTCCCTGCCTTAGAGAGCTGTTCCATGTGGGCGAAACTCGTTCTTCCAAACTTGGTTCCCAGCCCAGTTTGTGGAGAAACACGGGTACCCAAAATGGAGCTCGATGTCATGTGGTCCGGTCACAAGCCCTTGCCCACCTTGCTGAGCCCATGGCTCAGAGGCTGCCTGGAGCATTCTCCAGCAGGCTCACCAGCTCGGGGATAAGATTCTCCTAAGGTCTATTGTTTCCCCTGCTGGCCCTTCCCAACCAGCTGTCTACACTGGAAGCATCTTTCCTAGTGGTTGTCACCAGGTGTAACCACATTTGAAATTAAGATACAGAGTCAATATTCATAACTTCAGCTACCAAACTGATACATGCATACAGACAGGATTCTCATATTCAGCAAATCAGAACTTTGCCAATGATACCTTACACGACCCATCTTGTACTAAATGCATCATCATGACGATGAATCTGGGGTGTAGTATCAAAAGCAGGTTCTCTCTCCCTTCCCCCAGCAGGTTGGCAGGAAGGCCCAGCAGTTCAGCAGCCAGGGCTGTGGCAGGGAGGAGGGGCTGACCAGGACTTCTCCTCTGCCTGGCCTTTGCTGAGACCAGGCAAAACCAGAGAGTCACTGATCAGCTCAGGGTCAGCTGCTGGTGGAACCTGCTCCCAGACATGGACAACTGGATATCTGGGAACCAAATGTGCCTGCTGCATGTGGGGATTAGGAAATGGACGTTTTACTATGGCCAGCCCTAGTCAGGGCACTGAGAGAATTTCCCTCCTGTGTGGAGGAGTCTCTGATGTCCAGTGTGGTGTTAGCTCCAAGGGAAGCATTTTCCACGCTAAGGACATCTGAGAGGCTCTTCCTGTGTGGCTCTGCTGATGCTTGATGCCATGTGAGCACCAAATGAAGCTTCCTCACATTCAAGCTCCTCCTCCTCCTCTGAATTATGTGATGGGGAATAATGTGTGAGCTCAGATTGAATCTTTTCCTGCATTTATTGAAGGTTCTCTCTTGTGTGGACTGTCTGGTGTGAAGCAAGGTTTGATCTTCAAATGAAACTTTGATGTTTATGAAGTTACGAGCTGGGAGCGTAACCCTTCTGCCCCTCTGAGTTGGCAGCAACAAGAGCCGGGTTCAGTATCCAGCAGTGCCGTTTCAATAATGCAATACAAAAACCAACTCGAGCCCCCTTCCAGTGACCTGGGACAATTACATACTACACCCCCCGGGCGCCTCTAGGAGGCAATACTTCCCCTCTCGCAAGCACAGAGTCTGAGTGTAGCAAAATCCTTTTAATAAAGGAGGGAAACAATGTGGCATCATGTTGGGGAAACACCACAAAGAGGATTCATAACATAAACCATGAGCAAAAGACCCACCAAATAAGTTTTGGCAGTGTCCTTTTCCCCTCAGGGTCTTAAGTCCAATCACCCCAAAGTCCAATAACCCAAACGTCTCTGTCTCTGGTCAGTGCCGCCCCAGAGTTCAAAAGTTTATCAGCAGAGTTTTACTGCCCCCCAGCCTGGGTGGAGATGGGGGGGCACACAGGGTGTTAAGAGGCGCCTTACGTGGTCCAAGGCTGACTGCCCTGCCTCTCCATGGGGTTCTGCTGCAGCCTTCACCACAAACAGCTCCACTCCACCAGCCGCTCTGTTTCTCCAGCCGACCCGTGAGCCGCTCCAACCGTCCCCGCAAACCACTCCCCTCCGCTCGCTCGCTGTTCCATGGGCTGCTCCAATCATTCTGCAACTTTGCAATATATCTTCAGGGTCCCCCACTAGTTAACACAGCACCCAGTAAGTTCAGCAAGTTTAGCTCATTTATTGATTTCAGCTTCTAATAGGGGAGCCCCAGTGCTGGTGCATAATTGGCCTAAAGTGAAGTCAGTTCAGCAGTCTCTAGCTAGATTCTTAACAGAATCAAACCCAGCTCTACTATTCAACAGTGGAGAGAGAAAAAGATGCAATTGGTGCTCTAGACTCTTAAAGAGGCCCCATCCCACCAGGTACACATGCTTGTCCCCTACCTCTATCAATTTCCTGGGTTTTGGAACCCATGTCCCTTGTCTAGTGAGTGTTACTTAGACGAAGGTGAGACCTTCTGTCATAAAACAGTTTCATAGTCCCTCATTCACATACTCAGGGTAACAACACTTTATTCCTCCTGCCCCAGTAACAGAGAAATTGGGGATCCCACAGCTGTCAACGTGACCATTTTGGGTTGCCGTGGCTCATGCTAGGCAGGGTGGGTGTGCCTATGCAAACATGATCAGCCCCTGAAATTCTGTTCCACACTCGCCATAATTCACCACCAGATGTCAGGGTAGAGCTCATCCTGACTCTGCTTACACAAGCATTCATGGGGTTTCTCTCTGTGTGGATTCTCCCATGCTTAATGAGGCTTGAGCGCTGACTGAAACTGTTCCCACAGTCCAAGTATTTAGAGAGTTTCTTTCCCGTGTGGATTCTCCTGTGGCAAATAAGGCCTGAGTGCTGACTGAAGCTTTCCCACACTCAAAGCATTGATAGGGTGGCTCTCCTGTGTGGATTCCCCATGCTAAATAAGGCTTGCTCACTGAAACTTTTCCCACAGTCCAAATATTTATAGAGTTTCTCTCCCGTGTGGATTCTCTTATGCTTAAGAAGGCTTGAGCGCTGACTGAAAGGGCTGATGGTGCACTGAAACTTTTCCCACAATATATGGCCTCTCGCCTGTGTGGATTCTCCTGTGGCAAATAAGGCCTGAGAGCTGACTGAAGGTTTTCCTACAATTTATGCATTCATAAGGTCTCTCTCCTGTGTGGATTCTCCCATGCTTTAGAAAAGCCAGACTGCCGACTGAAACTTTTCCCACACTCCGAGCATTTCTAGGGTTTCTTTTCTTTATGATTTGTCTGCTGGGCTGTGGTTTCCTGGGCACCATTGCCTCCTCTCCCACATTCAATGGAGTCATCCACTTTCTTCCATGGGCTGTTTTCCAGCTTCCTCTCTGACCTGTGCCGATGACTCCAGGCATTTCTCTGTTCCCAGCACTGGGAAAAGTTCCCTTCAGTTCTTCTCAGAAACCTCCCCCGCAGTTCCACTTCCTCAGGGCCTTCCTGCTGTGGATTCCCCTCCTCGTTCTCACTCGTTGTCTCCTCACCTGCTGGGGGAGAGGAATCCAGGCAGGAGTCAGTGCCTGGGAGGGTAGAAAGGACACAAAGGGAGTAGCAAAGAGGGAAAACACAACGCAATCACTGAAGGGGGCTTATAGCACATTTGGGGGATTTTCAGATTTTTCCTTCACTTGCCAGATAGTTTCTGTGTCAGTGTCACTGACTCCTCACCTGTGCAGGTGCCTCTTTGGGATGTTAATTTCCTCGGAGGCCTGGAGATCCAGGACGGAGGGCCAGCTCCAGGCATCAGCACAGCAAGCAGGTGCTTGGGGCGGCCAACGGAAAGGGGTGGCGCGTGTGGGGCTTTGGTGGCAATTCGGCGGTGGGTCCCTCAGTCCCTCTCGGAAGGAAAGACCTGCCGCCAAATTGCCGCAGAAGAATAAAGCAGTGGTGGTAGAGCTGCCGCCGAATTGCCGCTGATCGCAGCTTATTTTTTCCCCATCGCTTGGGGCAGCAAAAACGCTGGAGCCAGGACCCACGGCTCTTCCCCTGCTTCCAGCTGGGCAATCAGGGCAGGTTTGGGAATGGGGAGTCCTGCTCAGGGGGTGAAATCAGGTATGAGCACAGTGCACTGAGGACTGGGGCAGTATTTGTCACAAAGGGTGCGTCTTGAGTTTAGGGTTTGCTGGGGAGTTGTGGTATGTGAACAGATGGGAACGTGGTCACTGAGTCCCCGTGGGACAGGCTGATGTCTGGAGGGAACGGGAAGTTCTCACAGCGTTACCAGGAGTGTTCAGGGTCTGTGGGCTCTGGGGGACTTGCTGAGGCACACACAGCTCTGGTGTTAAACCCCTGCCTGTGTCTGAACCCCCAGAGGTCCCCCCACACCTGGAGCCAGTCCCAGGAAGGGAGGTGCGCAGAGATGCTGTGTGTGAGTGAGAATTAATGCAGAGAGGCTAAGACACTGCTCCTGCCCCTGTGACAGCTGGAGGGATGGGGATGAATTAGCATGTCCGTTAGGTCCATGACTCCCCTATCCCACTGGAGGGGGTTGGACGTGAACGCCTCTCTCACACTGGCGCTGCGGACTATGCGACCCATTCCCCTCTAATGTCACTGACCCGCTGCAGAAATGGAGACCCCCGTGGCTTCACATAGCTGAGGGGACAGGAACCCTTACCCAACGAGGTCACAGTCCCATAGTTCTCCTGCAGGACGTCCCTGTAGAGGGCTCTCTGAGCGGGGTCCAGCAGAGCCCCCTGCCCCGTGGGGAAATACACAGCCACCTCCTCGAAGCTCACCGGCCCCTGAAATAACAGGTGCCCCCCACTCAGTGTCTGCTGCTCCCGCCACAGCCCCACCATTCATGGGGGAAGCAGCACAATAGGACGGGTCTGGGAAGGCCAGAGGAGCAGAATCCCACCCCACCCTGCCCAGAGTGGCCAGGAGGCTGCAGGGAACAGAGAGAAGGGGAGAGCTCCTTGTCCCTCCCAGCAGGCGGAGGAGGGCAGGGTCTTCCCATTTCCCACCCACCTGCTAGGCACAGGCTGAGGTGGGAGGCAGGGAACAGGGACAGGAATCCCAGCCCCTCCCCTTTGTATTTCATCGCAGACTCTGCCTGGGGGGTTCAGGCTCCAGTGCTCTGCTCTGGTTTCCCAGCCCCGCCCAGGGGGTGTTTCCAGCTTCAGAAATGGGGGAATGTTCACACACTCCCAATGGGTCTGTTCATAAACCAGGCCCTAGGCTGGGCATGTCCCAGCAGGTTTATCAGTCTCTGTCCCCCCCACCTCACCCTGAGTGTTTCCTGACTCTCCCCCTCAACAACAACCCTCCCCAGCAGCTCCCCCAAATCCCCTACCTCAGCTGGATGCACCACAGCCATTTCCCTGGCCCGGCTCCCGGGAAGATGGGACGCTCTGGAGAAAAACGGGGTCGTTAGTCTGCAGCCTGTCAGGGTGAGAAGGGAAATTCGGGAGGTTTCTGAATTAGTGTTAGTCCATTTCACACCCCGACCCCCCAGGCTCTGTCCCTGCAGACAGACACTCTAGACTCTGCCAGGCTGGGAGAAGCCTCAGTGACGCTATTACAGCACAGACCCGACCTCTCCTACCGGGACTAAACCCGCCAGACGCTGTTACACTCTCCCAGGAACAGAGTTTCTGAGCCAAACGCCAGACAAGAGCAGAACCAAAGGAGCCACTTTGGGGGATCCCCCGACACTGTCCCCCCAGCAGCACATTTCCCCAGCAGTTTGGGCACCAGGCAGAGGCAAGACCTGGCTTTTCCTCTCCTGCCCCTCCCCTCTCCCAGGCAAGTCAGTCTGCCCGGGGGGGGGGGGACTGCAGGGCAAGGCTGGGTGCCCGGCACCTCCCTCCCCACTGATTGCTCCAGCTGCCCCTTCCAGGCTCCCCCCCCCCTCCTGCATGAGGAGCCGGTCACTGTCCTGCATTCCCGGGGGCGTTTCCTCCCCAGCAGCTACAGCCCCTGCTAATGGGGGGAGCCTGGGGGCGCTGGGGCAGCAGCTCTGCGCCACGCAGACACTCAGGGGCAGAGCAGGAGCCATTGCTGCAGAGTCACTTTCCAGCCTGGCCCCAGCACTTTCCCCGGATCTCTCTCATCACCTGCAGCCTCTGGCTCAGGAGCTGATGCCAGCACAGCCCAGGGCTGCCCCAGGGGGATAGTTCCAGAGCCAGGAGAAAGTCCCCCCTTGGCTGGGCAGAGCTGCTCTGGGATCACAGTGATGGTCTGTCCCAGCGCAGACCCCACTCGGCAGCAGCACCTGCTCAGCCCAGGCCCCCAGATCCCAGCAGAGGCAGCAGCATCTGCCCCAGGAAGCCCAGCGAGCTCCAGGGCTCCAGTATCCTGAGCTCAGAGAGAGACGGACACCGACTCCTCGGCCTGAGCAATGCCCAGAGCCTCTGCTGGGGGCAGCTAACGACTGAGCCTCCCTGCGCTGCCCCCGCAGCCCCCAGGGACAGTCAGGCCAATGTTGATCTCATTTCCCCTCTGGACCCATAGCGGAACCGGAGACCCAGTTCAACCTGGGATTTCGTACATAAACCAGAACCGAATCTCACCCCTGCATTTGTGTTACCGCGTGAACCAGAACTGAACCAAAAAAAGTGTGGGTGGGTGGGGGGTTGTTACTAGTTAAAATAAAGATTCAACATTTTTAAAGCAGACAGGGCTGGAGCCACTCCGGCGCGGCTCTGTCCGGGATCCTGCCTGCCCACCGGCATGGGCTGCCCCCAGCCCCTTCGGCCGGGCTCCTCCGCCCAGGGGCTGGCTGGCCGGCGGGGTTAACTGGCAAGGTCTGGTTAACAAACCAGTAAACCCAGTACTTCCCATTCTACCCTCCCATATCCCCTTCCTCCTACCCCTTCCACATCCCTGGTCACCCCTCCTGCCCCCTCCGGCATCCCTGTTCCCCAGTTCCTGCCCCTCCTGCCCCTGCATCAATGTTCCCACAATTCCTGCCCCTCCCATATCCCTGTTCCCACCTTGCCCCTTCCCACATCCCTGGTCACCCCCAATGCCCTCTGGCTCAGAGCCCCTGCCTCTCTTCAACCCCTTCCAACTCCCCAACCCCGACTCCCCACATGTCGCTGCCCACCCCACCCCTCCCACTCCCTGCAAACCCTGGGAGCTGCAGCAGCTTCCTCTGCCCGGGAGAGTCTCCGGGAATGGGGCAGCAGTGGAATGTCCTCCCTGCCTGCAGCCAGGGCTCGGGGCCCCAGCGGCAGCAGCCGAGGCCCGGAGGGCTGGCAAGGCAGCACCCACAATTCCCTCCTGCTGCCGGGCTGGGCCCCGGGCTTGCTCCACCCGACACCTCCTGGGCCACCCCTGCTGTGCCACCCCAACCCCTCCCCCACACAACCTCCCATCTGGGGGGGGGGGCTCGCTGCTGCCCCTTATTGCCTCCCACCCCAACAGGCAAAGCCAGGCCATTGCCCTGAGCCCCCAGCCCGTCCCCTACAGCCTCCCGCTCCCAGTCTCCATCCCTGCAAGCCAACCACCCCCTGCCATCAGGGGCTCTAGCAATGCCGCCCCAAGCACAGCGGCATGCCACAGGGGCGCTCTGCCGGTCGCCGGTCCCGCGGCCCGTGGACCTCCCGCAGGAGCCGCCTGCCGCCTCCCGGCGACCAGCAGAGCGCCCCGTGGCATGCCGCCCCAAGCAGGCGCTTGGCGTGCTGGGGCCTGGAGCCGCCCCTGCCTGCCATCGCCTCCTCCCACAGCACAGCCCCATCGATTCACCCATCCATCCCCTGCCCCCAGAGCCCCTCCACCTCCCAGCTGTGCCACCCCAGCCCTCCCCACACAACCCCAGCCAGCCTGGGTCCCCACCTCGCTGAGCACCACACCACCAGAGACGCCCCCATGGCGACCAAAAACTGTGGCACAGTGACACCCCACAACCCCCCCACAACCCCCCCACCTTGCAGTGTTCCCTGTGGGGGGACAAGATGCTGCACCTCTCAGCCCCCCAGCCTTGCCACTGTCCCTTCCCCTATAGCCTCCCCCAAATCACTCCCAGTCCCCATCCGTGCCACCCCATCCCCCCTCTCACCGACAGCTCCATCGCCATCCCCTGCTCCCCACAGCCCCTGTCCCCACACCTCCCAGCTGTGCCATCCCCTGCCCAGGCCCAACCCTAACACCACCAGCCCCAGATAGACCTCTCTCTGCTGGTGCCACCACCAGAGATGCCCCAGGCCCAACCAACAACCGTGATATGGTGTCACCCCACTACCCCTCCTCAGCCCCATGGGACTTCCCCACAACCTCAGGCCCAGTGTGGCTCTGCCACTCCACAATCCCCACCGACTGTTCTCCTCTCCCCAAGCCAGGTGCAGCTGCCCCACCCAGCTGTGCCACCCCACATCCCCTCCCCACAGCCCCCACAACCCCCACAGCCATTCTGTGTCCCCTGGGGCGGCCATGGTGCTGCCCTGCACTACCTCCCAGCCCAACACCCACAGCCAGGCCACTGACCCAAGCCCCTGATCCAAGTCCCCATAGCCTCTCCTCCCCAGACCCCTCCCAGACCCAGTCCCCTTCCGTACAACCCAATCGCCTCCTGCCAACAACCCTCCTCTCACAGCACCAATCCCTCCCCTACCCACCCACAGCCCCCACCACACAGACCCCACCTCCCAGCTGTGCCCCTGCCCCCAGCCAGACCACCAACCCTGTCAGACACCCTCCCTCGCTGGTGCACCAGGGTCTCCCCCAGACTGACAACAGCTATGAATTAAAACCCCACAGTGTTTGTTGGGGCTACTGGAGCCGTGGGATCGGCCTGGAGATGCTGAAATCTCACCCTTGTCTCTCTCCTCCTGCCTCCACCTCTGAGCCAGGCACTGGGCAGTTCAGTGGGAAGGGATGAACTGATGAGAGTGGAGGAAAAAAATCAAAAACCAAAAGTGAAGCCAAAAGCGCAAGCCGGGCAGGCAAGGCAAATCGCAGGCTTCTGCCATAGACTAGTCCTCCCCGCTCCTCCAATAACCCACCCAAACCGCGACACCACAGACCCCACGTTCCTGGTGTAGCTCCACCTTCCAGTGGGGAAGTGGGGAACCAATTACTAACACACACAGCATATTCCTGAGGCGCAGTGCTGGGAGCTGGGGGGATCTGGCGGGCACCTCACTATGGGATTCACGAGTGGCTCCGGGAGCATCCATGCAATCAAGCCGCTCCACATGCCGTTGTGCCGAGGGATAACAGCGCCTGGAGGGGTTGCTGCTGGTCACTAGCAGGGCATTGTGGGAGACAGCCCAGGCTGGAGAGGGTCTGGGGCACAGCGGATCCCATCACAGCGTGTCCCCCAGCACCCACAGGGAATATCGTGCCCCTAGGAGGAGCGTTTGGGCTTTGCTGTGATGTGTCACTTTCCAGCCTGTGCTCTGTCTCTTCTCCTGTGCACACCCATGTCAATCAGGCATTGCTCAGCTGGGCTCTGCAGAGACCGGACTGGCTACACCCCGTGACGGGACTGAGGGGGGGCAGTGCTGAGCGTCACAGGACCTGGTTTCAGCAGCGAGAAAATCCAGGAACAACCGAATTGTTGTTTCACCCACGAAAGCTCATGCTGCAAAAACGTCTGTTAGTCTATAAGGTGCCACAGGATTCTTTGCTGCTTTTACAGGAACAACCCAGTGATCCACTAAGCGGAGTTAGGGGCCTGAACTCCTGTACGATGCACGGGCGACACAGGCACCTTACAACACAACTCACAACCACCAGCTCCCCAGGCAGGAGCCAGCCAAGCCCGCCCAGGAGACACTGACAACGGGGAGGTGTCCTAGCCCTGCCCCTCTCTCACAGATAGGTCCTGTGCTCCCAGCACCCACCTGCCATGTGGGAGAGCCAGGTTCAATTCCCTCTGTCCAGCTGCAGAGAGTAGCTCAGGGACGTGAGTAGCAAGCTCAGGGCAGACTGTTACACACCAGGGCACCCCCCATGGGGACTGGGAGCTTCCACCCCCCGAGAGCGAACTCCCAGGCACACGAACAGCCTGAGCAGGGAGTCACAGACAGTCCCCTTGGGCACTCGGGGCTATCCTGCCACCTAGGCAAGTCTGCCTTTGGGCTAGATCTGTGCCTCAGGGAGGCCTGAGGCCACCGGCATGAGCTTGGGCTGCCAGCATCACCCCCGCCCCCCGCCACTGTCCACAAGGGAGAAAGGATTTGAACCAGGGTCCCCCATGTTTCAGGTCAGTGCACAAAGCAGTGTGCCGTGGTGGGGCTCTGTCCAGCTCTCCCTTTGAAGGGGGTTCATTGGGGCTAACTAATGAGCGCGAGTGGGGCAGGGGGATCAGCTCCCCGGTGTGTCCTAATTCCTGCCTCTCAGCTGGGTGCCTGAACTACTGGACACTGTCATCCAAATACCATTGCTAGAAATAAACAATGAAAAGGTGCAGAACTCCAGGGAGCTCAGGACAGGGAGACTAACTCAGGCAATCAGAGCAGCAGATAAGACAAATCTTGAGCTACTCTGAGGCTCCAAGCAGACATGTTACCGAGACGGAAACTGGCCAGGAATTCTTTGAAATGGCGTAAACACGTCTAAAAGTATCAGTTTGCTTTATGATGAGGGGATGGGGGGAGGGAGGTTTAAACTATTTCCCTGAATCACATCTCCCTTGGCAGCTCAGTCACCATTTCAGCTAGAGCAGAGCGGTGGAGCCTGGGCACTGGGCCACTCGGGGCCTTTAACACCACAGCCCTGGGGAGGGGGGGCTGAGAGGGACCATCCCGTGAGGAACACGAGTCCTTCTACCATCCACCACACCCTGGTTTGGAACTGCTGCTGCCGGCTCCCCACATCTGTGGGAACTTCTATCCCCTCTGCCTCCCTCTAGCTGGGGGTTTTCCCTTCTGCACCTACCTGGCAGGGCAGCCCCCGTCTGAACCCCAGATCCTGTCCCAGTTTTGTCCCTCTGCCCATCCTGCCCCTCCGATTTCCCCGCTTCAGGGGGATTTTCCGGCCTTTGATTGCAGGGAGCAGATTCTGATGGCGCGTGAGGGCAGCAGCTTGCAGCTGTTACTGAGCATGTGAGAAGAGCATTAGAAGGGAAGACCGGCCAGACTGGGTCAAACCAAAGCTCCATCTAGCCCAGTGTCCTGTCGGCCGATAGCGGCCGGTGCCAGGTGCCCCAGAGGGAATGAACAGACAGGAATCATCCAGGGAGCCATCCCCTGTGGCCCAATTCCCAGCTTCTGACAGACAGAGGTTAGGGGCACCATCCCTGCCCACCCTGGCCAACAGCCATTGATGGACCTGTCCTCCACAGAAACACAGAATCATAGACAATTAGGGTTGGAAGAGACCCAGGAGGTCATCCAGCCTAAGCCCCTGCTGAAAGCAGGACCACGAATCTCTCTAGTTTCCTTTTCATCACAGGACCCTGCTCAGGAACAGTGAAGTTGCAAGATCTAACAGGAAACAGCTTCAGAAAGAAGAGCAGCTCCTCTTCCTCCTCCCTTCCCGTGGGGACGAGCAGCCCCCCAACAGCCTCTCTGCCCCGGCCTCCTTCAACCCATTGCCCCCTTCAGCCTCCCCCAACTTCCCCCATCGCCCCCTTCAGCCTCCCCCAACTGCCCCCATCACCCCCTTTATCCTCCCTCAACTTCCCCATTACCCCTTCAGCCTCCCTCAACTGCCCCAATTGCCCCCTTCTGCCTCCCACAACTGCCCCGGTCCCTTCCCCTCATTGTCCCCCTCAGCTTTCCCCTGCCCCCCAGGCTCCTCCCCAGCTGCTCTTTCAGTCTCCCCCCTACATCCAACTGTCTCCTTCAGCCTCCCCCCAAACCCCGCACCCAGCTGCCTGACCTGACCCCCTTTAGCCTCCCTTCACCCCGACTGCCCCTTCCCCCCTCACACACTCCCCTCCATCTGCCTCGCCCCAAGTTCCCGACTCCACCACTCGCAGATCCCCTTCCCCACAACCACCTGCTTCTCCATCATGGGGAACAGGAGCAGAAAATGCTTTTTAAAAAACCTTTTGCAAAGTAAAAAGTAAAATAAGCCAAGCAACTCCCTCCCTTGCTTTGTGCTGGGTGCCCAGCTGTGGGCTTGTGTGGGGGGTGATGGTGTGAGTGTGGGGGAGGAGGGGTGTTCTGAGCACACTCCAGTCAGGGAAGGGGTGGAGTTGGCCAAAGGGGCAGGTTGAATCTTTAGCAGAGAATTCCTTTCTCCATTGTGTTAGCTAAGCGTTGCTGTTAAATGTCAGCCAATGAATGCAGCATTCGAAACAATCTGATTCTAACCCCCCCACCCTCTCAGTTGCTGTAGTTCTCACATCCTCTGCTCTTGTGATGTCACCACATGACATGGTGTCTTATTCCCATAGTGTCCTGTAGGTTAGACAGGACTTAAGTTTATAAGGTAAAAACTGAGCATAACTCCATCCCTTCCTCCTTTTGACTTAGGAAAAATAAATCCTGTTCCCTCCCCCTGCCCCAGCCCGACCCAGCCAAGCCCCACCAGCGCTGCTGTGGCCAGGAGACCGGTGCCCTCTCACCTGACCCTGATCTGCTGTGGTGAGAGAGAGCTGTGGGGGAGTCCTCTCTCCCTGGGGCAACCTGCACTCCAAGCCCCTTATTCTCAGCCCCACCCCAGAGGCCGCATCCCTAGCCGGAGCCCTCACACCCCTGCACCCAAACCCTTTGCTCCAGCCCTGAGCCTCTCATCCCCAACCCCACCCCAGAGACTGCACCCCCAGCCGGAGCCCTGGCACCCCAACCTCTGCCCTTCCTGAGCCCCCCTCCACACTCCTAACCCTTCAGCCTCACCACGTCACACACCATCCATGTGCAGAATGAAGTTTGGAATGAGCACCAATAGACAGGTGATGTGTCACACCTCACCTCCGTATTGGTGCACACAACAAAATTCATTCCGCACACGGACATAGCAAATTAGAGGAAACACTGCTCCTGACTTTCAACCTCTCTCTCAGATCTTCAATTTCATACGCTGACTGATCAGAATAAAGTGCTCTCAACTGAGCTACAGACCAACAGGGGTTCATAGTAATTATTCAGCAAGGATTTTAGAAGACCTAGAACATTAGAGGAAATCATCACCTGCTAAGAGACAATTAATGGAGAGAAGCAGCAAGATTAATCCCGTACATTGGATTGGCTGTGACTTCTTTGCCTGATTTGAAAAAAGACCAAAAGGACCTGAGTCTCCTCGCTCACGATAGCCCCCTGCTCGGCCAATCACCACTGAGACTCTGAGGGGCGGGCGGCTGAGGGGTCTCACCAGATGTCCCAAAGGACAGCCCAGGTCACCATCACAGGGGATCACTCTCAGACCCAGCCCCACCTCTTGGTGAGGACCTCTGCAATGAGAGCAACCCCCTCCCCCGCCCACACTCCAGACACGTCCCTCCTTGTTAGAAGGAGGGAAGCTGGGAAAAGGGAAAAAAGAAGCAAGAGGCGAAAGGAGGGAGGAAAGAGGAAAAGGGAAACCAAAAAGGACAAACCCCAATGTCCCCAGGGATTCCAATCATCAAACCCTAGGTAGGAAATCAAATTCTGCCACCTGAAGCCAGCGCTGTCTGTGCCTAGAATGCTGCCTGCGCCAGGTGGATCAGACTGAACAGGTTCCAAAGCTCTCTGAGCCTCTTACCTTCTCAAAGGGAAGTTTCTTTTCGGCACAATCAGTGGGAGGAAAGGAGAAAACTCCACAGAGGTTCCTCCTCATGCTCACATCCGTGAATCCTAATTCTCTCTCAGCCCTCGAGGAGAGACCTCGCGAAGGAGACTTGCGGCAGCAAAGCCGGGAGGTCTCAGAGACTGGCCTGGCCCTGCACCTCTGTCCTGCCCGGCTGATGTCGGGGTCTCTCTGTGAGGTCACCCCCTCCCCACCACCTTTGCCCAATAGGCCGAGTTCCTGCAAAAGGCCTTTGTGATGTCACTGCCACACCCACCCCTCCCCTCAAAGCTGATGTCCTGCCCCTGGCCAGACTCATTGGGTCTTTGAGTTGTTTCCCCTGGATCTGGGGTTGCCAACTTTCTGACCCAACAAAACTGAACACCCTCATCCTGCCCCTTCACCGAGGTCCCGGCCCGCTCAATCCATCTCCCTCCGTCGCTCGCTCTCCCCCACGCTCACTCACTCGCTCGTTTTCACCGGGCTGAGAAGAGCTGAGGAGAGTCCCTTTTCAACTGGGTGTTGTCGGGACAGACCTGGGATGGAGGCTGCCTGCCAAACACCTTTAAGAGGAGCCGTCCCTCCCTGTCAGAAAATCATCTCCCTCCTTCAGTTCAGTCACGGCCTGAATTGTTCCTTGTCTCGGCAGGGCCGGAGGATTGAAAGCAGCAACGTCAAAGTCCTGTGCAGCTAGCAGGAATGGACACAGACTCTCCCTTGTATCTCAACAGATATTTAGTTTTACTCTTGGTAAACTACAAGGCTAAAGAGACGGGCGCTGGCACCAGATCTAAGGAATGAAATACAACACAATCATCATCACTATGCCCATCGTTGCCCCTTTAATCTTCCGTTGTCTCTCTCTGACCACCATCACCCTCCGTCGGTTCACTGAGATTGCCACACTCATTGCTTCCAACACACATCTGATCTCCAATTTTGCAGCCAAAAGAAAAGTGATAGGCTTTCTTAACCATAGTGTTTATACTGCACTTTTGTGATGCAAAAGTCACTTCACCACAAACATAGCACAAGTTATCTGCACTGTTCACACAAGTACGAGGCATCTCTGCTCACTTTGGCTAAAGAGAAATGGGTCCCTTTGCAAAATCAAACACTGACAAATAAGAGAGCAAGACACTGTATGATTTCTAGACCTGATATAGGGCAATTGGTTCAGCTTCATTATGATTGCATCATCCATGACTTCTAGGAATAACATGATGCAATTCATATCATGTATGAGGCAATACCAGCTTCAGATTGTATCCTTCATTGTTTTGCCTAAAAAGCAAGTACTGTCCAAAGCCATTCATAGATTTATTCATAGATCCAGTCAAAGATGGATTTTAGTCATTACTGGTTTAAATTGAGATCCCGTCCCTTTTAACTCACTTATCCTCCGCCATTCCCAAGTCAAGGGTCATAAATACTGACCCAATAGCATATCTTGAAAACTAGAGCCAATCAAGAATTTTAAGCATCATTTTCATTCTCAGTGACCCAGAATTAGTAAAGTTGGACTCCATTTATTTCAGAAACCTTTTGGCTGTAGAGCAGTGTAACAAGCCTCTCCTAGCTGCCTCCTGGTGGGGGGAGGCTGGGGAGCTGTGGGGACCGGTTTGAGAGGGTCACTAGTAGCAGCGTAGCACAGGATGTGTCCTATCGGGTTGAGTCATTGCAGATGATGATGTAGTGCAGCAGACCCCCGTTTTGTCAACCGTGCATTAGGCAGCTTTCCATGTTAAGCGAACTCCCAGTGCCCACAGGTGCAGCAGCCGGCGATTTGTCCTGTGGCCGCTAGGTGGCGCTGCAGCCTCGCACTTTCCCGTTCCCCCGGGTATGGGAAGGTTTGATAAGGTGAGCTGGCCCCACCCGGCCCCGGGGAGATGCCGTCAGTGGGGTCTGCTGTGTAAGGGCTGAAAGTCAATTTGACTGGCATTTTATGATCTTTCAATCATGAAGGGGAGCAACTGCTTACCCTGACTGAAGCATCTTATCTCGTTTCCAAATTAAAGTGTCTCCTCTTTGTGTGCAAAGAGACACTTTAAGGGGACGCCACAAACGGGAGATGCTTTTGGTTTGGAAAACGAACTATTTTTGCAAAGATTTTTCATCCAAATTGATTTAGGATTAATGGGGTCAAATTCCATGCTGTGCCCTGTGGCTTTAAGGCATTCGAGAACTGCTGAAGAGGTTAAAGGCCGCAGAGCTGGGGAGCTTGGTGTGGGGCCTCCAAAGTTATTGTGCTCTGGTGAGACTGAGCAGTTGTGGGGATTGTGCAAGCTGTGGTGTTTACATGCACATAGAAAATGTAATGAAACTCCATTTTTAAAACCACTCATGTCTGGGAATGGAAGAGAAGCTCTTTGAAATAAGTGTCCCCTTCATACTCTTCAAGATCACTGGCTCCAACACTCAGCTGCCTCAGGGAACTCAGTGGTAGTGCATTTGAGAGCGGATCGAGAGGTTTCTGGTTCAAGTCCAGCTGCTCTCTTACATGTCCTCTTTTTTAAGTGATCTATATTTTCATATCCATCTCCTGTATGTTCAGGAGTTCCGCTGAACGGGGACGTGAAATGAATTTAATCATTCAATATATTCCTGTTAAAATGTACAAACACTGAGGAAAGCTGTCCATCAGCTGAAATCCGTTCTGGTCCTCTGAGGCGGTAGTTTGTTTTCATTCTTGAAACAAAGATAGAGTACGACTGTAGATTTGCAGGTCCTTGTTCTCCACGAGCAATGCTGTGCAGAAGAAGAAGAACCAGTGGCTATCAAGTGGACACTAGGGAGTTTAGTCTTGCCTTCCAAGGGGAGTATTGGGGGCAAAAGACATATCTGGCTTCAAGACTACGCTTAATACTTTTATGGAGGGGATTTTTTTAACAGCAGCCTGGCTCAAGAGCATTGGCCAATATGGACTATATTGTCTTCTTTGCTTCTCTGTCCTAATCTAAAGCCTTTCTAATGCTGTGTTTCAGTTGACTAATAAACCCTGCTATATTTTAACAGTCTGCCCAGTGTCACAGCAAAAACTTGCTGAGGTGCATTGAAGCATGAATGAGGAGCAGTCTCTGAACAGGAGTGTCGTTCAGCTGGACCTGCTGGCAGAGCTCACAGGTTGAAATAGGAGTGTTGAATCCAGAGGCTCAGTCTCAAGTGTTGAAGCTACATGGTCTCTCCTTGTGGAAGAGTGGGACCCTTGGGGTCCAGCGCACTCAAGGGCACCTCCCAAGGACTGTTTAAAAGCCAGGGCATTGCACAGATCCTGTGCATCCATGACACTGCGCCAGATGTTAAGCCTTATGGGAAAAAGAGATAAAACAAGAAAAGGATCTAAATGTGTATTTACCATTGCACCCTCATCAGTCCTCGGGAATCCTCATCAGTTACAAAGTGTATTAAAACCTTCCCCTAAGGCTCACCTCTTGGTTATCAGGTCGTGTCAGTTTTGTTAGAGGGCTTTCCTCCCCCTGCCCACTTCCCTGGTTCTTGTCACGCAGACAGCAAGCAGCAAAAGACCAGAAGTCCGAAGGGCAGATAGTGCGATGTTTATTGGGGTTATTTCCAAGCAAGCAGATTCCGAAGCCCTTCACACCAGTCGGGCTCATCGCTGTACGCCCAGAGAGTCTGTTCCCCAGTGTCCCGTTCCCAGCTCTGAGGCCGCAGAGCATTTAGCCTGCATCCCCCTTCCCAGCTCTGAGGCCACAGAGCCTTGTCTGTGTCCCTGTTCCCATTTCCCCCCATTAATAAACCTGATTCCAATTTCCCTTCCCCCTCCTGTTTGACCCCAGTTTATATAGTCATATTCCCAGCTACACCTTAACCAATCATTTTACTGAAATGTAACTAACCAGTCCTAACGTATTGCAACATAATTACCTAACCAATTATATCCTACTATCCTAATTAACTTACACCCAGCAAAATTAATTATACCGCTGGCAGAAACAATTACAGAACCAGAAAAGTGGTGGACATAAAGATAAAACAATACAGAAATGAGGGTACCACAACTGTTGATAAGTGATTTCTTGCCAGACAGGATGCTATCAAACTAAATTTTCTTTAAGCATCTTAAGATCTATTTTGTTATCGGGTGGTTCTACCCCTTCCCCCATTCTGTGGTTGTCTTGTCTAGTTAGATTGTAAATCGTTTAAGGCATGAGCCATCTACTATTCTGTGTTTGTACTTTGCCTAGCACAATGGGGACCCACTGTTAGCTGGTCCTTAGGCACTAAGGTAATACATATGATTTATAATAATAATAACTCTCCTGCCACTTTGAGCCAAGGAAGCTGGCCTTGGGACGTTACTGCTTAAAAATGAGCTGCGGTTAAAACCGTGGACTATTCTTTGTGACAAGTATCCCACAAATTCCACTGACCTCCCTTGTTTTCTTTGCCTGGCGTAGGGTTTCTAAATTCCAAACCTGATGTGATCTCGCAGCTGGAACGAGGGGAAGAGCCGTGGGTCCCAGACCGCCAGGGCTCTGAGAAAGAAGTGCTCCCGAGAGCTGCCTGCACAGGTGAGGGATTGGTTAAACCAACTCAAAAACTCTCCATGAATACAGGAAACATTTGGGATGCCCTACAAAGACCTTGTGAGCTCTGCAAGTTCAGGATTGTTCCCTTCAGATGTGGAATCATTAGGCAGATGTCACTCATGGCTTCCCACCTACCCTAACTGACAACTGGCAGCAGGTCCCTCCCCAATCTCACTTTCCCCTGAGTGTTGTGGTGAGATGCACACCCAGAACTGATCCCTTCCTCTCTCATCTGGGGAAGGGTTTGAGGAAAATGAGCTCCTGATAGGTTTGATCTCTCCCACACGTATTTTGGTTTGTTCATCCCTTTTTCCCTTCTTGTCTCTGAGATTTCCTTTCTCTCCGGCGCAGGGAGTGACCTATGTCTGGATTCTATCTGTCTCCCATCAGGTGTTGGGATGGTGAGTGAGAATGAGGAGAATCCCCAGCAGGAAGATGCTGAGCAAGTAGAACCACATAGGACATTATCAGGAAGACCCAAAGGGAATGTTTCCGAGAGTTGTGCACTCCCAGAAAAAGCAAAAGCCTGTGAGTCTCAGCAGAGGCCAGAGGAAAACCTGAGTAGCCTCTCAGACCTTATTACACACGAGAGAATCAACTTGGAAGAGACACACTACACATGGCATGAGTGTGGGAAAAGCATCAATGGGAGTTCAGACCTTTTCACACATCAGGGGATCCACAGAGGAGAGAGACCCTACATGTGCTCTGAGTGTGAGAAAAGCTTCAGTCGGAGCTCCTACCTTATCACACATAGGAGAATCCACACGGGTGAGAAACCTTATGGATGCTCTGAGTGTGGGAAACGCTTCAGTTGGAGATATGCCCTTGTCGCGCATCAGAGAATCCACACAGGAGAGAAACCCTACACGTGCTCTGAGTGTGGGAAATGCTTCAGTCGGTCGTCAGCCCTTATCACACCTCAGATAATCCACACAGGTGAGAAACCTTATGGATGCTCTGAGTGCGGGAAAAGCTTCAAACAGAGCCCTAGCCTGAGCAGACATCGTAGAATCCACACAGGAGAGAGACCCTACACATGCTCTGAGTGTGGGAAAACCTTCATTGACAGCTCAAACCTTGTCAGACATCGTAGAATCCACAGTGGAGAGAGACCCTACACATGCTCTGCATTTGGGAAAAGCTTCAATCAGAGGACGTTCCCTATTAGACATCAGACAAGCCACATGGGAGAGAATGTGAGAAATGCCTTGATTAGGGCTGGCCAAAGCCTGAGCGTCACAGTTTTACTGTTCCCCCATTTCAAAGCAATTGTTAGTCATCAAGTTCCCCCTTCGGGAACAAATTGTTTCATTCCCAGTTGCTTTGATGTTGCTTCAAGTTTTGCTGGAGAGCAGATATTTTTATTATCATTTTCCTCAGTTAAAATATATTGAACTATAACAAAGAGCAGGAACAGGGCAGGGATAGGGGAAAATGTCATTTCATCCACTGTAACAACAAAAGTAGTTAGGGTAAATCAGAGAGATTCCCTTATTCCCTGTATTGTCAGAGTGGGGAATGAACAACAATCTACAGCAATGCCATTAACACAAACACACTCTCAGCCTGCTCCAGCCAGAAGGGAAATGGGCAGGAATTCTCACTGTTCAGCCCAGGACACACTTACACTGATGCGCAGCCGTGAGTGTGCTGGGGAAGCTGGTCTGAGCAAACAATTTGAAGTGACAATTCAGTGAGAACTGAATCATCATGCAGTGGAACAGCTGTACATCAAGTAGGTGTGGCCGAGTGGTTAAGGCGATGGACTAGAAATCCCTTGGGGTCACCTCATGCAGGTTTAAATCCTGCCAACTACGCAAGCACTGTGCTGTTGTTGTTGTTATTATTGTAGTCTTAGTGCCTGAGCATCCACAGTGCAAATTGGAGCCAGATCTAGCTTCACTCTGTCTACACTTAAAATGCTGCTGTGGCATTGCTATAGCACTTTGGAGTAGACAGTGACTGGAGGGGTTTTCCCATCCCTGTAATAGCTGCATTGACAGAACAATTCTTCCTTTTCTTTAGCACTATCTAACCAGGGCTTAGGTCACCTTAACTCTATGGGTTTGGGGGGAGGGGGGATTCACACCCTGAGAGACGTCGCTCTGTCAGTTCAGTGCCCAGCGTACACCAGCCCTTAGATGCCTCTTGGTATTTCAATGAAGGCACTGACCTGTGAGAGGAAAACATCAGCTCACAAACACACAGACTGAATTCCCCACATTTCATCTCGCTGCACTTTCCAGAAAGTCATGAAATTCAATTCATTCTTGCTAGGACAGAGAACAAATAAGTGACACTAAGTTTTTGGCTTGGGTAAATAAAATTAAGTGTTTAATTAATATAGTAAAAACCTGTCCTGATGCCTCTAACTAACACCATTGCGTGAAATAGGAACAGAGACAAAGCTTGTCAGTGACGACTAATTTCACAAATGATCTTCCCAATATTAATTTCTACGCTGCCCCCATTGGAGGTCTGGGCATCTCCAGTGTCACTGCTCTGCGTTCACCTTCCCCTTAGAATTGTTCTCGGACATTCGCCTTCCTCTGCAGCATGGGGCTCGGGTCACTTGCTGGAGGATTCCCTGCACATTGAAGTCTTTAAGCCACGATTTGAGGATTTCAGTAACTCAGACATAGGTTAGGGGTTTGTTACAGGAGTGGGTGGGTGAGATTCTGTGGCCTGCATTGTGCAGGAGGTCAGACTAGATGATCATAATGGTCCCTTCTGACCTTAAGTCTATGAATCTATTCCCAAATTTGGAAAATTGTGCAGTTCAGAATGTGAATAGTGACCCCGTCTCCTTCCTGCACCTGCTCTACCTTGCTCCACAGCAGCTTCTCCCCCTGCAGAGTCACTCCAGCACGGCAGTGCAGCCACCCAGGGTTCAGCAGGGGCCCCGGCAAGGACAGTGGGTGCAGCAAACAGCCCGGTGTGCCTGGCAGTGATTCAGCTGTAAAAAAGCAACCCCCCCTCCACAGAAGTACAGAGACCTGATTTCCCCAACTTTAACATCATGACCCCCTGTAGAAAGCCACACGTGTCAGTTGTATTTTCACAGGGAGATGCAAAAATCAAGTGACATCAATTTTTAAGTTGAGTAAATAAAGTTGAGGAGATAGTTGTTAACCTCACAAAAATATATTAAAGATCCCTCAACATAACACCTGAAGGTGAAATATGAACAGAGACAAACCTTGTCAGCAAAGGCTCATTTCCCAAACGATCTTCAAAATGTTACTAATTCCCACCCCTCCTCCACAGGAGCTCTGTGCACTGTAACTGTTCTGCAGGCAGCTTCCCATTCAATGCTGTTGTGGGACATTCCCAGACTTGGAAATGTATGAACGACAGAATTTGAAGAGCAAACCTGGCTCCCCGCACCAGGCGGGATTTGAATGTTTTGTCCCTGTCACTTAGAGTTTGTCAATAGTACAGACACCAGGGGCAGGACTCCAGGCTCTGCTTGAGGGATCCTGGCACAGGGGCTGGGGTGGGGGGGGGGGGAGAAAGGATTGTAGATTCTGACCTGTGCTCTAGAGAGGAGGTAATAATTGAAGGGAGCGTGTTTGTCTCCTCTCCTCCTCAGTGTCCCAGGGCTGGAATTCTACATTCCACAGGACCAAAAGAGGGGGTGATGCCACTTGGTTAATGGAAACCAGTGCTCCAGGTGCAGCTTGAACTCACAACCTCAGCATAGCTCCTCAGCACTGCTCTATAAGTACTGTGTACTAACTAATTGCACCACTGGAGAACATGCTTGCTATGATTTTCTGAGCCCCCCCCAGGTTGATAAAGGCAAGGAGTGACCCCAAAACTGAGCTGAGAGCGGATAGCAACAAGTGTTGGTACTTGGTGGGGTGGATTCTTCTTAAGGGTTCCAGGCACCATTTCACCCTTTTGTTCTTCCCTGTGTAATAACAGAGCTGGTTAAGACTCAATGGAGAGTCTTGCTGCAGACCAACAGATCTGAAATCACTGATAACCAGCTCTAAGCATTAGTCCTGCTTTGGGAGAGTGTCTCTCATGCAAGAAACTGCCCAGTCTGCGCTAGCAGTGAGGCTCCCTCACTAACAGCTGAAATCAGGGAGAGCTGTGTGAAGTGCAGGGCCCCAGGGGCCTGAACAGGGGAACACCACCCCAGGACTTTTAAAAATGGGAGGGCTCTGCCTTGCCACTTTGTAATGACCGTAAGGGCGGAGAGCAGTGAGCAGGAGGAAGGGGCAGCATAGGAGTCTATCCAGCTCTGAATCTTGTTTTCTCACAGTAGCCAATACCAGGTCTCCCAAAGCCACTCCTCAAGGCAGCACTGGGAGTTGAACCCAGGATCTTCTGTTTATAAAACAGGCACTTTAACCAGCTAAGCCATGGTACCTGCTGTTATTTAAAGCATCGTGTCTGCCCACACCTGACTCTCTGCCAATCCCCACTGGGACCTGACAAGTGTTGCTCCTGTTTGGATTGTGTAAAGCAGAGGAGCAGCTGAAGTTTTGCTCCCAAGGTGTGTGTGTGATTCTTTGGACAGGTCTACACTACAAAATTTGGTTGGTGTAATTACATTACTTAGGCTGGCAATGCAGTTATATCAACCTAATCCCAGTGTAGAATCATAGAATATCAGAGTTGGAAAGGACCTCAAGAAATCATCTAGTCCAACCCCCTGCTCAAAGCAGGACCACTCCCCAGACAGTTTTTTGCCCCAATCCCTAAATGGCCCCCTCAAGGATTGAACTCATAACCTGAGGTTTAGCAAGCCAATGTACAAACCAATGAGCTATTCCTCCCTCCAGATGGTGACTCAACTGTCAGAACTTTCTGGAGCTATGAAATGGGAGAGGCCCAGCCTCTGTAGCAGGAATGCAGGGCCGGCGAGTTCACGGCAGGCATGGTGGGATACTGGTGGAGGCCAGTCATGGTGATATAATGACCAGCAGCATTTACACTGACAATTTGTCTTTTTAAGTTTGCTGCAAAAAGCTCTAGACCTCTCGTCAAGGTGGTTTTATTTTGTCACCAAAACAGGGCAGTTTTGTCGCCAGACGTGGTATTGCAGTGTGTGTACCAGCCACAAGCTGCCAACCGAGGGAGCGTTGTGTGTTTTTCACACACCTGAGCAATATAATGATGCTGAAATAACTTTGTAGTGCAGACATGGCCAAAGATTCACACACACACACACACACACACACAGAGCTTGCAAGGAAAAGCTCACCTGCTTCTCTGCTTTGCAGAATCCAAACACATGCAAAGCGTGTCAGGCCCTGGTGGAGCTGTCAGGGAGTCAGCTGTGGGCATCACTGTGTTTTAGCTCTAGGTAGGCACCATGGCTTAGCTGGCTAAAGCACCTACCTTCTAAACAGGAGATCCTGAGTTCAACTCCCAGTGGTGCCTTGTTGAGTAACTCTTTGGGTACCTGATATTAGCTGCTGTCAGAGGACAAAATACAGCATTGGGTGGGCCTTTGGTCCAGCCCAGGGTGGCTGTTTTTATGGTTTAAATTACACTCACAGGCACTGATAATAGAGTTACTGAAAGTTTGGGAGTTAAGAGCTGATAGGTCAGTGTTCCAGCCCATCACAGATGACCCCCCTCCCTCTGGGACAGGGGCAGGTCTGGGATCTCACACCAAATGCTCATTGTGGCTGCCAGAATCTGTGGGCAGCTCATTTAGTTTCCACCCAGGATTGAGTCCTGCTTCGTGCACCGTGTGTGAGAATGAAAATCCTAAACCGCCCTTTGAAATAACGAAAGCAGCAGGACATGTTATTGTCCCTGTCCCAAAGCAGACAGACCAATGGAGAAATGCCATTGACTCCAGGCAATACTCCACTGCCATTTTACCTTTTTCACTTTGCTAAACTCCCTCCCAACTTTGAGGGCTCCCAGAACCTGATATTGAGCTTGAGCTGAGATGTCTACAGTGCAAATTTACCACCCCATGGCCCTAGCCTGGGAGCCTGCACTGGCACGGGACAGCCCTGGGTGTTTCATTGCAGTGTGGACATAGCCTAGCATTATGTCTACACTGCCATTAACACACCCAAGTCACTATTCTCAAACCCTGGGTCAGTTGATTCAGGCTTGTGGGGCTTGTGCTGCAGGGTTATAAAATTACAGTGTAGACACTTGGGCTTCAGCCCAGCCTCCAAGACCCCACGAGGGGTGAGGGTCTCCGAGCCTGGGCTCCAGTCTGAGCCCCAGGAGCCCAAATCAGATCATCCAGGCCAGCTGGGCCACAGGGATTTTATCGCAGTATAGATGCCCTCTCAGGGTATGTCTACACTGCAATGTAAGCCCAGGGTTAGCAGAAGTCATGTCAGCAGCCCCAACACATAAACATAAACCACGAGGGAAAGACCCACCCCCAAATAAGCTAGGCAGTGTCCTTCTCCCTACGGTTCATAAGTCCAGCAACCAAAAGTCCTTTAACATGAGCCATCCCCTCTCCCACCCCACTCACAGCTGTTGTCCTTAGTCAGTGCAAGCCCAGAGGTGCCTCTGTAGAGTTCACCTGCCTGCCTGGGTGGAAAAGGGGGAAAATAAGAAGGCACCGTACTCACTGTGTTGTCTAGGGACTCACTCATCCCTCCACTGCCACCCTGTCCTAACATTGATCTAACCCCTAAATTTTAGTATTGGGACCCAGTCCCCAGCCTCACTCCCAACCAGAGCCTGCTCCTCTTCACCCTTCTCCTCTGTCCCAACCCACAGCCCCCTCCTATTCCCAGTGCCCCTCAATCCCAACCCACAGGCCCCTTCTATTCCCAGTGCCCCTCAATCCCAATCCACAGGCCCCCCGCTCCTCACGCTGCTCCTCAATCCCAACCCACAGCTCCCTCCTTCCCTCCAGCAGCAGGTGCTTCAGACCCCCTCAGGAAGATTTTCTTGCAAGGTTTCGTGTATGAGTCTGCATGTGGATTTACAGTATGTTGGAAATAGGTTGGGTTGCTTGCTGAAATGATCACTTGTGGCTGGTGTTGCATTCCCAGTCTCCATGTTATTGGGGCAGGAGAAACAAAGGGTTGTTATCCTCGATGTGTGAACCAGGGACTCAACCCTGGGTGGAAACTAAATGAGCTGCCCACAGATTCTGGCAGCCACAATGAGCATTTGGTGCGAGAGCCAAAACCTGCCTCTGTCCCAGAGGGAGGGGGTCATCCACGAGGGGCTTGGCCCACTGACCTATCAGCTCTTAAATCCCAAACTTTCAGTAATTCTATTATCAGTGCCTGTGAGTGTAATTTAAACCATAAGAAAAACCACACTGGGATAGACCAAAGGTCCATCTAGCTCTGTATTTTGTCTTCTGACAGTAGCCAATACCAGGTGCTCTCAAAACATCTCAACAAGGCACCACTGGGAGTTGAACCCAGGATCTCTTGTTTACAAAACAGGTACTTTAACCAGCTAAACCATAGAGCCTGCCTGTGACTAAGATACAGTGTCTGCTCACACCTGACTCCCTGGGCCCC
The DNA here is from genome assembly GCF_016161935.1 of Mauremys reevesii. Classification (NCBI taxonomy): domain Eukaryota; kingdom Metazoa; phylum Chordata; order Testudines; family Geoemydidae; genus Mauremys; species Mauremys reevesii. The sequence goes on from NC_052639.1 coordinate 19,384,018, forward strand.
ACCTGGCCCCACAAAGCAGAGGAGCAGGTGAGGTTTTCCTTGCAAGCTGTGTGTGTGTGAATCTTTGGCCAGTTCTGCACTACAAAGTTATTTCAGCAGAATTATATTGCTCTGGTGTGTGAAAAACACACAACGCTCCCTCGGTCAGCAGCTTTTGGCTGGTGTACACACTGCAATGCCACGTTTGGCGACAAAACTGCCCTGTTTTGGTGGCAAAATAAAACCACTTCAATGAGAAGAGTAGAGCTTTTTGCAGCAAACTTAAAGTGACAGAGTGTCAGTGTAGACACTGCTGTTCATTATATCACCATAACTGGCCTCTGCCAGTATCCCACAATACCCTCTGTGAACTCGCCTGCCCTGCAGTCCTGCTACAGAGCCATGGGCCTCTCCCCTTTCATAGCTCCAGGAAGTTCTGACAGCTGAGCCTGCTGCTCTGCTCCAGCAGCCAGGAGCAAATCACTGCTGTGGATGCTGCTCTCTCCCACCCTGCGAACACAGATCAGGGTGGTGGGAACTTCCTTGAATGGGGGAGCACCGGCATCTGAACTGTGACACCCCCAGGACACCCCTTCCCTCGAGGAGGCTCTTACCGTCTAAACAGGGTCGGCTGTTTTCTAGTAAAATCACTAAAAGGGAAGGAGAAAACTTGAAAGAGGTTCCTCCTGGCGCTCAGGTACGGGAACCCCAATACTCCCCCAGTCCTCAAAGAGAGACCTGGAGAAGGAGACTTGCTGAAGCAAAGCCACAGGGTCTCTGAGGTTTCCCTGGCCCCTCGCCCCTGTCCTGCCTGGCTGATGTCAGCATGTCTCTGTGAGGTCACCACCTCCCCACCACCTTTGGCCAATAGTCTGAGGTCCTGCCAAAGGCCTTTGTGATGTCACTGCCTGTCACGGACTCACAGATCGTGCCCACTCTTGGCCCCGTGCGGTGCATGGGGGGTGCCCCTTTCAGTGCGACAGCTCTTCTCGGGGGTCCACTCTCTCTCGGGGTCAGGCCCCTCCACCTCCTGGAGCTGCCCCTCTCTGAGCCTTAGCACGTCTGTCTCTCGCCATGGGCCCCTCAGGGAGTCCACGTGCTCTGGACCCCCTGGACCTCCTCACCCCCAAAGGGGTTGATGCCCCCTGTTCTCTAGCCCAGAGCGACTCTCAGCCAGCGTAACACAGGAGGGTTTATTGAGAGTTGAACACAGCACAGGAAACTCTCAGGGCCTCAGGCCTGGCCTCTCACAATAACAGCACATCCCAGTCCCCTGCAGCCAGGTGGGCTCTGCCTGCTTCCTCGCCAGCCCCAAGCCCCCCGCTTCCCAGCTAGGCCTCCGATATCTCCGGCCCCAAGCCCCACCGCTGTCCATTGTCTTTTCTCCAGGTAAACAGGGTTGCCTGGGCCTCCTCTCCTCTCCGCCCTCCTCTGGCTGGAACAGGTTGGTCACGGGGTCCTCTCCCCGCAGCCCATTGTCCTCCCACTGGCCAGAACCACCTGTGACTCCTGAGCTGGGTCTCCGGGTCACCAGGTCACCAGTCGCTGGGGTCTCCATCCTCCAGGCCATCAGCCGGGTCCCAAGTCCTCTCCGGTCTTCTGTAGCAACAAACTCCCTTTCCCCTCACCTCGTTAAACCAGTAACACCTGGGAACACTGAGTCCCACTCCCTATGCATGCAAACCACTGGAAAACACAGCAAACCCTAAGAAAATCCCCCACTTCGTCACAGAGCCCAGCACCTCTCCTCCTCTGGGCACCTAGAGCAGAGGCGGCTGGTGCTGATGGCTCCAAGGGAAGGCTTAAAAGCCACAGAACAATTGAGGTCAGGGCTAGAGGAGGGCAGGACCATGCCTAGGTGTGGCCTTCAGACAGGCACAAAAGCACCCAGCCAGGCTGCTCCCTGCCATGCCAAACACCCACTGAAGGCCACCCGCAGACAAGCATGCGGGGCGGCTGCTGATGCTCTGTGGCCATTATCGAAGACAGTAGGAAAGCAGGGCCAGCCCCCCTGGTGGGGCCTCTTACCGTTCCCACTCAAGGTGCTCGCTTTTGCCGTGGGGCAGGAGATTTTACCCCAAGAGGCTTTTCCCCAGCTGGCGAGAAGCAGAGAAACACCCAGGCTCCCAAGGCGCTATGTAGCAACCCCCCTCAAGCACAGGGACAGATGCACATTTGGAAGAGGGAAACTGCTCTACACTCCTAGCCCGGCAGCCGCCCATTTTCTTTGGCAAGTCAGGAATGGCAAAGGCGAGACTGGAAGCACCTGGGGCTCATGCCCCAGCCTTTGTGACGCCCACCCCCCAACTCCTTCCCGGGGCTCTAGCTGAAGCCAGAGCATTGGCCTGAGCAGCCAAGAAGAGGTTCAGGCCCTGAAGGGAGCAGGACTTTCAGCACAAAGGTAACAACTGACAATCACAACCACGAAGGGACTCAAACCCTCAATTGTCTAATCTAAAGTCAGACGCCTTATCCATTAGGCCACATGGTAAAAGTCCTCTAGATACTTCTTTGGAAAAGGCAGACACTGATGCGTCCGACGAAGTGGGGATTCCCCCACGAAAGCTCATGCTCCAGTACGTCTGTTAGTCTATAAGGTGCCACAGGACTCTTTGCTGCTTTTGCAGACACTGTGTTTCTCAGGTCAGCTACTGAGGGGGGCCGAGACTCTCTGGGCACAAGAAGTGGAGTTCCCAGCGACACGTGAGACTTAATTGTCTGGAGCCAGGTGCAGGGCTTTGGCAGGGAGGCTCGGGCATGGGGCTGGAGTGCAGCGGATGGACCGGCTGTCTAGGTGGGGAGATTTAGTCTCACCGAGGAGGAATCCTGATGATAGGCAGTGGCCAGGGCCGGTGCAACCACTAGGCGAACTAGTCGGCCGTCCAGGGTGCCAAGTGGTTGGGGGCACCAAAATCGCACTCAGGGAGGCAGTGGAGTGGAGGTGAGCTGGGGCAGGGGCTGGGAGGTTTGGGGAGGGCTGCCTGCAGCAAGCAATGGGGCGTGCAGGGGAACCACTCCTGTCCCAGCTCACCTCTGCTCCGTCTTCTGCCCTGAGCACGCCGCCCCGCTCTAATTCTCCTCCCTTCCAGGCTTGCGGCACTAAACAGCTGATTGGCACCGCAAGCCTGGGAGGCGGAGAAGTGGAGCGGTGCCGGCGAGCTCAGGGGAGAAGGCGGAGTGGAGGTGAGCTGGGGTGGGGAGCTGCTGCAGGGGGGCTGCCCGGCTCTTCCCCATGGCCCCAGCCCCGCCCCCCGCCCTGCACTCCCGGCATGGGAAGTGGGGTGGCCCCGCCCCCGCCTGGTGCACTTCCCTGGCTCCCAGGCACCCCGCCGGCGAGTGCTGTGGGCGGTTCCCCTCCCCTCAAGCTTGAGAGCCAGGGGAGCAGAGCAGGCTGGAGCCCCAGGCCTCCATGGGGGCAAGCAGAGGGGGGGCTGGTCCCAGGCCTCCGTGGGGGATGGGGGGCTGGCTACCTCCTGCGGGAAGTGGAGTTACCCGGCCCCAGCCTGCTCTGCTCCCCTGGCTCTCAGGCTTGTGTTGGTGTTGGCTAGATTTGTGCGGGTGTTTGTGTATATTAGCAATTGTGTGTGTGTGTGTCAGGATTCATGCATGTGTCTGTGTATGTTTGCAATTGTGTGTGTGTGTATGCGCTCTGCCGCCCTCTGCCGGCACGACAACTATTTCTCTGTATGTCGCAGCCCCATACCGTCGACCCCAGTGGAGATTTCCCCATCTTACAAGGGCTGGCTGGCCTGACCCTTCTCCCCTCTGCGGAATGTGGCGGGGGCTGCAGCTCTCCCCCTGTGGGGCAGGAGTGCCACGGTGTGGGGTACTGGTCTCCAATGCACCAGGAGAGTAGCTCAGTTGAGGCAGGGCAGGGCGTGTGGTGTCCGTTCTGCGTTGCCTGGTGCTGGGCCATTGCACAATCCCCAGCCACGCTGCACAGTGCACCCCAAGAGGGGACAAGGGGTCCAAGCACATGATCCTGCATGAGGGCATCATTCTCATTGGTAGCCATCCAGTGGCAGTGAGTTCCGCAGGCCTTGGCACATGCTGTGTGGGGCAGGAGGTCCTTGTATTGGGAGCTGTGGGAGTGAACTGCGTGCAGTTGTATCTCTGAGCACGATTGTGAATATTATGGTGTGTGGGGGGTGATTGTGAGTGTGGCTGGGGGCGGTGATTGTTGCTCTCTTTGGGGGTTGGGCTAGCATGTCCCTCTGGGTGTGTGGTGTCTGAGTGTTCTTGCGATTGTGTGAGTCTCTTTGTGCGTCAGAGTGTGTGTGTGTGTGTGTGTGACTTGCTGCAGAATACAAAATCCTGCAAAGCCATTTCCTAGTGGTTAGCCCAGCAACACACTGATACAAACAGTGTCACAGATGCACACACACACAGAGTAGGGCTCAGCTCCACCAGCAGGGGCAGCAGGGACACACACGTCTCTCCTGGGCCAGCTTGGACAATTTCCCATCACGACCCGGCACAGTGCTGGTGCCCCCACACGGGGGTGGGCAGTGACTGGGCAGGGGGGGCAGATGTGCCGGATCTGTAAAAGCAGCAAAGAGTCCTGTGGCTCCTTATAGAATAACAGCCGTGTGGGAGCATGAGCTTTCGTGGGTGAATCCCCACTTCGTCGGATGGATTCAGAAGGAAGCACTTTGGGAAAATCAGTCAAGGCCCTTAGCTGAGCTGAGACACAGACCCAGTGACCCCTGCACCACCCTGGCAGGGCAGTGGGGTTGAGTGGTCAGAGCAGGGAGGGGGCTGGGCACCAGGACCCCTGGGTTCTATCCCTGGCTCTGGGGGTGGAGTGAACTGGGATCCAGGACTCCTGGGTTCCATAGGGGAAACTGTTTTTCCCTGTGCTTCCTTCCCTAGTGATCCCAGCCCAGCCCCCTAGTGGAGACTGAGCACAAGTGGGGGGAGTTGTTCTCCCACTTTGGACTTATGATTCAAACCCCTCCCCCAGGGGCTGTGATATCAAGAAATCTGCCCCCCACCCCCAACACAGAGAAAACTGGTGGAATTCTGTCCACACGCAGAGAATTTTCTCCGCCGGGCTCCTTCGGTTCATCTCGCTGCTCTCCCTACTGCCGCCAGACACTGCTCATCTGCATAACCCCGCCCATGGACACATGACACCTTCTGTCCTGCTGGTTTCAAGTGAGTGAGTTGCCCTCGGGGAGTGAGCAGGTCCCAGCACGTCACAGCCCCAGCCAGGGCCGGCTCCAGGCACCAGCTCAGCAAGCAGGTGCTTGGGGCAGCCCAGGGGAAGGGGCGGCATGTCGGAGTCTTTGGCAGCAATTCGGCAGTGGGTCCCTCTTGGAGGGAAGGACCTGCCACTGAATTGCTGCTGAAGAAGAAAGTGGTGCAGTGGAGCTGCCGCCGATTGTGATCACAGATTTTTTTTTTCCTGCCGCTTGGGGCGGCAAAAACCCTGGAGCCGGCCCTGGCCCCAGCACACGGCACAGCCCCAGCACACGTCATAGCACGTCACAGCCTGGGGCAGGGAGATATTGGGGAAGGGGATGAGGGGAGAGACCCAGCCCCATAGACCCATAGGGGCAGCGGGATATGGGGGGGCAGGAGAGGGGATGGCGGGGGAGAGACCCATCTCCATAGACCCCCAGAGGCAGGAACTGAGGGGAGAAGGGGGGAGGGAGGGATCCAGCCCTATAGACCTGTAGGGGCAGGGAGATATTGGGGGCAGGAGGGGAGAAGGGGGGTTGGCAGAGACCCAGCCCGGGGTGCAGGGGAAATGGGGTGGTTTGGAAGGAACTGGGGAGGAGAAGAGACACATGGCAGGACAGGGAAACCGACTCACTCCGAATACATGCAGAGCAGGGCAGGGCGGAGGCAGATCATGCTGGTCCCAGGGTAATTTCGGGGGGTTCTGATTCCCCACTCAGCTGGGGGGCTCACCTCTGGGCTGAGGAGGATGCAGGGGCTGTGTGTGTGTGTCAGGCTGGGGGAGCTGCCTGGGCAGAGGTGCTGGAACTGGGGGTGCTGAGCCATGTAAATTATCCCGATCTAAACGCCATTGTAGAGAACACTATGTTGGCACACCGCTTCCTGGCAGCCAGAGACTGTGCTTTCTACACCTGCTCCTGTGGATGTGACCTCTCTCCTGATCGCTAAGGAAAGGAGCCTTTCCAGGAAATGGCCACAGCTTCTGGGAATCCGCATGTGGCTGTAAACAGAATTTGGCTCCTGGAACACAAGGCAACTTAAAAGCTGAGCACGCAGACAGGGGCTTGAACCCTGGCCCCTCAGGTTAAAAGCCTGATGCTCTACCAACTGAGCGACCTGGGCTTGTTAAGAGCATCTTCACCGTTCACCACAGGAGTGAGCAGGCAGGCAAAAGAGAGGCAAAAGAAAGTCCCCAGAACTCCTCCTCTTTCTGCACAGCCACTGCCTGTCAGCAGGATTCCTCCTCCTCCTCCCTCCTGTGCCTCAGTGCGACTAAATCTCCACAGCTAGACAGCCGGTCCGTCCGCTGCACCCCAATCCCCCATGCCTGAGCCTCCCTGTCAAATCCCTGCACCTGGCCCCGTATAATTAAGTCTCACATCTCACTGGGAACTCGACTTCTTGTGCCAGAGAGTCTCGCCCCCCCTCAATAGGTGACCCAAGAAACACAGGCCTGGTCTACACTAGGCGTTTAAATCGGTTTTACGAGCGTAAAACTGATTTAACGCCACAACCGTCCACACTAGGAGGCACCTTATATCGATTTTAATGGCTCTTTAAATCGGTTTCTGTACTCCTGCCCGACGAGAGGAGTAGCGCTAATATCGGTATTAACATATCGGAATAGGGTTAGTGTGGCCGCAATCGACGGTATTGGCCTCCGGGAGCTATCCCACAGTGCACCACTGACCGCTCTGGACAGCATTCTCAACTCGGATGCACTGGCCAGGTAGACAGGAAAAGCCCCGAACTTTTGAAATTCATTTCCTGCTTCGACAGCGTGGAGAGCTCATCATCACAGGTGACCACGCACAGCTCATCAGCACAGTTAACAATGCAGTCTCCTGAGAATCGAAAAAGAGCCCCAGCATGGACCGCTCAGGAGGTACTGGATCTGATCGCTATATGGGGAGATGATTCAGTGCTAACAGAACTGCGTTCCAAAAGACGAAATGAAAAAGTATTTGAAAGAATTTCTAAGGCTATGACGGCTAAAGGCCACAGCAGGGACTCCGTGCAGTGCAGAGTGAAAGTTAAGGAGCTCAGACAAGCCTACCAGAAAACCAAAGAAGCAAACGGAAGGTCCGGGCAGGTCGAAAACATGCCGCTTCTATGATGAGCTGCATGCAATTTTAGGGGGCTGCGCCACAAGTACCCCACCCCTGACCGTGGATTCCGAGGTGGGGGTTGTAATCTCTGCCATGTCTGAGGATTATGCAGATGGGGAAGATGAAGAGGAAGAAGAAGAGGAAGACCTCGCAGAGAGCACACAGCACTCCGTGAACCCCAGCAGCCAGGAGCTTTTTATCACTCTGACGGAATTACCCTGCTCCCAGCCCTCACAATCAACTATTCCAGAGAATGACGCCCTGGAAGGGAGCTCTGGTGAGTGTACCTTTGCAAATAGCAAACAGTGTTTTTTAAGCAAGCCTTTTTTAATGATTGATTTGCCCAGAGGACTTGGGATGCATTCGCAGACAGTATAGTTACTTAGAAAAGTTTGTTATCATTTCCGTGGATTGAGTGGAAATCCTCCAGGGACATCTCGATGAAGCGCTCCTGTAGGTACTCCAGAAGCCTTTGCAGAAGGTTTCTGGGCAAGGCATCCTTGTTCCGCCCACCATGGTAGGACACTTTACCATGCCATGCATGTAGCAAGTAATCAGGTATCATTGCGTGGCAAAGCATCGCAGCGTATGGTCCCGGGGACTGCTGGCATTCAAGAAGCATCCGCTCTTTATCTTGTTCTGTTATCCTCAGCAAAGTGATATCGTTCAGGATAACCTGGTTAAAAATCAGGAATTTAAGTAAGGGGGGTGGCCATTTTTCTACTGGTTTCGTGGAATGCAGCAGCTTAAAAAAAACACTTTCCTGCACGTAGCGAAGCGGGGGGAGGGGAGGAGTGAAATGCCGATGATCTTTTCTGTTTGGTCACCGGTGGTGGGGAGGGGGAAGGTTGTTGATTAGCAGGAGCTAGCGTGGTATTAGCCATGCGTTGGGGGGGAGGGGTAAATCACTGAGACAGTGGCTTACCATGGCCGCATGCAAGCTGAATTCTGATGCCTGGACCTGATGTGTCTGTGAGATCTGTAAACCCAGAGCTGCAAGCGGTCACTATTAAGATGAGAAATGCGACCTTGTAGGGAAATCACATGTGCTAGGTGAATAGTGATGTTCACTGTGAAACAGTATAACCATTGTTCTGTAAAATGTATCTTTCTAAATATTTATCTCCCTCATGCAGCTGCAAATTTTTCAAGCGTCCCTCCTCCATCCCAAAGGCTAGCACAGATAAGGCGGAGGAAAAAGAAGACGCGAGATGAGATGTTCTCGGATATTATGGAAGTTACACGCAATGAAAGAGCTCATCTGAATGAGTGGAAGGACGTGGTTTCAAATTGCAGGAAAGAGGCCAGTGAACGTGAGGACAGGAGGGATGAACGTGAGGACAGGAGGGACAACCGAGATGAGAGGTGGCGGCAGGAAGACCGGCAGGAAAATCAGCGGTGGCGGCAGGAAGATCAGTGGTGGCGGGATGCAACTCTGGGGCTGCTGCGTGATCAAACTGACATGCTCCGCGTCTTGTGGAGCTTCAGGAACGGCAGCAGGATCACAGAGTGCCGCTGCAGCCCCTGTATAACCACCCTCCCCTCACCATGTTCCTTAGCCTCCTCACCCAGACGTGTAAGAACGCGTGGGGAGGCTCTGCACCCGCCCACTCCACCCCGTGGACAGCCCAACCAGAAGGATGCCGTTACTCTGAATTTTTTTAATGGCCTTCTCCATCCCTCCTTTCCTCCTCCCAAAGCACACCCTTACTTCTCTCCTCTTTTATAATGAATCAATAAAGAATTCATGCTTTTAAATGAGAGTGACTTTATTTGCATAAGTAAGCTGTACTCGAAGGGGGAGGGGGAGTTGCTTACAGGGACTGAGTCAATCAAGGGGGTTGGGTGTTCATCAACAAACACAGCAGTCACACTGTACCTTGGCCATTGATGAAGCTCGTTTTCAAAGCTTCTCTGATGCGCACCGCTTCCTGGTGTGCTCTTCTAATCTCCCTGGTGTCTGGCTGTGCGTAATCAGCGGCCAGGTGATTTGCCTCAGCCTCCCACCCCGCCATAAAGGTCTCCCCCTTACTCTCACAGAGATTGTGGAGAATACAGCAAGCAGCAATAACATAGGGGACATTGGTTTGGCTGAGGTCTGAGCGAGTCAGTAATGTGCGCCAGCGCGCCTTTAAACGGCCAAATGCACATTCCACCACCATTCTGCACTTGCTCAGCCTGTAATTGAACAGATCCTGACCACTGTCCAGGCTGCCTGTGTATGGCTTCATGAGCCATGGCATCAAGGGGTAGGCTGGGTCCCCCAGGATAACGACAGGCATTTCAACATCCCCAACTGTTATTTTCTAGTCTGGGAAGTAAGTCCCTTGCTGCAGCCCTTTAAACAGAGTAGTGCTTCTGAATACGCGAGCGTCATGAACCCTCCCTGGCCATCCCGCGTGGATGTTTGTGAAACGTCCCTTGTGATCCACCAGTGCTTGCAGCACCATTGAAAAGTACCCCTTCCGGTTTACGTACTGGGTGCCCTGGTGCTGCGGTGCCAAGATAGGGATATGGGTTCCATCTATCGCCCCCCCACAGTTAGGGAATCCCATTGCAGCAAAGCCATCCACTATGGCCTGCACGTTTCCCAGAGTCACAACCTTTCGTAGCAGCAGCTTAGTGATTGCTTTGGCTACTTGCATCACAGCAGCCCCCACAGTAGATTTTCCAACTCCAAATTGATTCCCGACTGACCGGTAGCTGTCTGGCGTTGCAAGCTTCCACAGGGCTATCGCCACTCGCTTCTCTACTGTGAGGGCTGCTCTCATCTTGGTATTATGGCGTTTCAGGGCAGGGGCAAGCAAGTCACAAAGTTCCATGAAAGTGCCCTTACGCATGCGAAAGTTTCGCAGCCACTGGGAATCGTCCCACACCTGCAACACAATGCGGTCCCACCAGTCAGTGCTTGTTTCCTGGGCCCAAAATCGGCGTTCAATGGATAGAATCTGCCCCATTACCATCAGGATCTCCAAAGCGCCGGGGCCCACGGTTTGAGATAATTCTGTGTCCACGTCCTCATCACTGTCATCGCCGCGCTGCCGTATCCGCCTCTTACTCGCCTCGGTTCGAAGGTCCTGGTTCAGCATATACTGCACGAGAGTGCGCGAGGTGTTTAAAACATCCACGATTGCGGTATGGAGCTGAGCAGGGTCCATGCTTGCTGTGCTATGGCGTCTGCACGGTTCACCAAGCAAAAAAGGCGCGAAACGGTTGTCTGCCGCTGTCAGGGAGGGAGGGAGGGGTGAGGCTGTACCCAGAACCACCCGCGAAAATGATTTTTGCCCCATCAGGCACTGGGATCTCAACCCGGAAATGCCAAGGGGTGGGGGAGGCTGTGGGAACTATGGGATAGCTACGGGATAGCTACCCACAGTGCAACGCTCCAGAAATCGACGCTAGCCTCGGACCATGGATGCACACCACCGATTTAATGTGTTTAGTGTGGCCGCGCGCACTCGATTTTATAAAATCTGTTTTACAAAACCGGTTTATGCAAATTCAGAATAGTCCCGTAGTGTAGACGTACCCACAGTGTCCACCTTTTCCAAAGAAGTGCATGAAGTAGGCGCCCGCGTGGCTTAACGGATAAGGTGCCTGACTTTGAATCAAGAACTTGAGGGGTCAAGTCCCTTTGTGGTTGTGTTGATGCAGTTTTACCTTCATGCTGAAAGTCCTGCTCCTTTCAAATCTGGAACCTCTTCTTGGCCGCTCAGGCCAATGCTCTGCCTTCAGAGTCCTGAGTGCTGCCCTTTACACCATGGGACCAGCTTGTATTGGTCTCTCGGGACATTGGAGACTCTCACAGGGCTGGCTTGTGTAAGGGACTGTTGGCCCTTTACTAAAACTTAGTGGGGTTTGGTTGGCTAGTTCCCAGTCCCAATAGAAGGGGGAAGGGCCAATGGGAAATCAGGACCCTGAGACTGACAGGCCCCTGGGGCAATGGTCACCAACGGGTAGGGAACAACCAACAGGTAGGGAACAAGTGAGAATTTGTTAATGGAGAAAAATTCCTGGTGAAAATTGGCAAAGCTGTGCAGATTTTGAAAAGTTCCAGTGAATTTACACATGAAGATACAAACAGAGAGACAAACACGCACACAGAGAATGAGAAAATCACACACTGCACAGGCCCACACAGACATAACAAAAACCAAACCCACACAGCACACAGAGCCATATACACAAAAAGGAAAACCTCACAAAATATAGAAAGAACAAATCCACACCAAAAATACAGCAAAAGCCCACAACAGGAAACACAAAACCCACATATCAAAAGAATACAAAGCAAAAAACAATATTAATGCAAAAATCATACACACATCCATGCACACAGAACTATGCAAGACATCCACCAAAATCACACAGGACCCACATGCACATCAACGTGACAGATGAAAACCACACCAGCATACAGCAAGCCAGGCAGGGTTTGAGTCTCACAGCGAAGTGGGTGAGCACACAGGTGGTTTGGGGAGCAAAGACTGAGAGGGAGTCAGGGGCAGTGCTCTGGGCTCTGCCTGACCCCTCCTGACACAGGCAGCTGGTGGAGGGCAGAGCCTGGTAGATCTGTGGAATCTGCCCTGCTCTCTGTAAAGCAAGGGGACCTCAGTGTCTTCTGAGCAGGAATTGTATTTTCTGCAGGGCAAACTGATTGGCAGAAGCCATTTGCTTAAAGGAAACTAGGGCTGCAGGTGAGGTTTGAACTCACAACCTCAGCATCACTCCACTCAGCACTGCTCTGTAAGTACTGGGCACTAACCCATTGCACCACTGGGCCCTGCTTTCAGGAGCTTGTCTCCATGTTTCATGGCTGGATTAGAGGAGTGGGGGGGTTGCATTAGCTAATACAAATCCATATGAAAGGCTGCAGAATGGCAGCAGCAGAGGTGGGGAGCCTCCTTCCATGTGAAAGAGCTGGTTCCCCCTTCCGTTGCTCAGGGGAAGGTTGGTGCTTTGAGCCCACCTGGTGCTGGAGCATCTGATGGGTGAGATTAACGGGACTCAGGGAGGGGAAGGAAAGGGAGGGGAAGTCTTTCCTATCCCTGCCTAGCTCCACTGGTCTCCTGTGGCCCTTTCGGCTCCCTGCTCCCCTGTTGGGGAGATGCAGAGACAAGCCCCATCGGGTGAGTCACCGAGAGGCTGTGTCCCTTGGGGTGTTGGGGGGTTGGTTGGATGGGGCTCAAGGGGAGAAGGTTGTGTGTGACAGTGCGTGGGGGAGGGGGAGGGTGTGTTCCTTAGGATAGAAACAGAGGTGAAAGTAAGCTGGTACAAGCTGGTACGGCATAGCGGCAAGAGCCAATACGCCGTGCCGGACTGCACCGGCTTTTGCTGTGGGGATTGAAAGGGCTCTAGGCTCCCCGCCACAGCTGGCAGCCCAGAGCCCTTTAAACCCCCCACCCACGGCTCCGGCGGCCAGGCTGGGGCCGGATTTAAAGGGCTCTGGGCTGCTGCGGCTGCGGTCAGCCCAGAGCCCTTTGAATCCCGGCCGCGGCTCTGGTGGCTGGGCTGGGGCCAGAATTTAAAGGGCTACCTCTGCAGCTGGGAGGCCCTGGTTCATGTAAAGGCCCTTGGTCTCCCAGCCACAGCTGGTACTCCAGGGCCTTTAAATCTTGAGAGGCCACGCCCCCTTCCAGATGAGGCCACGCCCCTTCTGGATGAGGCCACGCCCCCTCGGGACTCCGGCAGTACCGGTAAGTCCTGTAAGTTACTTTCACCCCTGGATATAAATGATGGAAAACACAGGGGTAGTGACAGTGAAGCCCCGTGTCTGAGTGTTATGACTATGTGTGGTGTTGCCATTCACCTTCTCCTCCTATGGTCTCAGCTTTCATTGAATCCAGCATTTTTTCTCCTGTCATCATCCCAGAGGTGTCCCACATGCCTCAGCTACCGAGTGTCCCTCTTAGAGACGCTGAGGACTGGAACTGATTTCAGCTGCTGGGCAGCTCTGCTAGGTCTTTATTCATTTGCATAGGAAAATAGTGTTTAAATTCATTTCAAGCCCCCCTCAACTTCAGCGAACTCCTGAACATACTGGAGATGGGTGTGGAAATCGATTTTCATTTGAAAAAGTTTCTTTAAGGGACTCATTTGGAGTGGAACTAGAAACCCATTACCCTCCAGGGAAACATTCACCCACTGAGCTATACTCTCAACAGAGAACATCCTGTATAGCCCAGAGCAGGAACAGTTTTTAACCTGGGGGTTAGTAAACTTTATCTCTATACAAACACCACAGCTTACAAAGTCCCCACCCCCGCTCTGTGTCACCAGAGCACAACAACTCTCCTTGGAGCACACACAGCTCCCCAGCTCCCTGCCCGTCAGTCTCTCCAGCATTGCTCCAATCCCTTAAAGCAGGGTCTCAACCTCAATTTACCTTAGGGCCAGGGCCAGTCCTCCAATCCTCCCAGTGGGCCAATAATGTCACTCATACCGCCCAGAACCAGCCCCCCAAAACTCCACCCCCCACCTACCTAAGGCTCTGGGAGGGAGTTTGGGTGAGGGGAGGAGGTCTAGGGTGCAGGCCCTGGGCTGGGGCTGGGGATTGGGGTGCAGGAGGGGTGCAGCCTCTGGGGAGTTTGGGTGCAGAAGGGGTGAGAGGCTGGTCTCTGGAAGGGAGTGTGGGTGGGGGTGGGGTTCTGGGGTGCAGGCTCTGGGATGGAGTTTGCAGCACCGTAACATGGGCGAGGAGAGTGAGGCACTTGCCTCGGATGCAGAAAGTGGAGACCACGATCAGAGGCGCTTCCACTGCCACTTCTTCGGCGGCAGTTCGTCAGTGGGTCCTTCTCTCCGAGAGGGACTCAGGGACCCACTGCTGAATTGCCACCGAAGGATGAATGAAGCGGCGGTGGCAATTCAGTGGCAGGTCCTTCCTCCGACAGGGATCAAGGCCCCGCACCCCAAGAGCCGTGAGCGGGCCCTTGCCTCGGGCACCACCCTCCGTTGTAGGGCGCTGGGAGTTTGGGTGCTGGGTGCAGGCTCTGGGCTGGGGCAGGGAGTAGGGGGAACAGGAGGAGGGGTGGGGGGCTGGCTCTGGGAGGGAGATTAGGGTGGGCAGGAGGGGGTGTGTGGAGGGAGAGGGTGCAGGCTGTGGGAGGGAGTTGGGGGCAGGTGTGTGTGGACCGGGCTGCAGGCTCTGGGAGGGAGTTTGCAGGGAGGAGGGGGTATGTGGGGAGGGGGTGGCGGTGCAGGCTCTGGGAGGGAGTCAGGCGCTTACCTGGGTCTCCAAGGTGGGGTGGGCTGGGGGGCCTCAACGTTCTGCGGCCCCGGGCATCACCCCGCAGTGTCCCATTGGCTGCAGGGGCTCGGGTGGGGGCAGCGCATGGAGGCCCAGCCCCACCCTGCCCTGCCATGGGGAGGGGCCGACAGCCACTGGAGCGAGCAGGCAGATGCTGCTCAGCTCCGCTGCACTGCTGGGGCCCCTGGGGAGGAGCGCCTGGAGGCAGCAGGTGGGGCCAAGGGAGAGATCCGGTCCCCAAACTGCTGGAGCCCCACGGGCGAGATCTGGGGATCAGGACTGCCAGCCAGCCAAACACCTTTAAGAGGAGGCGTCCTCTCCTGTCAAAAACTGATCTTCCTCCTTCAGTTCAGTGACAGCCTGAATTGTTCCTTATCCCGGCAGAGCCAGAGGATTGAAAGCAGCAACATCAACCCCCTGTGTAGCTCGCAGGAATGGACATAAACACTCCCTGGTGTCTGAGGAGATGTTCAGCTTTGCCCTTGGTCAACTACAAGGCCAAAGGGAAAGGAGGTGGCACCAAACACAGGTACAAGTACTAACAACAGTGGCTGCCTTTTAGCCATAGATTTTAATCGGGGCAATAAGTTGAAACAAACCCCTGTTAAATCGAGGGCCGCCCAGAGGATTCCGGGGGTCCAGGGTCTTCGGTGGCGGGGGCCCCGCTTGGCGGTAAGTTAGCGGCGGAGAGTCCTTCCGCCGGGACCCGCTGCCAAAGTGCCCCAAAGACCCACAGCGGGGCCCCACAGCCGCCGAATTACGCCGAGCGGACCCGCCCCAGTGCAGCCCCACCACGGGCCTTTGGGGCACTTCAGTGGCGGGTCCCGAACAGAAGGACCCCCGCCGAAAAGACCCGGCTGCACTCCGCGGCAGGTTCCGCCGGCGGTAATTCGGTGGTGGTGGGGGTGTCCTTCTGTCCCAGAGAGGAAGGACCCTGGCAGGCAAAGACCGGGAGCGAAGAAGCTCTGGGGCCTGGTCCATGAGAGTTTTCCGGGCCCCGGAGCGAGTGAAGGACCCTGCTCCAGGGGCCCCGAAACTCTCGTGGCGGCCCCTGCTGGGCCTGGGGCAATTGCCCCATTTGCCCCCTCTGGGCGGGCCTGCATACAGGAGGCCTGTGATATGCAGGGGGTCAGATTAGATGCTCTAATGGTCTCTTCTGGCCATAAAGTCGACTAATTTCTGAAAAACTGAGTGTAGCATTGGGAGCAGCAGCGTCTGATGTTTTCCTGTCTAGCCGGCTTGCTTCATAGAAAGAATGCTCCTTCAGTGGGGTGATCCACAGGAGTAGCTCAAACCTCCAGAGTGCCTGGCCAGGGCAGGACATTAGCCCAGCAAGGGAGGGTGTGGCAGTGGGGCCAGGATTTCATCCCATGATATCAAAATTCATCTTAGTAAAAGTATCAATGAATCAGTTTGCAGGATTTATATCAAGCATCCTAAAGTAGTTTACATATTGCTCTAATTAAGAGATCATCTCTCTGCTGGAGAATGTTATCTTAGTGGTCTCCCGCTGCCGAAGCATTTATGGAAAAAATGTTGACGTGTGATATTTATTTTCAAAACCTAAGGCTTTGATCCTCTCTCAACGTTCTGTTACGATGACTTTGTTTCTGTTCAAATTATCAGAATATATATCTAATAATTTTCTCAGCTGAATGTTGAAGCAGTAAAGTAACAGATGTTTCCCAAACAGTTATTGACCTGAAGCATCGTGATTCGTTTAGAACAACTTATTGTTTGATTCAGCCAGTCAGATCAGTTCAGTTTATCCATAAAAACACATCCAGAGAAAGTTGACAATGGTGATGGAGAGAGGGTGGGTGAGAGGGGCTGAGCTGTTGTCTTAAATACTCTTTATGCATCTGATTAATTAGCACAGATTTAATTGAATATACATCTAGTTTAAAATTGGAAGAACTTTCCTACTTACTCTCTACTTTCTCTTCATGTAAATTCAAGCATTGCACTATGCAAACTTGGGACAGCTATAATGTTAAAGAACCTGAATCTCTAAACAGGACTCAGGGAGGACATTCGGATAAAAATCCCAGCACCTTCCCTCTTCTGACATTTGGGGAAGAGGAGTTCTCTGGGCTTCTCCCCAGGGCATCGCCCTGATCCCACCCCCCTATATTTCATATTTACTGCTGATTGATAGATTTAACCCTCCAGTTGGTTTGGTGGCTTTAGCTGGTTTTGTCAAGCTCTGTTATTGTCTCTCATTCCTTCATCAGCACAGGAAATACAATGAATCAGCCTGGCTGATTCTCCTCTGTGTGTCTTTAAAAATACAGGGAATTTAAAAGACACTATTATTGTTTATTTTTTGTTTGCACAGGTTCCATTCTGGGAGCTATGTATACAAGTCATTGTTAAACCTCAGGAACATCTGAGTTCAACTCCTTTAAAATAATGTTTGAACTATAAAGAAAATTAAACAGTGATTTCTTTTGAAATGTCAAGCTATTTTGCCCTTTTTCTAAAAAAATTCTCCGTGTCAACTAAGTCCTTGGATTGTTTGAAAACAAAATGTATTTTTGCATGGGGAAAATTTTATGTTCAATACCCACATGAGTGACTAGTGGGTGCTGGGAATCCTGCAAGGGGGGACACAAGGAAGCACTGTCCCTCCTCAGTATGCAAAATGGGAAAAGATCAATGGCTGGAGTAGCTTCCACTGCTCTAATACCCTATTAAAGTCAATGATTTAGGTACATAACTATAGGCACTCAAGTATGGAAATTTTGGCCTATGTGATTTGACCAGGGCCACAGTGGGAGCCAGTGTCAATGCTAGGATTAGTCCTTTGTTCTCATCCCTGAGCCCACTACATACTATATTGCCTCTTTTATTTGTCTGCCCCTTTGTGGTCAAACGTCATGCTGGATGCTCAGCAGAAGAACTTGTGATGGTCCTAGTGTATCAACGGTAGCCTGAGTGGTGCTGCTCACTCCAGCTGCAAAATGATCTGGGGCCTTCCCAAAATCAAAGAGCTTCTGGCTGTGATTTGTCAGTCCTCAAAGGCCAGCCAGGTGACTGCAAACAGCTTACAATCATTAGGAAAATTAGTATCAAGATTCCAACTCTAGCAGTCAGACAACATTGGTTCAATTTACAAGAGATTACTTTTTATATTCCTTGGTTCCCCCCAAATTAGGAAGGGCCTGTGACCACAGGTCCTGCAGGGTACAAAGGGCAGGTCTACATCCCTTTTCTCTTTGTGCATAGTCCTGCCTGCTACCTTTTCAGTTTCAGTTCTGCTACCACAGTACTGATCAGCACATAAGAATAGGAAAGGGCACACACACACTCCCCTCCTGGTGTTGGGAGGGGAACACAGGAATGTTATGTGCTCTTATTCAGCACATAAGAATGTTATGGCACATAGGAATGTTATGGAATAACATAGGAATGCCTTAGGGCACATAGGAAAGGGCACGCTGGTAGCACACGGCCAGGCGGACCAGTGTGCCTCTGCCTCCCAACGGGGCTGCGCACCTGTGTCTGTCTGTCTCCCCCCCAGCTCCACCAACGTGGCCTGATAGTTCACGCTTGCGATCTGGTCACCCTCCCCCTCCGTCCATCCTTCACTCCCTTCCCTGCGTCTCTCCATCCTTGTCCTCTGTCCCGTCCCGTCCGCTCTGTCCATCCGTCCCTGCCCCCTTCGTCCCCTCCGTCCCGTCCCTGCAGCCCCCCAGCCCTGTCCTCTGTCCCGTCCCCTGTCTCCATCCGTCCCTGCCCCCTCCGTCCCCTCCGTCCCGTCCCTGCACCCCCCAGCCCCGCCCAGCCAGCTGCTTTGTTTGCGTCACGGCCCATCCCTTCCCCCTTTCCCTCCCCCACGTGTGCGGAGAACGTTTGTTTTGGTGGTTGCCGCGGTGACGGTGGGCGGAGCCCGGGTGACCACGCTGGTTGGGCGGGGGGCAGAGGGCGGTGACGTCACAAGTGGGGCGGCCCGGTCGCGCGGCGTGACAGTTCCCAACGGACAGTGTCAGCGCTCTGCGCGCGAGCCCCGCCCGCGAGGACACCCCCCCCTCCACCCCCCGCGCACCAGCTCGCAGCAGCAGCGGCTCCCCCCGGCAGCGGCGCGAGCAGGGAATCCCCGGGAACCGTCTCGCGCCGCCCCCTCCTGCTGCTCCTGCTGCTGCTGCTCCTGCTGCTGCCCGGCGGCGAGACCTCGGCTGGCCCCGCCCCCCCTGCTCCGGAGGGGCCCGTCCGAGCTGTAATTAAAGGGTTTTTGTCTGGCAACTTTTTCATATTTTTGGTGCAACGTTTTTACCCCCCCCCCTTTGAGCCTCTCCCCAGCTGGACTCTCCGTCGGGCTCCCAGCCCGAGCAGCCCCTGACACTTCCATGGGGTGGGGGGGGTGTCCCCCGCTCCCGTGGCACTTGATGGGTCTCGGTGGCACAGCAGCGTGGATCCGGGTCCCGAGCAGCGGCTGCGTTACAGGGCTGTCTGGTTCTCTCCCCCGTGCTGTCTGCAGGCAGCCACCCGGCCAATTGGACACGGCTCTCAGCGGCACGCTGCTCCCCTCCCTCGCGATCCTCGCGGCGGGCAGGGAGAAAGCCCTGAGGCAGGCAGGTGTCAGCAATGCGAGTATCCCTCCCCACCTGCACAGCCTGCCCGGTGCTCCGCGGTGCCCGGTGCTGGATCGCAGCGCAGGGGAGCTGCCCGGCCCCAGATGGCGAGAGTGACCGGGGCTGACCTGGGCTGCAAATGAACTGGAGGGGACGGACAGAGACAGGGGACGGGACAGAGGACAGGGCTGGGGGGATGCAGGGAGGGGACGGAGGGTGCAGGGACGGATGGAGACGGGACGGGACGGAGGACAGGGCTGGGGGGATGCAGGGATGGGACGGAGGGGACGAAGGGGGCAGGGACGGATGGAGACGGGACGGGACGGAGGACAGGGCTGGGGGGATGCAGGGACGGGACGGAGGGGACGAAGGGGGCAGGGACGGATGGAGACAGGGGACGGGACGGAGGACAGGGCTGGGGGGATGCAGGGATGGGACCGAGGGGACGAAGGGGGCAGGGACGGATGGAGACAGGGGACGGGACGGAGGACAGGGCTGGGGGGATGCAGGGACGGGACGGAGGGGACGAAGGGGGCAGGGACGGATGGAGAAAGGGGACGGGACAGAGGACAGGGCTGGGGGGACGCAGGGAAGGGAGTGAAGGTTGGAGGGAGCGGGAGGGTGACCAGATCGCAAGCGTGAACTATCAGGCCACGTTGGTGGAGCTGGGGGGGAGACAGACAGACACAGGTGCGCAGCCCCGTTGGGAGCCAGAGGCACACTGGTCCGCCTGGCCCTGTGCTACCAGCGTGCCCTTTCCTATTGGGGTGCGCCCATGCTGTGCCACAGAGCTCCCCTGCCCAGCCCCCCCCTACAACTCTTCCACCACAAATGCACAGTGCTGTGCACACACACCTCGCCCAGCATACCCCTGCCCACAGCCCCACCACAGCTGCCCAGCACCCCACACAGAAACCCCCACTCTCTACTTTCCGAATACACACAGATTTCCCCTCCCTTCCTTCCTCCCTCCCAGTGCCCTTCCCTACAGCCCCACACCATAACTGCACAATGCCCCACACAGACCCGCAGTGCCCTGACACACACAGATCTCCCCCATAGCCCAGCACCCTGTTTTTCACTCTTGTTTTTTCAAGAACCAAAGGGAGAAATCCCCTCCCTCCTCCTACTCCACGGGAGGAGGGAAGCAGGGATTGAGCTTCTCTATGAATAGCTCCAGTGCCTGATTCTGCTTGAACTTACTTTTCCTGAAA
This sequence comes from Mauremys reevesii, assembly GCF_016161935.1. Taxonomy (NCBI): domain Eukaryota; kingdom Metazoa; phylum Chordata; order Testudines; family Geoemydidae; genus Mauremys; species Mauremys reevesii. The sequence goes on from NC_052639.1 coordinate 19,404,323, forward strand.
GAGGCACCATTTTTCTCAGTTTTACCGTCACCCCTGGGGTTCTGAATAACAGCAGTGAAACTGACCAAAGCTGCTAGTGCTTGGCAGCATTGTGAGGCGGAATAGAAGCTCTGGAACTGCCAGTTTGCAGACTCAGGAAGACAGGTCTGCACTGGTTTACATTTGGAAGGTTATCTTCAGATAATGAAAGCTGGGCATGTGCTTTCTTCAATCCCTGACAATGCATGGCAGAGAATACAATTATTAAAGAAAAACAGTTTTAGCCCCTTTTTGCACAGTTACCTGCACTTATACAGTTTGCAACCTGATATTCCTTGCACAATCTACAAGTTTGGGTGCATCTGTAATGCCCTAATTGTATTACCGTTGCACCGTGATTTTGCTTGGTTCTTTTTAACCAAGGTGAAGTATTCCTAGAAAATAGGTGAAACATTTGGATTTGTAACAGTAATGTAAATACTGTGATACATTCAGTGCCCCTGGCTTCCCATGGTTCCACAATCATAGAAATGGCACTGGAATTTACTTTTATCTTCAGAATTCTTCCTCCTCCGCAGATCACCATAAGAACTTCAGGAAGGGCATTTGAAATAACACATAAAAGTGATTCCATGCACAAGTATGGAGTGTTTTCTGTTTCTCTGGAATTTGGCAGTCTATGGTGCTTAATATGGGCATATATGTTTGATTACTATAGAAATTTTTCAGATCCTGTAAAAAAAAGTCTGTCTTCGCAGAATCCTCTCATCATTGGTACAGAAAGTGAAACAGAAGTGCTGCAGTATTTTAGGGTTTCTGGATTTGTTTTTCTCCAGGAAACAATTTTGGTGCTTTTATTATGCCAGATAATTACAAAAAATGTACTATCTTAAAAATACTGGTGATTGGCAGCAGTAGCCCTGGAAACGAAAATGGGTGAGATTTTCAAAAGAGAGTAAGTGATTTAGGAACATAAGTCTCATTAACTTTTAATGGGACTGGCATTTCTAAGTCATGCAGTTTTCAATGTCTCACCCATCATGTAAAATAGGGCTTGAATTTTCTATGATTTAGTTGACCACTGGCATGTACTTTCAGTATTTTCAAAAAGCATATACCAAATGGTAAATTAGAACATGCTGTAGCATGGGTAGTGCTGAATTATCAGAGAAGTAGTTTCAAAACTTCCAATTTTTATGCAGTATGTAGCTATTTATTTGTTCTAAAATCCATACTCTTACTGGCAGACTATTCTCAGACCTTGTAACCTTGTATGACTCTTACATAAACAAAGTTGTAGCTTCTAGTAGAGACTTAACTGATTTGCTCCGCTCTTTGTGTTATAGAGGAAAATCTTGTTCTCAGATGCCGATTCTTGAAATGATGAGGGTTTGTCGATCCCATAAATCACCTTCTTTCAAGGCCGGATCAGATATTCAAACAAGGTTATGAACCTCCTTACTTGTACAGTCATAATTCCAAAACAGGTCGATCAAGAGGAGTTAAGTCCCTGCCCTGTATAATTTATAAACATGAAGCTGAGTAACCTTGGATGACTAAATTAAACTCTAAAATAATAATGAAAAGCTTAGCTTTATTTTAGCAAACTGGTATTACAAGTTTCATGACATAAATGTTAATTATCAATATCTTTGGCACTAGAAAATGGATTTTTCTCTGCACAAAGTCCATTTCTTGGCAGAGGATACATTGGGAACTATCAATATAAAAGGATTAATGTGGAGACATGAAGAATAATAAAACATTAAGGATGATATCTAAATATTTCAAATAGAGAGAAAGAGGTACATGTCTACCTATAATATGAGTTTTAGGATCAGCAGGCTCAGTTGTTCACAGATTCTGAATGATGCTTTGTTTTGATTCTTGTGAAAGCTTCCTTATTTATTTTCGTGGCCCAGGGTTGTCTCCCTGGTTTCCCTGTTTATATATTATATAATAAGCATGTTAATCAAGGGTGATCATGTTAGGTTCTTTTCATCCATGGTTTAAAACAATTAGAGAAACTCTTTCTTTCCCCCCCTTAGCTTAGTCTGCAGAAAAATTCACAAGATGAAATAAGCTCTGTGTGGGTTTTTCCCATGTAGAGCAGTGAAATTGTCCTATTTGTTTTTCTATTTCATATTTCTGTACATGTTAATTTATTTTTATTCCTAAACCATTCCATAAGTTCCTATGTTTAAATATAATTTGAAAGTCAGAGTCACTCTAGGCAAAAAATAGAATTAAATTCTTTATTAGAAGTACATCATTAAGCATAAAGAATGAGGAGTACTTGTGGCACCTTAGAGACTAACAAATTTAATAGCTCTGTAAAGGCAAAAGGGAAAGGGCATGGGTGGAAATGAAAAGTGCAGGCATTTGAAGAGGGATTTCACTGGAGAGAGGATGAGGCTTGGAGATGGTAGCACACATTTAAAAAAAAATTCATATTGCTTGTGTTTCAGGCAAAGATTAGGCATTTATTTACCTTTAAAATACATTTTAACTGGATTTTCAAAACAGTTGCTCTCAGAAACCACTGTGTAACTTAACCCCCTTAATTTAATTGTCTAGTAATTGATAGAATTAGAAACCACAGATATTAAGAAAGATTACACCAGAGGTTATCAAGGTAATTCGCTGGACTGCATTTCTGGCATCTTTTGCATGATGCTGCAGAATATTTGGGGCAGGGGACCATTGTTTTGTTAGACAGTGCCTAGAACAATGAGGCCCCGAACCCTGATTGGTACAAATCATAATAGAAAGAACTGGGTGGAAATTGCTGAAGGGCCCGATCTTTCTCTAATTGCAGTCAATGGAAAAAATTCCATTGATTTCAATGGTGTAGAATTGAACCACAAAGGAGGCAGTTGGGGGAGGGATACTGCTGGGATAGGTTTACAAAAGGACAAGTGGCATTTGGGACTTCAGACACCTTGCAGAGCCAGAATGAAGTGACATACACAGAAGCAAAGACAGAGGGGTGGTTGGTGAAGCTGTTAACAGCTGGGAGGTCCAGATATGTGAGCCACACTCAACAAAGTGAACATGTACAAGCACCGGGGGCAGAGTTTATTGTTTCCTGGATACTTTAAACAGGATCATTACATGCTGAAATAGATGAGTATTGCTAGAGTTATGAAGGCAAAATTGTCCTGTTAGATTGCACCTGGGGAAATCTGGGTTTTGTTTTATCTGTTGGTTTTATGGTTACTGTATATTTTGTTCCTGTCCTCTTTATAAAGTGCTGCTGATTTTTTTATATTGTTCCTTATTCATTTGATGCCAGGGCCTTATTATATCCCGTTGTTGTTTTTAGGCTACTCTTGTGGAGTATGAAATATAATTAAAAGGCCACATTTTCAAAGGATCCTCCTCTATTCAGGCATGTAGAAGTTTTCATGCAAATAGCAGCATGTGCATGTTTCAGGTAACAGCAGATGCATGCACAGGTGATAGATTCAGACTTGCAGTGCTCAGAAAGTATGCATACAGATATTTGCATGGATTTAAATACAGGCCACTTTTTGAAAACGTGTCAAAAAATATCAGTAAGTTAGGCCACCTTATAACTAGGTTACATTTAAATAGCTACATAAGTGGGATCAGGGAGATCTACTTTGTCCTGAGCTGTTACAATTGAAAAGTGCTGGGTCACTTTAATAATTTCAAACCACTATTAAGAACCCCTTGTTATGGCAGGAGTCTTGTAGGTGATGTATGTGATGACTTGTAGTGCTGGGAGCAGGTGAGTGCGTGGTACATGTAGGTACCAATGACATAGGGGAAGAGGTAGGAGGGATGTCCTGGAAGCCAAATTTAGGCTGCTAAGGAAGAGACTGAAATCCAGGACACTCTATGGTGGCATTTTCAGAAGATGCTCCCAGTTCCACACAGCAGGGGCCGGTAGGCAGGCAGAGCTTCAGAGTCTCAATGCGTGGATGAGCGATGGTGTAGAGAGGAGGGGTTCACGTTCATTGAACTGGGAAACTTCTGGGATGGGAGGGGCCTATGTAGGAGAGATGGGCTCCACCTAAACCAAAGTGGAGACAGAACTTCTTTGGCACTAAACATTAAAAGGTTGTAAGAGCAGTTTTTAAACTAGGAGATGGGAAATGGCCGACTGCTGCAGAGAAGCGTGTGGATCGGACACAGACTTCTCTTAGGGGAGAGTCTGATGATAGAAGAATCTCCAGGTTATAGTCAGGAGCAGAGGAATGAGAAGGAAATATAATGTAAAGGGCAGGATCAGATGATGAACAGTCACATAAAAAAGAATCTGGCACATCAGAAAAGGCAGGCTAATAAACAGGGACAAGTTTTAAAGTGCTTGTACACAAATGCCAGAAGTCTAAATAATAAGATGGGTGAACTAGAGTGCCTTGTGATAAAGGAGGATATAGATATAATAGGCATCACAGAAACCTGGTGGACTAGGAAGCAATCAATGGGACACAATCATTCCGGAATTTACAAAATATATCGGAAGGACAGAACAGGCCGTGCAGGGGAGGAGTGGCACTATATGTTAAAGAAAGTGTAGATTCAAATGATAAAAATCTTAGCGAATCCACAGGTTCCATAGAGTCTCTATGGATAGAAATTTCATGCTCTAGTAAAAATATAACAGTAGGGATCTATTATCGACCACCTGACCAGGACAGTAATAGTGATGATGAAATGCTAAAGGAAATTAGAGGCTATCAAAATTAGAACCCAATAATAGTGGGGGATTTCAATTATCCCCATATTGACTGGGAACATTTCACTTCAGGACGAAATGCAGAGATAAAATTTCTCGATACTTTAAATGACTGCTTCATGGAGCAGCTGGTGCGAGAACAACCACAGAGAGGCGACTCTAGATTTAATCCTGAGTGGAGCGCAGGAGCTGGTCCAAGAGGTAACTATAGCAGGACCGCTTGGAAATAGTGACCATAATACAATGGCATTCAACATCCCTGTGGTGGAAGAACATCCCAACTGCCCCACACTGTGGCCTTCTAATTTCAAAGGGGAACTATACAAAAATGAGGAGGTTAGTTAGACAAAAGTTAAGTACATTTAAGATTACAGTGACTAAGTAGAGAGTGAGTGACTAAGTGAAATCCCTGCAAGTTGCATGGGCCCTTTTAAAGACACCATAATAGAGGCCCAACTTCAATGTATACCCCAAATTAAGAAAAACAGTAAAAGAACTAAAAAGAGCCACCGTGGCTTAACAACCATGTAAAAGAAGCAGTGAGAGATAAAAAGACTTCCTTTAAAAGTGGAAGTCAAATCCTAGTGAGGCAAATGAAAGGAGCACAAACACTGCCAACTTAAGTGCAGAGTGTAATAAGAAAAGCCAAGAGGGAGTTTGAAGAGCGGCTACAAAAAACTCCAAAGAGTAATAACAAAATGTTTTTAAGTACATCAGAAGCAGGAAGCCTGCTAAACAACCAGTGGGGCCTTGATGATGAAAATTCAAAGGAGCGCTTAAAACGATAAAGTCATTGCGGAGAAACTAAATGGATTCTTTGCTTCAGTCTTCCACGACTGAGGATGTTAGGGGAGATTCCCAAACCTGAGCTGGCTTTTGTAGGTGACAAATCTGAGGAACATCACAGATTGAAGTATCAGTAGAGGAGGTTTTGGAATTATTGATAAACTCAACATTAACAAGTCACGGGACCAGATGGCATTCACCCAGAGTTCTGAAAGAACTCAAATGTGAAGCGGAACTATTAACTAAGGTTTGTAACCTGTCCTTTAATCGGCCGGTGCCCAATGACTGGAAGTTAGCTAATGTAACGCCAATATTTAAAAGGGCTCTAGGGGTGATCCCGGCAATTACAGACCCGGTAAGTCTAACGTCGATTGCGGGCAAATTAGTTGAAACAATAGTAAGAATAAAATTGTCAGACACATAGAAAAACATAAACTCTTGAGCAATAGTCAACATGGTTTCTGTAAAGGAAATCGTGTCTTACTAATCTATTAGAGTTCTTTGAAGGGTCAACAAACATGTGGACAAGGGGATCCGGTGGACATAGTGTACTTAGATTTCAGAAAGCCTTTGACAAGGTCCCTCACCAAAGGCTCTTACGTAAATTAAGCTGTCATGGGATAAAAGGAAAGGTCCTTTCATGGATTGAGAACTGGTTAAGGACAGGGAACAAGGGTAGGAATTAATGGTAAATTCTCAGAATGGAGAGGGGTAACTAGTGGTGTTCCCAAGGGTCAGTCCTAGGACCAATCCTATTCAATTTATTCATAAATGATCTGGAGAAAGGGAGTAAACAGTGAGGTGGCAAAGTTTGCAGATGATACTAAACTACTCAAGATAGTTAAGACCAAAGAAGATTGTGAAGAACTTCAAAAAGATCTCCAAAAACTAAGTGATTGGGCAACAAAATGGCAAATGAAATTTAATGTGGATAAATGTAAGTAATGCACATTGGAAAAAATAACTAACTATACATACAACATGATGGGGGCTAATTGCTACAACGAGTCAGGAAAAGATCTTGGAGTTATAAGTGGATAGTTCTCTGAAGATGTCACGCAGTGTGCAGAGGCGGTCAAAAAAGCAAACAGGATGTTAGGAATCATTAAAAGGGGATAGAGAATAAGACTGAGAATATATTATTGCCCTTATATAAATCCATGGTACGCCCACATCTCGAATACTGTGTACAGATGTGGTCTCCTCACCTCAAAAAGATATTCTAGCACTAGAAAGGTTCAGAAAAGAGCAACTAAAATGATTAGGGGTTTAGAGGGTCCCATATGAGGAAAGATTAAAGAGGCTAGGACTCTTCAGTTTGGAAAAAGAAGACTAAGGGGACATGATAGAGGTATATAAAATCATGAGTGATGTTGAGAAAGTGGATAAGGAAAAGTTATTTACTTATTCCCATAATACAAGAACTAGGGTCACCAAATGAAATTAATAGGCAGCAGGTTTAAAACAAATAAAAGGAAGTTCTTCTTCACATGGCGCACAGTCAACTTGTGGAACTCCTTACCTGAGGAGGTTGTGAAGGCTAGGACTATAACAATGTTTAAAGGGGACTGGATAAATTCATGGTGGCTAAGTCCATAAATGGCTATTAGCCAGGATGGGTAGAATGGTGTCCCTAGCCTCTGTTCGTCAGAGGATGGAGATGGATGGCAGGAGAGATCATTTGATCATTGCCTGTTGGTTCACTCCCTCAGGGCACCTGGCATTGGCCACTGTCGGTAGACAGATACTGGAGCTAGATGGACCTTTGGTCTGACCCGATCTGACCTTTCTTATGTTCTTATGTTCTTATGTTCTTATGAATATGCCAGAAAAATTCCAAGATATCGTGTGTAATTGAGCAAAACCCCAGGTTTAATGGAATTGAAAAGTACTTGTGTCAGAGATGTAGGCAATTACTGTTCATAAAGGGGCACCCGCAACTTGAAAATCATTTCAATCAGAAAATGCTGCATCTACTATTGTTACAATTAGCCACGGAGGTTGCTGTCACTGAAAGGGATTAATGAAAAAATAACATTTTCATCTCTTGTTTTCATTTGTTTGCTGTGTGCATTTGGCAGGTCTCTGTGTAATAGTCCTTGTGTGATGGTGCCTGCCCTTCCCTATGCTACTGAAGAATGTGCTGATCAGTACTGTGGTAGCAGAACTGAAACTGAAAAGGTAGCAGGCAGGACTATGCACAAAGAGAAAAGGGATGTAGACCTGCCCTTTGTACCCTGCAGGACCTGTGGTCACAGGCCCTTCCTAATTTCGGGGGAACCAAGGAATATAAAAGTAATCTCTTGTAAATTGAACCAATGTTGTCTGACTGCTAGAGTTGGAATCTTGATACTAATTTTCCTAATGATTGTAAGTTATTTACAGTCACCTGGCTGGCCTTTGAGGACTGACAAATCACAGCCAGAAGCCCCCTCGAGGTTTGAAACCTGTTCAGTCTCAGTCATCTGGTGAGAGTTGAATTCTAGGCATGGAAAAAACAAGCTTAAGGAGGCAGAATTTTATTGTGTACCTGGGATTTTGTCCCTTAGATTCACTGGGGACATTGGGGTTTGTCCTTTGTTTCACCTTTTCATCCATCCCTCCTCCTCCTTTCTCTTCGTCTCTTGCTTCTTTAATCCTTTCTTCTGTTCCTCCCAAAACCAGGAGAGGGGTGTGTGTGTGTATGTGTGTGTGTGTGTGTGTTGCGGGGCAGTGATCCCCACCAGTGACCTGGGCCATCCTTTGGGCTCTCAGGTGAGAACTCTCAGCCTCCCATTATCAGTTTCTACCCTGATTGGCTGAGCAGGGGGTTATTGCCAGAGAAGAGACTCAGGTCTTGTTGTTCTTTTTTAAGACCAAGTAAATAAGTCATAAGCAGTTGTATGTTTGATGAATTTTGCTGCTTCTCTGCACTAATTGTCTCTGAGCAGTTCATGATTCTCTCTAACATTCCAGTTCTCCTAAAATACTGGCTGAATACTTACTGTGCACTGTTGCTGGTCTGGAGCTCATCTGAGAGCACTTTACTCAGATCATTCAATGTAGGAAATTTAAGATCCGATGCTTAGTTTGAAAATCAGGGCTCTTGGGTCTTATTCCCAACTCTGCCACTGATTATGCGACCTAAGACAAGTCAATTATCCTTTCTCAGCCTTATCTTCTCCCTCTTTCAAGTAGGGATAATAATGATCCGCTCCTACCTACCTCACGGTGGGTGGCGATAGAAGACCAACTCTAGGTTTTTGCTGTCCCAAGCAAAAAAAAAATTGGCTGCCCCCACCCCAGCCCTGGGCTCCTCCCTGAATCTCCCTGCTGCCCCAGCCCTGGGCTCTGCCCCCTCCACCCACACCCCCTGCTGCCAGCCCTGGGCTCTCCCCCACACACCCGCACCCCATGCCATCCCAGCCCTGGGCTCTCCCCCACACACACCAGCACCCTCTGCCACCCCAGCCTTGGGATCTTCCCCACACATGCACCCCGTGCTGCCCCAGCGCTGGGCTCCCTCCCACTTGCACCTCCTTCCACCCCATCCCTGGGTCACTGGTAACTTGCTCCCAGAGTGGGTCATTCAGCAGGAATTTTGGATGTGCACAGAACACAGACAGGATTGGTTCCCATATGGTTACAGAACTGCAGTAACATGGAACAATTTCCAGCTTGTGTGATTAAAGGATATCTGGATGCATATTATAAGACTGTCCTACAGAAATGAGGAAACGTTGAGGTGCCTTTATTATTCTTATGTTCCATTCTTTGTTTCTATGGGCAATTTGCCAATGCAATATCACTGTCTTCCTTTTAAACAAATAAAACTATAAAACAAACAAACAAAGGCAATGGCTGTTGAAAATAGCAATTCCAGTCCTAAAAACCACTGGGAAGCATTTCTTGCTCTAGTTTATCCTACTTTTTCTACAGCAAATTACAGTGAATCAGTATATTTGATTTGGGAGAAATGAAGTAACAGCTGCCCAAATTGAACTTCAGCACTCCTGAATTTTGAGGTGTTCAAATCTGGAAGGCAGGTGCTAGATTCCCTTTCTGAATATTAGCTAAATCTGGAAAGGAAAAGTCAATTTCTGCTTCGATGGCTCAGAAGTGGAAATCCTCTACGTGCCTGGTACTGTATCTAAAGCTGCCCAGGTCCAGTAGAGCCTCTCCTCCCTTACTCTTAAATTCTAGTGGGATCCACGTACCTCCCTTGCTAGGATTCAGATAAAGAGGGGAACTGTCCATTTAGTCCACCCAATTCCTTCCTTGGGGGCTGCAAGGTGAGAGTCACACCAGTATCTCTAATCCAGTCTGGGGATGTCTTCTGAAGGGGATATCTAGGGCAAAGCCTTCTACAACTTGGGCACACTCGTTCCCCATTTACAGTGCCACCCCGCTCTAGCAGTGAGCTCTCCATTGACAGCAAGCTGCAGCTTGAGGTTTCAGCTACTGCACTCCCTCCCCTCCCTTTCCTGTTGATAGCGGCCAAGGGAATGCTGAGAAATGTAGTTTTCCTGCTCCAGAGCTGGCTCTATAGGCAGGAGCTAACCACGGAACTACAGCTCCCAGGGCCCCCTGTTGGTTCTCAGCTCCCAGGCTGGATCCCTGCTGGCTGCCGCCCCTGCAAATGGGCTGCTCCAAGCACCTGCTTGCTTTGCTGGTGCCTAGAGTCGCCCCTGCCTCCACCCATCCTGCACCCCCACCCTGTGCCCCAGCCTGGAGCCTGCACCCAGCACCCAAACTCCATTCCAGAGCCCAACCTCTCAACCATCCCACACCCCAAACCCCTGCCCCAACCCAGGGCCTGCACCCCAGACCTCCTCGCCCGACCCAAACTCCCTTGCAGAGCCTGAGGCAGGTGAGGGCAGAGTTCCTCGGGGAGGGCTCTGTGCAGTAATATAGTGACTCCTTGGGTATTTGAATGAGGCTTTATACTTGGGGTGGGGGTGAGGAGGCAAGCAACGAGTCAGTGGATGGAGAGGGGCAAATCTCCCAGATTCAAAATCTGTGACTGTGTCTGTTGGTCCTTCTAGCTGCTTTTCTCTGGGCTGGGGGTTGTTCCCACATGAAGGTGTTTGCTTCTTATCCCCGAGGCCATCAGTATGTCTGCTCTTCTCTAGTCAGCCCACTTGCCAAGCTTGATTGTCCTTGGTTGGGCTGCCAGCCCCTCTCCAAGGATTGCAGCTGTCTGGAGGTACTGCCCTCCACGCCTTCCTCAGTCACACCTCATTCATGCAATAGGGCAGTTGATTACCAAGTGGGGAGATCTTATTCTATTTCTAGCAAAAAGACACTTTTCTTTTACCTTAATTACACTACCTTAGGGGCCCGCTATAACATATTACCAAGGTTCAATACAAAGTCATATACAAGTTATACAAAATGCATAATGCAGAGATTTATCTACAACTGCATTGATTGACTGCATTGATTGACTGTGCAGTAATATAGTGACCCTGGTCTTTGAATGAGGCTTCATACTTGCCTCATTAATGCAGAGAAGCAGCAAAATCCATCAAACATATAAGTGGTTATGACTTATTTACTTGGTCTTAAAAGAGAACAAAAGGCCTTGAGTCTCCTCCCTGTCATTAACCCCCTGCACTGTACAAAGACTGAATGGCCCATCCCAGTTGTGGATGTACTCCAGAGACTTGATTTGAACCTGCAGTTTATTCCATCACTGCTACAAGCCTGAACCAAGAACTTTGCCAAAGTACAAGTTTTCCCAGGGCACCATTTCCCTAACACTGATTTTCATATTAACCATCAGATCTTGAATTTCATACATTGAATGACCTCAATAAAGTGCTCTCAGATGAGCTCCAGACCAACAAGTATGCACAGTAATTATTCAGCCAGTGTTTTAGGAGAACTGCAATGTTAGAGAGAATCATGAACTGCTCAGAGACAATTAATGCAGAGAAGCAGCAAAATCCATCAAACATATAAGTGGTTATGACTTATTTACTTGGACTTAAAAGAGAACAAAAAGGCCTTGAGTCTCCTCCCTGTCATTAACCCCCTGCTCAGACAATCAGGATATAGACTGAGGATGGGAGGCTGAGGGGTCTCACCAGAGAGCTCAAAGGATGGCCCAGGTCACTGGCAGGGATCACTGCCCCAGCACTACTGCAGCTCCACAGTTTGGGGTGGACCTCCACAGTGAGCTGCCGAGCACTCCCCCACAACACACACACACACACACACACACACACACACACACACACACACTCTCCTGGTGTTAGGAGGAACAGGAGAAAGGAGAAAAGAAGCAAGAGAGGAAGAGAAAGGAGGGATGGATGGAGGAAAGGTGAAACAAAGGACAAACCCTAATGTCCTCAGTGATCCTAAGGACAAGATCCCAGGTTTGGAATAAAATTCTGCCTCCTTAAGATCATGTTTTCCATGAATTCAACTGTCACCAGATGGATCAGACTGAACAGTTTCAAACCTCGAGGAGGCTCTTACCTTCTAAACAGGGTCGGCTGTTTTCAAGTAAAATCACTAAAAGGGAAGGAGAAAACTCGAAAGAGGTTCCTCCTGGCGCTCAGGTACGTGAACCCCAATACTCCCCCAGTCCTCAAAGAGAGACCTGGAGAAGGAGACTTGCTGAAGCAAAGCCACAGGGTCTCTGAGGTTTCCCTGGCCCCTCGCCCCTGTCCTGCCTGGCTGATGTCAGCATCTCTCTGTGAGGTCACCACCTCCCCACCACCTTTGGCCAATAGTCTGAGGTCCTGCAAAAGGCCTTTGTGATGTCACTGCCACACCCCTCCCTTGCTGGGCTAATGTCCTGCCCCTGGCCAGGCACTTTGGAGGTTTGAGCTACTCCCTGTGGATCACCCCACTCAAGGAGCATTCGTTCTAGGAAGCAAGCCAGCTAGACAGTAAAACATCAGACGCTGCTCCCAATGCTACACTCAGTTTTTTAGGAATTAGTCGACTTTATGGCTAGAAGAGACCATTAGAGCATCTAATCTGACCCTGCATATCACAGGCCTCCTGTATGACACACTAGCTACTTTTGGGGTAAACACATTCCAGAAAGGCATCTAGTCTTCATGAAATGACGTCACGAGACAGAGAATCCACCACTTTCCTTGGTAGCTTGTTCCTGTGGTGAATCATCCTCGCTGTTGAATATTTGTGCCTTAATTGTAATATGAATTTGTCTCTTTTCACCTTAGGACCCGGCGAGGTGGGAGTGTGCCAGACCTTGGGCTGCAGCCCAAGCCGGAACTTCTACATGACAATTAAACAGCCCCACAGCCTGAGTCGTGTGAGCCCAAGTCAGTGGTACGGGCCAGCCACGGTGTGTAACAAGTTTGCGTGGAGAATTTGCGGCAAAACTGGGAACTGAACCCAGATTGTTTCAATTCTTGCCTCCCCCCTTAACCGCAAGCCCAGCGTGTGTGTGTACAGCATTGTTTTGGTCTGTGTTTGCCTTGTATTGGCTTCCAAGGGAGGCTGTGGAATTTCCTTCATTGGAGGTTTTTAAGACCAGGTTAGAGATACGCCAGTCTGCAAATGTCTAGGGATACTTGGTCCTGCCTCAGCACAGCGGGCTGGAGTAGATGACTTCTCAAGATCCCTTCCAGACCTACATTGAAATAATTCTCTTTTGTGCTGCGTCATGTTCTACGCTGAGCTGTTTTGCATGGTGCCATTTGGAACTGTGATCGCACCATTTTGTGTAGCAGTTTTATGGTGAATTGTTTGCCTCAGCTTGTTTTCCATTGTGTACTTTTGTCCTAGGATGTCATAGTTCGCATCGTGTTGCTTTCTTTTCCTTTGTATTGTCATTTTATGCTGTGGAGTGTAGGTTGTGTTTTTTTTCCCCCTGAATTTGCCTGACACTATGTTGTGGTGAGTTTTATTCTGTATGTTGTGTTTTTATATGTATATATTGCATAGCATCCTAGAAATGTAGGGCTAGATAGGACCTCAAGATGTCATCAAGTCCAGCTTTCTCTGCTGAGGCAGGACCAAGTATATGTAGATTATCTATGACAGAGCTTTGTCCTATTTGTTCTTAAAACTACCAGGAAAGAGACTCCCCAGCCCCCTTGTAAGACTGTTCCAGAGCTGAGCTGCCTTAGCTCTGGGGACACCCACACAGATTTTAGTGGTGAGCAGCTCTGGAGAGAGAGAAGAGACCCCAGTGAGTGGGCAGTTGGATAAAGAGACTAAAGTTGGGAGGAGAAACATTGACGTGTCCAAGGTCACCCAGGCTGTCTGTGACCGAGCTAGAAATAGGTTCTAGTGCCACCGTACTGCTGTTTCTGAAGGTCTCTGCCACACTGCTGTTTTAGGCACTGGTGCAAACCCTTAGTGTAGACAGAATTTACACTAGTGCACTCTGGCACTGGTGCACCATGTCCCAGTTTGAAGGTTTGGGGTGGGGAGAGGGGCTGTGACCTCCCTGAGGCCTGAGGCTGACTGAGCAGTGCAGCTGGTAGCGGAGGGGCAGCACTGAGTGCTGGAGGTATGAGCCAGGAGCACAGCCCCACAGGACTGGACACTGACTTCTCCTGACCCAGGGACACACCCCCAGCAGGTGGTTTGTCCATGGATGTGCAGGCTGTCTTGGCAGAGCAGCTCATTTGCAATCCCTGCACACCTCTTCCTACAGTGTGCACTGGGGACCTTTCCAAGCTGTGAGTGACAGGGCTCGGGAGTTAACAGGATCTGTTCCTGGCTCTGTCATGGACCTGTTTGGTGACCTTGGGGAAGTCACAGCTCCTCTCTCTGTAACACTGTCTTCAGTGACTCGAGAGCACTAGCACCAGCCTCAGGCAGACTGGTGAGAAGCAGGGCACAAACCCCAAATTGGGTGTGAGGTCTGTATGGAGATTTCACCAACCAAGTATCCAGTGTAAACGCTTCAGGCATTGTAACAGCATTAACATGGAATCACAGACAGTCCTCTTGGGTGATCCCATATATCTCACCACGCAGGTGAGCTCACCTTTGTGACAGGTGGTCCCTTACTCCAGGGGTTCCCAACCTTTTTCTTTCTGAGCCTCCCCACCCCCCACCCCCACACACGCTATAAAAACTCCACTGCCCATGTGGGCCACAATAACTGGTTTTCTGCATATAAAATCCAGGGCTGGCGTTAGGGGTAGCAAGCAGGGCAACTGCCTGCGGCCCCATGCCACAGGGGCCCCATAAGCTACATTGCTTAGGCTTTGGCTTCAGCCCTGGTGATGGGGCTCAGGGCCCTGGACTTCAGCCCCCTGCGCTGGGACTTCAGCTTTCTGCCCTGGGACTCAGTGAGTCTAATGCCGGCTTTGCTTGGCAGCCCCCTGAAAGCTGCTCACGGCCCCCCAGGGGGGCCCTGGTTGAGAACCACTGCCTTACAGCACGAATCACAGCAATGTTCAAGTTACTGCCAGTCCCAAAGGACCCGTCACTTCCTTAGGTCAATTAAATCTTAGATCTTCCAACAAAGACACTTGTAGCCAGTCCTGTCATAACCTGTATTAAGACTTATTTAAAAGGAAACGAGAGTTGTTAACAAAGTTAAAGCAGGTAATCCTATAGATGCAGATGAGTTGCAGTCTTAAATTTCAAAGGTAATAGAAGCTTCTGTAATAAGCAAGCTCTACATATTCTTTAGGACTAACTCAGGCTAAGCAGCTGGGGATCTCTTGCTTATGCCTAGAAACTTTGCCCCCAGAGTCCAGGCAGCATACAGACAATCAGTTCCTCCTCTATGGGGTTGTTCATCCCCTTCCTACCATGTGGTCTGAGCAGGAAACTTAGCTACTGGGAAGTGAAGAGCACAACAACAGTCTTGTGTCTTTGTTAACATCCCATAATAGTCTCTCTGGTGTTGATGGACCTTTCCTGCCAGGCAGGGTGTAATGCATTCTGTTGCCAATCAGCACTTCACATTGGTAAAGTCTCTCTCCTGTTTGGTGATTTACAGAGCCACAGAGGCTCACAATGCAACTAGTCAGATGTTAACTCAGGCAGCAACTTACAAGTATTCAATAAAGTCTAAACACAAAACACATTCTTATGTTCACAGTCTGTATGAGGAGTATCTACTCATTTGGACTCACTGTTGAGCCACAGAAAGAAACAAGGTGTGCTGAGGCAAGAAGGCCCAATCTCAGAGCCCCCAGGGTCACGCTTCCCAAAAGCTAAAACTAGGCCCAGCCCATGAAAGGGGCACTCCCAGGAGAGACTGTGTAAAGGCTGGAGCGTCAAATAACTTAGTTAATCTGAGAGAGCTGCCTTGGGGACAATGACAGGGCACTCAAGGCAGGATGAAGTATTATCTAGACCAGGAGTGGCCAACCTGAGCCTGAGAAAGAGCCAGAATTTACCAATATACATTGCTAAAGAATCATCAGCTCCCACCCCCTGCTCCCAGTGCCTCCCACCCATGGGAAGCCACACTAATCAGCACCCCCCCTCCTCGCACTCCCGATCAGCTGCTCATGCTATGCAAGACACTCGGCGGGGACGGGGATGGGCGTGGGCACTGCAGGCTCAGGGAAGGCGGTGGGAAGGGGTGGAGTGGGGGCAGGGCCTGTAGCTGAGTAGTGAGCACACCCAGCACATTGGAAAGTTGGTGCCTGTAGCACCAGCCCCGGAGTTGGTGCCTGTACAAGGAGCTGCGTATTAAATTCTAAAGAGCCACATGTTGGCCACCCTGATCTAGACCATCCCTGAGAGGTATTTGTCCAGCCTGCTCTTAAAAATCCCCAATGATGGAGATTCCACAACCTCCTAGGCAATTTATTCCAGTGCTTAACCACCCTGACAGGAGTTTTCCTAATGTCCAACCTAAACCTTCCTTGCTGCAATTTAAGCCCATTGCTTCTTGTCCTGTCCTCAGAGGTTAAGAACAATGTTTCTCCTTCCTCCTTGAAATGAACTTTTATGTACTTGAAAGCTGATCATATCTTCTCCTGACTAAACAAACACAATTTTTTCAGTCTTCCCTCATAGGTGATGTTTTCTAGACCTTTAATCATTTTTATTGCTCTTCTCTGGACTTTCTCCAATTTTTCCACATCTTTCCTGAAATGTGGCACCCAGAACTGGACACATTACTCCAGTTGAGGCCTAATCAGTGCAGAGTAGAGCGGAAGAATTACTTCTCATGTCTTGCTTACAATACTCCTGCTAATACATCTCAGGATTATACTTGGGTTTTCCAACAGTGTAACACTGTTGACTCATATTTAGCTTGTGATCCACTGACTCTCCCAGATCCGTTTCTCCTGTGCTCCTTCCTAGGCAGTCATTTCCTGTCTTGTATGTGTGCAACAGATTGTTCCTTCCTAAGTGGAGTACTTTGGATTTGTCCTCATTGAATTTCATCCTATATTCTCCAGTTTGTCCAGATCATTTTGAATTGTAATTCTAGCCTCCAAAGCACTTGCAGCCCCTCCCAGTTTGGTATCATCTACAAACGGTATAAGTGTAACAGAGAGACTCTGCTACTGGGAGGGTTTCACTATGTCTAGGAGGGTTACACCCTGGTGGGAGGGGGCTAGGCCTGTACTGGAATAAGGTCATTTTGTGCTACACAGTGTGGCAGAACCTAGAATGTCCATTACCAGGGAAAAATGCTGGGGGGAATTGACATGTGGAAAGGACAGAAACCCTGTCTGAATTCTCTCACATTGCCCTTCTTGCCCTGGCAGGCTACAGAATAATGTCCACCTTTCGCCTAAATCATCCCCTCCTCCCAGCAGGAAGGAAATGGCTGCAATGGAGCTGGCTCAGGTAAGGGATTATCAGGGAGCTGGTGGTGGGTTCTGCTTGGAGGGAGAGGAGAAGTAAATGTATAGGAGGGTGGGAGCTGCTAGAGGTAGTGGGAAGCAGGAACTGTCTAGGGTGTGGAATGGGAGGAAAGGATGTGACAAACCTGCTGAGACTTGTGTACTCTAGGGTGTGATGGGCTGTCACCCGGGGTGCAGTCTGGGGGGCTTCTGGGAAACACTGTCCCTCTAACCCTCAAACTGGGTTGGCCCTTCTCACACTGCCAGCCTCTCCAGGCCCTGTTATTACCCAACAGGACAGCAGGTGGCACCACGCATCCAACTAAGCTACCTGAGTGCGTTACCTAAGCCACTCAAAGACAGATAGAAGACAAAAGCCAATTTCCCATCCATAAGTGGTAGCAAACAGATCAAAGCAGATTACTTAACAAATAACCAAAAACTCAAACTAAGCAACATACTATCTGGATAGAATTTGAATTAGCAGTTTCTCACCCTGACTGATGATACAAGCAGTCCACCAAGTTTCCATACACAAGCTAAAAATCCCTTTACCTTGGGACCAGCAGTTCCCCCAGTTCAGTCTTTCTTCCTCAGGTGTTTCCAGGAGTTCTCTTGTGTTGTGAATGAGTTCAAGAAATGATGTCACTCTCCACCTTATGTAGCTTTTCCATATTGGTTGTTCCATTTGTTCCAAACTTGTTTCCCAGTCCAGTTTGTGGAAAAATACAGGTACAAAAATGGAGTTCGTTGTCATGTGGTCTGCTCACATGCCCTAGCATGCCCTGCTGAGTCATAGTAGCCATGGCTCATAGGCTAGCTGAAAAATTCACAAGAGGGCTAAGCTCTTCCACGGTCCATTGTCTTTCTTGATGAGCCATGAACACTGTCTGGCTTCTTTGTTGTACCTGAAAGGCTTGTTGTGAGTGTTACCCAGAGTAAACACATTTGAAATACAGATACAGAGTCAATATCCATAACTTCAGTTACAAACATGATACATGCACACAAATAGGACAGTCATATTCAGCAAATCATAACTTTTCCAATGACACTGAACATGACACATCTTGCACAAAATGCAACATAATTATGTTCTAATCATTTTATAATCATACCACTATGCTGAATGTGTGGTGTAGTGTCAGGGCCTAATTTCAAGGCACAGGAGTTGGGAATGGAACTTCCACTCTTTGTGGAACAGGAAATAACCCTCCAGCCAGGGCTGGGAAAACTTCCCGGACTCCCAGTGCTGGAGCCTGAATCTTCTGACACTTCATTAGTTACCACGAACCCCAATCTTTGTGGCAACTGCAAACTTTATCAATGATGATTTTATATTCTCTTCCAGGTCATTGATAAGAATGTTAAATAGCACAGGGCCAAACCAATCCTTGGGAACCCCCTAGAAAGAAATCTACTCAAGCATGGTTCCCCATTTACAATCATAGTTTTTAATCTGTTTAATGTATGCTGTGTTTATTTTGTATCTTTCTAGTTTTCTAGTCAAAATATTGTGCTGAACCAAGTCATATGCCTTACAGAAGCCTAGGTAATGTTTTCACCTCTCAGCTCATCAATACTATTAGCTGCAACCAAACTTTTGATCTCACCCAATAAGGATATCCAGTTAGATTGATTGGATCTGTTGTCTCTGAACCTTTGTTAATTGGTACTAATTATATTACCCTCCTTTACCTCTTTATTAATTAAATCCATATTCGCTGCTCTATTATCTTGCCCAGTATCGGACTAACACTCTTGTAATTAGCTGGGTCATCTCTTTTACACTTTTTAAATATTGGCACAGCATTAGCTTTATTCCATTCTTCTGGAATTTCCCCATTGGTCCAAGTCTAATTAAAATCAACATTAACAGTCCTCCACCAGGTCTTTCAAAACTCTTAATACAAGTTATCTGGACCTGCTTATTTAAACATGTCTAACTGTAATAGCTGCTCTTATCATCCTCGTGAGTTATTGTTGGGATGGAAAGACTGTCGTTGTCAACGTCTTATATGATTACATCATCTGTTTTCTCCAACTCCAGGAGTGAAATATTTATTGAACACTTTTACCTCTTCTGTATTATTTTTGATAATTCTGCCATTTCTATCTAGTAATTTACCACTACCATTGTTAGGGATTAATTTTGTACTTAATATACTTTTAAAACTTCCTTATTATTTACATTAAGTGGTCATTGATTCCTGATAGCTTCCCTTACCAATTTTCTACAATTCTGACTTTCTAACTTATATTCTTTACTGTTGACTTCCCGTTCTTCCATATATTTTATTTGGAGATTCCTACCAGGAGCCACCAGCAGGGTCAGAGACAGCCCCATCTCCTATATCAAGCCCTGGTTAGTAGCTATGTGATAAATGTGATGACTCTGCCTCTGTCTGTCAGCTGGGAGACACAAAGGTTCTCTCTTTCCATCCTCTGATGCCTCCTGGCTGCTCTAAGCAAGGTGGGGTGGGACTCTGTTAACATGTGCCTCCTGGAGCTCCCATTTACCTGGTGCTGCTGTTCCGTGAATAGTGGGGTTGTGAGTGGGGCAGCAGGTACTGAGTGTTGGACTCTTGCTCTTTCAGGGGCCGGTGACCTTCGAGGAGGTGGCTGTGTATTTCACCAGGGAAGAGTGGGTTCTGCTGGACCCCACTCAGAGAGCCCTCTACAGGGATGTCATGCAGGAGAACTATGAGACGGTGGTCTTGCTGGGTAAGGAGTCCTGTCGCCTGGGTTATTAGAAGCTGTGGGGTCTCTAAAGAACCTGAGTAGTAATAACTGTATACCTTTATTCATCATACAAGTTTTGCAGGTTTTCTTGCCCCCCTTTTGCCTTATCTCCCACACGCTAGTATCATTTTGGACATGTGCCTTTTTGGTGCCGTCAGTCATTTTAAAATTGGATTTAATATATCCTTATTGGCTATATTAATCACTGTAGCTTTCATGCCTTTTCCTCATTTTAAGAGGAAAATATGCCTCCTGTAGAATTCTAAATTGAGTAAATATGTGTATGACTCATGCATGGTTTGTGTGACAGTGAGATGAGCTCTTTTAGGAGAGCGTGTAATGTTGCCATTCAGGATCCCATGGGTGAAGGGATAAGAGAGTCGTGGGAGGGGCGGAGAAGAGGGGCTTGGAGATAATTCTGGGGTGCCAGGACATGGGGAGGGTGTGTGCAGGGTTAGAGCTAAGAAGCAGCAGGGAGGTAGGAGGTAGTGAGAGATGAGGAGAAAATACAAGAAGCTCCCAAGGTGCCGGGAAGTGGTGCCGGCTGAGAGTAATGGGAAGAAGGGGAGGAGTGTGGAGAAAGGGCACCCGGGAAGTGGGCTGGGTGGGTCATTGGGAGGAGGAGAGGTTTGGGAATCTAGAGCTGTGGGGATCCCAGACCTTTAACCCTCAATCCCTACTGAAGCCTTGTTGCTTTAGAGCCTACACTCCAGTTTTATTTCTGTTCAGTTTCACTTTCTTTTACATTTCCCCCCCCAAATATCATTATTTTAACATTTGACCTCCCTCTCCCACTCATAACCCCTCTCCCCATATAACCTCCCCATGTCTATGCTCAGTGACCCTGGCCACTGATCCTGAGTCCTTGCTGCATTCCTCCCTGTGACGATGCGGTTCTGGCGGGACCCAACGGAGAGTGCCAAATCAGGACCAATTGCTCAAACAGGGCATTCACAGCCCTAGGCTGGGGTTTTTCCACCTCTAAGGCAAACCAAACCAGCCAGACAAAGAGGACTTTGGTTTCACCCCACTGGCTAACCACAAGTCACACAAGCAATTCCCTTAGACACTCCAGTCTCCCAGTATCACCACCAGTGCCACTCGTCCTGGGGATGAATGGTTATGAAAACCAACACCCCAATAAAAGAAAACAGTTCTCTCTATCCCAAAGGACCAAGCCCCAGACCCAGGTCAATATACACATCAGATCTTACCCACAAATCACACTGTTGCCAATCCTTTAGAATCTAAAATCTAAAGGTTTATTCATAAAGGAAAAAAGATAGAGATGAGAGCTAGAATTGGTTAAATGGAATCAATTACATACAGTAATGGCAAAGTTCTTAGTTCAGGCTTGTAGCAGTGATGGCATAAACTGCAGGTTCAAATCAAGTCTCTGGAGTACATCCCCCGCTGGGATGGGTCATCAGTCCTTTGTGCAGAGCTTCAGTTTGTAGCAAAGTCCCTCCAGAGGTAAGAAGCAGGATTGTAGACCAGATGGAGATGAGGCATCAGCCTTAGATAGGCTTTTCCAGGTGTAAGAACCTCTTTGTCCTTACTGTGGAAAATTACAGCAAAATGGAGTCTGGAGTCACATGGGCCAGTCCTGCATACTTTGCTGAGTCACAAGGCGTGTCTGCCTTCTCTCCATGGGTCAATTGTGTAGCTGATGGTCCTTAATGGGCCATCAAGCAAGCTGGGCAGAGCTAACACCAACTTGTCTGGGATGTTTCCCAGAAGCACAGCACCAACTTGAAATACAGACAGTATAGAGCCAATATACATAACTTCAACTAAAAATGACACATGCACACAGACAGCATAGTCATAACCAGCCACCCATAACCTGGTCTTAGACATCTTATATGACCCCCTTTATCTAACATTTGGTGGCACTACAGGACCTTGGTTACAAACCATGTTCTATATGGTCCCAGTTTATACCAATAACGTCACACTCCCTCCCATAGCAGGGCCGCTACCCAGACACAAATGGGCACTTTGTTGATGATGTCACTGGGTGGTTGTGTAGCCCGTACAATTTTTACACTTATAAGATTA
This sequence comes from Mauremys reevesii, assembly GCF_016161935.1. Classification (NCBI taxonomy): domain Eukaryota; kingdom Metazoa; phylum Chordata; order Testudines; family Geoemydidae; genus Mauremys; species Mauremys reevesii. Next base: position 19,426,334 of record NC_052639.1, read on the forward strand.
CATATTCGAAGCCCTTCACACCACTCGGGCTTATCTCTATACACCCATACAGTCTCTTCCCCAGTGTTCCCTTCCCAGCTCTGATGCTGCAGAGCATTTACCCCGTCCTCCTTCCCAGCCTTGCCTGTGTCCCTGTTCCTGTTCCCCACTTAATAAACATGATTCCAATTTCCCTTCCCCTCCTGTTTGACCCCAGTTTATATAGTCATATTGCCAGCTACACCTAGCACGATTGATTGTACAGAAGAGAGAAACAATTAGAGAACCAGACAGATAAACAACAGAAAAGTGAGGGCCATAAAGATAGAACAATACAGAAATGAGAGTTTCGCAGTCAGAGCCATTGATAAGTGATTTCTTGCCAGACAGGATGCTGTCAAACTAAGTTTCTTTTATCCATCTTAAGATCTGTTTCTTTATCTGGTGGTGATGGGCATCATACAGACAGGATCGTCTTCCTAACAGCCTAATAGCACCTTATTTCAGTGTGACTGGTTTGGGATGAGAGGATGTGACCCTTCGCTTCCCAGCTAATGGCTGCCCCTGCTGCTTAGCCAAAGTCCTTAGCCTAAGAAAAAGGCCTCAGACTATCCTAGTGAGAGAAGACCCATACACAGGCAGACTGAGATTTTAAAGTGCTCTCAGATGAGCTCCAGACCAACAAGTATGCACAGTAATTATTCAGCCAGTATTTTAGGAGAACTGCAATGTTAGAGAGAATCATGAACTGCTCAGAGACAATTAATGCAGAGAAGCAGCAAAATCCATCAAACATATAAGTGGTTATGACTTATTTACTTGGTCTTAAAGAGAACAACAAGGACCTGAGTCTGCTCCTGTCAATAACCCCTGCTCAGCCAATCAGGGTAGAGACTGAGGAGGGAGGCTGAGGGTCTCACCAGAGAGCTAAAAGGATGGCCCAGGTCACTGGCGGGGATCACTGCCCCAGCACTACTGCAGCCCCTCAGTTTGGGGTGGACCTCCCAAAGTGAGAGCTGCCGAGCACTCCCCCGCAACACACACACACACACACACACACACACACACACACACACCCTCTCCTGGGGTTAGGAGGGGAACAGGAGAAAGGAGAAAAGAAGCAAGAGAGGAAGAGAAAGGAGGGAGGGATGGAGGTAAGGTGAAACAAAAGGACAAACCCTAATGTCCTCAGTGATTCTAAGGGACAAGATCCCAGGTTTGGAATAAAATTCTGCCTCCTTAAGATCATGTTTTCCATGAATTCAACTGTCACCAGATGGATCAGACTGAACAGTTTCAAACCTCGAGGAGGCTCTAACCCTCTAAACAGGGTCGGCTGTTTTCAAGTAAAATCACTAAAAGGGAAGGAGAAAACTCGAAAGAGGTTCCTCCTGGCGCTCAGGTACGTGAACCGCAATATTCCCCCAGTCCTCAAAGAGAGACCTGGAGAAGGAGACTTGCTGAAGCAAAGCCACAGGGTCTCTGAGGTTTCCCTGGCCCCTCGCCCCTGTCCTGCCTGGCTGATGTCAGCATCTCTCTGTGAGGTCACCACCTTCCCACCACCTTTGGCCAATAGTCTGAGCCCCTGCACAAGGCCTTTGTGATGTCACTGCCACACCCTCCCTTGCTGGGCTAATGTCCTGCCCCTGGCCAGGCACTTTGGAGGTTTGAGCTACTCCCTGTGGATCACCCCACTCAAGGAGCATTCGTTCTAGGAAGCAAGCCGGCTAGACAGGAAAACATCAGACGCTGCTGCTCCCAATGCTACATTCAGTTTTAAAGAAATTAGTCAACTTTATTGCCAGAAGAGACCATTAGAGCATCTAATCTGACCCTGCATATCACAGGCCTCCTGTATGACACACTAGCTACTTTTGGGGTAAACACATTCAAGAAAGGCATCTAGTCTTCATGAAATGATGTCACGAGACGGAGAATCCACCACTTTCCTTGGTAGCTTGTTCCTGTGGTGAATCATCCTCGCTGTTGAATATTTGTGCCTTAATTGTAATATGAATTTGTCTCTTTCCACCTTCCCGCCATTGGGTTTTTTTATGCCTTTGTCTGCTACATTAAAGAGCCCTTTCATAGCCAATCTTTCCTCTCCAGTAAGGCACTTCAACATTTCAATGAAGTGACCTTTCAATCTTCTTTTGAGAAGCTAAACAGGTTGAGCTCTTTCAATAGCTCACTAGAAGGCATTTTTCTCCAGCCCTCAGAACATTTGGTGGCTCTTTGCTGCCTCAACTCCAATTTCACACCATCTTTTTCAAATGAGGACACCAAAACTGGAGGCAGTATTCCAGTATCAGTCTCACTGATACCATGTCACCTCCTGTGACGTTCTTGACATAATCTGTAACTGTATAGATCACCGTTGCCACCACTGTTCTATATTTGCAGCCAATATTGTATAAAGGTGGTCACATAAAGGGTCTATGGAGAGGTTATGATTGGCTGATTATAATTATGCTATCTCTAGATAGCCCTCTTGTGAATTTTTCAGCTAGCCTATGAGCCATGGCTACTATGACTCAGCAGGGCATGCAAGGGCATGTGAGCAGACCACATGACAATGAACTCCATTTTTGTACCTGTATTTTTCCACAAACTGGACTGGGAAACAAGTTTGGAACAAATGGTTCCCGCAATATGGAAAAGCTACATAAGGTGGAGTGTGACATCATTTCTTGGCCTCATTCCCCACAAGAGAACTCCTGGAAACACCTGAGGAAGAAAGACTGAACTGGGGGAACTGCTGGTCCCAGGGTAAAGGGATTTTTAGCTTGTGTATGGAAACTTGGTGGACTGCTTGTATCATCAGTCAGGGTGAGAAACTGCTAATTCAAATTCTATCCAGATAGTATGTTAAGCTTAGTTTGAGTGTTGGTTATATGTTAAGTAATCTGCTTTGATCTGTTTGCTACCACTTATGGCTGGGAAATTGGCTTTTGTCTTCTATCTGTCTTTGAGTGGCTTAGGTAACGCACTCAGGTAGCTTAGTTGGATGCGTGGTGCCACCTGCTGTCCTGTTGGGTAATAACAGGGCCTGGAGAGGCTGGCAGTGTGAGAAGGGCCAACCCAGATAGAGTGTTAGAGGGACAGTGTTTCCCAGAAGCCCCCAGACTGCACCCCGGGTGACAGCCCATCACACCCTAGAGTACACAAGTCTCAGCAGGTTTGTCACATCCTTTCCTCCCATTCCACACCCTAGACAGTTCCTGCCTCCCACTACCTCTAGCAGCTCCCGCCCTCCTATACATTTACTTCTCCTCTCCCTCCAAGCAGAACCCACCACCAGCTCCCTGATAATCCCTTACCTGAGCCAGCTCCATTGCAGCCGTTTCCTTCCTGCTGGGAGGAGGGGATGATTTGGGGCGAAAGGTGGACATTATTCTGTAGCCTGCCAGGGCAAGAAGGGCAATGTGAGAGAATTCAGACAGGGTTTCTGTCCTTTCCACATGTCAATTCCCCAGCATTTTCCCTGGTAATGGACATTCTAGGTTCTGCCACACTGTGTAGCACAAAATGACCTTATTCCAGTACAGGCCTAGCCCCCTCCCACCAGGGTGTAACCCTCCTAGACATAGTGAAACCCTCCCAGTAGCAGAGTCTCTCTGTTACACTTATACCGTTTGTAGATGATACCAAACTGGGAGGGGCTGCAAGTGCTTTGGAGGCTAGAATTACAATTCAAAATGATCTGGACAAACTGGAGAATATAGGATGAAATTCAATGAGGACAAATCCAAAGTACTCCACTTAGGAAGGAACAATCTGTTGCACACATACAAGACAGGAAATGACTGCCTAGGAAGGAGCACAGGAGAAACGGATCTGGGAGAGTCAGTGGATCACAAGCTAAATATGAGTCAACAGTGTTACACTGTTGGAAAAAACCCAAGTATAATCCTGAGATGTATTAGCAGGAGTATTGTAAGCAAGACATGAGAAGTAATTCTTCCGCTCTACTCTGCACTGATTAGGCCTCAACTGGAGTAATGTGTCCAGTTCTGGGTGCCACATTTCAGGAAAGATGTGGAAAAATTGGAGAAAGTCCAGAGAAGAGCAATAAAAATGATTAAAGGTCTAGAAAACATCACCTATGAGGAAGACTGAAAAATTGTGTTTGTTTAGTCAGGAGAAGATATGATCAGCTTTCAAGTACATAAAAGTTCATTTCAAGGAGGAAGGAGAAACATTGTTCTTAACCTCTGAGGACAGGACAAGAAGCAATGGGCTTAAATTGCAGCAAGGAAGGTTTAGGTTGGACATTAGGAAAAACTCCCTGTCAGGGTGGTTAAGCACTGGAATAAATTGCCTAGGAGGTTGTGGAATCTCCATCATTGGGGATTTTTAAGAGCAGGCTGGACAAATACCTCTCAGGGATGGTCTAGATCAGGGGTGGCCAACATGTGGCTCTTTAGAATTTAATACGCAGCTCCTTGTACAGGCACCAACTCCGGGGCTGGTGCTACAGGCACCAACTTTCCAATGTGCTGGGTGTGCTCACTACTCAGCTACAGGCCCTGCCCCACTCCACCCCTTCCCACCCCCTTCCCTGAGCCTGCAGTGCCCACGCTCCATCCCCCCCGTCCCCCCCACCGAGTGTCTTGCATAGCATGAGCAGCTGATCGGGAGTGCGAGGAGGGGGGGTGCGGATTAGTGTGGCTTCCCATGGGTGGGAGGCACTGGGAGCAGGGGGTGGGAGCTGATGATTCTTTAGCAATGTATATTGGTAAATTCTGGCTCTTTCTCAGGCTCAGGTTGGCCACTCCTGGTCTAGATAATACTTCATCCTGCCTTGAGTGCCCTGTCATTGTCCCCAAGGCAGCTCTCTCAGATTAACTAAGTTATTTGACGCTCCAGCCTTTACACAGTCTCTCCTGGGAGTGCCCCTTTCATGGGCTGGGCCTAGTTTTAGCTTTTGGGAAGCGTGACCCTGGGGCTCTGAGATTGGGCCTTCTTGCCTCAGCACACCTTGTTTCTTTCTGTGGCTCCCCAGTGAGTCCAAATGAGTAGATACTCCTCATACAGACTGTGAACATAAGAATGTGTTTTGTGTTTAGACTTTATTGAATACTTGTAAGTTGCTGCCTGAGTTAACATCTGACTAGTTGCATTGTGAGCCTCTGTGGCTCTGTAAATCACCAAACAGGAGAGAGACTTTACCAATGTGAAGTGCTGATTGGCAACAGAATGCATTACACCCTGCCTGGCAGGAAAGGTCCATCAACACCAGAGAGACTATTATGGGATGTTAACAAAGACACAAGACTGTTGTTGTGCTCTTCACTTCCCAGTAGCTAAGTTTCCTGCTCAGACCACATGGTAGGAAGGGGATGAAAACCCCATAGAGAAGGAACTGATTGTCTGTATGCTGCCTGGACTCTGGGGGGCAAAGTTTCTAGGCATAAGCAAGAGATCCCCAGCTGCTTAGCCTGAGTTAGTCCTAAAGAATATGTAGAGCTTGCTTATTACAGAAGCTTCTATTACCTTTGAAATTTAAGACTGCAACTCATCTGCATCTATAGGATTACCTGCTTTAACTTTGTTAACAACTCTCGTTTCCTTTTAAATAAGTCTTAATACAGGTTATGACAGGACTGGCTACAAGTGTCTTTGTTGGAAGATCTAAGATTTAATTGACCTAAGGAAGTGACGGGTCCTTTGGGACTGGCAGTAACTTGAACATTGCTGTGATTCGTGCTGTAAGGCAGTGGTTCTCAACCAGGGCCCCCCTGGGGGGCCGTGAGCAGCTTTCAGGGGGCTGCCAAGCAAAGCCGGCATTAGACTCACTGAGTCCCAGGGCAGAAAGCTGAAGTCCCAGGGCAGGGAGCTGAAGTCCAGGGCCCTGAGCCCCATCACCAGGGCTGAAGCCAAAGCCTAAGCAATGTAGCTTTGCGGGGGCCCCTGTGGCATGGGGCCGCAGGCAGTTGCCCTGCTTGCTACCCCTAACGCCAGCCCTGGATTTTATATGCAGAAAACCAGTTATTGTGGCCCACATGGGCAGTGGAGTTTTATAGCGTGTGTGGGGGTAGGGGGTGGGGGGCTCAGAAAGAAAAAGGTTGGGAACCCCTGGAGTAAGGGACCACCTGTCACAAAGGTGAGCTCACCTGCGTGGTGAGATATATGGGATCACCCAAGAGGACTGTCTGTGATTCCATGTTAATGCTGTTACAATGCCTGAAGCGTTTACACTGGATACTTGGTTGGTGAAATCTCCATACAGACCTCACACCCAATTTGGGGTTTGTGCCCTGCTTCTCACCAGTCTGCCTGAGGCTGGTGCTAGTGCTCTCGAGTCACTGAAGACAGTGTTACAGAGAGAGGAGCTGTGACTTCCCCAAGGTCACCAAACAGGTCCATGACAGAGCCAGGAACAGATCCTGTTAACTCCCGAGCCCTGTCACTCGCAGCTTGGAAAGATCCCAGTGCACACTGTAGGAAGAGGTGTGCAGGGATTGCAAATGAGCTGCTCTGCCAAGACAGCCTGCACATCCATGGACAAACCACCTCGCTGGGGTGTGTCCCCTGGGTCAGGAGAAGTCAGTGTCCAGTCCTGTGGGGCTGTGCTCCTGGCTCATACCTCCAGCACTCAGTGCTGCCCCTCCGTTACCAGCTGCACCGTTCAGTCAGCCTCAGGCCTCAGGAGGTCACAGCCCCTCTCCCCACCCCAAACCTTCAAACTGGGACATGGTGCACCAGTGCCAGAGTGCACTAGTGTAAATTCTGTCTACACTAAGGGTTTGCACCAGTGCCTAAAACAGCAGTGTGGCAGAGACCTTCAGAAACAGCAGTACGGTGGCACTAGAACCTATTTCTAGCTCGGTCACAGACAGCCTGGGTGACCTTGGACACGTCAATGTTTCTCCTCCCAACTTTAGTCTCTTTATCCAACTGCCCACTCACTGGGGTCTCCTCTCTCTCCAGAGCTGCTCACCACTAAAATCTGTGTGGGTGTCCCCAGAGCTAAGGCAGTTCAGCTCTGGAACAGTCTTACAAGGGGCTGGGAGTCTCTTTCCTGGTAGTTTTTAAGAACAAATAGGACAAAGCTCTGTCATAGATAATCTACATATACTTGTTCCTGCCTCAGCAGAGAAAGCTGGACTTGATGACATCTTGAGGTCCTATCTATCCCTACATTTCTAGGATGCTATGCAATATATACATATAAAACGACAACATACAGAATAAAACTCACCACAACTTAGTGTCAGGTAAATTCAGGGGGAAAAAAAACACAACCTCCACTCCACTGCATAAAATGACAATACAAAGGAAAAAAAAGCAATACGATGCGAACTATGACATCCTAGGACAAAAGTACACAATGGAAAACAAGCTGAGGCAAAACAATTCACCATAAAACTGCTACACAAAATGGTGCGATCACAGTTCCAAATGGCACCATGCAAAACAGCTCAGCGTAGAACATGACGCAGCACAAAAGAGAATTATTTCAATGTAGGTCTGGAAGGGATCTTGAGAAGTCATCTACTCCAGCCCGCTGTGCTGAGGCAGGACGAAGTATCCTAGACATTTGCAGACTGGCGTATCTCTAACCTGGTCTTAAAACCCCCAATGAAGGAAATTCCACAGCCTCCCTTGGAAGCCAATACAAGGCAAACACAGACCAAAACAATGCTGTACACACACACGCTGGGCTTGCGGTTAAGGGGGGAGGCAAGAATTGAAACAATCTGGGTTCAGTTCCCAGTTTTGCCGCAAATTCTCCACGCAAACTTGTTACACACGGTGGCTGGCCCGTACCACTGACTTGGGCTCACACGACTCAGGCTGTGGGGCTGTTTAATTGTCATGTAGAAGTTCCAGCTTGGGCTGCAGCCCAAGGTCTGGCACACTCCCACCTCGCCGGGTCCTAAGGTGAAAAGAGACAAATTCATATTACAATTAAGGCACAAATATTCAACAGCGAGGATGATTCACCACAGGAACAAGTTACCAAGGAAAGTGGTGGATTCTCTGTCTCGTGACGTCATTTCATGAAGACTAGATGCCTTTCTGGAATGTGTTTACCCCAAAAGTAGCTAGTGTGTCATACAGGAGGCCTGTGATATGCAGGGGTCAGATTAGATGCTCTAATGGTCTCTTCTAGCCATAAAGTCGACTAATTCCTAAAAAACTGAGTGTAGCATTGGGAGCAGCGTCTGATGTTTTACTGTCTAGCTGGCTTTCTTCCTAGAACGAATGCTCCTTGAGTGGGGTGATCCACAGGGAGTAGCTCAAACCTCCAAAGTGCCTGGCCAGGGGCAGGACATTAGCCCAGCAAGGGAGGGGTGTGGCAGTGACATCACAAAGGCCTTTTGCAGGACCTCAGACTATTGGCCAAAGGTGGTGGGGAGGTGGTGACCTCACAGAGGGATGCTGACATCAGCCAGGCAGGACAGGGGCGAGGGGCCAGGGAAACCTCAGAGACCCTGTGGCTTTGCTTCAGCAAGTCTCCTTCTCCAGGTCTCTCTTTGAGGACTGGGGGAATATTGGGGTTCACGTACCTGAGCGCCAGGAGGAACCTCTTTCGAGTTTTCTCCTTCCCTTTTAGTGATTTTACTTGAAAACAGCCGACCCTGTTTAGAAGGTAAGAGCCTCCTCGAGGTTTGAAACTGTTCAGTCTGATCCATCTGGTGACAGTTGAATTCATGGAAAACATGATCTTAAGGAGGCAGAATTTTATTCCAAACCTGGGATCTTGTCCCTTAGAATCACTGAGGACATTAGGGTTTGTCCTTTTTGATTCACCTTTTCCTCCATCCATCCCTCCTTTCTCTTCCTCTCTTGCTTCTTTTCTCCTTTCTCCTGTTCCCCTCCTAACACCAGGAGAGGGTGTGTGTGTGTGTGTGTGTGTGTGTGTGTGTGTGTGTGTGTGTGTTGCGGGTGAGTGCTCGGCAGCTCTCACTGTGTGAGGTCCACCCAAAACTGTGGAGCTGCAGTAGTGCTGGGGCAGTGATCCCTGCCAGTGACCTGGGCCATCCTTTGAGCTCTCTGGTGAGACCCCTCAGCCTTCCATCCTCAGTCTCTACCCTGATTGTCTGAGCAGGGGGTTAATGACAGGGAGGAGACTCAGGTCTTGTTGTTCTTTTTTAAGACCAAGTAAATAAGTCATAACCAGTTATATGTTTGATGGATTTTGCTGCTTCTCTGCATTAATTGTCTCTGAGCAGTTCATGATTCTCTCTAACATTGCAGTTCTCCTAAAATACTGGCTGAATAATTACTGTGCATACTTGTTGGTCTGGAGCTCATCTGAGAGCACTTTATTGAGGTCATTCAATGTATGAAATTCAAGATCCGACGGTTAATTTGAAAATCAGGGCTCTGGGGGTCCTATTCCCAATTCAGCCATTGACTGGCTTTGTGACCTAAGACAAGTCAATTCTCCTTTCTCAGCCTGAGCGTCTCCCTCTTTCAAGTAGGGATAATAATGATCCGCTCCTACCTACCTCAACACACTCACTCTTCCCCAACACACACACACACTGTCTCTCCCCACACACAAACAGTCTCCACACTGCAGCTGAAAAGCAGGTGTGTTGGAAGCAATGAGTGTGGCAATCTCAGTGAACCGATGGAGAGTGACGGTGGTCAGAGAGAGACAACGGAAGGTTAAAGGGGCAACGATGGGCATAATGAGTCTGGCCAGGGCAGGACATCAGCTTTGAGGGGAGGGTGGGTGTGGCAGTGACATCACAAAGGCCTTTTGCAGGAACTCGGCCTATTGGGCAAGGTGGTGGGGAGGGTGACCTCACAGAGAGACCCCGACATCAGCCGGGCAGGACAGAGGTGCAGGGCCAGGCCAGTCTCTGAGACCTCCCGGCTTTGCTGCCGCAAGTCTCCTTCGCGAGGTCTCTCCTCGAGGGCTGAGAGAGAATTAGGATTCAGAGTTGTGAGCATGAGGAGGAACCTCTGTGGAGTTTTCTCCTTTCCTACCACTGATTGTGCCGAAAACAAACTTCCATTTGAGAAGGTAAGAGGCTCAGAGAGCTTTGGAACCTGTTCCGTCTGATCCACCTGGCGCAGGCAGCATTCTAGGCACAGACAGCGCTGGCTTCAGGTGGCAGAATTTGATTTCCTTCCTAGGTTTTGATGATTGGAATCCCTGGGGACATTGGGGTGTATCCTTTTTGGTTTATCTTTTCCTCTTTCCTCCCTCCTTTCTCCTCTTCTCTTGCTTCTTTTGTCCCTTTTCCAGATTCCCTCCCTCTACCTAGGAGGGATGGGTCTGGAGTGCGGGCAGGGGAGGGGTATTGCTCTCATTGCAGGAGGTCCTCACCAAGAGGTGGGTCTGGGTCTGAGAGTGATCCCCTCTGATGCTGTCCTGGGCCATCCTTTGGGACATCTGGTGAGACCCCTCAGCCTCCTGCCACTCAGAGTCTCAGTGCTGATTGGCTGAGCAGGGGGCTATCGACACCAAGGAGACTCAGGTCAGTTTGGTCTCTTTTCAAATCAGGCAAATAAGTCACAACCAATCCAATGTATGGAATTAATCTTGCTGCTTCTCTCCATTAATTGTCTCTTGGCAGGTCATGATTTTCATTAATGTCCTAGGTCTTCTAAAATACTTGCTGAATAATTACTATGAACCACTGTTGGTCTCTAGCTCACTTGAGGGCACTTTATTCTGATCACTCAATGTGTGAAATTCAAGATGTGAGAGAGAGGCTGAAAGTCAGGAGCAGTGTTTCCTCTAATTTGTTATGTCCATGTGTGGAATGAATTTTGTTTTGGGCACAAATATGGAGGTGAGGTGTGACACATCACCTGCATATTGCGCTCCTTACAAAATTCATTCTGCACATGGATGGTGTGGCAGGGTGAGGCTGAAAGGTTTGGAGTGTGGGAGGCTCGGGGTTGGGGCGCAGTGATGTGAGGGCTCCGGCTGGCGGTGCAGGCTCTGGAGTGGGGCTAGCGATGAGGTCTCAGCATTGGAGCAGAGGGTAGGGCGCAGGGGTGAGGGCTCTGGGGTGGGGCTGAGAATGAGGAGATTGGGAGCAGGTTGCCCCAGGGAGAAAGAACTGCCCCCTCCAGCCCTCTCTCCCACAGCAGCTCAGGGCCAGATGAGAGGGCACCTGTCTCCAAGCCGCAGCAGCGCCGGTGGGGCTGGGTTGGGACTGAGGAGGCGACAGGATTTATTTTCCGAAGTCAAAGGAGGAAGGGATGGAGTTATGCTTCAGTTTTTACCTCATAAACTTATTCCTGTCTAACCTACAGGACACTATGGGAATAAGACACTATGGCATGTGGTGACATCACAAGAGCAGAGGATGTGAGAACTACAGCAACTGAGAGGGTGGGGATTTAGAGTCGGATTGTTTCAAATGCTGCATTTGTCGGCTGACATTTAACAGCAACGCTTAGCTAACACAATGGAGAAAGGAATTCTCTGCTAAAGATTCAACCTGCCCCTTTGGCCAACTCCACCCCTTCCTGACCGGGTGTGCTCAGAACACCTCTCCGCCAGCCTCCCCATACACACACACAAGCCCACAGCTGGGCACCCAGCACAAAGCAAGGGAGGGGTTGCTTGGCTTGTTTTACTTTTACTTTTCAAAAGGCTTTTTAAAAGCATTTTCTGCCCCTATTCCCCATGGTGAGGAAGCAGATGATTAGTTAAACAAAAGTTAAACAAAAGTTAAAAGGTAGAGTGACTAAAATGAAATCCCTGCAAGTTGCATGGGCCCTTTTTAAAGACACCATAATAGAGGCCCAACTTCAATGTATACCCCAAATTAAGAAACACAGTAAAAGAACTAAAAAAGAGCCATCGTGGCTTAACAACCATGTAAAAGAAGTAGTGAGAGATAAAAGACTTCCTTTAAAAGTGGAAGTCAAATCCTAGTGAGGCAAATAGAAAGGAGCATAAACACTGCCAACTTAAGTGCAAGAGTGTAATAAGAAAAGCCAAAGAGGAGTTTGAAGAACGGCTAGCCAAAAACTCCACAGGTAATAACAAAATGTTTTTTAAGTACATCAGAAGCAGGAAGCCTGCTAAACAACCAGTGGGGCCCCTTGACGATCAAAATACAAAAGGAGCGCTTAATGACGATAAAGTCATTGCGGAGAAACTAAATGAATTCTTTGCTTCAGTCTTCACGGCTGAGGATGTTAGGAAGATTCCCAAACATGAGCTGGCTTTTGTAGGTGACAAATCTGAGGAACTGTCACAGATTGAAGTGTCACTAGAGGAGGTTTTGGAATTAATTGATAAACTCAACATTAACAAGTCACCGGGACCAGATGGCATTCACCCAAGAGTTCTGAAAGAACTCAAATGTGAAGTTGCGGAACTATTAACTAAGGTTTGTAACCTGTCCTTTAAATCGGCTTCGGTACCCAATGATTGGAAGTTAGCTAATGTAACGCCAATATTTAAAAAGGGCTCTAGAGGTGATCGGCAATTACAGACCGGTAAGTCTAACGTCGATGCAGGGCAAGTTAGTTGAAACAATAGTTAAGAATAAAATTGTCAGACACATAGAAAAACATAAATTATTGAGCAGTAGTCAACATGGTTTCTGTAAAGGAAATCGTGTCTTACTAATCTATTAGAATTCTTTGAAGGGGTCAACAAACATGTGGACAAGGGGGATCCGGTGGACATAGTGTACTTGGATTTCCTGAAAGCCTTTGACAAGGTCCCTCACCAAAGGCTCTTACGTAAATTAAGTTGTCATGGGATAAAAGGAAGGTCCTTTCATGGATTGAGAACTGGTTAAAGGACAGGGAACAAAGGGTAGGAATTAATGGTAAATTCTCAGAATGGAGAGGGTAACTAGTGGTGTTCCCCAAGGGTTAGTCCTAGGACCAATCCTATTCAATTTATTCATAAATGATCTGGAGAAAGGGGTAAACAGTGAGGTGGCAAAGTTTACAGATGATACTAAACTACTCAAGATAGTTAAGCAGATTGTGAAGAACTTCAAAAGCTCTCACAAAACTAAGTGATTGGGCAACAAAATGGCAAATGAAATTTAATGTGGATAAATGTAAAGTAATGCACATTAGGAAAAATAACCCCAAATATACATACAATATGATGGGGGCTAATTTAGCTACAACGCGTCAGGAAAAGATCTTGGAGTCATTGTGGATAGTTTTCTGAAGATGTCACGCAGTGTGCAGAGGCGATCAAAAAGCAAACAGAATGTTAGGAATCGTTAAAAGGGGATAGAGAACAAGACGGAGAATATAGTATTGCCCTTATATAAATCCATGGTACGCCCACATCTCGAATACTGTGTACAGATGTGGTTTCCTCACCTCAAAAAGATATTCTAGCACTAGAAAAGGTTCAAAAAGGGCAACTAATATGATTAGGGGTTTGGAGAGGGTCTCATACGAGGAAAGATTAAAGAGGCTAGGACTCTTCAGCTTGGAAAAGAGGAGACTAGGGGGGGATATGACAGAGGTATATAAAGTCATGAGTGACATTGAGAAAGTGGATAAGGAAAAGTTATTTACTTATTCCCATAATACAAGAACTAGAGGTCACCAAATGAAATTAATAGGCAGCAGGTTTAAAACAAATAAAAGGAAGTTCTTCTTCATGCAGCGCACAGTCAACTTGTGGAACTCCTTACCTGAGGAGGTTGTGAAGGCTAGGACTATAACAATGTTTAAAAGGGAACTGGATAAATTCATGGTGGCTAAGTCCATAAATGGCTATTAGGCAGGATGGGTAAGAATGGTGTCCCTAGCCTCTGTTAGTCAGAGGATGGAGATGGATGGCAGGAAGAAGATCACTTGATCATTGCCTGTTAGGTTCACTCCCTCTGGGGCACCTGGCATTAACACTGTCGGTAGACAGATACTGGGCTAGATGGACCTTTGGTCTGACCCGGTACGGCCTTTCTTATGTTCTTATGTTTTCCACTGCCCAGGAGACCCAGCCAGGGACTGATGTGCTGGAGATATGTTGGGAAAAGGAACTGTCTGAATTGCCAAGGCAGGAAGCCAACAATCTACGGCAACATCATTAACCACAAACTCACTCTAAGCATGCTCCAGCCAGAAGGGAAATGGGCAGGAATTCTTGCTGTTCAGCCATGGCCACACAACCAGAGATGCACAGCAGTGAGGGTGCTGGGCAAGCTGGTCTGAGCGAACAATTGGAAATGATCCTTCCGTTAGAACAGAACCAGAGTGTAGAAAGGCCCCTGTGTTAAGTGGTTGAGGCTGAGGCCTTAGGAAGCTGGCCTACGATACCACAGGGATCTTTCTGTGGAGGTGTGATACTTGCCAGCTAGGGGAAGCTGGTGTGTGGTGTCTTTGTGGCTGCACTTTCAGTGATGCAGGTTTCTCTATCCCATTGTTCCAGGGTCATCCTACTAGATTGCCAGCTGCTTTTCAGCTGCAGTGTGGAGACTATTTGTGTGTGGGGAGAGACAGTGTGTGTGTGTGTTGGGGAAGAGTGTGTGTGTTGAGGTAGGTAGGAGCGGATCATTATTACCCCTACTTGAAAGAGGAGATGCTCAGGCTGAGAAAGGAGAACTGACTTGTCTTAGGTCACACAGCCAGTCAATGGCAGAATTGGGAATAGGACCCAGAGCCCTGATTGTCAAATTAACCATCGGATTTTGAATTACATACATTGAATGACCTCAAGAAAGTGCTCTCAGATGAGCTCCAGAGGAACAAGTATGCACAGTAATTATTCAGCCAGTATTTTAGGAGAACTGCAATGTTAGAGAGAATCATGAACTGCTCAGAGACAATTAATGCAGAGAAGCAGCAAAATCCATCAAACATATAAGTGGTTATGACTTATTTACTTGGTCTTAAAAGAGAACAACAAGGACATGAGTCTCCTCCCTGTCAATAACCCCCTGCTCAGCCAATCAGGGTAGAGACTGAGGAGGAGAGGCTGAGGGGTCTCACCAGAGACCTCAAAGGATGGCCCAGGTCACTGGCGGGGATCACTGCCCCAGCACTACTGCAGCTCCACAGTTTTGGGTGGACCTCCCACAGTGAGAGCTGCCGATAACTCCCCCACAACACACACACACACACACACAGACAAACACACACACACCCCTCCTGGTGTTGGGAGGGGAACAGGAGAAAGGACAAAAAAAGCAAGAGAGGACGAGAAAGGGGATGGAGGAAAAGTTGAAACAAAAAGGACAAACCCTAATGTCCCCAGTGATTCTAAGGGACAAAATCCCAGGTGTGGAATAAAATTCTGCCTCCTTAAGATCATGCTTTCCATGAATTCAACTGTCACCAGAATGATCAGACCGAACAGTTTCAAACCTCGAGGAGGCTCTAACCCTCTAAACAGGGACATCTGTTTTCTAGTAAAATCACTAAAAGGGAAGGAGAAAACTCAAGAGAGGTTCCTCCTGGCGCTCACGTCCATGAACCCGAATACTCTCAGTCCTCAAAGAGAGACCTGGAGAAGGAGACTTGCTGAAGCAAAGCCACAGGGTCTCTGAGGTTTCCCTGGCCCCTCGCCCCTGTCCTGCCTGGCTGATGTCAGCATCACTCTGTGAGGTCACCACCTCCCCACCACCTTTGGCCAATAGTCTGAGGTCCTGCACAAGGCCTTTGTGATGTCACTGCCACACCCCTCCCTTGCTGGGCTAATGTCCTACCTCTGGCCAGGCACTTTGGAGGTTTGAGCTACTCCCTGTGGATCACCCCACTCAAGGAGCGCTCATTCTAGGAAGCAAGCCGGATAGACAGGAAAACATCAGACGCTGCTCCCAATGCTACACTTAGTTTTTCAGAAATTAGTTGACTTTATGGCCAGAAGAGACCATTAGAGCATCTAATCTGACCCCTGCATATCACAGGCCTCCTGTATGACACACTAGCTACTTTTGGGGTAAACACATTCCAGAAAGGCATCTAGTCTTCATGAAATGACGTCACGAGATGGAGAATGCACCAATTTCCTTGGTAGCTTGTTCCTGTGGTGAATCATCCTCACTGTTGAATATTTGTGCCTTAATTGTAATATGAATTTGTCTCTTTCCACCTTCCAGCCATTGGGTTTTTTAATGCCTTTCTCTGCTACATTAAAGAGCCCTTTAATAGCCAATCTTTTCTCTCCATTAAGGCACTTCAACGTTTCAATGAAGTCACCTTTCAATCTTCTTTTGAGAAGCTAAACAGGTTGAGATCTTTCAATAGCTCACTAGAAGGCATTTTCTCCAGCCCTCAGAACATTTGGTGGCTCTTTGCTGCCTCAACTCCAATTTCACACCATCTTTTTCAAATGAGGACACCAAAACTGGAGGCAGTATTCCAGTATCAGTCTCACTGATACCATGTCACCTCCTGTGACGTTCTTGACATAATCTGTAACTGTATAGATCACCGTTGCCACCACTGTTCTATATTTGCAGCCAATATTGTATAAAGGTGGTCACATAAAGGGTCTATGGAGAGGTTATGATTGGCTGATTATAATTATGCTATCTCTAGATATGTATCATTTTTGTAGTTGACATTATAAATATTGGCTCTATGATGCCTGTATTTCAAACTTGTGCTATGCTTCTGGGAACACCCCAGCCAGACAAATTGGTGTCAGCTCTGCCTAGCCTGCTTGATGGCCCATTAAGGACCATCAGCTATACAATTGACCCATTGAGAGAAGGCAGATATGCCTTGTGGCTCAACAAGGTGTGCAGGGACCTGCCTATGGACAGAACTCTAAGGTTTTTCTATGTCGCGTGCTGGATAGAGTGTCCTTGGGACAAAGAAAGCAAAGACCACATGGCAAGAGACTATAAAAGACTGATGCCTCATCTCCATCTGGTCTTCAGTCCTGCTTCATACCTCTGGAGGGACTTGGCTACAAACTGAAGCTCTGTACAAAGGACTGAATGGCCCATCCTAGTTGTGGATGTACTCCAGAGACTTGATTTGAACCTGCAATTTATTCCATCACTGCTACAAGCCTGAACCAAGAACTTTGCCAAAGTACAAGTTTTGCCCAGGGCTCCGTTTCCCCTAACGCTGGTCCTTGGTAACACCCTGCCCGGCCCGCGTTCCTCCCGGCCGCCCGGCTGGGCTCGGGCTCAGGCACCCTGCCCGGCCCGCGTTCCTCCCGGCCGCCCGGCTCGGGTCGGGCTCCGGCGCCCTGGCCGGCCCGCGTTCCTCCCGGCCGCCCGGCTCAGGCTCGGGCTCCCGCTGCGGCGCCCTGGCTGGCCCGCGTCCCTCCCGGCCACCTGGCTCGGGCTCGGGCTCCAACCGCGGCGCCCTGCCCGGCCCGCAGCCCTCCCGACCGCCGCAGCCCGGCTCCGGGCACGGGGCAGGAATCGCGACCGATACTTACCCAGATGCTGGGGTCCGGGCGCAGTGGCGGCCTTGGCTGCCCGGCTCCGGCTCCGGCTCCGGGCTCTGGCAGTGTTGGAGGTGGTGGGAGGATACTGGATCCTTATAAATGGAGAGCCTGCTCTTCCTTTCAGCAGCACAGACCTGGGTTGACTGTCCTGTGATAAATCAGCCATTCTTTCTCATTCTATGAGCAGAACACAGCAGATGACAGCCTGTTGCTTATTCAGCTTACAGCACAGGGGACACAGGTCGCTTCAATTCCCAGACTCTGCCTCTCATTCATCTACCCAGTTGGGTGTGTGAAAGCTAAATGAGCTGGTATTCCAAACTCCCAGAAAGGCAGTGGAGGAAAAGAAAGTGACCCTTTATAGGCAGCTCAGTTCAGTCCTCGCTGCTGAAGGCAGTACTAATGAAGTGACTTGCACACAGAGAGTCAAAGCAAGGGCTTGGTTAAGGGCAGCTTCACCCCAGATTCCCCCTGAAGTTATGTAGGAGGAAACAAGTGAAGGGTTTTAACACAGTGGGCAGTACCAGACAGCAGGCCACTGTGGGATTAGGGGACGTGAGTGCAGGAGTGAGGAGGTCATAAACAGAGCCAGCAAAGAGTTGATTAACACAGGATAAATTAGTCCAAATTTGCGAAATATATCCCCAAAATGTACAAATGAGCCTGTGAAATCCAGAGACCACGTTTCTGTGGCACTCTCCTTTAGAACTCTTGACAGACACCATTCCCATCTCCTTTGGGCTTTTTTTGGTATAAATGTGTGGCTCAGGAAACGCAAGGAGCCAAGTGCAGGACTGAGGTTCAGTCTCTCTGTTGGCCCTGGATATGATGCTTTGGGAGGTGTAAGAGGCTAGGGAGACTGTAATAGGCAGGAGAAGATTAGGGGAGATTAGTCTGAGTGAAAAGGAGAGGAAAGGACGGGGCTGGCTTATCAGTACCAAATTATTCTCTGATTTTCAATTTAGTACCATGCACATTCTTCTCAGTTACAACAGACACACTGAATAAACTATGCAAATACACAATAGCTGCATGGACACGAGGTTCTCCTTTGAATTTTATGTATAAAAGGAGATTACGATCAATGACATGGCTGGAGAAACTTGTCCTCCTAAAACAAAGGAAAGGTCTGCTCCATTTTTTCCTGACACAGGAACAGAACATACTACCAGCTCAGCCCCCTCCCACCCTCCACCCGAATCTTACCACTGATCTGCGGATCAAAGACAGCCTGCTTTTTGCTTTGTTCTCAGCAAACTCCAGGCTGTTGATGTCCGTGAGACGAGCCCTGTATTTATTCATCTGCTCTACGACAATCAACTCCACACAGCTGCACAAAGGAAAAAAGAAAGTGGTAAAACGGGAGGATAAAACTCTGGCTGTGTTTGAGCTGGCCATGTCGCCTAAGTGCTGCGCCAATTCTCTTGCTTCGTGGGCTGGAAACGAACAGTGTGGTTGAAATGCCCAAAATGGTACTAGGCAGGAGCTAAACTAGAGGACTAAAGGGAGGGCTCCCCAAGGGCTCCATCAGGGAAACAGGTCCTTCCCCTGGAAAGGCAAATACCCACCAAGGTTAGGAAAGCACAGCATGTTCAAATGAAAGGCTGAAAGAATGGCCATTTCGGATATGCTGCGCTATCTAGCTATATCTATTTGTAGACACACACACTTGTGCTTGTTTGCATCCAAGCTGGACAGGCAGTCGCAGGGCAATGACAGTGATTAGGTGTCTGGGGCAGATATTTTGTTTAATACCATCAGTATTGTTTTCTGGAAGAAATCCTTTTAGAGCAGTAATGATACAAGGCGGCGTATATAAGTCAAGTTACAAAGAGACTTCTTCTTACAAGGAACCTTTAGAAGAGTGATTCAAAGTAATTTTCACATCTGTAGGCAGAAGAATTGCTTCTAGGAGAGATTTGAAGGCCAGGCAGGTTCATGTAGTCTGGTCTCCTGCATAGAATTTCATCAAATGATTCCTGCATCCACTATCCATCCTAGGTACTTATCTAACCCCAGTGCCCTATTATCTGAGCTTCTCACAATCTAACATGTTTATTCTTAAAATTCCAGTTGAAGTCAAAAACATCCCCGAGGGCTCCATTACAAACCCTTCCCACCCACTGGATGATGATTCCCTATTTACAATTACTTTGGAGATATCAATTAGCCAATTTTCAATCCATTTAATATTTGCTGCACTGAATCTGTATAGTGTTAATTTTTAATCAGGATGACCCAACTGGAATCTAAGTCAACGATGTCAACGTGGTTACCTCTGCCAACCAAACCTGGCATCCAATCAATTTTGACAAGACCTATTTTCCATAAAAAACTGTGTTGACTGGCACTAATTACACTGCCATCCTTCAATTCTTTACTGATTACCTTCCACGTCAGCTTTCCCATGATTTTGCCTGAGACTGATATTGAGCTAACTGGCCTGTAGTTACCCAGATCATCCTGTTAATCCTTTTTAGATACTGGCACATTAGCTTTTTGTACAGTCCTCTGGAACTTCCCCATTACTCCAGGATTTGTTAAATATCAACATCAATGGCGGAGAGAGCTCACTGTCCCGTTCTTTAAAAACTCCTGGGTGCAGGTTATCCAATCCTGCAGTTTTTAAAAGGTTTAACTTTAGCAGCTGCTAGTTACTGATAGAATAGACAGTATTTCATTAAGGCAATTCATTTGCAAACCAGTGATGTGTTTGTAGCTGTCATTCTACAGCACATTAAAGTGCATTACTCAGTGATCATTTGACTGTCCTGACATGACCTCATTACAGGATTTACCCTGGAAGTTGTAATGCTATATTCTTACGTGGTTGTTTTACTGATGTCCTGAACGCTCTGCAGTGGGTCAGTTGTGTCAGGACAGCGGAGAATACAGGGAGCAAACACAATGGCCAGGGCATTAGCTGACATTCGATTGGTCTCTTCCTGCAGGGCAATCCTAAACAATAAACAACAAAGCAGCAAGGGTTAAAGGTAGCTCCAATTCACATAACACTGGCAGGAAATACCCTGTAGAGAAACAGAAAGAGGACAAAATACAAATTCAGAGCAGGGCAGGGAGAGGAGGGCTGTACATGCACATGAGATCTGGAGGTCATTGCCAGGGAAGATTTTCCACAATATTATATAGCTTTGAAGTGAAGAGCTTCAATTTGTTGTATCTGGTAAAGAACTAGACCAACAGGATGTAAATATTATACCAGACAAGGGCAAAAGGTAAGACAATGGATACTGAGTGAACCACGCAACATGCCATGACACTCTTTAGGAAATCTTTTGTTTTGACCTACTTAACCTATTTTCCAAAAGGAATAGATACAGTGCATATTTATTACAGTAGCAAGCAACTCACTTAGCCATCATTAAGCTATGCCTTAGAAACAGAGCACAGATGTGTCTAAATGCATGTAGATGGCAGGAAACTTCGCAGATTGTAACACAGTGACTATAGCCTGAACTAGATATTGTCTAAGCTCATGCAAAAGCATCACACATGATCCCTAGACCCTCAATGTTCAAACTAAAGGGTGCAATACATGGCAGTACTGTGATCCACTGCAATCTTACTGCACTCCTCAGTGGGTTAGCTCTATGGCTAGTGATGAGCTGGCAAAATCATAACAACCGGTTCCCTCCTCACCCCAGGAGGAATCATGCCTCCCCGACCCAGGGACCCCTGCCCCGTCCACCCCCCTCCCTGTTCCCTACCCTCTAACACCTCCCAAACCCTATCCACTCCCCCCCACCCCCGAACTCCCCAGCCCCCGACCCGGGGAGGGACGCGGGGCCAGCCAGGGCGCAGCAGCGGGAGCCCGAGCCCGACCCCGAGCCGGGTGGCCGGGAGGAACGAGGCCGGGCAGGGTGCCCGAGCCTGAGCCGGGCGGCCGGGGGAGGAACGTGGGGCCGGCCAGGGTGCGCGGCTGGAGCGGGCGGGCCGAGCCGGGCGGCCGGGGAGGCGTGGGGCGGGCAGGCGCTCGAGCCCGAGCCTGAGCCAGGCAGCCGGGAGGAACGCGGGGCCGGAGGGGGTGCGCGGCCGGGACCTGCTGGCCGTGGAGGGTCGGGCCGGGCGGGGACCCGGGGACAGGGGGGGCCGTGGTCAGGGACGGGGCTGGAGACCGGCGGGGGCACACGGCCCCTCCTGGTTTCCTACCTCAGCGTCGTCTTCCTGGACCGGGGAAGCCTGCTTGCTTCTCAGCCCTCCCAGGCTTCCCGCGCTAACAGCTGATTCACGGGAAGCAGGGTGGGAGGAGAAGCAAGAAGGAGCATTCATGGCAGGAGGTGGAGGCAGAGCTGAGGTGAGCCGGGCCGGGCAGCAGGGAGCACTTGTTAAATTTAAATGCCCTTTTAGAACCAGTTTGTCCCACTGGGAACGACCGGTTCTAAAAGGGCTTCTAAATTAACAACCGGTTCAGCGATCCGGTGCGAACCGGCTGCAGCTCACCCCTGTCTATGGCATGGAACCATGTGTTTGTAATCAGCTGAGACCTACAGTGGTTGTCTTCTCAGCAAGTCTGAAACATTTGTTGCTATTACGAAAGAAGAACATTATTGGCATTAGCTGTCAATGAGAGCATTGTCTGGAAAAAGAGCCCTTGGGTCCAGAGCGTTAAAGCCATTTCAGAATTTAAAGCACTCCCTTGCAAAGTTTCACTCCCCTTTTTCCCGACAAAAGTACTTGGATCACATAGGCCCGTGTTCAGGTACTCTTACTCACGGAGAACAGTACCTTGTTCCAGTGGAACTACTCATGGAGTACGGTGGTACTCATGGGGAGTAAGTGTATCAGAATCAGGCCCCTAGTGAGGAAGGAGAAGAGAAAGAGTGGCTGCAGTATGACGATCCCACGCTGTGGTCTGCCATTACCTCACAAGGTGAAAGATGAGGCGTTCCAGGGTACTGAGGTGGGTGCGAGAGAGCTGATCAATGACAGAGTACACGCCTCGGATGGTCTCCTTCCTCTCCTGCAGGCCTGGAGAGAGCACACACAGTTACACATATTACAGGCAACTTCCCCATGCTGTCTTCTGCCATCTTTACTTGTGAAGGTGGTGTGAATGGCCCAGTACAGGGGAGCTGTGCAGGAGGCTAGTGCACAGAGACAGGGATGACAACTCCCTCCTCTCCCTGCCTATACAAGCAGGCCCCCTTTGCAGGTCCCTCGGGTAGCAGTATCCTATGCAAATAACATGAGCATAAGACACTGATTTCTTTTAAACAGATTCCAAAGAGTTGGGAGCTGAATAATAACTATGTCTCCTGGGGCACGTCTATGCTGCACACTCTGCTCTGCTCACCATCAAAATCATATGCTACATACCACTCTAGCACGGGCAGAAATAGCAATGTAGATGGCGAGGCACTGCTTAGGTGAGTAAAGACATGCATGAAGGCTGTGGGGATATACCCTACACACACTGCTTAATTTGTAACGAAAGAGGTGCCGGGCTCAAGCTTTTTTTTTTTTTAAACTTTCACACAGCAAGCCCAGTGGTACCAGGGCTCTGAACGGCAAAGGCTTTGACTACTATAACAGTGTAAGGGATTAGTTTGTGTCACAGTGCTGTCTGTGGCTACATGGCACAGTGAAAAGCAGGCTGTGTCCACATTGCAGTGCCTACCTACACGTCAGTGAAAGGCTCTGGCAGAAGGAGGCTGCAAGGAAAGACTTCAACAGCAGAGAGCTGCTGGAGCAGATGTGCGGAGCTCAGCCCTGGCAAGCCTTGGCACAAATTAAGCATCACCTACGTGGCTCCCACCTACACTGCCTATTTTTAGCAGTGTCATCACCCCCGATGGCGTCTTTCCCTGTTGCAGGAAAGACCCCGGCAGTGGGAAAAGGCTCTAAGAGGGAGGCAGATGGGAGAGGCTCCAGCACTGTCTTGCCAGTTACGTCATAAAAGATGACAGATCACCAAAATGACTTTTTGGATTCAAACACTCCATACAATTGGCGCTTGTACAATCGTACAAGCACACAATCTACTTGCTTGCTGCTTGTCATGACAATGGTGATGATAAAACTAAAGTAAAAAAAGACTGCTTGTTCTGGGCAAGCAGAAACTGGGTTTGGTACCTGCAGCTAATTGTACCTTCCCTGTCTTGGGTTTTGTGTGTGATTGTATAGGATTTGTATGGACCTTCCTTACCCATAGCTCGCAGAAATTCCTCGTAGAGTTCGAAGGTCATGAGGGGATTGGGCAAATCTCTCAGCCACCGTTTGAACACACTGGCAATGACATGAATATTGTAGTCATCTAGATTCACATTGTCAATATCTGTTCACCGAGGCAAGTGAGTGGAGGGAGTGGAAAAGAAACCAAAGAAAAAGCAAATGATCAGTTTTGATCCAGTAAACAAGCCAGTGTTTTCCTGTCAGTCCTAGCACTGGCGATGACCTAACCACTGCTGTTGGACCAACTTCTGTGGGTGAGAGAGGTCCTGAGGAAGAGCTCTGTGTAGCTCGAAAGCTTGTCTCTTGCCAACAGACGTCAGTCCTACAGAAGCTATTACCTCACTCACCGTCTCTCCACTATCATGGGTGTGGTCAGATGTTCGGCTGCCTGTGTGTGTTCCCTCTGTGTGCCACCCCAGCCTGGCACAGACAACTGACATGGCACACCTCGAGCGAACCGCCCAATGACCACAAGATCCATTAAGGCATGAAGGCACCCAGCCAGGCTTATTTTGATGAAGCACAGTACTAGTATCCTGCACTAATACATGTATACCCATAACAATGGACCAGCTCAGCAAATGGCGGGACTTTCCGTTCCTCCTAGGCTAGATAAAGACACTGCCCCAAGATACATTTTTATACAGAGATACAAACAAGTTACATATTGCTCCTCTGATAGTTGACATCCTCTGATATCACAACCCACCACCTTGTACATTTCTATCCATCATATTGTCATCCTGACCATATCTTTAGGCAGGGTCAATAGGTTCCTGTTGTCTTTGGGGAATGTGTTTGTACCATTCTTGGTATGGGGTGTTCTGGTACCACCCTTCTGGAATGTGTCTGTGTGTGTGTTTTGTGCTTAGCACTCAGCAACGTGTGTTTCTGCAATATCAGCCCTGTTCTTGCCAGATTCTGTGAGAAGGGCCTGCCTCTAGCTCACAGCCGGATTTTGTTTTATATCAGCAAAGTTTTGACCGCTACTTTAGCCCAGCCCTCAGGCCTCTGATACAAGGGCTTATGTCTCAGGCTCTTCTACAGTGAGCAGAGCTACAACAACACTGCATAGAAAAACAGGTATCAATACTGTAGCAACCTCAGATCACACAGTGCACAACCTTGGCACCTACTTTTTTAATATGACCATGTTAAAATTCTTGTCGTGAAAGGAGCCAGTTTTCCAGGGTGAAAGTCTTTAGAGAGAGTTTGTAAAGCACTTTGGAAGTCTAGGTGATGTTGATAAATATGAAGCCTGGCTAATGAAGCTTTTTCTCCCAATTTCTTTTTTGCACACTTGTGCACAAGAGGAGGAATAAAACAAGGAAGAATTAAACAGTTCCACAAGACAGGAGGGCTCTAACACAGTGCAGACTTTTGGTGAAGGCTGGTATTAGAGAAATGTCTGTAGTTTCATGGTACCAAAAGCCAGAGTCTACGGTGGGGGAAGGGAAAACGGTTCCTTTGCTCTGGCCCCCTTTAGATGACATGAATTCCCTGTTCACAGAGGTTCTCGGCTGTCCCTTTTGCTCCCCCTCTGAGACTCTCTCTTTTTCATCTTACCTGTATCAAGACCCTGTCGGAGCTCCTTTATCTTATTGGTTGAGCCTGCCTTCCTGTAAATGCCCTCGGTGTACAATCCATGCATTTCAATGTAGTTTATGAGCTTCTCCACCACCAGTGGCACCGCTCGCTCCTCATTGGTCAGTCAGGAGAGCTCAACCCCAAACTGCCGTGACGAAAGCTCGGGATCATACTGATGTGGAGAAAGAGATTGATTTCTTAATTCCTTTTCAAAGGTCTCAATGCAATGCTGCTCACAGCGTGGTAAACCTAGGGATGTCTTGAGACTGAATCTCTCAATGTATGCAATGTAATTTGACTGTCGTTCAAGATGCAGTTCACATTTTTAAACAAAGTTAACTGGATTATTTGCAAATTAATCTAGTAAATCTAACTGAGCACAAGGGAAGAGAGGAAAGGTCTGTACACTGCCCTGCAAATCCAATCTTTCCTAAGAGCTTTCTTGGTCATTGTAACTATCCCTGTGTTCACTCTGCTATGTCTGCAGCACTGCACATTGCTACAAAGACTAACAAATGTTCATAGTTAAGGCTTGCAACAGGACTGTGCTCAGAAAAATGGCTCTGTAAAATGGCCCACCGGTACTCTCCTTGGGTCTTCAGAGTCATCATTTGCTTCATGTACTGACATTTTTACTGTAGAGCCAACACAGCTGTGCGACAGTGAGCTATATTCTAGTCTGCTTCATGCCTCACTGACAAAATTGCCTGGTGAGGATACATGAAGGAGAACACACTTGGGCTTGATTCTGAGATCCCTAGATGAACTTACAGTGCTGAAAGTTAAAAAAATGGTTTTGAGCAAGTGTGACATAGAAGCCACTGAAAGAGAAATAGAATCAGTAAAAGACGCTGACATTCTCTATTTTTACAGAGTCACTTTCCTGACTGGAACTGCACTTTAGAGACTCAACATTCAGCAAACAATTCGAGCTGAATATGAGATTCTGGTTGGATAAAGTCAAAAGACTGAGAAAAACTTTTCACACAATAATGCACAGATCCACGTAGGAGGCTTTGAACATATGGACTGTATGTTCAAACCCAGCATGGGTAGTGATCCAACCAGAACAATAAATGAGAAAGTAGGTGTGCGGCTTGGTTAGACCTCTGACCAGTGCCACTCTTCCATGTCTGCTTCTTCTCATTCACTGTTACCACAGCACAAATGAAAACAACATGAAGGGAATGTCCAGGGGAGGTTTCCACACTGGATAGACCTCCATGCAAGAACACACCGGGAAGAAATGGTGACAGCAACTGGTTTTGATCTCATTTAAAATTCACAAGTTATTGTACTATCATCTCTTAATCTTTTAGTGCCAGGATTGGGCTGTTCCTAGAGCTAACATCAAGTGCTATAACAAAAACTCTAACCTTTGCTGTCACTGTGTTCAACTGCCAACATTGGCATAAAATGCATTAGTGCAAACTACAAGGTCCATCAAAGCAAATACACTGCTAAGATAAGCTTGATGCTCTATTAGTTCCATCATAAGCCTAAATGAAAAGTCACCAGGTTCTGCATAAAGTTATAAAACAACGAGGAAATCTGCTGTTACCTTTTGGATAAAGGGCACCTTCTCAAAATATACCAAATGGCACCAACTCTCTCAGCCAGGGGCGGCTCTAGACACCAGGGCGCCAAGCAGGCGCTTGGGGCAGCCGTTTCCCGGGGGGGCGGCATTTGGCTCCGGTTGAGCTCCCACCGGCATGCCTGCGGCAGGTCCACCGGAGCCCGGGACGTGCGGACCTGCCGCAGGCATGACTGCGGCGGGTCCCGTCTTCCCGGCTCGGTTGAGCTCCCGCAGGCATGACTGCGGCAGGTCCGCTCGTCCGGGCTCAGGTGGACCTGCCGCAGGCATGCCGGCAGGAGCTCAACCGGAGCCGCGGGAAGAGGGGACCCGCCGCGGGACCGGGGAAGGGCGGCGCAGCGCTCCGCGCTGCTTGGGGCAGCCTACTTTCTAGAGCCGCCCCTGCTCTCAGCTGATGCAATGTGAAAATGTAACCCTTAGCAGCCTGAATCCATCCAGCAGCAACAAATTAATAAATGCAAATGATCTAACCATTTCTGATCAGTACCTTGGACTAGTATTTATTTTTCAGACTCCAAATTTTCCTGAGCATTAGCAAGCCAGATTTTTAAAGATGAACTTGGAGAATACATTAATGTCACTTCACTAGAGCTCAGGAAATGAATTCACACCAAGTAGTTATTTTATTTCAGCCGGCTGCTTGGGGCGGCAAAAACTGTAGAGCCGGCCTTGGGCAGTAAATATCATTATGCCACTATAGAAATCTACAGTACCTCCACACCTTGAATACTGCATGCAGTTTTGCTCATCTCACCTCAAAAAAGATATGTTAGAACTGGAAGAAATACAGAGAAGAGTAACAAAAATTATTAGGCATATGGGACAACTTCTCATATAAGGAGAGATTAAAAGACAGGGACTTTTCAGCTAGGAAAAGAGACGACTAAGAGGGACTATGATAGAGATCTATCAAATCTTGATTGGTGTAGAGAAAGTCAATAAGGAAGTGTTATTTAGCCCTTCACATATCACAGGAACAAGGGGTCACCCAATGAAATTAATAGGCAGCAGGTTTAAAACAAAAACAAGGAAGCATTTCTTCACACAATGCAGTCAACCTGTGGTACTCATTGCCACGGAGAGATTGTGAAGGCCAAAAGTATAACTGGGTTCAAAAAGTATGAGATGAGTTCACGGAGGATGGGTCCATCTCTGGCTACTAGCTAACATGGTCAGGGATGCAACCCTATGATCTGGATGTCTCTAAACCTCTGACTGCCAGATGCCGGGGCTGGGACTGTCCAGCAGGGGATGGTTCACTTGACAATTGCCTTGTTCTGTTCATTCCTCTGATGCATCTGGCACCCACCACTGTCAGAAGACAGGATACTGGGTAGATGAACCATTCTTCTGGGGATCCAGGATAGCCACTCTTATGGTTTATGTTCTTAGCTGATTACATAGAAATTCAGCTTTAGCATCCTGGGAGCATAAGAACCAAGAATGCATTTGTGACACTGGCAGACCAGTCAACCTGTGTATGACCCATAATAACTTAACAAGAGGCACTTCTACTGTGTCAAGACAGTTCACGTGCATGTGAATTTCAAAGAGATGTATTAGACTAGCAATCATCAACTCATTCAAAAATGAACAATAGATGCTAAGTGTATTTGTCTGTGGTTATCTATACCGGGTTAGAAGTTTCACAATGTAACTAAATTAGCTTGTAGATGCTAATTCCCTTTCGTGGCTTAATTGCCTTAATTATGTGTGCAAGGTGTTCAGTTAGCCTTAAAATCAAAGATGTAAGACACTTCAGGAAACCAATCATTTCTACATTATCTTCAGCTTAACTATCTGTGTTATAATGGAAGAACGGCTAATTACCTTATGTGAATGAATGTAACTAGTTTACTGGGTATGCACAGGAAATAGAAGATTATCTTCAAAGCAAAGTACAACAGGCCATCCGCATTGGGGGAAGGGCCTTCTGTGACAATTTCTGTGAGGTAGGCTTGTCAGCCTGGTAGAATAGCTATAAAAGAGAAGGCTTCGGCCTGATCCTATCATCTCTAGACTGCTTAAATGTTGAACAGGGACAGTGTAAGCCATAGGACAGAGATCTTCCAAATAATCATTTGGAAGAACCTGAAAATGCCTGGAAAAACTAACAGACTTTACATCTAAGCTGCCTTTGGATTCTGATCTGTTGGGATGATTCCAGAGAGACTTTTACAAACCAGCAGTTTATTCCATCACTGTTGTGATCCTGAACTATGAACATGGAAAGTCACTTGTCTGGATATTGATCTTTTAACCATTTGTAACTCTTCTTTCTTTTAACAATAAATCTTAGATTTAGTTAAGGATTGGCTGACAGCGTGATATTTGGGGAAGACCTGAGATTCACATTGACCTGGGGATAAGCATCTGGGCCTTTATGATCAGTGAACCCCACATATGGTGAATCAGGTTTCCAGTAACCCTCACTATATTAGACATAGAATATCAGGGTTAGAAAGGACCTCAGGAGGTATCTAGTCCAACCCTGGCTCAAAGCAGGACCAATCCCCAGACAGATTTTTACCCCAGTTCCCTAAATGGCCCCTCAAATACTGAACTCACAACCTGGGGTTTAGCAGGCCACTGCTCAAACCACTGAGCTATCCCTCCCCTCTTCCAAGACAGAGATGTTTAGATGGGAGCCAAGGTCTGGAATGCCAAAAAGGGGACCATGTTTGGCATCTTGTTAACTACGGTGGAAGCTCTTTGTTGTCGACTTGGTGAATCTAATGATAGAATAAGCCATCAGTTTGGTGGTTGTCTCCTCTACTTCTTGCAGTCTGCCCGCAGTGTGGTCACAGCATTGTTGTGTAAACCTCTCACTCACGGAAGCAGAGGGATGTTAGTCACCTTGAGATCCCAGCTGCTGTCCTGGAAGAGTTTTTCATGCATTTGCGTTGAGTGTCGGATCTGATGTAAGCAGGGAAGTCAGCTCAAGGAAGAGTAAGGCTATACTCACTGTGCTATGAACTACCTCTTGATAGGCAGTCTGCAGCTGGGTGCTGGCCTGCAAGGCCTGTTCTCTCTCCCACTCCTTCCCGAACTGAACCATGTCCTGAGGAGCTGTTGGTAGAGCAGGGAATGGACAGAGTTAGTACCAGAAAATCCCTCCCAAAAGTTCCTCTTAAACAGGTTTAATTGTCACTAAAATCCTCTCCAAAGCATCTGACCTCCATGTAGCAAAGGAATTACATGTCTAATGGAAGAGCCCTTAGATATACAAGTCCCAGGGGCCAGATTCACCTCTGGTGATTGAAGCCAAAGGAGTTACATGAGAGATGAATCTGGGCCCGTGTATGTGATGTCTGCTGTAGACTGTCTGATGGGAGCTGTCTAGCACATTGCATGCTGTTTGATGTCTGCTGCTGTGGTCTATTTCCTGGGCAACTTCTCCCACATTGATTGGCAAAATGACAGAGAGGAGCATTTCTTTTTATTAATTTGAATAAGAGCAGAGAAGTCCCCCCAGCCCAGCTCCTTTTATAACTTCATTTTTATACTGAACGTGCATCAAACTCCCACCCTCAGCCCTTCACAATATTCTGTTCATGTCTGAGGAACAGGAAGTTTCCTCTGAATGAGTTTCCATACACAGGGCTTAACTCAATATTCATGAATTTCTCTTAGAAGAAGTGATTAGTTTCAACTGGTTTTCTTCGATTTGGCTACTGCAGTGGTGATTTTCTTGCCGCTCCAAGTAGTGTCAACGACATTGTAAGAACTTGGTCCCAATCCAGCCCTGGCATAAAATGGCATAGCTTCCGTGGATTTCAGTGGGGCACATGCCCGCTTATCCCAGGAAGAATTGGGTGCTTTCTCCTAAAATTCACTCCATTGTTGAAAATTCCTCCACAACTGAAGCTTGACCCCTAAATCTCTGACTCTTCCCTGCTGTAACACAAGAAACAATCTCCACCACGGTTCAATGGTCTCTCACATCAGACATTTCCTGAACCAGTCTCGGCTGGTTCTTCCTCCAGCAAAGTCTCTACTGTTGTGTTTTTGGTTGTCATGGTTTTGTTACTATGGCAACTGAGTTAGAATAATAGGGATAGCTCAGCCGGTTTCAGCCGGCTGAGTGAGCTCTCTGTATCTGTAAATAAAATGGCAGTTTTGTAAGCTGTCTGCTCTCTGGCCTCAAGTGATTGCTTCCTAAACCGGCTGCCCCCAAGGATATAACAACCACTAGCTTGCCAAGGGCTTCCAAGGACCTCATGTAGAGTGACTGAAACCAGAAAAGAAGGAGTGAGGCTCAGCACAGATCATTTGTGTGTGTGGGCTGGGGAAAGCTAACCATAACCTTGCCAGAGAGGCCATGTGTGACTGCCATCACCCAGTGCCTGCTGGGCAGAAATACAGTGGATGGTGCCGGAGGAGAACTGTTGTCACGTACTTGTATATGCAGAGCATCCTTTGCTGTCCTGTCTTCCTCTTTCATCTTCTCCAAGGAGGAAGGGGAAATAAACTTTTGAAGCACTGACCAAGGAGCTCACAGTTTTCCTCCACGGTCAGAGATGGTTTGAGCTTGCTGGCAGAAGAAAGATAGAGAGAAAAGTCATGTATTAGACTCAGTACCACCTCCAAGTAAAAGAAATGGGTCCAATGACTAGAGATTGTCCCAATCTAGAACCCCAAGTGCAAACAACCCTTCACTTTGCACCTCTATTAAGTATTGGCTCCTCTAGAAGTAAAGCTAAAACTTCAAATCTCCTTTTAGAGAAACCCACAAGCTTTCTCCCCCCTGCCAGCTAGCCAGACACCTCCCTCCCCATCTGAACTCTGCTCCATTGTACTGCATGCTCCACAACCTCCAATCTTGTGTCTTTCGAGCACAAACCCCCAAATGGACACATTCAAATCCTTAAGAACTGAAGTCCTGCTGGTGAGCAGCATGTGAGCCACAGGGCCACCCAGAGGATTCAGGGGGCCTGGGGTCTTCGGCACGGGGAATTGCCGCCGAAGGCCCAGCACTTCGGCGGTGGGTCCCGGGGCGAAAGTTCCCCCCGCCGCCGAATTGCTGCCGAAGACTGGACCCCCGTGAGAGTTTTCCAGGGCCCCTGGAGTGAAGGACCCCACTCCAGGGGCCCTGAAAAAACTCTCGTGGGGGCCCCTGCAGGGCCCGGGACCTGGGGCAAATTGCCCCATTTGCTCCCCCCGGGCGGCCCTGGTGAGCCAAACCCTGCAGGCATTAGACTGCTCCCAACCTGACTTTCATGAATTAACAAATAAGAAGGCATCACAGTGCCAGGAAATATGGCAGAAAATAGCCTACCTCAGATGTCCAATGGCAAGAACTGCCTGGTAGCGAACTGGAGATGTCAGGGAATCCAGTGGTTCCGTCAGTGATTTCCCTACACCCCCCTGAATTTTCCCAACCCCCCCCTCCCTAGTTTTGTGAGCTAGTTACATACCAATTTAGTGACTGTTTGGAAATCTGGCTGGGGCGGAGGGTTTGGGGCTTTGGAGAGGCTCAGGGTAAGGGCCGGGGCCCGATCCAGGCAGGGCCGGGGGAGAGACCCAGCTCCAAATATTGCTGGAGCAGAGCACCCGGCCCCTGAATATTCCTGGAGCCCGGGCACCGCAGGTGTATATAACCTGCCGCCTATGCACGGGTTAACCCTAAAAGGCGCAAACCCCAATGGTATTGAGACAAAGGTGTGGCATGATGACAAAAATGATTGTAGGTGGACCCTTGCAATGAATTTGTTGTTATTGCTAATGGTAATTTTTGTAACTATTGTGTTGCTATTACCAAGAACTGTAAAAATGTTCCAGCTAAGGTGACCAGATGTCCCCATTTTATAGGGACAGTCCCGATATTTGGGGCTTTTTCTTATATAGGCTCCTATTACGCCCCACGCCCTGTCCTGATTTTTCACACTTGCCGCCTGGTCACCCACATGTGTGGGTCCCAGCTGCTCCCTGCTCCCCTCACTGAAGCAGGTGTGCAGGGTTACTGCCCTGGGAACTGCAGGGCATCAGTGGACATGGGGCTGGCTGGAGGCAGGGCAGGGGCTGACTGGAGGTAGGGTCTGGCTGCAGGCAGGGCAACGGGTGCAGGGCTGGTGCGGGCAGGACAGGGTGTGCGGCAGGGGTGGGCAGGAGACAGGCTGGCTGAGGGCAGGGAGTGCGGGCTGGCTGGAGACCGGGGCTGGTGGCAGGGCAGGGAATGCGGGGCTGGATTGTGACGGGCCGGCCAGGCAGGGCTGGTGCAGGCAGGGGCTGGCTGCGGACAGGGGCTGGCTGCGGACAGGGGGTGCAGCCCACCCTGTACGGTGGTTGCCCCCTCTTCCTCCCTCCCCACCAGGGTAGCAGCAGCAGCCTGGCTCAGGGGCTATTTAAAGGGCCCAGGGCTCCCTGCTTCTACCGCCCCAGCCCTTTAAATAGCCGCCAAAGCTGCACCACTTCCCAGAGCTCCCCAGGCCCTTTAAATACCTCTGCCCGGGGAAGCCGTGTAATACCAATATAATAAAAACCCACAGGATCTAATTAAGAGGGATAAGGCAAAGATGCCACATTTATTGTAAATACCATAACAAAACAAAAGACAACAGTAAACAACGTTGTTTTACTACTTATTTCTATCACTACTTATTCCTTATACACACACACACACACACACACACACACACATATATATTCATTCACACAATCATTCATTCAGGTTCTGTACAGATGTTATAGTTACCAGCCTAGACATTGCTCATGCCAAGTTACTGGCCAGGTATCTTGGTCATGAGGATGGAGCCAAGTCTGTGTCAGATGCATTTGATGCTCCTGGAGGCTGGCAGCAGAACCATAGACTCAGGCTGTGGCTACACTTAGCACTTCAAAGCGCTGCTGTGGTAGTGCTGCCGCGGCAGCGCTTTGAAGCGCTAAGTGTAGTCAAAGCACCCGCGCTGGGAGAAAGCTCTCCCTGCGCTGTCCATACTCCACCTCCCTGTGGGGAATAACGGACAGCGCTGGGAGCCGCGCTCCCAGCGCTGGGGCTTTGACCACACTGGCGCTTTGCAGCGCCGCAATTTGCAGCGCTGGAGAGGGTGTGTTTTCACACCCTGCTGCAGCGCTGCAAATTTGTAAGTGTAGCCAAGCCCTCAGTCTTTAGAGTCCAGTTTGATAGGAATTTATTCCTATGTCAGTCCATGAGAGTTGCTTCATTTTGCTGTTGCTAAATCAATCAGCAGGTGGCTGGCTCCATTCTGTCAGATGCTTGTTTTTCCTTCCTTTGAGGTAGTGGGGGTCATCTGGTTGATCCCACTTGACACCTTCTTCAGCCGACACTGAATTCTTCAGGCTGGTAACTTCCTAACCATTCATTCATTGTTTAAACTAGGCATGCATTCACATACATTCTCTATCTTAATTACATCTAGTTCACTGTCTTTTTACCTTTAGGGGTGTTACCAATTTATGTGACCCTCCCTGTCTTTTAACAAGCAAAGATAAAGTGAGATGAAAACTTACAGAGGGTGGGGATCTCTATTTATACACTATAACAGCTACTGTTTTGGCTTACTTAGAGATAATTAATGTTTAACAAGTTTTATACAAAGTATTTCTTTGAGCTTAACAAGTTTTATACCAAGTATCTCTTTGAGCAGGCTTCACACAGATACAGCTGGTGGCTTGCAGGTTAGAGGCTAAATGTTGGGAATCACAAATTTACTTCTAACATAAACCTTACATTATAAAGTATTATTTAACAATAAATTAATAAATCATTTCTTTTATAAACCATGTTTAATATAAACCTTCTTTAATATCCCTACAGCCGGGCCACCCCGGTACAGCGCACTGCTCTTGCCAGTACACTGTACTGGGGCTTGGGCACAGGGCCCTCTAGGGCGGGGCCCGATTCAGGGGAATTGGTTGAATTGGCCTAAAGCTGGCCCTGCTGGCAGCTCCAGCCTTTTTATAGGCAGAGGCTGGCTGGTGTGTCACACAATCTCTATATTACTCGCCTGAAATGGGTCACCTGTTACTTGTGGCTCTGAATATGCATATAAGGAAAAATCCCAAAAGGTCTGACCATCTATGGCCATCAGGTACCAGTGATATGGAAGTGCCATCACCACAGCGGTGACCATAAAGTCAGGTGTTTTGACCACCTATGGCCTGTGATGTTATGGGCGTAATATAATATCTTATTCAGCCAATCACTCAGACAAAGAAGTTGTTTATATCTGCAGAAGATAATGCTGCCTGCTTCTTGTTTACACTTCTCTGCACGAGATGTCACTATTGTTTCATTGGCAATGGAGTGTGATGTCACAGACTGTGTACATCATCATGTAATGACTGACTGCACCCACCACTTTTAAACCACTTGGTTTGCACCCATGCCCTTAATCCTGTCCTAAAATTACCTTTTCATGTCACTAAGCTCTCTTGTTGCTGTGGGGTACTGTAGGTGTGAGGCAGGGCGGGTTGGGAGAAGAAATATTCTTTATCTGAAGAAGTGATCTGTATGAGGAAAACATTTGAAAACTTGTTTACTGGGTAATGTGAGTTCTTCACTCTACTTGATAGCATTTCTCTGCTTGTAACATGAACTTGTGAACACCACATCCAAGCAATTCCAAAATTCCAGGAATATTCTAGGCATCAGTGAGCAGAACCGTATTGGTTTTGGTGAAAATTGGAATGGGAAATAGACCAGTCGTGCTTAAGTTAGGTTTGGCGCCTAACTCCTATTGAAATCAGTGGGTGTTATGCACCTAATCTGCTGGTGCAATTTTCAAAAGCACCTTTAAGCATCTGTTTGCATCTTAAGCACCTAAATATCTTTGAAACACTGGTCCTTCATCTCTGCCTCAGTTCCCCATCTATAAATGGAGGTTAATAATACTTTATCCTACTGTTTGCCTATCTTGTCTATTTGTTTAGATTGTATTTGAGGCACGGGACAATCTCTTACTATGTTTTTGTAATGGGAACCTGAATTTTGGTTGGCACATCTAAACACTACCATAAAACAAAAAATGATCAGCCCCATAATATAAAGGCCCACCAATGATCTAGTTTTCAGGGCAAGTCACAGGCCCAGCTGCCTCAGAGGAAAGTCTGAGAAACACAATATCAAACAATTATGGATTAATATTTATATTTATATCCCTTCTACATTTTGTATACCAGCGAAGTTTGGATGATATGGTCCATATAAATGTCTAATCCTTTTCTGAATCAGCAGCGTCTCACCCAGGAAACTCAACGCCAATCTCCTGAGGAGAGAGAGACACACACAATCAGACAGAGACTGAGGGCTTCCCCACCTTTAGCAACAACTGAAACCCCCTCCCCATAGGGACATGTCCTGATTTTATTTGCCCCCATGTTAACCCAGCCCAGAGCCTGCCCCCCCCCCCGCCTGGTGACAGTGAGTGAGGGTGGGGGAGGGAGGGGGCCGGCGTGAGCAGGGCAGGGCCTCGGGGAGGGGCCACGGCAGATCTGGGGCTGCTCTGAGGGTCACAAAGTGCCCGTGGGCGCGAAGAGGCTGCAGCCCCGGAACTGCCGGACAACGCACAGCTTGACTCTGCCCCTCGGTCCCTGCGCACACGGGACGGGACCTCGCCCGGCCCCGCGGCCCCAGGCCGCCGCTCGTGGGGCTGCTCCCCGGCAGCTCAGCCCCTGCCCCACCTGCTGCTGCCCCCCAGGCCCCGCGGGGGGGGGGGTGAAGCCCTTTCACTCCGCGCTGCCTCTGCCCTATGCCCCCCCGCCCCAGCCCGGCTCCCGGGGCAGGGGCGCGGCAGGGGCTGGGCCTGACGCCTGGCACTGGGGGTCTGAGCCCCCAGCCCGTGCGGAGCCGCCACTCACCGTCCCGCCTCAGCGCCTCGACCTGCCCCGCCCCGGCCGCCGGCTGCCCCGCGCCCCGCTCGAGCCCCCAGCAGCGCCGGGCGGAGTCCCACTGGTGCCGCCCGCGGGACTGAGCCGCGCAACCCCCTCGCGCTCCTCGGGCTGGGGCCGCCTGGCCGCGAGCGGATTCGAATCCCAACGGCCGCAGCGCGCCCGGGCGGGCGGGCGGGCGGCGAAGCTCGGGCGAGGGAAGCGGGCATTACCCTCGCGCCGAGTCTCTGTCCCGCGCCTCCGCCAATCAGGAGCGGGAGGGGTGCGCGAAGTGACGGGATAGGGCCCTCCTCCACTAGAGGCCGCCTGCCAGAGGGAGAACTACACTACCCAGTGTGCACTGGGAGGGGCGTTGTCTGAGCAACCAGGCCGTCCCTGCCGCTCTGAGAAGAGCCAGGAACTACAACTCCCAGCCTGCCCCGGGCGCCTGTCCTCTCGAGCCCAGGAAGGGCGGGTCCCTGGGTCAACCTGACACCTCTCCCCACCCCGTGCAGTGTATTGACCTGCCCCGCGTAGGAACGTGCCGCGCTGCTTCGCCCCCTGCACAGAGCAGCTGAGCGGGGCGGGGGGAGGGGCGAGGACCGGGGCGGCCGAAGCTCCCGCCCCCCAAACCTGGCGGGGGGGGGGGCAGGTCTGTGCGGGGCAGGTGAGTGCCGGGTCTGTCTCCGTCCGGTGACTTTACACCTGTGTCTGCACCGCGGGGATGGTCCCAGCGCCCCTTGTTTGCTGGGGCTCTAACCCCCCCCCCGGGGTGAGCTGGTTTCTGTGCGTGTCTGAGGAGCCTTGTACCCGGCTACTGGTCAGCGCCCCTCACTCCCGCTGTCCCTCCCCAGCCACCCCTTCCTCCTCCTCGGCGAGCCCGGCTTTGAACACCCCTGCAGTAACAGTGTCACCCACAGACAAAGCTGCCACTGAACTGAATTAACCCTACTCATCCCCGAGCCCCCTCGCTCCGCCTGTTCCCAAAGCCCTGCCCCTGCCCCTGAGGTCCTGCCCTCACGCTGCCCCTGCCCCCGAGGTCCCTGCCTCACATCACCTGTCCCTTCCTCCAATGCCCCACCCTCACTCTGCCCCTTCCCCCGAATCCCCACTCCCGCACTGCCCCTCCCCAATACACCCCTCCTCTGCCCTCACATTGCCCCATCCCCCCAGCTCCCGCCCCAGCACCACCCCGTGACCCAGGAGCAGGCCAGACCCGGGACGGGGGAGGCATAAACATGCTTTGCTCTGCCACAGACTTCTGAGTGTCCTTGGGCACATCACTCAGCCTCTCTGGGCCTCAGTTCTCCCATGCAGGAAATGGGGCTGGTGGTGCTTCCCGCCTTCGCACGAGCCTGGGAGGAGAACTACCCTACAAATTAGGAAGATGCTGGGATCCTGGAGTCATGGGGGAGGGTTCAGGGGGAGCATATTAGCACCATCATTTGGTATATGGAGTCTGTTTGGAAACAAAATATTTCCCTGAAGTCATTCCAAACCCTGTATTCAGCCATAACCTTGGGAAATATGTAATGGAGCAGTGTGGTTTTTCCTGTGTAGCCAGCAACGACCTGGCACCACCCCAGCTCTGCCCCCTTCCTGCCACTGCGACCCCATCTCACCTCCTGACCCTGGCTGGGCACCCCAGCCCCTCGTAGCAGGGGGTGTGTAGGGGGGTCTCCTTGCAGCCCTCAGTAGGTGTCTGGTGGGTGCTGTCACCTCTGCCAGAGACTCCCAAGAAACTCACTAGCTTCCTCCTCATGTGGGGAAGGGCTCCTACTTTCTGACGTGGGAGGGAGATTCCGTGATGGCAGAGCCCGTGGGAGGAGGGGTTCTAATCACGAGTCTGGAGTGGCAGGGCAACCCTCCCCAGTCAGATTCTGCTAGGGGCTGGGCAGGGATCTCTAGGAGGGAGACACAGGAAAAACAGTTGCCACTATGGAACCCAGGAGTCCTGGCTCCCAGTCCCCGCTCTCACCTCTAGACCCCACTCAGCTCCCAGAGCTAGGGATAGAACACAACCCCACCCTGCTCTGACCATTAGACCCCACTCCCTTTAGGCTCACTGCCTCCTCTATCCACCCAGCCCACCTGTCCATCCCTTTGCTGCAGGTTTCTGGGGTCACCCTGCTCTGCACTCCCCAGTGCAGCCCAAGACCTTTCATCCCCAGCCACATGTCCTCTCCCCCCTCGTTCTGGATCATCTGCTTGGCCCCCCCACCGCCTCTTGAGGTGTGCTGTGCGGCGTGACTGGGGATTGTGCAATGGCTCAGCACCAGGCAATGCAGAATGTAAACCACAGACGCTGCCCTGCCCGACCCCACCAGGAGAGGGTGTGTGTGTGTGTGTGTGTGTGTGTTGCGGGGGAGTGCTCGGCAGCTCTCACTGTGGGAGGTCCACCCAAAACTGTGGAGCTGCAGGAGTGCTGGGGCAGTGATCCCCGCCAGTGACCTGGGCCATCCTTTGAGCTTTCTGGTGAGACCAGTCAGCCTCCCATCCTCAGTCTCTACCCTGATTGGCTGAGCAGGAGGTTAATGACAGGGAGGAGACTCAAGGCCTTTTTGTTCTCTTTGAAGACCAAGTAAATAAGTCATAACCACTTATATGTTTGATGGATTTTGCTGCTTCTCTGCATTAATTGTCTCTGAGCAGTTCATGATTCTCTCTAACATTGCAGTTCTCCTAAAATACTGGCTGAATAATTACTGTGCATACTTGTTGGTCTGGAGCTCATCTGAGAGCACTTTAAAATCTCAGTCTGCCTGTGTATGGGTCTTCTCTCACTAGGATAGGCTGAGGCCTTTTTCTTAGGCTAAGGACTTTGGCTAAGCAGCAGGGGCAGCCATTAGCTGGGAAGTGAAGGGTCACATCCTCTCATCCCAAACCAGTCACACTGAAATAAGGTGCTATTAGGCTGTTAGGAAGACGATCCTGTCTGTATGATGCCCATCACCACCAGATAAAGAAACAGATCTTAAGATGGATAAAAGAAACTTAGTTTGACAGCATCCTGTCTGGCAAGAAATCACTTATCAATGGCTCTGACTGCGAAACTCTCATTTCTGTATTGTTCTATCTTTATGGCCCTCACTTTTCTGTTGTTTATCTGTCTGGTTCTCTAATTGTTTCTCTCTTCTGTACAATCAATCGTGCTAGGTGTAGCTGGCAATATGACTATATAAACTGGGGTCAAACAGGAGGGGGAAGGGAAATTGGAATCATGTTTATTAAGTGGGGGGAACAGGAACAGGGACACAGGCAAGGCTGGGAAGGAGGACGGGGGTAAATGCTCTGCAGCATCAGAGCTGGGAAGGGAACACTGGGGAAGAGACTGTATGGGTGTATAGAGATAAGCCCGAGTGGTGTGAAGGGCTTCGGAATATGTAATCTTATAGGTGTAACAATTGTACGGGCTACACAACCACCCAGTGACATCATCAACAAAGTGCCCATTTGTGTCTGGGTAGCGGCCCTGCTATGGGAGGGAGTGTGACGTTATTGGTATAAACTGGGACCATATAGAACATGGTTTGCAACCAAGGTCCTGTAGTGGCACCAAATCTTAGGTAAAGGGGGTCATATAAGGTGTCTAAGACCAGGTTATGGGTTGCTGGTTATGACTATGCTGTCTGTGTGCATGTGTCATTTTTAGTTGAAGTTATGTATATTGGCTCTATACTGTCTGTATTTCAAGTTGGTGCTGTGCTTCTGGGAAACATCCCAGACAAGTTGGTGTTAGCTCTGCCCAGCTTGCTTGATGGCCCATTAAGGACCATCAGCTACACAATTGACCCATGGAGAGAAGGCAGACACGCCTTGTGACTCAGCAAAGTATGCAGGGACTGGCCCATGTGACTCCAGACTCCATTTTGCTGTAATTTTCCACAGTAAGGACAAAGAGGTTCTTACACCTGGAAAAGCCTATCTAAGGCTGATGCCTCATCTCCATCTGGTCTACAATCCTGCTTCTTACCTCTGGAGGGACTTTGCTACAAACTGAAGCTCTGCACAAAGGACTGATGACCCATCCCAGCGGGGGATGTACTCCAGAGACTTGATTTGAACCTGCAGTTTATGCCATCACTGCTACAAGCCTGAACTAAGAACTTTGCCATTACTGAATGTAATTGATTCCATTTAACCAATTCTAGCTCTCATCTCTACCTTTTTCCTTTATGAATAAACCTTTAGATTTTAGATTCTAAAGGATTGGCAACAGTGTGATTTGTGGGTAAGATCTGATGTGTATATTGACCTGGGTCTGGGGCTTGGTCCTTTGGGATCGAGAGAACCGTTTTCTTTTATTGGGGTGTTGGTTTTCATAACCATTCATCCCCAGGACGAGTGGCACTGGTGGTGATACTGGGAGACTGGAGTGTCTAAGGGAATTGCTTGTGTGACTTGTGGTTAGCCAGTGGGGTGAAACCAAAGTCCTCTTTGTCTGGCTGGTTTGGTTTGCCTTAGAGGTGGAGAAACCCCAGCCTAGGGCTGTGACTGCCCTGTTTGAGCAATTGGTCCTGATTTGACACTCTCAGTTGGGTCCCGCCAGAACCGCATCGTCACAGGGAGGAATGCAGCAAGGACTCAGGATCAGTGGCCAGGGTCACTGAGCATAGACATGGGGAGGTTATATGGGGAGAGGGGTTATGAGTGGGAGAGGGAGGTCAAATGTTAAAATAATGATATTTGGGGGGAAAAATGTAAAAAGAAGTGAAACTGAACAGAAATAAAACTGGAGTGTAGGCTCTAAAGCAACAAGGCTTCAGTAGGGATTGAGGGTTAAAGGTCTGGGATCCCCCACACCTCTAGATTTTCAAACCTCTCCTCCCGCCCAATGACCCACCCAGCCCACTTCCCGGGTGCCCTTCCTCCACACTCCCCTCCCCTTCTTCCCATTACTCTCAGCCGGCACCACTTCCTGGCACCTTGGGAGCTTCTTGTATTTTCTCCTCATCTCTCACTACCTCCTACCTCCCTGCTGCTTCTTAGCTCTAACCCTGCACACACCCTCCCCATGTCCTGGCACCCCAGAATTATCTACTCCCCCCTCTTCTCCGCCCCTCCCATGGCTCTCTTATCCCTTCACCCATGGGATCCTGAATGGCAACATTACACGCTCTCCTAAAAGAGCTCATCTCACTGTCACACAAACCATGCATGAGTCATACACATATTTACTCAATTTAGAATTTACAGGAGGCATATTTTCCTCTTAAAATGAGGAAAAGGCATGAAAGCTACAGTGATTAATATAGCCAATAAGGATATATTAAATCCAATTTTAAAATGACTGACGGCACCAAAAAGGCACATGTCCAAAAATGATACTAGAGTGTGGGAGATAAGGCAAAAAAAGGGGGGCAAGAAAACCTGCAAAACTTGTATGATGAATAAAGGTATACAGTTATTACTACTCAGGTTCTTTAGAGACCCCAAAGCTTCTAATAACCCAGGCGACAGGACTCCTTACCCAGCAAGACCACAGTCTCATAGTTCTCCTGCATGACATCCCTGTAGAGGGCTCTCTGAGTGGGGTCCAGCAGAACCCACTCTTCCCTGGTGAAATACACAGCCACCTCCTCGAAGGTCACCGGCCCCTGAAAGAGCAAGAGTCCAACACTCAGTACCTGCTGCCCCACTCACAACCCCACTATTCACGGAATAGCAGCACCAGGTAAATGGGAGCTCCAGGAGGCACATGTTAACAGAGTCCCACCCCACCTTGCTTAGAGCAGCCAGGAGGCATCAGAGGGTGGAAAGAGAGAACCTTTGTGTCTCCCAGCTGACAGACAGAGGCAGAGTCATCACATTTATCACATAGCTACTAGCCAGGGCTTGATATAGGAGATGGGGCTGTCTCTTGACCCTGCTGGTGGCTCCCTGGTAGGAATCTCCAAATAAAATATATGGAAGAAAGGGGAAGTCAACAGTAAAGAATATAAGTTAGAAAGTCAGAATTGTAGAAAATTGGTAAGGGAAGCTATCAGAAATCAATGACCACTTAATGAAAATAAGAAGGAAGTTTAAAAAAAGTATATTAAGTACAAAATTAATCCCTAACAATGGTAGTGGTAAATTACTAGATGGAAATGGCAGTATTATCAAAAATAATACAGAAGAGGTAAAAGTGTTCAATAAATATTTCACTCCTGGAGTTGGAGAAAAACAGATGATTTAATCATATAAGACGTTGACAACGACAGTCTTTCCATCCCAACAATAACTCACGAGGATGTTAAGAGCAGCTATTACAGTTAGACATATTTAAATAAGCAGGTCCAGATAACTTGTATTAAGAGTTTTGAAAGACCTGGTGGAGGACTGTTAATGTTGATTTTAATTAGGACTTGGACCAATGGGGAAATTCCAGAAGAATGGAATAAAGCTAATGCTGTGCCAATATTTAAAAAGTGTAAAAGAGATGACCCAGCTAATTACAAGAGTGTTAGTCCGATACTGGGCAAGATAATAGAGCAGTGAATATGGATTTAATTAATAAAGAGGTAAAGGAGGGTAATATAATTAGTACCAATTAACAAAGGTTCAGAGACAACAGATCCAATCAATCTAACTGGATATCCTTATTGGGTGAGATCAAAAGTTTGGTTGCAGCTAATAGTATTGATGAGCTGAGAGGTGAAAACATTACCTAGACTTCTGTAAGGCATATGACTTGGTTCAGCACAATATTTTGACTAGAAAACTAGAAAGATACAAAATAAACACAGCATACATTAAACAGATTAAAAACTATGATTGTAAATGGGGAACCATGCTTGAGTAGATTTCTTTCTAGGGGGTTCCCACAAGGATTGGTTCTTGGCCCTGTGCTATTTAACATTCTTATCAATGACCTGGAAGAGAATATAAAATCATCATTGATAAAGTTTGCAGTTGCCACAAAGATTGGGGTTCGTGGTAACTAATGAAGTGTCAGAAGATTCAGGCTCCAGCACTGGGAGTCCGGGAAGTTTTCCCAGCCCTGGCTGGAGGGTTATTTCCTGTTCCACAAAGAGTGGAAGTTCCATTCCCAACTCCTGTGCCTTGAAATTAGGCCCTGACACTACACCACACATTCAGCATAGTGGTATGATTATAAAATGATTAGGACATAATTATGTTGCATTTTGTGCAAGATGCGTCATGTTCAGTGTCATTGGAAAAGTTATGATTTGCTGAATATGACTGTCCTATTTGTGCGCATGTATCATGTTTGTAACTGAAGTTATGGATATTGACTCTGTATCTGTATTTCAAATGTGTTTACTCTGGGTAACACTCACAAAAAGCCTTTCAGGTACAACAAAGAAGCCAGACAGTGTTCATGGCTCATCAAGAAAGACAATGGACCGTGGAAGAGCTTAGCCCTCTTGTGAATTTTTCAGCTAGCCTATGAGCCATGGCTACTATGACTCAGCAGGGCATGCTAGGGCATGTGAGCAGACCACATGACAACAAACTCCATTTTGGTACCTGTATTTTTCCACAAACTGGACTGGGAAACAAGTTTGGAACAAATGGTTCCCGCAATATGGAAAAGCTACATAAGGTGGAGTGTGACATCATTTCTTGGCCTCAGTCCCACACAAGAGAACTCCTGGAAACACCTGAGGAAGAAAGACTGAACTGGGGGAACTGCTGGTCCCAGGGTAAAGGGATTTTTAGCTTGTGTATGGAAACTTGGTGGACTGCTTGTATCATCAGTCAGGGTGAGAAACTGCTATTCAAATTCTATCCAGATAGTATGTTAAGCTTAGTTTGAGTTTTTGGTTATTTGTTAAGTAATCTGCTTTGATC
Organism: Mauremys reevesii; assembly: GCF_016161935.1. Classification (NCBI taxonomy): domain Eukaryota; kingdom Metazoa; phylum Chordata; order Testudines; family Geoemydidae; genus Mauremys; species Mauremys reevesii. The sequence continues at coordinate 19,470,622 of NC_052639.1, forward strand.
TGTTTGCTACCACTTATGGCTGGGAAATTGGCTTTTGTCTTCTATCTGTCTTTGAGTGGCTTAGGTAAAGCACTCAGGTAGCTTAGTTGGATGCGTGGTGCCACCTGCTGTCCTGTTGGGTAATAACAGGGCCTGGAGAGGCTGGCAGTGTGAGAAGGGCCAACCCAGTTTGAGGGTTAGAGGGACAGTGTTTCCCAGAAGCCCCCCAGACTGCACCCCCGGGGTGACAGCCCATCACACCCTAGAGTACACAAGTCTCAGCAGGTTTGTCACATCATTTCCCCTCCCATTCCACACCCTAGACAGTTCCTGCCTCCCACTACCTCTAGCAGCTCCCACCCTCCTATTCATTTACTTCTCCTCTCCCTCCAAGCAGAACCCACCACCAGCTCCCTGATAATCCCTTACCTGAGCCAGCTCCATTGCAGCCGTTTCCTTCCTACTGGGAGGAGGGGATGATTTAGGGTGAAAGGTGGACATTATTCTGTAGCCTGCCAGGGCAAGAAGGGCAAAATGAGAGAATTCAGACAGGGTTTCTGTCCTTTCCACATGTCAATTCCCCCCAGCATTTTTCCCTGGTAATGGACATTCTAGGTTCTGCCACACTGTGTAGCACAAAATGACCTTATTCCAGTACAGGATTTGCCCCATCCCACCAGGGTGTAACACTCATAGTCATATTGAAACGCTCCCAGTAGCAGAGTCTCTCTGTTACACTTATACAGTTTGTAGATGATACCAAGCTGGGGGGGGGGGCTGCAAGTGCTTTGGAGGCTAGAATTACAATTCAAAATGATCTGGACAAACTGGAGAATATAGGATGAAATTCAATGAGGACAAATCCAAAGTAGTCCACTTAGGAAGGAACAATCAGTTGCACACATACAAGACAGGAAATGACTGCCTAGGAAGGAGCACAGCAGAAACGGATCTGGGAGTCACAGTGGATCACAAGCTAAATATGAATCAACAGTGTTACACTGTTGGAAAAAACCCAAGTATAATCCTGAGATGTATTAGCAGGAGTATTGTAAGCAAGACATGAGAAGTAATTCTTCCGCTCTACTCTGCACTGATTAGGCCTCAACTGGAGTAATGTGTCCAGTTCTGGGTGCCACATTTCAGGAAAGATGTGGAAAATTGGAGAAAGTCCAGAGAAGAGCAATAAAAATGATTAAAGGTCTAGAAAACATCACCTATGAGGGAAGACTGAAAAATTGTGTTTGTTTAGTCAGGAGAAGATATGATCAGCTTTCAAGTACATAAAAGTTCATTTCAAGGAGGAAGGAGAAACATTGTTCTTAACCTCTGAGGACAGGACAAGAAGCAATGGGCTTAAATTGCAGCAAGGAAGGTTTAGGTTGGACATTAGGAAAACTCCTGTCAGGGTGGTTAAGCACTGGAATAAATTGCCTAGGGAGGTTGTGGAATCTCCATCATTGGGGATTTTTAAGAGCAGGCTGGACAAATACCTCTCAGGGATGGTCTAGATCAGGGGTGGCCAACATGTGGCTCTTTAGAATTTAATACGTGGCTCCTTGTACAGGCACCAACTCCAGGGCTGGTGCTACAGGCACCAACTTTCCAATGTGCTGGGTGTGCTCACTACTCAGCTACAGGCCCTGCCCCCACTCCACGCCTTCCCTGAGCCTGCAGAGCCCACGCACCAAACCCCCCGACCCCGCACCCCAGAATCATGCATAGCAAGAACAGCTGATCGGGAGTGCGAGTTGGGGGTGCTGATTAGTGTGGCTTCCCATGGGTGGGAGGCACTGGGAGCAGGGGGTGAGAGCTGATGATTCTTTAGCAATGTATATTGGTTAATTCTGGCTCTTTCTCAGGCTCAGTTTGGCCACTCCTGGTCTAGATAATACTTCATCCTGCCTTGTGTGCAGGGGACTGGACTAGCTACCTCTCATGGTCCCTTCCAGTTCTGTGATTCTATGAACCAAAGGCCAGAGATGAGCAGAATCAAAGAAGTCACTCTGGGGAGTCTCCCTGTCATTGTCCCCAAGGCAGCTCTCTCAGATTAACTAAGTTATTTGATGCTCCAGCCTTTACACAGTCTCTCCTGGGAGTGCCCTTTCATGGGCTGGGCCTAGTTTTAGCTTTTGGGAAGCGTGACCCTGGGGGCTCTGAGATTGGGCCTTCTTGCCTCAGCACACCTTGTTTCTTTCTGTGGCTCCCCAGTGAGTCCAAATGAGTAGATACTCCTCATACAGACTGTGAACATAAGAATGTGTTTTGTGTTTAGACTTTATTGAATGCTTGTAAGTTGCTGCCTGAGTTAACATCTGACTAGTTGCATTGTGAGCCTCTGTGGCTCTGTAAATCACCAGACAGGAGAGAGACTTTACCTACGTGAAGTGCTGATTGGCAACAGAATGCCTGGCAGGAAAGGTCCATCAACACCAGAGAGACTATTATGGGATGTTAACAAAGACACAAGACTGTTGTTGTGCTCTTCACTTCCCATTTGCTGAGTTTCCTGCTCAGAGCACATGGTACGAAGGGGATGAAAAATTTGGGGTTTGTGCCCTGCTTCTCACCAGTCTGCCTGAGGCTGGTGCTAGTGCTCTCGAGTCACTGAAGACAGTGTTACAGAGAGAGGAGCTGTGACTTCCCCAAGGTCACCAAACAGGTCCATGACAGAGCCAGGAACAGATCCTGTTAACTCCCAAGCCCCGTCACTCGCAGCTTGGAAAGGTCCCCAGTGCACACTGTAGGAAGAGCTGTGCAGAGATTGCAAATGAGCTGCTCTGCCAAGACAGCCTGCACATCCATGGACAAACCACCTCGCTGGGGGTGTGTCCCCTGGGTCAGGAGAAGTCAGTGTCCAGTCCTGTGGGGCTGTGCTCCTGGCTCATACCTCCAGCACTCACTGCTGCCCCTCCGTTACCAGCTGCACCGTTCAGTCAGCCTCAGGCCTCAGGGAGGTCACAGCCTCTCCCCACCCCTAACCTTCAAACTGGGACATGGTGCACCAGTGCCAGAGTGCACTAGTGTAAATTCTGTCTACACCAAGGGTTTGCACCAGTGCCTAAAACAGCAGTGTGGCAGAGACCTTCAGAAACAGCAGTACGGTGGCACTAGAACCTATTTCTAGCTCGGTCACAGACAGCCTGGGTGACCTTGGACACGTCAATGTTTCTCCTCCCAACTTTAGTCTCTTTATCCAACTGCCCACTCACTGGGGTCTCTCCAGAGCTGCTCACCACTAAAATCTGTGTGGGTGTCCCCAGAGCTAAGGCAGTTCAGCTCTGGAACAGTCTTACAAGGGGGCTGGGGAGTCTCTTTCCCTGGAAGTTTTTAAGAACAAATAGGACAAAGCTCTGTCAGAGATAATCTACATATACTTGGTCCTGCCTCAGCAGAGAAAGCTGGACTTGATGACATCTTGAGGTCCTATCTAGCCCTACATTTCTAGGATGCGATGCAATATATACATATAAAAACACAACATACAGAATAAAACTCACCACAACATAATGTCAGGCAAATTCAGGGGGAAAAACACAACCTACACTCCACAGCATAAAATGACAATACAAAGGAAAAGAAAGCAACACGATGCAAACTATGACATCCTAGGACAAAAGTACACAATGGAAAACAAGCTGAGGCAAAACAATTCACCATAACACTGCTACACAACATGATGCGATCACAGTTCCAAATGGCACCATGCAAAACAGCTCAGCGTAGAACATGACGCAGCACAAAAGAGAATTATTTCAATGTAGGCCTGGAAGGGATGTGGGGAAGTCATCTACTCCAGCCCGCTGTGTTGAGGCAGGACCAAGTATCCCTAGACATTCGCAGACTGGCGTATCTCTAACCTGGTCTTAAAAACCTCCAATGAAGGAAATTCCACAGCGTCCTTGGAAGCCAATACAAGGCAAACACAGACCAAAACAATGCTGTACACACACACGCTGGGCTTGCGGTTAAGGGGGGAGGCAAGAATTGAAACAATCTGGGTTCAGTTCCCAGTTTGGCCGCAAATTCTCCACGCAAACTTGTTAGACACCGGTGGCTGGCCCGTACCACTGACTTGGGCCCACACGGCTCAGGCTGTGGGGTTGTTTAATTGTCATGTAGAAGTTCCGGCTTGGGCTGCAGCCCAAGGTCTGGCACACTCCCACCTCCCAGGGTCCTAAGGTGAAAAGAGACAAATTCATATTACAATTAAGGCACAAATATTCAACAGCGAGGATGATTCACCACAGGAACAAGCTACCAAGGAAAGTGGTGGATTCTCCGTCTCGTGACGTCATTTCATGAAGACTAGATGCCTTTCTGGAATGTGTTTACCCCAAAAGTAGCTAGTGTGTCATACAGGAGGCCTGTGATATGCAGGGGTCAGATTAGATGCTCTAATGGTCTCTTCTGGCAATAAAGTCGACTAATTTCTTTAGAACTGAATGTAGCATTGGGAGCAGCAGCGTCTGATGTTTTTCTGTCTAGCCAGCTTGCTTCCTAGAACGAATGCTCCTTGAGTGGGGTGATCCACAGGGAGTAGCTCAAACCTCCAAAGTGCCTGGCCAGGGGCAGGACATTAGCCCAGCAAGGGAGGGGTGTGGCAGTGACATCACAAAGGCCTTTTGCAGGACCTCAGACTATTGGTCAAAGGTGGTGGGGAGGTGGTGACCTCACAGAGAGATGCTGACATCAGCCAGGCAGGACAGGGGCGAGGGGCCAGGGAAACCTCAGAGACCCTGTGGCTTTGCTTCAGCAAGTCTCCTTCTCCAGGTCTCTCTTTGAGGACTGGGGGAATATTGGGGTTCACGTACCTGAGCGCCAGGAGGAACCTCTTTCGAGTTTTCTCCTTCTCTTGTAGTGATTTTACTTGAAAACAGCCGACCCTGTTTAGAAGGTAAGAGCCTCCTCGAGGTTTGAAACTGTTCAGTCTGATCCATCTGGTGACAGTTGAATTCATGGGAAACATGATCTTAAGGAGGCAGAATTTTATTCCAAACCTGGCATCTTGTCCCTTAGAATCACTGAGGACATTAGGGTTTGTCCTTTTTGTTTCACCTTTCCTCCATCCATCCCTCCTTTCTCTTCCTCTCTTGCTTCTTTTCTCCTTTCTCCTGTTCCCCTCCTAACACCAGGAGAGGGTGTGTGTGTGTGTGTTGTGGGGGAGTGCTCGGCAGCTCTCACTGTGGGAGGTCCACCCCAAACTGTGGAGCTGCAGTAGTGCTGGGGCAGTGATCCCCGCCAGTGACCTGGGCCATCCTTTGAGCTCTCTGGTGAGACCCCTCAGCCTCCCCTCCTCAGTCTCTATCCTGATTGTCTGAGCAGGGGGTTAATGACAGGGAGGAGACTCAAGGCCTTTTTGTTCTCTTTTAAGACCAAGTAAATAAGTCATAACCACTTATATGTTTGATGGATTTTGCTGCTTCTCTGCATTAATTGTCTCTGAGCAGTTCATGATTCTCTCTAACATTGCAGTTCTCCTAAAACACTGGCTGAATAATTACTGTGCATACTTGTTGGTCTGGAGCTCATCTGAGAGCACTTTGTTGAGGTCATTCAATGTATGAAATTCAAGATCTGATGGTTAATATGAAAATCAGGGCTCTGGGGTCCTATTCCCAATTCAGCCATTGACTGGCTGTGTGACCTAAGACAAGTCAATTCTCCTTTCTCAGCCTGAGCGTCTCCCTCTTTCAAGTAGGGATAATAATGATCCGCTCCTACCTACCTCAACACACTCACTCTTCCCCAACACACACACACACTGTCTCTCCCCACACACAAACAGTCTCCACACTGCAGCTGAAAAGCAGCTGGCAATCTAGTAGGATGACCCTGGAACAATGGGATAGAGAAACCTGCATCACTGAAAGTGCAGCCACAAAGACACCACACACCAGCTTCCCCTAGCTGGCAAGAATCAAACCTCCAGAGAAAGATCCCTATGGTATTGTAGGCCAGCTTCCTAAAGCCTCAGCCTCAACCACTTAACACTGGGGCCTGTCTACACTCTGGTTCTGTTCTCACTGAAGGATCATTTCCAATTGTTCGCTCAGACCAGCTTGCCCAGCACCCTCACTGCTGTGCAGCTCTGGATGTGTGGCCATGGCTGAACAGCAAGAATTCCTGCCCATTTCCCTTCTGGCTGGAGCATGGTTAGAGTGTGTTTGTGGTTAATGATGTTGCTGTAGATTGTTGGCTTCCTGCTTTGGCAATTCAGACAGTCCCTTTTCCCAACATATCTCCAGCACATCAGTCCCTGGCTGGGTCTCCTGGGCAGTGGAAAACATCCCTTGTTTGGTGCTGCCAAGGGGATCGTGCATAGCTGAGATGTCTCTCGGCTTGGATCAAAGGGGAATGTTGGATGGAATTTATCACACAACCCTCCCTGCTCCCCAGAGCCCCATGGGGAGAATGTAGAGTCATTCCTCCCTGCACTCCCAGGAGAGTTGCTAGGACTCCTTCCTGCCAGCTACTCACCCCTGGCTTCATCCTTAGCTCCTAGGATCTTTCTGCTCCAAAGGCTCCATAGTCCTGGGGTGGGAGGGTGTCACTGCACAGTCTGAAACACAAGGGAGGTTTCTGGAATTGAAGGAAGGAGCAGAAAATGGAGAGGAAAGAAACAGAGAGAAAACGCCTCATTTCTCTCCTCTCCCCATCAAGAAATGTTACCAAGGACCAGCGTTAGAGGAAATGGTGCCCTGGGCAAGACTTGTACTTTGGCAAAGTTCATAGAATCATAGAATCATAGAATTCAAGATCAGAAGGGACCATTATGATCATCTAGTCTGACCTCCTGCAAGATGCAGGCCACAGAAGCCGATCCACCCACTCCTTAAGCAAGCGACCCCTGCCCCATGCTTCGGAGGAAGGCGAAAAACCTCCAGGGCCACTGCCAATCTACCCTGGAGGAAAATTCCTTCCCAACCCCAAATATGGCGGTCAGCTCAACCCCGAGCATGCGGCCAAGACTCTCCAGCCATACCCTCTGGAAAAAGGCTAACAATATCCTATCATTGACCCATTGTACTAATTACCAGCGTGTCACTTAATTGACCTATTGACTAAGCCCGTTATCCTATCATACCATCTCCTCCATAAACTTATCTAGCTTAATCTTAAAGTCATGGAGGTCCTTCGCCCCCACTGTTTCCTTCGGCAGGCTGTTCCAGAATTGCACTCCTCTCATGGTTAGAAACCTTCATCTAATTTCAAGCCTAAATTTCCTGACTGACAATTTATATCCGTTTGTCCTCGTGTCCACATTAGCACTGAGTTGAATTAATTCCTCTCCTTCCCTGGTATTTATCCCTCTGATATATTTAAAGAGTGCAATCATATCTCCTCTTATCCTTCTTTTGGTTAAGGAAAATCAACCGAGCTCCTCAAGTCTCCTTTTGTACGACAGGCTTTCCATTCCTCGGATCATTCTAGTGGCCCTTCTTTGTACCTGTTCCAGTTTGAATTCATCCTTCTTAAACATGGGAGACCAAAACTGCACACAATACTCCAAATGAGGTCTCACCAACGCCTTATATAATGGGACTAGCACCTCCTTATCTCTACTAGAAATACCTCGCCTAATGCATCCCAAGACCGCATTAGCTTTTTTAACGGCCACATCACATTGCCTACTCATAGTCATCCTACGATCAACCAGGACTCCTAGGTCCTTCTCCTCCTCCGTTACTTCCAACTGGTGCGTCCCCAGCTTATAACTAAAGTTCTTGTTAGTCATCCCTAAATGCATAACCTTACACTTCTCACTATTGAATTTCATCCTGTTACTAATACTCCAGTTTACAAGGTCATCCAAATCTCCCTGGAGGATATCCTGATCCTTTTCCGAATTGGCAATACCTCCCAACTTTGTGTCATCCGCAAACTTTATCAGCCCACTCCTACTTTGGTTCCGAGGTCAGCAATAAATAGATTGAATAAAATCGGACCCAAAACCGAACCTTGAGGAACTCCACTGGTAACCCTCCAACCCGACAGTTCACCCTTCAATACGACCCTCTGCAGTCTCCCTTTAACCAGCTCCTTATCCACCTCTGGATTTTCATTTCGATACCCATCTTTTCCAATTTAACCAGTAATTCCCATGCGGTACCGTATCAAACGCCTTACTGAAATCAAGATATATTAGATAGAACCGCATTTCCCTTGTCTAAAAAATCTGTTACTTTCTCAAAGAAGGAGATCAGGTTGGTTTGGCACGATCTACCTTTTGTAAAACCATGCTGTAATTTGTTCTTGGTTCAGGCTTGTAGCAGTGATGGAATAAACTACAGGTTCAAATCAAGTCTCTGGAGTACATCCACAACTGGGATGGGCCATTCAGTCCTTTGTACAGAGCTTCAGTTTGTAGCAAAGTCCCTCCAGAGGTAGGAAGCAGGACTGAAGACAAGATGGAGATGAGGCGTCAGTCTTTTATAGTCTCTTGCCATGTGGTCTTTGCTTTCTTTGTCCCAAGGACACTCTATCCAGCACGTGACATCAAAAACCTTAGATTTCTGTCCATAGGCAGGTCCCTGCACACCTTGCTGAGCCACAAGGCATATCTGCCTTCGCTAAATGGGTCAATTGTGTAGCTGATGGTCCTTAATGGGCCATCAAGCAGGCTAGGCAGAGCTGACACCAATTTGTCTGGCTGGTGTGTTCCCCAGAAGCATAGCACAAGTTTGAAATACAGGCAGCATAGAGCCAATATTCATAATGTCAACTACAAAAATGATACATATCTAGAGATAGCATAATTATAATCAGCCAATCATAACCTCTCCATAGACCCTTTATGTGACCACCTTTATACAATATTGGCTGCAAATATAGAACAGTGGTGGCAACGGTGATCTATACAGTTACAGATTATGTCAAGAACGTCGCAGGAGGTGACATGGTATCAGTCAGACTGATACTGGAATACTGCCTCCAGTTTTGGTGTCCTCATTTGAAAAAGATGGTGTGAAATTGGAGTTGAGGCAGCAAAGAGCCACCAAATGTTCTGAGGGCTGGAGAAAAATGCCTTCTAGTGAGGTATTGAAAGAGCTCAACCTGTTTAGCTTCTCAAAAGAAGATTGAAAGGTGACTTCATTGAAATGTTGAAGTGCCTTACTGGAGAGAAAAGATTGGCTATTAAAGGGCTCTTTAATGTAGCAGAGAAAGACATAAAAAAACCGAATGGCTGGAAGGTGAAAAGAGACAAATTCATATTACAATTAATGCACAAATATTCAACAGCGAGGATGATTCTCCACAGGAACAAGCTACCAAGGAAAGTGGTGGATTCTCCGTCTCGTGACGTCATTTCATGAAGACTAGAGGCCTTTCTTGAATGTATTTACCCCAAAAGTAGCTAGTGTGTCATACAGGAGGCCTGTGATATGCAGGTGTCAGATTAGATGCTCTAATGGTCTCTTCTGGCAATAAAGTCGACTAATTTCTTTAGAACTGAGTGTAGCATTGGGAGCAGCAGCATCTGATGTTTTCCTGTCTAGCCGGCTTGCTTCCTAGAACGAATGCTCCTTGAGTGGGGTGATCCACAGGGAGTAGCTCAAACCTCCAAAGTGCCTGGCCAGAGGTAGGACATTAGCCCAGCAAGGGAGGGGTGTGGCAGTGACATCACAAAGGCCTTTTGCAGGACCTCAGACTATTGGCCAAAGGCGGTGGGGAGGTGGTGACCTCACAGAGAGATGCTGACATCAGCCAGGCAGGACAGGGGCGAGGGGCCAGGGAAACCTCAGAGACCCTGTGGCTTTGCTTCAGCAAGTCTCCTTCTCCAGGTCTCTCTTTGAGGACTGGGGGAATATTGGGGTTCACGTACCTGAGCGCCAGGAGGAACCTCTTTCGAGTTTTCTCCTTCCCTTTTAGTGATTTTACTTGAAAACAGCCGACCCTATTTAGAAGGTAAGAGCCTCCTCGAGGTTTGAAACTGTTCAGTCTGATCCATCTGGTGACAGTTGAATTCATGGAAAAATTGATCTTAAGGAGGCAGAATTTTATTCCAAACCTGGGATCTTGTCCCTTAGAATCTCTGGGGACATTAGGGTTTGTCCTTTTTGTTTCACCTTTTCCTCCATCCATCCCTCCTTTCTCTTCCTCTCTTGCTTCTTTTCTCCTTTCTCCTGTTCCCTCCTAACACCAGGAGAGGGTGTGTGTGTGTGTGTGTGTGTGTGTGTGTTATGGGAGTGCTCGGCAGCTCTCACTGTGGGAGGTCCACCCCAAACTGTGGAGCTGCAGTAGTGCTGGGGCAGTGATCCCCGCCAGTGACCTGGGCCATCCTTTGAGCTCTCTGGTGAGACCCTCAGCCTCCCTCCTCAGTCTCTATCCTGATTGTCTGAGCAGGGGTTAATGACAGGGAGGAGACTCAAGGCCTTTTGTTCTCTTTTTAAGACCAAGTAAATAAGTCATAACCACTTATATGTTTGATGGATTTTGCTGCTTCTCTGCATTAATGAGGCAAGTATGAAGCCTCATTCAAAGACCAGGGGTCACTATATTACTGCACAGTCAATCAATGCAGTCAATCAATGCGGTTGTAGATAAATCTCTGCATTATGCATTTTTGTATAACTTGTATATGACTTTGTATTGAACCTTGGTAATATGTTATAGCGGGCCCCTAAGGTAGTGTAATTAAGGTAAAAGAAAAGTGTCTTTTGCTAGAAGTAGAATAAGATCTCCCCACTCGGTAATCAACTGCCCTGTTGAATGAATGAGGTGTGACTGAGCAAGGCGTGGAGGGCAGTACCTCCAGACAGCTGCAATCCTTGGAGAGGGGCTGGCAGCCCAACCAAGGACAATCAAGCTTGGCAAGTGGGCTGACTAGAGAAGAGCAGACATACTGATGGCCTCGGGGATAAGAAGCAAACACCTTCCTGTGGGAACAACCCCCAGCCCAGAGAAAAGCAGCTAGAAGGACCAGCAGACACAGTCACAGATTTAGAATCTGGGAGATTTGCCCTCTCCATCCACCGACTCGCTGCTTGCCTCCTCACCCCCACCCCAAGTATAAAGCCTCATTCAAAGACCCAAGGAGTCACTATATTACTGCACAGAGCCCTCCCCGACGAACTCTGCCCCTCACCTGCCTCCGGCTCGGCAAGGGAGCGTGGGGCGGCGCAGGAGGGCTGGGGTGCAGGCCCTGGGTTGGGGCAGGGGTTTGGGGTGTGGGATGGTTGAGAGGTTGGGCTCTGGAATGGAGTTTGGGTGCTGGGTGCAGGCTCCAGGCTGGGGCACAGGGTGGGGGTGCAGGATGGGTGGAGGCAGGGGCGACTCTAGGCACCAGCAAAGCAAGCAGGTGCTTGGAGCAGCCCATTTGCAGGGGCGGCAGCCAGCAGGGATCCAGCCTGGGAGCTGAGAACCAACAGGGGGCACTGGGAGCTGTAGTTCCTTGGTTAGCTCCCTGCCTATAGAGCCAGCTCTGGAGCAGGAAAATAACTACATTTCTCAGCATTCCCTTGGCCGCTATCAACAGGAAAGGGAGGGGGAGGGAGTACGGTAGCTGAAACCTCAAGCCGCAGCTTGCTGTGAATGGAGAGCTCACTGCTAGAGCGGGGTGGCACTGTGAACACTGGACCTGGGCAGCTTTAGATACAGTACCAGGCACATAGAGGATTTCCACTTCTGAGCCATCGAAGCAGAAATTGACTTTTCCTTTCCAGATTTAGCTAATATTCAGAAAGGGAATCTAGCACCTGCCTTCCAGATTTGAACACCCTCAAAATTCAGGAGTGCTGAAGCTCAATTTGGGCAGCTGTTACTTCATTTCTCCCAAATCAAATATACTGATTCACTGTAGTTTGCTGTAGAAAAAGTAGGATAAACTTGAGCAAGAAATGCTTCCCAGTGGTTTTTAGGACTGGAATTGCTATTTTCAACAGCCATTGCCTTTGTTTGTTTGTTTTATAGTTTTATTTGTTTAAAAGGAAGACAGTGATATTGCATTGGCAAATTGCCCATAGAAACAAAGAATGGAACATAAGAATAATAAAGGCACCTCAATGTTTCCTCATTTCTGTAGGACAGTCTTATAATCTGCATCCAGATATCCTTTAATCACACAAGCTGGAAATTGTTCCATGTTACTGCAGTTCTGTAACCATATGGGAACCAATCCTGTCTGTGTTCTGTGCACATCCAAAATTCCTGCTGAATGACCCACTCTGGGAGCAAGTTACCAGTGACCCCGGGCTGGGGTGGATGGTGGGTGCATGTGGGTGGGGGGAGCCCAGAGCTGGGGCAGCTGGGGGTGTGGGTGGAGGGGCAGAGCCCAGGGCTGGGGCAGCAGGGAGATTCAGGGAGGAGCCCAGGGCTGGGGTGGGGGCAGCCAATTTTTTTTTTTTTTGTTGCTTGGGACAGCAAAAAACCTAGAGTTGGCCCTATCTCCACCCACCGTGAGGTAGGTAGGAGTGGATCATAATTATCCCTACTTGAAAGAGGGAGAAGATAAGGCTGAGAAAGGATAATTGACTTGTCTTAGGTCGCATAATCAGTGGCAGAGTTGGGAATAAGACCCAAGAGCCCTGATTTTCAAACTAAGCATCGGATCTTAAATTTCCTACATTGAATGATCTGAGTAAAGTGCTCTCAGATGAGCTCCAGACCAGCAACAGTGCACAGTAAGTATTCAGCCAGTATTTTAGGAGAACTGGAATGTTAGAGAGAATCATGAACTGCTCAGAGACAATTAGTGCAGAGAAGCAGCAAAATTCATCAAACATACAACTGCTTATGACTTATTTACTTGGTCTTAAAAAAGAACAACAAGACCTGAGTCTCTTCTCTGGCAATAACCCCCTGCTCAGCCAATCAGGGTAGAAACTGAGGATGGGAGGCTGAGAGTTCTCACCAGAGAGCCCAAAGGATGGCCCAGGTCACTGGTGGGGATCAGTGCCCCGCAACACACACACACACACACACATACACACACACACACCCCTCTCCTGGTTTTGGGAGGGGAATAGAAGAAAGGATAAAAGAAGCAAGAGACGAAGAGAAAGGAGGGAGGGAGGGATGGATGAAAAGGTGAAACAAAGGACAAACCCCAATGTCCCCAGTGAATCTAAGGGACAAAATCCCAGGTACACAATAAAATTCTGCCTCCTTAAGCTTGTTTTTTCCATGCCTAGAATTCAACTCTCACCAGATGACTGAGACTGAACAGGTTTCAAACCTCGAGGGGGCTTCTGGCTGTGATTTGTCAGTCCTCAAAGGCCAGCCAGGTGACTGTAAATAACTTACAATCATTAGGAAAAATTAGTATCAAGATTCCAACTCTAGCAGTCAGACAACATTGGTTCAATTTACAAGAGATTACTTTTTATATTCCTTGGTTCCCCCCAAATTAGGAAGGGCCTGTGACCACAGGTCCTGCAGGGTACAAAGGGCAGGTCTACATCCCTTTCTCTTTGTGCATAGTCCTGCCTGCTACCTTTTCAGTTTCAGTTCTGCTACCACAGTACTGATCAGCACATTCTTCAGTAGCATAGGGAAGGGCAGGCACCATCACACAAGGACTATTACACAGAGACCTGCCAAATGCACACAGCAAACAAATGAAAACAAGAGATGAAAATGTTATTTTTACATTAATCCCTTTCAGTGACAGCAACCTCCGTGGCTAATTGTAACAATAGTAGATGCAGCATTTTCTGATTGAAATGATTTTCAAGTTGCGGGTGCCCCTTTATGAACAGTAATTGCCTACATCTGTGACACAAGTACTTTTCAATTCCATTAAACCTGGGGTTTTGCTCAATTACACACGATATCTTGGAATTTTTCTGGCATATTCATCATCACATACATCACCTACAAGACTCCTGCCATAACAAGGGGTTCTTTATAGGGGTTTGAAATTATTAAAGTGACCCAGCACTTTTCAATTGTAACAGCTCAGGACAAAGTAGATCTCCTGATCCCACTTATGTAGCTATTTAAATGTAACCTAGTTATAAGGTGGCCTAACTTACTGATATTTTTGACACGTTTTCAAAAAGTGGCCTCTATTTAAATCCATGCAAATATCTGTATGCACACTTTCTGAGCACTGCAAGTCTGAATCTATCACCTGTGCATGCATCTGCTGTTACCTGAAACATGCACATGCTGCTATTTGCATGAAAACTTCTACACGCCTGAATAGAGGAGGATCCTTTGAAAATGTGGCCTTTTAATTATATTTCATACTCCACAAGAGTAGCCTAAAAACAACAACGGGATATAATAAGGCCCTGGCATCAAATGAATAAGGAACAATATAAAAATCAGCAGCACTTTATAAAGAGGACAGGAACAAAATATACAGTAACCATAAAACCAACAGATAAAACAAAATCCAGATTTCCCAGGTGCAATCTAACAGGACAATTTTGCCTTCATAACTCTAGCAATACTCATCTATTTCAGCATGTAATGATCCTGTTTAAAGTATTCAGGAAACAATAAACTCTGGCCCCGGTGCTTGTACATGTTCACTTTGTTGAGTGTGGCTCACATATCTGGACCTCCCAGCTGTTAATAGCTTCACCAACCACCCCTCTGTCTTTGCTTCTGTGTATGTCACTTCATTCTGGCTCTGCAAGGTGTCTGAAGTCCCAAATGCCACTTGTCCTTCTGTAAACCTATCCCAGCTGTATCCCTCCCCCAACTGCCTCCTTTGTGGTTCAATTCTACACCATTGAAATCAATGGAATTTTTTCCATTGACTTCAATTAGAGCAAGATCGGGCCCTTCAGCAATTTCCACCCAGTTCTTTCTATTATGATTTGTACCAATCAGGGTTTGGGGCCTCATTGTTCTAGGCACTGTCTAACAAAAGAATGGTCCCGTGCCCCAAATATTCTGCGGCATCATCCAAAAGATGCCAGAAATGCAGTCCAGTGAATTACCTTGATAACCTCTGGTGTAATCTTTCTTAATATCTGTGGTTTCTAATTCTATCAATTACTAGACAATTAAATTAAGGGGGTTAAGTTACACAGTGGTTTCTGAGAGAACTGTTTTGAAAATCCAGTTAAAAATGTATTTTAAAGGTAAATAAATGCCTAATCTTTGCCTGAAACACAAGCAATATGAATTTTCTTTAAAATGTGTGCTACCATCTCCAAGCCTCATCCTCTCTCCAGTGAAATCCTCTTCAAATGCCTGCACTTTTCATTTCCACCCATGCCCTTTCCCTTTTTCCTTTACAGAGCTATTAAATTTGTTAGTCTCTAAGGTGCCACAAGTACTCCTCATTCTTTATGCTTAATGATGTACTTCTAATAAAGAATTTAATTCTAATTTTTGCCTAGAGTGACTCTGACTTTCAAATTATATTTAAATATAGGAACTTATGGACTGGTTTAGGAATAAAAATAAATTAACATGTACAGAAATATGAAATAGAAAAACAAATAGGACAATTTCACTGCTCTACATGGAAAAACCCACACAGAGATTATTTCATCTTGTGAATTTTTCTGCAGACTAAGCTAAGGGGGGGAAAAGAAAGAGTTTCTCTAATTGTTTTAAATCATGGATGAAAAGAACCTAACATGATCACCCTTGATTAACATGCTTATTATATAATATATAAACAGGGAAACCAGGAGACAACCCTGGGCCACGAAAATAAATAAGGAAGCTTTCACAAGAATCAAAACAAAGCATCATTCAGAATCTGTAAACAACTGAGCCCGCTGATCCTAAAACTCATATTATAGGTAGACATCTACCTCTTTCTCTCTATTTGAAATATTTAGATAACATCCTTAATGTTTTATTATTCTTCATGTCTCCACATTAATCCTTTTGATATTGATAGTTCCCAATGTATCCTCTGCCAAGAAATGGACTTTGTGCAGAGAAAATCCATTGTCTAGTGCCAAAGATATTGATAATTAACATTTATGTCATGAAACTTGTAATACCAGTTTGCTAAAATAAAGCTAAGCTTTTCATTATTATTTTAGAGTTTAATTTAGTCATCCAAGGTTACTCAGCTTCATGTTTATAAATTATACAGGGCAGGGACTTAACTCCTCTTGATCGACCTGTTTTGGAATTATGACTGTACAAGTAAGGAGGTTCATAACCTTGTTTGAATATCTGATCCGGCCTTGAAAGAAGGTGATTTATGGGATCGACAAACCCTCATCATTTCAAGAATCGGCATCTGAGAACAAGATTTTCCTCTATAACACAAAGAGCGGAGCAAATCAGTTAAGTCTCTACTAGAAGCTACAACTTTGTTTATGTAAGAGTCATACAAGGTTACAAGGTCTGAGAATAGTCTGCCAGTAAGAGTATGGATTTTAGAACAAATAAATAGCTACATACTGCATAAAAATTGGAAGTTTTGAAACTACTTGTCTGATAATTCAGCACTAGCCATGCTACAGCATGTTCTAATTTACCATTTGGTATATGCTTTTGAAAATACTGAAAGTACATGCCAGTGGTCAACTAAATCATAGAAAATTCAAGCCCTATTTTACATGATGGGTGAGACATTGAAAACTGCATGACTTAGAAATGCCAGTCCCATTAAAAGTTAATGAGACTTATGTTCCTAAATCACTTACTCTCTTTGAAAATCTCACCCATTTTCGTTTCCAGGGCTACTGCTGCCAATCACCAATATTTTTAAGATAGTACATTTTTTGTAATTATCTGGCATAATAAAAGCACCAAAATTGTTTCCTGGAGAAAAACAAATCCAGAAACCCTAAAATACTGCAGCACTTCTGTTTCACTTTCTGTACCAATGATGAGAGGATTCTGTGAAGACAGACTTTTTTTTTACAGGATCTGAAAAATTTCTATAGTAATCAAACATATATGCCCATATTAAGCACCATAGACTGCCAAATTCCAGAGAAACAGAAAACACTCCATACTTGTGCATGGAATCACTTTTATGTGTTATTTCAAATGCCCTTCCTGAAGTTCTTATGGTGATCTGCGGAGGAGGGGGAAGAATTCTGAAGATAAAAGTAAATTCCAATGCCATTTCTATGATTGTGGAACCATGGGAAGCCAGGGCACTGAATTTATCACAGTATTTACATTACTGTTACAAATCCAAATGTTTCACCTATTTTCTAGGAATACTTCACCTTGGTTAAAAAGAACCAAGCAAAATCACGGTGCAACGGTAATACAATTAGGGCATTACCGATGCACCCAAACTTGTAGATTGTGCAAGGAATATCAGGTTGCAACCTGTATAAGTGCAGGTAACTGTGCAAAAAGGGGCTAAAACTGTTTTTCTTTAATAATTGTATTCTCTGCCATGCATTGTCAGGGATTGAAGAAAGCACATGCCCAGCTTTCATTATCTGAAGATAACCTTCCAAATGTAAACCAGTGCAGACCTGTCTTCCTGAGTCTGCAAACTGGCAGTTCCAGAGCTTCTATTCCGCCTCACAATGCTGCCAAGCACTAGCAGCTTTGGTCAGTTTCACTGCTGTTATTCAGAACCCCAGGGTGACGGTAAAACTGAGAAAATGGTGCCTCTTTCAGGAAAAGTAAGTTCAAGCAGAATCAGGCACTGGAGCTATTCATAGAGAAGCTCAATCCCGCTTCCTCCTCCCATGGAGTAGGAGGAGGGAGGATTTCTCCCTTGGGTCTTGAAAAACAAGAGTGAAAACAGGGTGCTGGGCTATGGGGAGATCTGTGTGTGTCAGGGCACTGCGGGTCTGTGTGGGGCATTGTGCAGTTATGGTGTGGGGCTGTAGGGAAGAGCACTGGGAGGGAGGGAGGAAGGAAGGGAGGGGAAATCTGTGTGTATTGGGAAACTAGAGAGTGGGGGTTTCTGTGTGGGGTGCTGGGCAGCTGTGGTGGGGCTGTGGGCAGGGGTGTGCTGGGCGAGGTGTGTGTGCACAGCACTGTGCATTTGTGGTGGAAGAGTTGTAGGGGGGTGCTGGGCAGGGGAGCTCTGTGGCACAGCATGGGCGCACCCCAATAGGAAAGGGCACGCTGGTAGCACAGGGCCAGGCAGACCAGTGTGCCTCTGGCTCCCAACGGGCTGCGCACCTGTGTCTGTCTGTCTCCCCCCCAGCTCCACCAACGTGGCCTGATAGTTCACGCTTGCGATCTGGTCACCCTCCCGCTCCCTCCATCCTTCACTCCCTTCCCTGCGTCCCCCCAGCCCTGTCCTCTGTCCCGTCCCCTGTCTCCATCCGTCCCTGCCCCCTTCATCCCCTCCGCCCCATCCCTGCATCCCCCCAGCCCTGTCCTCTGTCCCGTCCCGTCTCCATCCGTCCCTGCCCCTTCGTCCCCTCCGTCCCGTCCCTGCATCCCCCAGCCCTGTCCTCCATCCCGTCCGTCTCCATCCGTCCCTGCCCCTCCGTCCCCTCCGTCCCGTCCTGCATCCCCCAGCCCTGTCCTCTGTCCCGTCCGTCTCCATCCGTCCCTGCCCCTTCATCCCCTCCGTCCCGTCCCTGCATCCCCCAGCCCTGTCCTCTGTCCCGTCCCCTGTCTCCATCCCATCCGTCCCTGCCCCCTTCGTCCCCTCCGTCCCATCCCTGCATCCCCCCAGCCCAGTCCTCCGTCCCGTCCCCGTCACCATCCGTCCCAGCCCCTCCGTCCCCCGTCCCGTCCCCAGCCCTGTCCTCCGTCCCGTTCCGTCTCCATCCGTCCCTGCCCCCTCCGTCCCCTCCCTGCACCCCCCAGCCCTGTCCTCTGTCCCGTCCCGTCTCCATCCGTCCCTGCCCCCTTCGTCCCCTCCGTCCCGTCCCTGCACCCCCCAGCCCTGTCCTCTGTCCCGTCCCCTGTCTCCGTCCGTCCCCTCCAGTTCATTTGCAGCCCAGCTCAGCCCCGGTCACTCTCGCCAGGTGGGGCCGGGCAGCTCCCCTGCGCTGCGATCCAGCACCGGGCACCGCGGAGCACCGGGCAGGCTGTGCAGGGTGGGGAGGGATACTCGCATTGCTGACACCTGCCTGCCTCAGGGCTTTCTCCCTGCCCGCCGCGAGGATCGCCAGGGAGGGCAGCAGCGTGCCGCTGAGAGCCGTGTCCAATTGGCCGGGTGGCTGCCTGCAGACAGCACGGGGAGAGAACCAGACAGCCCTGTAACGCCGCCGCTGCTCGGGACCCGGATCCACGCTGCTGTGCCACCGAGACCCATCAAGTGCCACGGGAGCGGGGGACACCCCCCCCACCCCAGGGAAGTGTCAGGGGCTGCTCGGGCTGGGAGCCCGGCGGAGAGTCCAGCTGGGAGAGAGGCTCAAAGGGGTAAAACGTTGCACCAAAATATGAAAAAGTTGCAAGACAAAACCCTTTAATTACAGCTCGGACGGGCCTCCGGAGCAGGGGCGGGGCCAGCCGCGGTCCCGCCGCCGGGCAGCAGCAGCAGCAGCAGGAGGGGGCGGCGCGAGACGGCTCCCGGGATTCCTGCTCGCGCCGCTGCCGGGAGCCGCCGCTGCTGCTGCGAGCTGGTGCGCGGGGGTGGAGGGGGTGTCCTCGCGGGCGGGCTCGCGCCCAGAGCGCTGACACTGTCCGTTCGGAACTGTCACGCCGCGCGACCGGGCCGCCCACTTGTGGCGGCACCGCCCTCTGCCCCCCGGCCTTCCAGCGGGGTCACGCGGGGCTCCGCCCCCCGTCGCCGCGGCAACCACCAAAACAGACGTTCTCGGAACACGTGGGGGAGGGAGGGGGGAAAAATGGGCCGTGACGCAAACAAAGCAGCTGGCTGGCAGCGCGCGGCAATGACGTCACCGAGGAGGAGTCCGCGACGCAGGGGCGGTTCCTCCCCCCGCCCCTCCGCTCGCGGTCAGCGACCCAGCGCCTCGCGCACCTGTGCTGGAGGAGGCGGCGGCGGATGCAGGGACGGGACGGAGGGGACGGAGGCAGGGACGGATGGAGACAGGACGGGACAGAGGACAGGGCTGGGGATGCAGGGACGGGACGGCAGGGACGGATGGAGACAGGGGACGGAGGACAGGGCTGGGGGCAGGGACGGATGGAGGACAGAGGACAGGGCTGGGGATGCAGGGACGGGACGGAGGGGAAGGGGCAGGGACGGATGGAGACAGGGGACGGGACAGAGGACAGGGCTGGGGATGCAGGGGACGGAGGGGCGAAGGGGCTGGGACGGATGGAGACTGGGGACGGGACGGAGGACAGGGCTGGGGGGATGCAGGGACGGGACGGAGGCGACGAAGGGGGCAGGGACGGATGGAGACAGGGACAGGACAGAGGACAGGGCTGGGGATGCAGGGACGGGACGGAGGGGAAGGGGCAGGGACGGATGGAGGGACAGAGGACAGGAGGACAGGGCTGGGGATGCAGGGACGGGACCGAGGGGACGAAGGGGGCAGGGACGGATGGAGACAGGGGACGGGACAGAGGACAGGGATGGAGAGACGCAGGGAAGGGAGTGAAGGATGGACGGAGGGGGAGGGTGAGCAGATCGCAAGCGTGAACTATCAGGCCACGTTGGTGGAGCTGGGGAGACAGACAGACACAGGTGCGCAGCCCGTTGGGAGCTAGAGGCACACTGGTCCGCCTGGCCGTGTGCTACCAGCGTGCCCTTTCCTATGTGCCCTAAGGCATTCCTATGTTATTCCATAACATTCCTATGTGCCATAACATTCTTATGTGCTGAATAAGAGCACATAACATTCCTGTGTTCCCCTCCCAACACCAGGAGGGGAGTGTGTGTGTGCCCTTTCCTATTCTTATGTGCTGATCAGTGCTGTGGTAGCAGAACTGAAACTGAAAAGGTAGCAGGCAGGACTATGCACAAAGAGAAAAGGGATGTAGACCTGCCCTTTGTACCCTGCAGGACCTGTGGTCACAGGCCCTTCCTAATTATTGGGGAACCAAGGAATATAAAAAGTAATCTCTTGTAAATTGAACCAATGTTGTCTGACTGCTAGAGTTGGAATCTTGATACTAATTTTTCCTAATGATTGTAAGCTGTTTGCAGTCACCTGGCTGGCCTTTGAGGACTGACAAATCACAGCCAGAAGCTCTTTGATTTTGGGAAGGCCCCAGATCATTTTGCAGCTGGAGTGGGCAGCACCACTCAGGCTACCGTTGATACACTAGGACCATCACAAGTTCTTCTGCTGAGCATCCAGCATGACGTTTGACCACAAAAGGGGCAGACAAATAGAAGAGGCAATATAGTATGTAGTGGGCTCAGGGATGAGAACAAAGGACTAATCCTAGCGTTGACACTGGCTCCCACTGTGGCCCTGGTCAAATCACATAGGCCAAAATTTCCATACTTGAGTGCCTATAGTTATGTACCTAAATCATTGACTTTAATAGGGTATTAGAGCAGTGGAAGCTACTCCAGCCATTGATCTTTTCCCATTTTGCATACTGAGGAGGGACAGTGCTTCCTTGTGTCCCCCCTTGCAAGGATTCCCAGCACCCATGAGTTACTCATGTGGGTATTGAACATAAAATTTTCCCCATGCAAAAATACATTTTGTTTTCAAACAATCCAAGGACTTAGTTGACACGGAGAATTTTTTTAGAAAAAGGGCAAAATAGCTTGACATTTCAAAAGAAATCACTGTTTAATTTTCTTTATAGTTCAAACATTATTTTAAAGGAGTTGAACTCAGATGTTCCTGAGGTTTAACAATGACTTGTATACATAGCTCCCAGAATGGAACCTGTGCAAACAAAAAATAAACAATAATAGTGTCTTTTAAATTCACGGTATTTTTAAAGACACACAGAGGAGAATCAGCCAGGCTGATTCATTGTATTTTCCCTGTGCTGATGAAGGAATTAGAGACAATAACAGAGCTTGACAAAACCAGCTAAAGCCACCAAACCAACTGGAGGGTTAAATCTATCAATCAGCAGTAAATATGAAATATAGGGGGGTGGGATCAGGGCGATGCCCTGGGAGAAGCAGAGAACTCCTCTTCCCCAAATGTCAGAAGAGGGAAGGTGCTGGGATTTTTATCCGAATGCCCTCCTTGAGTCCTGTTTAGAGATTCAGGTTCTTTAACATTATAGCTGTCCCAAGTTTGCATAGTGCAATGCTTGAATTTACATGAAGAGAAAGTAGAGAGTAAGTAGTAAAGTTCTTCCAATTTTAAACTAGATGTATATTAAATTAAATCTGTGCTAATTAATCAGATGCATAAAGAGTATTTAAGACAACAGCTCAGCCCCTCTCACCCACCCTCTCTCCATCACCATTGTCAACTTTCTCTGGATGTGTTTTTATGGATAAACTGAACTGATCTGACTGGCTGAATCAAACAATAAGTTGTTCTAAACGAATCACGATGCTTCAGGTCAATAACTGTTTGGGAAACATCTGTTACTTTACTGCTTCAACATTCAGCTGAGAAAATTATTAGATATATATTCTGATAATTTGAACAGAAACAAAGTCATCGTAACAGAACATTGAGAGAGGATCAAAGCCTTAGGTTTTGAAAATAAATATCACACGTCAACATTTTTTCCATAAATGCTTGGCAGCGGAGACCATTATCCTAAGATAACATTCTCCAGCAGAGAGATGATCTCTTAATTAGAGCAATATGTAAACTACTTTAGGATGCTTGATATAAATCCTGCAAACTGATTCATTGATACTTTTACTAAGATGAATTTTGATATCATGGGATGAAATCCTGGCCCCACTGCCACACCCCTCCCTTGCTGGGCTAATGTCCTGCCCTGGCCAGGCACTCTGGAGGTTTGAGCTACTCCTGTGGATCACCCCACTCAAGGAGCATTCGTTCTAGGAAGCAAGCCGGCTAGACAGGAAAACATCAGACGCTGCTGCTCCCAATGCTACACTCAGTTTTTCAGAAATTAGTCGACTTTATGGCCAGAAGAGACCATTAGAGCATCTAATCTGACCCCCTGCATATCACAGGCCTCCTGTATGCAGGCCCGCCCAGAGGGGGCAAATGGGGCAATTTGCCCCAGGCCCAGCAGGGGCCCCACGAGGATTTTCGGGGCCCCTGGAGCAGGGTCCTTCACTCGCTCCGGGGCCCGGAAAACTCTCATGGGACCCGGGCCCCAGAGCTTCTTCGCTCCCGGTCTTTGCCTGCCAGGGTCCTTCCTCTCTGGGACAGAAGGACACCCCCGCCACCGAATTACCGCGAGCGGAACCTGCCGCGGAGTGCAGCGGGTCTTCGGCGGTAATTCGGCGGCGGGGGTCCTTCGTTCGGGACCCGCCACTGAAGTGCCCCAAAGGCCCGTGGTGGGGCTGCACTTCGAGGCGGGTCCCGCCGGGTAATTCGGCGGTGGGGGGCCCCCGCTGTGGGTCTTTGGGGCACTTTGGCAGCGGGTCCCGGAACGGAAGGACTCTCCGCGGCTAACTTACCGCCAAAGCGGGGGCCCCCCGCCACCGAAGAGCCTGGACCCCCGGAATCCTCTGGGCGGCCCTCGATTTAACAGGGGTTTGTTTCAACTTATTGCCCGATTAAAATCTATGGCTAAAAGGCAGCCACTGTTGTTAGTACTTGTACCTGTGTTTGGTGCCACCTCCTTTCCCTTTGGCCTTGTAGTTGACCAAGGGCAAAGCTGAACATCTCCTCAGATACCAGGGAGTGTTTATGTCCATTCCTGCGAGCTACACCGGGGTTTGATGTTGCTGCTTTCAATCCTCTGGCTCTGCCGGGATAAGGAACAATTCAGGCTGTCACTGAACTGAAGGAGGAAGATCAGTTTTGACAGGAGAGGGACACCTCCTCTTAAAGGTGTTTGGCTGGCTGGCAGTCCTGATCCCCAGATCTCGCCCGTGGGGCTCCAGCAGTTTGGGGACCGGATCTCTCCCTTGGCCCCACCTGCTGCCTCCAGGCGCTCCTCCCCAGGGGCCCCAGCAGTGCAGCACAGCTGAGCAGCATCTGCCTGCTCGCTCCAGTGGCTGTCGGCCCCTCCTCATGGCAGGGCAGGGTGGGGCTGGGCCTCCATGCGCTGCCCCACCCGAGCCCCTGCAGCCAATGGGACACTGCGGGGTGATGCCCGGGGCAGCAGAACGTTGAGGCCCCAGCCCACCCCACCTTGGAGACCCAGGTAGCGCCACACCTGACTCCCTCCCAGAGCCTGCACCACCATCCCCTCCCCACATACCCCCTCCTCCCTGCAAACTCCCTCCCAGAGCCTGCAGCCCGGTCCCCACACACCAGCCCCCAACTCCCACCCCCCGCCTGCACCCGCTCCCTCCCCCCACCCCCTCCTGCCCACCCGACTCTCCCTCCCAGAGCCTGCACCCCCACCCCTCCTCCTGTTCCTCCTACCCCCTGCCCCAGCCCAGAGCCTGCACCCAGCACCCAAACTCCCAGAGCCGTACAAGGAATTTTTGTGCCCGAGGCAAGGGCCAGCTCAGGCTCTTTGGCTGCAGGTCCTTGATCCCTGTCGGAGGGAAGGACCTGCCACTGAATTGCCACCGCCGCTTCATTCATCCTTCGGTGGCAATTCAGCAGTGGGTCCCTGAGTCCCTCTCGGAGAGAAGGACCCACTGACGAACTGCCGCCGAAGAAGTGGCAGCGGAAGCGCCTCTGATCGTGGTAGAGCTGCGCCCCTCCACTTTCTGCATCCGAGGCAAGTGCCTCACTCGCCTCGCCCATGTTACGGTGCTGCAAACTCCATCCCAGAGCCTGCACCCCAGAACCCCACCCCCACCCAAACTCCCTTCCAGAGACCAGCCTCTCACCCCTTCTGCACCCAAACTCCCCCCAGAGGCTGCACCCCTCCTGCACCCCAATCCCCAGCCCCAGCCCAGGACCTGCACCCTAGACCTCCTCCCCTCACCCAAACTCCCTCCCAGAGCCTTAGGTAGGTGGGGTGGAGTTTTGAGGCTGGTTCTGGGCAGTATGAGTGACATTATTGGCCCACTGGGAGGATTGGAGGACTGGCCCTGGCCTAAGGTAAATTGAGGTTGAGACCCTGCTTTAAGGGATTGGAGCAATGCTGGAGAGACTGACGGGCAGGGAGCTGGGAGCTGTGTGTGCTCAAGGAGAGTTGTTGTGCTCTGGTGACACAGAGCAGGGGTGGGAGTTTGTAAGCTGTGGTGTTTGTATAGAGATAAAGTTTACTAACCCCAGGTTAAAAACTGTTCCTGCTCTGGGCTATACAGGATGTTCTCTGTTGAGAGTATAGCTCAGTGGGTGAATGTTTCCCTGTAGGGTAATGGGTTCCTAGTTCCACTCCAAATGAGTCCCTTAAAGAAACTTTTTCAAATGAAAATCGATTTCCACACCCATCTCCAGTATGTTCAGGAGTTCGCTGAAGTTGAGGGGGGCTTGAAATGAATTTAAACACTATTTTCCTATGCAAATGAATAAAGACCTAGCAGAGCTGCCCAGCAGCTGAAATCAGTTCAGTCCTCAGCGTCTCTAAGAGGGACACTCGGTAGCTGAGGCATGTGGGACACCTCTGGGATGATGACAGGAGAAAAAATGCTGGATTCAATGAAAGCTGAGACCATAGGAGGAGAAGGTGAATGGCAACACCACACATAGTCATAACACTCAGACACGGGGCTTCACTGTCACTACCCTGTGTTTTCCATCATTTATATCCAGGGTGAAAGTAACACAGGACTTACCGGTACTGCCGGAGTCCCGAGGGCGTGGCCTCATCCAGAAGGGGCGTGTCCTCATCTGGAAGGGGCGTGGCCTCTCAAGATTTAAAGGCCCTGGGTACCAGCTGTGGCTGGGAGACCAAGGGCCTTTACATGAACCAGGGCCTCCCAGCTGCAGAGGTAGCCCTTTAAATTCTGGCCCCAGCCCAGCCACCAGAGCCGCGGCCGGGATTCAAAGGGCTCTGGGCTGACCGCAGCCGCAGCAGCCCAGAGCCCTTTAAATCTGGCCCCAGCCTGGCCGCCGGAGCCGCGGGTGGGGGGTTTAAAGGGCTCTGGGCTGCCAGCTGTGGCGGGGAGCCTAGAGCCCTTTCAATCCCCACAGCAAAAGCCGGTGCAGTCCGGCATGGCGTATTGGCTCTTGCCGCTATGCCGTACCAGCTTGTACCAGCTTACTTTCACCTCTGTTTCTATCCTAAGGAACACACCCTCCCCCTCCCCCACGCACTGTCACACACAACCTTCTCCCCTTGAGCCCCATCCAACCCTCCCCCACACACGCCACGGGACACAGCCTCTCGGTGACTCACCCCGATGGGGGCTTGTCTCTTCATCTCCCCAACAGGGGAGCAGGGAGCAGAAAGGGCCACAGGAGACCAGTGGAGCTAGGCAGGGATAGGAAAGACTTCCCCTCCCTTTCCTTCCCCTCCCTGAGTCCCGTTAATCTCACCCATCAGATGCTCCAGCACCAGGTGGGCTCACAGCACCACCCTTCCCCTGAGCAACGGAAGGGGGAACCAGCTCGTTCACATGGAAGGAGGCTCCCCACCTCTGCTGCTGCCATTCTGCAGCCTTTCATATGGATTTGTATTAGCTAATGCAACCCCCCCACTCCTCTAATCCAGCCATGAAACATGGAGACAAGCTCCTGAAAGCAGGGCCCAGTGGTGCAATGGGTTAGTGCCCAGTACTTACAGAGCAGTGCTGAGTGGAGTGATGCTGAGGTTGTGAGTTCAAACCTCACCTGCAGCCCTAGTTTCCTTTAAGCAAATGGCTTCTGCCAATCAGTTTGCTCTGCAGAAAATACAATTCCTGCTCAGAAGACACTGAGGTCCCCTTGCTTTACAGAGAGCAGGGCAGATTCCACAGATCTACCAGGCTCTGCCCTCCACCAGCTGCCTGTGTCAGGAGGGTCAGGCAGAACCCAGAGCACTGCCCTGACTCCCCCTCAGTCTTTGCTCCCCAAACCACCTGTGTGCTCACCCTCTTCGCTGTGAGACTCAAACCCTGCCTGGCTTGCTGTATGCTGGTGTGGTTTTCATCTGTCACGTTGATGTGCATGTGGGTCCTGTGTGATTTTGGTGGATGTCTTGCATAGTTCTGTGTGCATGGATGTGTGTATGATGTTTGCATTAAGATTGGTTTTTGCTTTGTATTCTTTTGATATGTGGGTTTTGTGTTTCCTGTTGTGGGCTTTTGCTGTATTTTTGGTGTGGATTTGTTCTTTCTATATTTTGTGAGGTTTTCCTTTTTGTGTATATGGCTCTGTGTGCTGTGTGGGTTTGGTTTTTGTTATGTCTGTGTGGGCCTGTGCAGTGTGTGATTTTCTCATTCTCTGTGTGCGTGTTTGTCTCTCTGTTTGTATCTTCATGTGTAAATTCACTGGAACTTTTCAAAATCTGCACAGCTTTGCCAATTTTCACCAGGAATTTTCTCCATTAACAAATTCTCACTTGTTCCCTACCCGTTGGTTGTTCCCTACCCGTTGGTGACCATTGCCCCAGGGGCCTGTCAGTCTCAGGGTCCTGATTTCCCATTGGCCCTTCCCCCTTCTATTGGGACTGGGAACTAGCCAACCAAACCCCACTAAGTTTTAGTAAAGGGCCAACAGTCCCTTACACAAGCCAGCCCTGTGAGAGTCACCAATGTCCCGAGAGAACAGTACAAGCTGGTCCCATGGTGTAAAGGCAGCACTCAGGACTCTGAATCCTGCAATCTGAGTTCAAATCTCAGTGGGACCTTGTGTTAGCTGGTGGTAAAGATCTGGTGCTCAAAGTGCTTTCCTGTCTCCAGCTATACAAAAGTGGGTCATTTCCCTCCTGCTGGTTAACTCCTTTCCCCACCAGAGCCAGGTCTTTGGTGGGGGTTTAGAAGTGGCTCTAGTGGTTGGGATTCTCACTGCTTCACCTGATGCCCACAAGTCTGGTGCTTGTAGCCACACTTTTCCTCTTGCTCACATGGCACTTGAAGAAAGCAGTGCCAGGGCCAGGCTTGATAGGCAGGAGGGAGGCAGAGTCCCAGGCTGGAGCCCAGCACACCTCTCCTCCTCTGGGCACCTGGAGCAGAGGCGGCTGGTGCTGACAGCTCTGAGGAAGGCTTATAAGCCACAGAGCGACTGAGGGCAGGGCTAGACGAGGACAGGACCATGCCTATGTGTGGCCAGCAGACAGGCAACAAGACTCCCGGCCAGCCTGCTCCCTGCCATGCCAAACCCCCACTGAAGGCCACCCGCAGACCACCATGCGGGGTGGCTGCTGATGCTCTGTGTCCAACATCAGTAGACGGTAGGAAAGCAGGGCCAGCCCCCCTGGTGGGGCCTCTTACCGTTCCCATACCCCATGCTCACTTTTGCAGTGGGGCAGGAGATGTTATCCCAAGAGGCTTTTCTCCAGCTGGTGAGAAGCAGAGAAACATCCAGGCTCCCAAGGCGCTATGTAGCAACCCCCCTCAAGCACAGGGACAGAGGGAAACTGCTCCACACGCTAGCCGGGCAGCCGTCCATTTCCTTTGGGAATTCAGGAATAGCAAAGGCTAGACTGGAAGCACCTGGGGCTCATGCCCCAGCCTTTGTGACATCAACCCCAACTCCTTCCCGGGGCTCTAGCTGAAGGCAGAGCATTGGCCTGAGCGGCCAAGAAGAGGTTCCAGATTTGAAAGGAGCAGGACTTTCAGCACGAAGGTAAAACTGCATCAACACAACCACAAAGGGACTTGACCCCTCAAGTTCTTAATTCAAAGTCAGGCACCTTATCCATTAAGCCATGCGGGCGCCTTCTTCATGCGCTTCTTTGGAAAAGGTGGACACTGTGTTTCTTGGGTCACCTATTGAGGGGGGGCGAGACTCTCTGGCACAAGAAGTCGAGTTCCCAGTGAGATGTGAGACTTAATTATACGGGGCCAGGTGCAGGGCTTTGACAGGGAGGCTCAGGCATGGGGGATTGGGGTGCAGCGGACGGACCGGCTGTCTAGCTGTGGAGATTTAGTCGCACTGAGGCACAGGAGGGAGGAGGAGGAGGAATCCTGCTGACAGGCAGTGGCTGTGCAGAAAGAGGAGGAGTTCTGGGGACTTTCTTTTGCCTCTCTTTTGCCTGCCTGCTCACTCCTGTGGTGAACGGTGAAGATGCTCTTAACAAGCCCAGGTAGCTCAGGTGGTAGAGCATCAGGCTTTTAATCTGAGGGGCCAGGGTTCAAGCCCCTGTCTGCGTGCTCAGCTTTTAAGTTGCCTTGTGTTCCAGGAGCCAAATTCTGTTCACAGCCACATGCGGATTCCCAGAAGCTGTGGCCATTTCCTGGAAAGGCTCCTTTCCTTAGCAATCAGGAGAGAGGTCACATCCACAGGAGCAGGTGTAGAAAGCACAGTCTCTGGCTGCCAGGAAGCGGTGTGCCAACATAGTGTTCTCTACAATGGCGTTTAGATCGGGATAATTTACGTGGCTCAGCACCCCCAGTTCCAGCACCTCTGCCCAGGCAGCTCCCCCAGCCTGACACACACACACAGCCCCTGCATCCTCCTCAGCCCAGAGGTGAGCCCCCCGAAATTA
Organism: Mauremys reevesii; assembly: GCF_016161935.1. Classification (NCBI taxonomy): domain Eukaryota; kingdom Metazoa; phylum Chordata; order Testudines; family Geoemydidae; genus Mauremys; species Mauremys reevesii. Next base: position 19,499,920 of record NC_052639.1, read on the forward strand.
CCCTGGGACCAGCATGATCTGCCTCCGCCCTGCCCTGCTCTGCATGTATTCGGAGTGAGTCGGTTTCCCTGTCCTGCCATGTGTCTCTTCTCCTCCCCAGTTCCTTCCAAACCACCCCATTTCCCCTGCACCCCGGGCTGGGTCTCTGCCAACCCCCCTTCTCCCCTCCTGCCCCCAATATCTCCCTGCCCCTACAGGTCTATAGGGCTGGATCCCTCCCTCCCCCCTTCTCCCCTCAGTTCCTGCCTCTGGGGGTCTATGGAGATGGGTCTCTCCCCGCCATCCCCTCTCCAGCCCCCCCCATATCCCGCTGCCCCTATGGGTCTATGGGGCTGGGTCTCTACCCTCATCCCCATCCCCAATATCTCCCTGCCCCAGGCGGTGACGTGCTATGACGTGAGATGGGGCTGTGCCGTGTGCTGGGGCCAGGGCCGGCTCAGGGTTTTGCCGCCCCAAGCGGCAGGAAAAAAAATCTGTGATCACAATCGGCGGCAGCTCCACTGCACCACTTTCTTCTTCAGCAGCAATTCAGTGGCAGGTCCTTCCCTCCAAGAGGACCGAGGACCCGCTGCCGAATTGCTGCCAAAGACCCGACCTGCCGCCCCTTCCCCTGGGCTGCCCCAAGCACCTGCTTGCTGAGCTGGTGCCTGGAGCCGGCCCTGGCTGGGGCTGTGACGTGCTGGGACCTGCTCACTCCCCGAGGGCAACTCACTCACTTGAAACCAGCAGGACAGAAGGTGTCACGTGTCCATGGGCGGGGCTATGCAGATGAGCAGTGTCTGGCGGCAGTAGGGAGAGCAGCGAGATTAACCGAAGGAGCCGGCGGAGAAAATTCTCTGCGTGTGGACAGAATCCCACCAGTTTTCTTTGTTTTGGGGTTGGGGGGCATATTTCATGATATCATAGCCCCTGGGGGAGGGGTTTGAATCATAAGTCCAAAGTGGGAGAACAACTCCCCCCACTTGTGCTCAGTCTCCACTAGGGGGCTGGGCTGGGATCACTAGGGAGGAAGCACAGGTAAAAACAGTTTCCCCTATGGAACCCTTGAGTCCTGGATACCAGTTCCTCCACCCCCAGAGCCAGGGATAGAACCCAGGGTCCTGGTGCCCAGCCCCTCCCTGCTCTGACCACTCAACCTCCCCTCCCAGGGTGGTGCAGGGGTCACTGGGTCTGTGTCTCAGCTCAGCTAAGGGCCTTGACTGATTTTCCCAAAGTGCTTCCTTCTGAATCCATCCGACGAAGTGGGGATTCACCCATGAAACTCATGCTCCAACACGGCTGTTATTCTATGAGGAGCCACAGGACTCTTTGCTGCTTTTACAGATCCGGCACATCTGCCCCCTGCCCAGTCACTGCCCAACCCCGTGTGGGGCACCAGCACTGTGCCGGGTCGTGATGGGAAATTGTCCAAGCTGGCCCAGGAGAGACGTGTGTGTCCCTGCTGCCCCTGCTGGTGGGGCTGAGCCCTACTCTGTGTGTGTGTGCATCTGTGACACTGTTTGTATCAGTGTGTTGCTGGGCTAACCACTAGGAAATGGCTTTGCAGGATTTTGTATTCTGCAGCAAGTCACACACACACACATACATACACACACTCTGACGCACAAAGAGACTCACACAATCGCAAGAACACTCAGACACCACACACCCAGAGGGACATGCTAGCCCAACCCCCAAAGAGAGCAACAATCACCGCCCCAGCCACACTCACAATCACCCCCACACACACCATAATATTCACAATCGTGCTCAGAGATACAACTGCACGCAGTTCCTCCCACAGCTCCCAATACAAGGACCTCCTGCCCCACACAGCATGTGCCAAGGCCTGCGGAACTCACTGCCACTGGATGGCTACCAATGAGAATGATCCCCTCATGCAGGATCATGTGCTTGGACCCCTTGTCCCCTCTTGGGGTGCGCTGTGCAGCGTGGCTGGGGATTGTGCAATGGCCCAGCACCAGGCAACGCAGACCCGACACCACACGCCCTGCCCTGCCTCAACTGAGCAACTCTCCTGGTGCATTGGAGACCAGTACCCCACACCGTGGCACTCCTGCCCCACAGGGAGAGCTGCAGCCCCGCCACATTCCGCAGAGGAGAAGGGTCAGGCCAGCCAGCCCTTGTAAGATGGGGAAATCTCCACTGGGGTCGACGGTATGGGGGCTGCGACATACAGAGAAATAGTTGTCGTGCCGGCAGAGGGCGGCAGAGCGCATACACACACACACAATTGCAAACATACACAGACACATGCATGAATCTGACACACACACACACAATTGCTAATATACACAAACACCCGCACAAATCTAGCCAACACCAACACAAGCCTGAGAGCCAGGGAGCAGAGCAGGCTGGGGCCGGGTAACTCCACTTCCCGCGGGAGGTAGCCAGCCCCCATCCCCACGGAGGCCTGGGACCAGCCCCCTCTGCTTGCCCCCACGGAGGCCTGGGGCTCCAGCCTGCTCTGCTCCCCTGGCTCTCAAGCTTGAGGGGAGGGGGGAACCGCCCACAGCACTCGCCGGCGGCGTGGCTGGGAGCCAGGGAAGTGGACCAGGCTGGGGCTGGGTCACTCCACTTACCATGCAGGGAGTGCAGGGAGGGGGGCGGGGCTGGGGCCATGGGGAAGAGCCGGGCAGCCCCCCTGCAGCAGCTCCCCACCCCAGCTCACCTCCACTCCGCCTTCTCCCCTGAGCTCGCCGGCACCGCTCCACTTCTCCCGCCTCCCAGGCTTGCGGTGCCAATCAGCTGTTTAGTGCCGCAAGCCTGGAAGGGGAGGAGAATTAGAGCGGGGGCGGCGTGCTCAGGGCAGAAGACGGAGCAGAGGTGAGCGGGGACCGGGAGTGGTTCCCCGGCACGCCCCCCCCCAGTGCTTGCTGCAGGCAGCCCTCCCCCCAAACCTCCCAGCCCCCTGCCCCAGCTCACCTCCACTCCACTGCCTCCCCTGAGTGCGATTTTTGGTGCCCCCAACCACTTGGCACCCTGGACGGCCGACTAGTTCGCCTAGTGGTTGCACCGGCCCTGGCCACTGCCTATCATCAGGATTCCTCCTCGGTGAGACTAAATCTCCCCACCTAGACAGCCGGTCCATCCGCTGCACCCCAGCCCCCATGCCCGAGCCTCCCTGCCAAAGCCCTGCACCTGGCTCCAGACAATTAAGTCTCACGTGTCGCTGGGAACTCCACTTCTTGTGCCCAGAGAGTCTCGGCCCCCCTCAGTAGCTGACCTGAGAAACACAGTGTCTGCAAAAGCAGCAAAGAGTCCTGTGGCACCTTATAGACTAACAGACGTACTGGAGCATGAGCTTTCGTGGGGGAATCCCCACTTCGTCGGACGCATCAGTGTCTGCCTTTTCCAAAGAAGTACCTAGAGGGACTTTTACCATGTGGCCTAATGGATAAGGCGTCTGACTTTAGATTAGACAATTGAGGTTTGAGTCCCTTCGTGGTTGTGCTTGTCGGTTTTACCTTTGTGCTGAAAGTCCTGCTCCCTTCAGGGCCTGAACCTCTTCTTGGCCACTCAGGCCAATGCTCTGGCTTCAGCTAGAGCCCGGGAAGAGTTGGGGGTGGGCGTCACAAAGGCTGGGGCATGAGCCCCAGGTGCTTCCAGTCTCGCCTTTGCCATTCCTGACTTGCCAAAGAAAATGGGCGGCTGCCGGGCTAGGAGTGTAGAGCAGTTTCCCTCTTCCAAATGTGCATCTGTCCCTGTGCTTGAGGGGGTTGCTACATAGCGCCTTGGGAGCCTGGGTGTTTCTCTGCTTCTCGCCAGCTGGGAAAAGCCTCTTGGGGTAAAATCTCCTGCCCCACGGCAAGCGAGCACCTTGAGTGGGAGCAGTAGAGGCCCCACCAGGGGCTGGCCCTGCTTTCCTACCGTCTTCGATAATGGCCACAGAGCATCAGCAGCCGCCCGCATGCTTGTCTGCGGGTGGCCTTCAGTGGAGTGTTTGGCATGGCAGGGAGCAGCCTGGCTGGGTGCTTTTGTGCCTGTCTGAAGGCCACACCTAGGCATGGTCCTGCCCTCCTCTAGCCCTGACCTCAATTGTTCTGTGGCTTTTAAGCCTTCCCTTGGAGCCATCAGCACCAGCCGCCTCTGCTCTAGGTGCCCAGAGGAGGAGAGGTGCTGGGCTCTGTGACAAAGTGGGGGATTTTCTTAGGGTTTGCTGTGTTTTCCAGTGGGTTGCATGCACAGGAGTGGGACTCAGTGTTCCCAGGTGTTACTGGTTTAACGAGGTGAGGAAAGGGAGTTTGTTGCTACAGAAGACCGGAGAGGGACTTGGGACCCGGCTGATGGCCTGGAGGATGGAGACCCCAGCGACTGGTGACCTGGTGACCCGGAGACCCAGCTCAGGAGTCACAGGCAGTTCTGGCCAGTGGGAGGACAATGGGCTGCGGGGAGAGGACCCCGTGACCAACCTGTTCCAGCCAGAGGAGGGCGGAGAGGAGAGGAGGCCCAGGCAACCCTGTTTACCTGGAGAAAAGACAATGGACAGCGGTGGGGCTTGGGGCCGGAGATATCGGAGGCCTAGCTGGGATGCGGGGGGCTTTGGGCTGGCGTGGGAAGCAGGCAGAGCCCACCTGGCTGCAGGGAACCTGGGATGTGCTGTTATTGTGAGAGGCCAGGCCTGAGGCCCTGAGAGTTTCCTGTGCTGTGTTCAACTCTCAATAAACCCTCCTGTTTTACGCTGGCTGAGAGTCGCTCTGGGCTAGAGAACAGGGGGCCTCATCCCCTTCGGGGTGAGGAGGCCCAGGGGTCCAGGCGCGTGGACTCCTGAGGGCCACGGCGAGAGACAGACGTGCTAAGGCTCAGAGAGGGCAGCTCCAGGAGGTGGAGGGCCTGACCCCAGAGAGTGGACCCCGAGAAGGGCTGTCGCACTGAAAGGGCACCCCATGGACCGCACGGGGCCAAGAGTGGGCACGATCTGTGAGTCCGTGACAGGCAGTGACATCACAAAGGCCTTTTGCAGGACCTCAGACTATTGGCCAAAGGTGGTGGGAGGTGGTGACCTCACAGAGAGATGCTGACATCAGCCAGGCAGGACAGGGCGAGGGCCAGGAAACCTCAGAGACCCTGTGGCTTTGCTTCAGCAAGTCTCCCTCTCCAGGTCTCTCTTTGAGGACTGGGGGAGTATTGGGGTTCACGTACCTGAGCGCCAGGAGGAACCTCTTTCGAGTTTTCTCCTTCCCTTTTAGTGATTTTACTTGATAACAGGCGACCCTGTTTAGGCGGTAGAGCCTCCTCGAGGAAGGGGTGTCCTGGGGTGTCACAGTTCAGATGCCGGTGCTCCCCATTCAAGGAAGTTCCGCCACCTGATCTGTATTCGCAGGGTGGGAGAGAGCAGCATCCACAGCAGTGATTTGCTCCTGGCTGCTGGAGCAGAGCAGCAGGCTCAGCTGTCAGAACTTCCTGGAGCTATGAACGGGGAGAGGCCCATGGCTCTGTAGCAGGACTGCAGGGCCGGCGAGTTCACCGAGGGTAGTGTGGGATACTGGCAGAGGCCAGTTATGGTGATATAATGAACAGCAGTGTCTACACTGACACTCTGTCACTTTAAGTTTGCTGCAAAAGCTCTACTGTTCTCATTGAAGTGGTTTTATTTTGCCACCAAAACAGGGCAGTTTTGTCGCCAAACGTGGCATTGCAGTGTGTACACCAGCCAAAGCTGCTGACCGAGGAGCGTTGTGTGTTTTCACACACCAGAGCAATATAATTCTGCTGAAATAACTTTGTAGTGCAGATCTGGCCAAAGATTCACACACACACAGCTTGCAAGGAAAACCTCACCTGCTCCTCTGCTTTGTGGGGCCAGGTGGGGCCCAGGAGTCAGGTGTGAGCAGACACTGTACCTTAGTCACAGGCAGGCTCTATGGTTTAGCTGGTTAAAGTACCTGTTTTGTAAACAAGAGATCCTGGGTTCAACTCCCAGTGGTGCCTTGTTGAGATGTTTTGAGAGCACCTGGTATTGGCTACTGTCAGAAGACAAAATACAGAGCTAGATGGACCTTTGGTCTAGCCCAGTGTGGTTTTTCTTATGGTTTAAATTACACTCACAGGCACTGATAATAGAATTACTGAAAGTTTGGGATTTAAGGCTGATAGGTCAGTGGGCCAAGCCCCTCGTGGATGAACCCCTCCCTCTGGGACAGAGGCAGGTTTGAGCTCTCGCACCAAATGCTCATTGTGGCTGCCAGAATCTGTGGGCAGCTCATTTAGTTTCCACCCAGGGTTGAGTCCCTGGTTCACACATCGAGGATAACAACCCTTTGTTTCTCCTGCCCCAATAACATGGAGACTGGGAATGCAACACCAGCCACAAGTGATCATTTCGGCAAACAACCCAACCTATTTCCAACATACTGTAAATCCACATGCAGACTCATACACGAAACCTTGCAAGAAAATCTTCCTGAGGGTCTGAAGCACCTGCTGCTGGAGGAAGGAGGAGCTGTGGGTTGGGATTGAGGAGCAGCGTGAGGGCGGGGGCCTGTGGATTGGGATTGAGGGCACTGGGAATAGAAGGGGCCTGTGGGTTGGGATTGAGGGCACGGGGAATAGGAGGGGGCTGTGGGTTGGGACAGAGGAGAAGGGTGAAGAGGAGCAGGCTCTGGTTGGGAGTGAGGCTGGGGACTGGGTCCCAATACTAAAATTTAGGGGTTAGATCAATGTTAGGACAGGGTGGCAGTGGAGGGATGAGTGAGTCCTAGACAACACAGTGAGTACAGTGCCTTCTTATTTTCCCCTTTTCCACCCAGGCAGGCAGGTGAACTCTACAGAGGCACCTCTGGGCTTGCACTGACTAAGGACAACAGCTGTGAGTGGGGTGGGAGAGGGGATGGCTCATGTTAAAGGACTTTTGGTTGCTGGACTTATGAACCGTAGGGAGAAGGACACTGCCTAGCTTATTTGGGGGTGGGTCTTTCCCTCATGGTTTATGTTTATGTGTTGGGGCTGCTGACATGACTTCTGCTAACCCTGGGCTTACATTGCAGTGTAGACATACCCTGAGAGGGCATCTAGACTGTGATAAAATCCCTGTGGCCCAGCTGGCCTGGATGATCTGATTTGGGCTCCTGGGGCTCAGACTGGAGCCCAGGCTCGGAGACCCTCACCCCTCGTGGGGTCTTGGAGGCTGGGCTGAAGCCCAAGTGTCTACACTGTAATTTTATAACCCTGCAGCACAAGCCCCACAAGCCTGAATCAACTGACCCAGGGTTTGAGAATAGTGACTTGGGTGTGTTAATGGCAGTGTAGACATAATGCTAGGCTATGTCCACACTGCAATGAAACACCCAGGGCTGTCCCGTGCCAGTGCAGGCTCCCAGGCTAGGGCCATGGGGTGGTAAATTTGCACTGTAGACATCTCAGCTCAAGCTCAATATCAGGTTCTGGGAGCCCTCAAAGTTGGGAGGGAGTTTAGCAAAGTGAACAAGGTAAAATGGCAGTGGAGTATTGCCTGGAGTCAATGGCATTTCTCCATTGGTCTGTCTGCTTTGGGACAGGGACAATAACATGTCCTGCTGCTTTCGTTATTTCAAAGGGCGGTTTAGGATTTTCATTCTCACACACGGTGCACGAAGCAGGACTCAATCCTGGGTGGAAACTAAATGAGCTGCCCACAGATTCTGGCAGCCACAATGAGCATTTGGTGTGAGATCCCAGACCTGCCCCTGTCCCAGAGGAGGGGGGTCATCTGTGATGGGCTGGAACACTGACCTATCAGCTCTTAACTCCCAAACTTTCAGTAACTCTGTTATCAGTGCCTGTGAGTGTAATTTAAACCATAAAAACAGCCACCCTGGGCTGGACCAAAGGCCCACCTAATGCTGTATTTTGTCCTCTGACAGCAGCTAATATCAGGTACCCAAAGAGTTACTCAACAAGGCACCACTGGGAGTTGAACTCAGGATCTCTTGTTTAGAAGGTAGGTGCTTTAGCCAGCTAAGCCATGGTGCCTACCTAGAGCTAAGGCACAGTGATGCCCACAGCTGACTCCCTGACAGCTCCACCAGGGCCTGACACGCTTTGCATGTGTTTGGATTCTGCAAAGCAGAGAAGCAGGTGAGCTTTTCCTTGCAAGCTGTGTGTGTGTGTGTGTGTGTGTGTGTGTGTGTGTGTGTGTGTGTGTGAATCTTTGGCCATGTCTGCACTACAAAGTTATTTCAGCATCATTATATTGCTCAGGTGTGTGAAAAACACACAATGCTCCCTCGGTTGGCAGCTTGTGGCTGGTACACACACTGCAATACCACGTCTGGCGACAAAACTGCCCTGTTTTGGTGACAAAATAAAAACACCTTGACGAGAGGTCTAGAGCTTTTGCAGCAAACTTAAAAGACAAATTGTCAGTGTAAATGCTGCTGGTCATTATATCACCATGACTGGCCTCCACCAGTATCCCACCATGCCTGCCGTGAACTCGCCTGCCCTGCATTCCTGCTACAGAGGCTGGGCCTCTCCCATTTCATTGCTCCAGAAAGTTCTGACAGTTGAGTCACCATCTGGAGGGAGGAATAGCTCAATGGTTTGTACATTGGCTTGCTAAACCTCAGGTTATGAGTTCAATCCTTGAGGGGGCCATTTAGGGATTGGGGCAAAAAACTGTCTGGGGAGTGGTCCTGCTTTGAGCAGGGGGTTGGACTAGATGATTTCTTGAGGTCCTTTCCAACTCTGATATTCTATGATTCTACACTGGGATTAGGTTGATATAACTGCATTGCCAGCCTAAGTAATGTAATTACACCAACCAAATTTTGTAGTGTAGACCTGTCCAAAGAATCACACACACACCTTGGGAGCAAAACTTCAGCTGCTCCTCTGCTTTACACAATCCAAACAGGAGCAACACTTGTCAGGTCCCAGTGGGGATTGGCAGAGAGTCAGGTGTGGGCAGACACGATGCTTTAAATAACAGCAGGTACCATGGCTTAGCTGGTTAAAGTGCCTGTTTTGTAAACAGAAGATCCTGGGTTCAACTCCCAGTGCTGCCTTGAGGAGTGGCTTTGGGAGACCTGGTATTGGCTACTGTGAGAAAACAAGATTCAGAGCTGGATAGACTCCTATGCTGCCCCTTCCTCCTGCTCACTGCTCTCCTCCCTCACTTGCCCTTACGGTCATTACAAAGTGGCAAGGCAGAGCCCTCCCATTTTTAAAAGTCCTGGGGTGGTGTTCCCCCCTGTTCAGGCACCCCTGGGGCCCTGCACTTCACACAGCTCTCCTGATTTCAGCTGTTAGTGAGGAGCCTCACTGCTAGCGCAGACTGGGCAGTTTCTTGCATGAGAGACACTCTCCCAAAGCAGGACTAATGCTTAGAGCTGGTTATCAGTGATTTCAGATCTGTTGGTCTGCAGCAAGACTCTCCATTGAGTCTTAACCAGCTCTGTTATTACACAGGGAAGAACAAAAGGGTGAAATGGTGCCTGGAACCCTTAAGAAGAATCCACCCCACCAAGTACCAACACTTGTTGCTATCCGCTCTCAGCTCAGTTTTGGGGTCACTCCTTGCCTTTATCAACCTGGGGGGGGGGGGCTCAGAAAATCATAGCAAGCATGTTCTCCAGTGGTGCAATTAGTTAGTGCACAGTACTTATAGAGCAGTGCTGAGGAGCTATGCTGAGGTTGTGAGTTCAAGCTGCACCTGGAGCACTGGTTTCCATTAACCAAGTGGCATCACCCCCTCATTTGGTCCTGTGGAATGTAGAATTCCAGCCCTGGGACACGGAGGAGAGGAGACAAACACGCTCCCTTCAATTATTACCTCCTCTCTAGAGCACAGGTCAGAATCTACAATCCTTTCTCCCCCCCCACCCCAGCCCCTGTGCCAGGATCCCTCAAGCAGAGCCTGGAGTCCTGCCCCTGGCGTCTGTACTATTGACAAACTCTAAGTGACAGGGACAAAACACTCAAATCCCGCCTGGTGCAGGAGCCAGGTTGCTCTTCAAATTCTGTCGTTGGTACATTTCCAAGTCTGGGAATGTCCCACAACAACATTGAATGGGAAGCTGCCTGCAGAACAGTTACAGTGCACAGAGCTCCTGTGGAGGAGGGTGGGAATTAGTAACATTTTGAAGATCGTTTGGGAAATGAGCCTTTGCTGACAAGGTTTGTCTCTGTTCATATTTCACCTTCAGGTGTTATGTTGAGGGATCTTTAATATATTTTTGTGAGGTTAACAACTATCTCCTCAACTTTATTTACACAACTGAAAAATAGATGTCACTTGATTTTTGCATCTCCTGTGAAAATACAACTGACACGTGTGGCTTTCTACAGGGGTCATGATGTTAAAGTTGGGAAATCAGGTCTCTGTACTTCTGTGGAGGGTTGCTTTTTACAGCTGAATCACTGCCAGGCACACCGGGCTGTTAGCTGCACCCACTGTCCTTGCCGGGGCCCCTGCTGAACCCTGGGCGGCTGCACTGCCGTGCTGGAGTGACTCTGCAGGGGGAGAAGCTGCTGTGGAGCAAGGTAGAGCAGGTGCAGGAAGGAGACGGGGTCACTATTCACATTCTGAACTGCACAATTTTCCAAATTTGGGAATAGATTCATAGACTTAAGGTCATAAGAGACCATTATGATCATCTAGTCTGACCTCCTGCACAATGCAGGCCACAGAATCTCACCCACCCACTCCTGTAACAAACCCCTAACCTATGTCTGAGTTACTGAAATCCTCAAATCGTGGCTTAAAGACTTCAATGTGCAGGGAATCCTCCAGCAAGTGACCCGTGCCCCACGCTGCAGAGGAAGGCGAATGTCCGAGAACAATTCTAAGGGGAAGGTGAACGCAGAGCAGTGACACTGGAGATGCCCAGACCTCCAATGGGGGCAGCGTAGAAATTAATATTGGGAAGATCATTTGTGAAATTAGTCGTCACTGACAAGCTTTGTCTCTGTTCCTATTTCACGCAATGGTGTTAGTTAGAGGCATCAGGACAGGTTTTTACTATATTAATTAAACACTTAATTTTATTTACCCAAGCCAAAAACTTAGTGTCACTTATTTGTTCTCTGTCCTAGCAAGAATGAATTGAATTTCATGACTTTCTGGAAAGTGCAGCGAGATGAAATGTGGGGAATTCAGTCTGTGTGTTTGTGAGCTGATGTTTTCCTCTCACAGGTCAGTGCCTGCATTGAAATACCAAGAGGGATCTAAGGGCTGGTGTACGCTGGGCACTGAACTGACAGGCGACGTCTCTCAGGGTGTGAATCCCCCTCCCCCAAACCCATAGAGTTAAGGTGACCTAAGCCCTGGTTAGATAGTGCTAAAGAAAGGAAGAATTGTTCTGTCAATGCAGCTATTACAGGGATGGGAAAACCCCTCCAGTCACTGTCTACTCCAAAGTGCTATAGCAATGCCACAGCAGCATTTTAAGTGTAGACAGAGTGAAGCTAGATCTGGCTCCAATTTGCACTGTGGATGCTCAGGCACTAAGACTACAATAATAACAACAACAGCACAGTGCTTGCGTAGTTGGCAGGATTTAAACCTGCATGAGGTGACCCCAAGGGATTTCTAGTCCATCGCCTTAACCACTCGGCCACACCTACTTGATGTACAGCTGTTCCACTGCATGATGATTCAGTTCTCACTGAATTGTCACTTCAAATTGTTTGCTCAGACCAGCTTCCCCAGCACACTCACGGCTGCGCATCAGTGTAAGTGTGTCCTGGGCTGAACAGTGAGAATTCCTGCCCATTTCCCTTCTGGCTGGAGCAGGCTGAGAGTGTGTTTGTGTTAATGGCATTGCTGTAGATTGTTGTTCATTCCCCACTCTGACAATACAGGGAATAAGGAATCTCTCTGATTTACCTAACTACTTTTGTTGTTACAGTGGATGAAATGACATTTTCCCCTATCCCTGCCCTGTTCCTGCTCTTTGTTATAGTTCAATATATTTTAACTGAGGAAAATGATAATAAAAATATCTGCTCTCAGCAAAACTTGAAGCAACATCAAAGCAACGGGAATGAAACAATTTGTTCCCGAAGAAGGACTTGATGACTAACAATTGCTTTGAAATGGGGGAACAGTCAAACCGTGACGCTCAGGCTTTGGCCAGCCCTAATCAAGGCATTTCTCACATTCTCTCCCATGTGGCTTGTCTGATGTCTAATAGGGAACGTCCTCTGATTGAAGCTTTTCCCAAATGCAGAGCATGTGTAGGGTCTCTCTCCACTGTGGATTCTACGATGTCTGACAAGGTTTGAGCTGTCAATGAAGGTTTTCCCACACTCAGAGCATGTGTAGGGTCTCTCTCCTGTGTGGATTCTACGATGTCTGCTCAGGCTAGGGCTCTGTTTGAAGCTTTTCCCGCACTCAGAGCATCCATAAGGTTTCTCACCTGTGTGGATTATCTGAGGTGTGATAAGGGCTGACGACCGACTGAAGCATTTCCCACACTCAGAGCACGTGTAGGGTTTCTCTCCTGTGTGGATTCTCTGATGCGCGACAAGGGCATATCTCCAACTGAAGCGTTTCCCACACTCAGAGCATCCATAAGGTTTCTCACCCGTGTGGATTCTCCTATGTGTGATAAGGTAGGAGCTCCGACTGAAGCTTTTCCCACACTCAGAGCACATGTAGGGTCTCTCTCCTCTGTGGATCCCCTGATGTGTGAAAAGGTCTGAACTCCCATTGATGCTTTTCCCACACTCATGCCATGTGTAGTGTGTCTCTTCCAAGTTGATTCTCTCGTGTGTAATAAGGTCTGAGAGGCTACTCAGGTTTTCCTCTGGCCTCTGCTGAGACTCACAGGCTTTTGCTTTTCTGGGAGTGCACAACTCTCAGAAACATTCCCTTTGGGTCTTCCTGATAATGTCCTATGTGGTTCTACTTGCTCAGCATCTTCCTACTGGGGATTCTCCTCATTCTCACTCACCATCCCAACACCTGATGGGAGACAGAGAGAATCAGACATAGGTCACTCCCTGCGCTGGAGAGAAAGGAAATCTCAGAGACAAGAAGGGAAAAGGGATGAAAAAACCAAAATACGTGTGGGAGAGATCAAACCTATCAGGAGCTCATTTTCCTCAAACCCTTCCCCAGATGAGAGAGGAAGGGATCAGTTCTGGGTGTGCATCTCACCACAACACTCAGGGGAAAGTGAGATTGGGGAGGGACCTGCTGCCAGTTGTCAGTTAGGGTAGGTGGGAAGCCATGAGTGACATCTGCCTAATGATTCCACATCTGAAGGGAACAATCCTGAACTTGCAGAGCTCACAAGGTCTTTGTAGGGCATCCCAAATGTTTCCTGTATTCATGGAGAGTTTTGAGTTGGTTTAACCAATCCCTCACCTGTGCAGGCAGCTCTCGGGAGCACTTCTTTCTCAGAGCCCTGGCGGTCTGGGACCCACGGCTCTTCCCCTCGTTCCAGCTGCGAGATCACATCAGGTTTGGAATTTAGAAACCCTACGCCAGGCAAAGAAAACAAGGGAGGTCAGTGGAATTTGTGGGATACTTGTCACAAAGAATAGTCCACAGTTTTAACCGCAGCTCATTTTTAAGCAGTAACGTCCCAAGGCCAGCTTCCTTGGCTCAAAGTGGCAGGAGAGTTATTATTATTATAAATCATATGTATTACCTTAGTGCCTAAGGACCAGCTAACAGTGGGTCCCCATTGTGCTAGGCAAAGTACAAACACAGAATAGTAGATGGCCCATGCCTAAACGATTTACAATCTAACTAGACAAGACAACCACAGAATGGGGGAAGGGGTAGAACCACCCGATAACGAAATAGATATTAAGATGCTTAAAGAAAATTTAGTTTGATAGCATCCTGTCTGGCAAGAAATCACTTATCAACAGTTGTGGTACCCTCATTTCTGTATTGTTTTATCTTTATGTCCACCACTTTTCTGGTTCTGTAATTGTTTCTGCCAGCGGTATAATTAATTTTGCTGGGTGTAAGTTAATTAGGATAGTAGGATATAATTGGTTAGGTAATTATGTTGCAATACGTTAGGACTGGTTAGTTACATTTCAGTAAAATGATTGGTTAAGGTGTAGCTGGGAATATGACTATATAAACTGGGGTCAAACAGGAGGAAGGGAAATTGGAATCAGGTTTATTAATGGGGAAATGGGAACAGGGACACAGACAAGGCTCTGTGGCCTCAGAGCTGGGAAGGGGATGCAGGCTAAACGCTCTGCGGCCTCAGAGCTGGGAGCGGCACACTGGGAACAGACTCTCTGGGCGTACAGCGATGAGCCCGACTGGTGTGAAGGGCTTCGGAATCTGCTTGCTTGGAAATAACCCCAATAAACATTGCACTATCTGCCCTTCGGACTTCTGGTCTTTTGCTGCTTGCTGTCTGCGTGACAAGAACCAGGGAAGTGGGCGGGGAGGAAAGCCCTCTAACAAAACTGACACGACCTGATAACCAAGAGGTGAGCCTTAGGGAAGGTTTTAATACACTTTGTAACTGATGAGGATTCCCACGAGGACTGATGAGGTGCAATGGTAAATACACATTTAGATCCTTTTCTTGTTTTATCTCTTTTTCCCATAAGGCTTAACATCTGGCGCAGTGTCATGGATGCACAGGATCTGTGCAATGCCCTGGCTTTTAAACAGTCCTTGGGAGGTGCCCCTTGAGTGCGCTGGACCCCAAGGGGTCCCACTCTTCCACAAGGAGAGACCATGTAGCTTCAACACTTGAGACTGAGCCTCTGGATTCAACACTCCTATTTCAACCTGTGAGCTCTGCCAGCAGGTCCAGCTGAACAACACTCCTGTTCAGAGACTGCTCCTCATTCATGCTTCAATGCACCTCAGCAAGTTTTGCTGTGACACTGGGCAGACTGTTAAAATCTAGCAGGGTTTATGAGTCAACTGAAACACCGCAGTAGAACGGCGGTAGATTCGGACAGAGAAGCCAAGAAGACAATATAGTCCATCTTGGCCACTGCTCGTGCGCCAGGCTGCTGTTAAAAATCCCTCCATAAAAGTATTAAGCGTAGTCTTGAAGCCAGATATGTCTTTTGCCCCAATACTCCTTGGAAGGCAAGACTAAACTCCTAGTGTCCACTTGATAGCCACTGGTTCTTCTTCTTCTCCACGGCATCGCTCGTGGAGAACAAGAACCTACAAATCTACAGTCGTACTCTATCTTTGTTTCAAGAATGAAAACAAACTAGCGCCTCAGAGGACCGGAACGGATTTCAGCTGATGGACAGCTTTCCTCAGTGTTTGTACATTTTAACAGGAATATATTGAATGATTAAATTCATTTCACGTCCCCGTTCAGCGGAACTCCTGAACATACAGGAGATGGATATGAAAATATAGATCACTTAAAAAAGAGGACATGTAAGAGAGCAGCTGGACTTGAACCAAAAACCTCTCGATCCGCCCTCAAATGCACCACCACTGAGTTCCCTGAGGCAGTGTTGGAGCCAGTGATCTTGAAGAGTATGAAGGGGACACTTATTTCAAGAGCTTCTCTTCCATTCCCAGACATAAGTGGTTTTAAAAATGGAGTTTCATTACATTTTCTATGTGCATGTAAACACCACAGCTTGCACAATCCCCACAACTGCTCAGTCTCACCAGAGCACAATAACTTTGGAGGCCCCACCCCCAGCTACCCAGCTCTGCGGCCTTTAACCTCTTCAGCAGTTCTCCAATGCCTTAAAGCCACAGGGCACAGCATGGAATTTGACCCCATTAATCCTAAATCAATTTGGATGAAAAATCTTTGCAAAAATAGTTCGTTTTCCAAACCAAAAGCATCTCCCGTTTGTGGCGTCCCCTTAAAGTGTCTCTTTGCACACAAAGAGGAGACACTTTAATTTGGAAACGAGATAAGATGCTTCAGTCAGGGTAAGCAGTTGCTCCCCTTCATGATTGAAAGATCATAAAATGCCAGTCAAATTGACTCTTTCAGCCCTTACACAGCAACTAACCGGGGCCGGGTGGAGCCAGCTCACCTTATCAAACCTTCCCATACCCGGGGGAATGGGAAAGTGCCAGGCTGCAGCGCCACCTAGCGGCCACAGGACAAATCGCCGGCTGCTGCACCTGTGGGCACTGGGAGTTCGCTTAACATGGAAAGCTGCCTAATGCAAGGTTGGCAAAACGGGGGTCTGCTGCACTACATCATCATCTGCAATGACTCAACCCGATAGGACACCTCCTGTGCTATGCTGCTACTAGTGACCCTCTCAAACAGGTCCCCACAGCTCCCCAGCCTCCCCCCACCAGGAGGCAGCTAGGAGAGGCTTGTTACACTGCTCTACAGCCAAAATGCTTCTGAAATAAATGGAGTCCAACTTTACTAATTCTGGGTCACTGAGAACGAAAATGATGCTTAAAATTCTTGATTGGCTCTAGTTTTCAAGATATGCTATTGGGTCAGTATTTATGACCCTTGACTTGGGAATGGCGGAGGAGAAGTGAGTTATAAAGGGACGGGATCTCAATTTAAACCAGTAATGACTAAAATCCATCTTTGACTGGATCTATGAATAAATCTATGAATGGCTTTGGACAGTACTTGCTTTGTAGGCAAAACAATGAAGGATACAATCTGAAGCTGGTATTGCCTCATACATGATATGAATTGCATCATGTTATTCCTAGAAGTCATGGATGATGCAATCATAATGAAGCTGAACCAATTGCCCTATATCAGGTCTAGAAATCATACAGTGTCTTGCTCTCTTATTTGTCAGTGTTTGATTTTGCAAAGGGACCCATTTCTCTTTAGCCAAAGTGAGCAGAGATGCCTCGTACTTGTGTGAACAGTGCAGATAACTTGTGCTATGTTTGTGGTGAAGTGACTTTTGCATCACAAAAGTGCAGTATAAACACTATGGTAAAGAAAGCCTATCACTTTTCTTTTGGCTGCAAAATTGGAGATCAGGTGTGTGTTGGAAGCAATGAGTGTGGCAATCTCAGTGAACCGACGGAGGGTGATGGTGGTCAGAGAGAGACAACGGAAGATTAAAGGGGCAACGATGGGCATAGCGATGATGATTGTGTTGTATTTCATTCCTTAGATCTGGTGCCAGCGCCCGTCTCTTTAGCCTTGTAGTTTACCAAGAGTAAAACTAAATATCTGTTGAGATACAAGGGAGAGTCTGTGTCCATTCCTGCTAGCTGCACAGGACTTTGACGTTGCTGCTTTCAATCCTCCGGCCCTGCCGAGACAAGGAACAATTCAGGCGGTCACTGAACTGAAGGAGGAGATGATTTTCTGACAGGGAGGGACGGCTCCTCTTAAAGGTGTTTGGCAGGCAGCCTCCATCCCAGGTCTGTCCCGACAACACCCAGTTGAAAAGGACTCTCCTCAGCCCTTCTCAGCCCGGTGAAAACGGCGAGTGAGTGAGCGTGGGGAGAGCGGCGACGGAGGGAGATGGATTGAGCGGGCCGGGACCTCGGTGAAGGGGCAGGATGAGGGTGTTCAGTTTTGTTGGGTCAGAAAGTTGGCAACCCCAGATCCAGAAACAACTCAAACACCCAACGAGTCTGGCCAGGGCAGGACATCAGCTTTGAGGAGGGTGGGTGTGGCAGTGACATCACAAAGGCCTTTTGCAGGAACTCGGCCTATTGGGCAAGGTGGTGGGGAGGGGTGACCTCACAGAGACCCCGACATCAGCCGGGCAGGACAGAGGTGAAGGGCCAGGCCAGTCTCTGAGACCTCCCGGCTTTGCTGCCGCAAGTCTCCTTCGCGAGGTCTCTCCTCGAGGGCTGAGAGAGAATTAGGATTCACGGATGTGAGCATGAGGAGGAACCTCTGTGGAGTTTTCTCCTTTCCTCCCACTGACTGTGCCGAAAAGAAACTTCCCTTTGAGAAGGTAAGAGGCTCAGAGACGTTTGGAACCTGTTCAGTCTGATCCACCTGGCGCAGGCAGCATTCTAGGCACAGACAGCACTGGCTTCAGGTGGCAGAATTTGATTTCCTCCCTAGGTTTTGATGATTGGAATCCCTGGGGACATTGGGGTGTATCCTTTTTGGTTTCCCTTTTCCTCTTTCCTCCCTCCTTTCGCCTCTTGCTTCTTTTTTCCCTTTTCCCAGCTTCCCTCCTTCTAACAAGGAGGGACGTGTCTGGAGTGCGGGCAGGGGAGGGGTATTGCTCTCATTGCAGAGGTCCTCACCAAGAGGTGGGGCTGGATCTGAGAGTGATCCCCTGTGATGGTGACCTGGGCCGTCCTTTGGGACATCTGGTGAGACCCCTCAGCCTCCCGCCCCTCAGAGTCTCAGTGGTGATTGGCCGAGCAGGGGGCTATCGTGAGCGAGGAGACTCAGGTCCTTTTGGTCTTTTTTCAAATCAGGCAAAGAAGTCACAACCAATCCAATGTACGGGATTAATCTTGCTGCTTCTCTCCATTAATTGTCTCTTAGCAGGTGATGATTTCCTCTAATGTTCTAGGTCTTCTAAAATCCTTGCTGAATAATTACTATGAACCCCTGTTGGTCTGTAGCTCACTTGAGAGCACTTTATTCTGATCAGTCAGCGTATGAAATTGAAGATCTGAGAGAGAGGTTGAAAGTCAGGAGCAGTGTTTCCTCTAATTTGCTATGTCCGTGTGCGGAATGAATTTTGCTGAGTGCACCAATACGGAGGTGAGGTGTGACACATCACCTGTCTATTGGTGCTCATTCCAAACTTCATTCTGCACATGGATGGTGTGTGCGGGGGTGTGGCTGATGGGTTCGGCGGGGGGCGGGGGGCTCAGGACGGGCAGTGGTTGGGGGGCCTGGGCTCCGGCGGGGGGTGCAGTCTCTGGGGTGGGGTTGGGGATGAGAGGCTCAGGGCTGGAGCAAAGGGTTGGGGTGCAGGGGTGTGAGGGCTCCGGCTAGGGATGCGGCCTCTGGGGTGGGGCTGAGAATAAGGGGCTTGGGTGCAGGTTGCCCCAGGGAGAGGACTCCCCACAGCTCTCTCTCACCCCAGCAGATCAGGGTCAGGTGAGGGGGCACCTGTCTCCAGGCCACAGCCGCGCTGGTGGGGCTTGGCTGGGTCGGGCTGGGGCAGGGGGAGGGAACAGGATTTATTTTCCTAAGTCAAAAGGAGGATGGGATGGAGTTATGCTTCAGTTTTTACCTTATAAACTGAAGTCCTGTCTAACCTACAGGACACTATGGGAATAAGACACCATGTCATGTGGTGACATCACAAGAGCAGAGGATGTGAGAACTACAGCAACTGAGAGGGTGGGGTTAGAATCAGATTGTTTCAAATGCTGCATTCGTCGGCTGACATTTAACAGCAACGCTTAGCTAACACAATGGAGAAAGGAATTCTCTGCTAAAGATTCAACCTGCCCCTTTGGCCAACTCCACCCCTTCCTGACCGGGTGTGCTCAGAACACCCCTCCCCACACTCACACCATCACCCCACACAAGCCCACAGCTGGGAACCCAGCACAAAGCAAGGGAGGAGTTGCTTGGCTTATTTTACTTTTACTTTGCAAAGGTTTTTAAAAGCATTTTCTGCTCCTGTTCCCCATGATGGAGAAGCAGATGGTTGTGGAGAAGGGGATCTGCAGTGGTGGAGTCAGGAACTTGGGGCGAGGCAGAGGAGGGAGTGTGTGAGGGGAAGGGGCAGTCGGGGTGAAGGGAGGCTAAAGGGGTCAGGTCAGGCAGCTGGGTGCGGGGTTTGGGGAGGCTGAAGGAGGCAGTTGGATGTAGGGGGGAGACTGAAAGGGCAGCTGGGGAGGAGCCTGGGGGGCAGGGGAAAGCTGAGGGGGACAATGAGGGGAAGGGACCGGGGCAGTTGTGGGAGGCAGAAGGGGGCAATTGGGGCAGTTGAGGGAGGCTGAAGGGGGTAATGGGGGAAGTTGAGGGAGGATAAAGGGGGTGATGGGGGCAGTTGGGGAGGCTGAAGGGGCAATGGGTGGACGGCGGCCGGGGCAGCGCGGCGGTGGGGGGGCTGCTCGTCCCCACGGGAGGGGAGGAGGAAGAGGAGCTGCCCTTCTTTCTGAAGCTGTTTCCTGTTAGATCTTGCAACTTCACTGTTCCTGAGCAGGGTCCTGTGATGAAAAGGAAACTAGAGAGATTCGTGGTCCTGCTTTCAGCAGGGGCTTAGGCTGGATGACCTCCTGGGGTCTCTTCCAACCCTCATTGTCTAGGATTCTGTGTTTCTGTGGAGGACAGGTCCATCAATGGCTGTTGGCCAGGGTGGGCAGGGATGGTGCCCTAACCTCTGTCTGTCAGAAGCTGGGAATTGGGCGACAGGGGTGGCTCCTGGATGATTCCTGTCTGTTCATTCCCTCTGGGGCACCTGGCACCGGCCGCTATCGGCCGACAGGACACTGGGCTAGATGGAGCTTTGGTGTGACCCAGTCTGGCCGGTCTTCTCTTCTAATGCTCTTCTCACATGCTCAGTAACAGCTGCAAGCTGCTGCCCTCACGCGCCATCAGAATCTGCTCCCTGCAATCAAAGGCCGGAAAATCCCCCTGAAGGGAATCGGAGGGCGGGATGGGCAGAGGACAAAACTGGGACAGGATCTGGGGTTCAGACGGGGGCTGCCCTGCCAGGTAGGTGCAGAAGGGAAACCCCAGCTAGAGGGAGGCAGAGGGGATAGAAGTTCCCACAGATGGGGTGAGCCGGCAGCAGCAGTTCCAAACCAGGGTGTGGTGGATGGTAGAAGGACTCGTGTTCCTCGCAGGATGGTCCATCTCAGCCCCCCCTCCCCAGGGCTGTGGTGTTAAAGGCCCCGAGTGGCCCAGTGCCCAGGCTCCACCGCTCTGCTCTAGCTGAAATGGTGACTGAGCTGCCAAGGGAGATGTGATTCAGGGAAATAGTTTAAACCTCCCTCCCCCCATCCCCTCATCATAAAGCAAACTGATACTTTTAGACGTGTTTACGCCGTTTCAAAGAATTCCTGGCCAGTTTCCGTCTCGGTAACATGTCTGCTTGGAGCCTCAGAGTAGCTCAAGATTTGTCTTATCTGCTGCTCTGATTGCCTGAGTTAGTCTCCCTGTCCTGAGCTCCCTGGAGTTCTGCACCTTTTCATTGTTTATTTCTAGCAATGGTATTTGGATGACAGTGTCCAGTAGTTCAGGCACCCAGCTGAGAGGCAGGAATTAGGACACACCGGGGAGCTGATCCCCCTGCCCCACTCGCTCTCATTAGTTAGCCCCAATGAACCCCCTTCAAAGGGAGAGCTGGACAGAGCCCCACCACGGCACACTGCTTCGTGCACTGACCTGAAACATGGGGGACCCTGGTTCAAATCCTTTCTCCCTTGTGGACAGTGGCGGGGGGCGGGGGTGATGCTGGCAGCCCAAGCTCATGCCGGTGGCCTCAGGCCTCCCTGAGGCACAGATCTAGCCCAAAGGCAGACTTGCCTAGGTGGCAGGATAGCCCCGAGTGCCCAAGGGGACTGTCTGTGACTCCCTGCTCAGGCTGTTCGTGTGCCTCGGGAGTTCGCTCTCGGGGGGTGGAAGCTCCCAGTCCCCATGGGGGGTGCCCTGGTGTGTAACAGTCTGCCCTGAGCTTGGTACTCACGTCCCTGAGCTACTCTCTGCAGCTGGACAGAGGGAATTGAACCTGGCTCTCCCACATGGCAGGTGAGTGCTGGGAGCACAGGACCTATCTGTGAGAGAGGGGCAGGGCTAGGACACCTCCCCGTTGTCAGTGTCTCCCTGGGCGGGCTTGGCTGGCTCCCTGCCTGGGGAGCTGGTGGTTGGGAGTTGTGTTGTAAGGTGCCTGTGTCGCCCGTGCATCGTACAGGGAGTTCAGGCCCTAACTCCGCTTAGTGGATCACTGGGTTGTTCCTGTAAAAGCAGCAAAGAATCCTGTGGCACCTTATAGACTAACAGACGTTTTTGCAGCATGAGCTTTCGTGGGTGAAACAACAATTCG
This sequence comes from Mauremys reevesii, assembly GCF_016161935.1. NCBI lineage: Eukaryota > Metazoa > Chordata > Testudines > Geoemydidae > Mauremys > Mauremys reevesii. Next base: position 19,521,733 of record NC_052639.1, read on the forward strand.
GTTGTTCCTGGATTTTCTCGCTGCTGAAACCAGGTCCTGTGACGCTCAGCACTGCCCCCCCTCAGTCCCGTCACGGGGTGTAGCCAGTCCGGTCTCTGCAGAGCCCAGCTGAGCAATGCCTGATTGACATGGGTGTGCACAGGAGAAGAGACAGAGCACAGGCTGGAAAGTGACACATCACAGCAAAGCCCAAACGCTCCTCCTAGGGGCACGATATTCCCTGTGGGTGCCGGGGACACGCTGTGATGGGATCCGCTGTGCCCCAGACCCTCTCCAGCCTGGGCTGTCTCCCACAATGCCCTGCTAGTGACCAGCAGCAACCCCTCCAGGCGCTGTTATCCCTCGGCACAACGGCATGTGGAGCGGCTTGATTGCATGGATGCTCCCGGGCCACTCGTGAATCCCACAGTGAGGTGCCCGCCAGATCCCCCCAGCTCCCAGCACTGCGCCTCAGGAATATGCTGTGTGTGTTAGTAATTGGTTCCCCACTTCCCCACTGGAAGGTGGAGCTACACCAGGAACGTGGGGTCTGTGGTGTCGTGGTTTGGGTGGGTTATTGGAAGAGCGGGAGGACTAGTCTATGGCAGAAGCCTGCGATTTGCCTTGCCTGCCCGGCGTGCGCTTTTGGCTTCACTTGTGGTTGTTGATTTTTTTCCTCCACTGTCATCAGTTCATCCCTTCCCACTGAACTGCCCAGTGCCTGGCTCGGAGGTGGAGGCAGGAGGAGAGAGACAAGAGTGAGATTTCAGCATCTCCAGTAGCCCCAACAAACACTGTGGGGTTTTAATTCATAGCTGTTGTCGGTCTGGGGGAGACCCTGGTGCACCAGCGGGGGAGGGTGTCTGATGGGGTTGGTGGTCTGGCTGGGGGCAGACATTGCATCCCCTTTCCACTGCTAATTGAATGAGAAGACAGACGTCCCTGTGGAGCAGATAAGAGCCTCCGAGAGGTTTCATGTTGTTGTTTCATGTTGTCCTAGGTTTCCTTCCTATGGACTGCATCACCAAGTGGAATTCATGGCAAACCATTGCCATTACGCAGTAAAACATCTTTAAGACTTCGTCTTTGATGAATCAATGAACAGTCTCCACTCATGTGGATTGTGAACGATGTTGCAATGTCCTGGTGAAATTGCTCGCCCAAAACTGTGGAGCTGCAGTAGTGCTGGGGCAGTGATCCCCACCAGTGACCTGGGCCATCCTTTGAGCTCTCTGGTGAGACCCCTCAGCCTTCCATCCTCAGTCTCTACCCTGATTGGCTGAGCAGGGCGTTAATGACAGGGAGGAGACTCAAGGCCTTTTTGTTCTCTTTTAAGACCAAGTAAATAAGTCGTAACCAGTTATATGTTTCATGGATTGTGCTGCTTCTCAGCATTAATTGTCTCTGAGCAGTTCATGATTCTCTCTAACATTGCAGTTCTCCTAAAATACTGGCTGAATAATTACTGTGCACACTTGTTGGACTGGAGCTCATCTAAGAGCACTTTATTGAGGTCATTCAATGTATGAATTTCAAGATCCGATGGTTAATTTAAAAATCAGGTCTCTGGGGGTCCTATTCCCAATTCAGCCATTGACTGGCTTTGTGACCTAAGGCAAGTCAATTCTCCTTTTTCAGTCTGAGCATCTCCCTCTTTCAAGTAGGGATAATAATGATCCGCTCCTACCTACCTCAACACACTCACTCTTCCCCAGCACACACACACTGTCTCTCCCACACACAAACAGTCTCCACACTGCAGCTGAAAAGCAGCTGGCAATCTAGTAGGATGACCCTGGAACAATGGGATAGAGAAACCTTCATCACTGAAAGTGCAGCCACAAAGACACCACACACCAGCTTCCCTAGCTGGTAAGAATCAAACCTCCACAGAAAGATCCCTATGGTATCGTAGGCCAGCTTCCTAAGGCCTCAGCCTCAACCACTTAACACAGGGGCCTTTCTACACTCTGGTTCTGTTCTAACGGAAGGATCATTTCCAAGTGTTCGCTCAGACCAGCTTGCCCAGCACCCTCACTGCTGTGCATCTCTGTATGTGTGGCCATGGCTGAACAGCAAGAATTCCTGCCCATTTCCCTTCTGGCTGGAGCATGGTTAGAGTGTGTTTGTGGTTAATGATTTTGCTGTAGATCGTTGGCTTCCTGCTTTGGCAATTCAGACAGTCCCTTTTCCCAACATATCTCCAGCACATCAGTCCCTGGCTGAGTCTCCTGGGCAGTGGAAAACATCCCTTGTTTGGTGCTGCCAAGGGGATCGTGCAGAGCTGAGATGTCTCTCGGCTTGAATCAAAGGGAATGTTGGATGGAATTTATCACACAACCCTCACTGCTCCGCAGAGCCCCATGGGAGAATGTAGAGAAGGGGAGTCATTCCTTCCCTGCACTCCCAGAAGAGTTGCTAGGACTCCTTCCTGCCAGCTACTCACCCCTGGATTCATCCTTAGCTCCTAGGATCTTTCTGCTCCAAAGGCTCCATAGTCCTGGGGTGGGGAGGGTGTCACTGCACAGTCTGAAACACAAGAGAAGTTTCTGGAATTGAAGGAAGGAGCAGAAAATGGAGAGGAAAGAAAAGAGAGAAAACGCCTCGTCTCTCTCCCTTCCCCTGCCCCAATCAGGAAATGTTACCAAGGACCAGCGTTAGGGAAACGGGCCCTGGGCAAAACTTGTACTTTGGCAAAGTTCTTGGTTCAGGCTTGTAGCAGTGATGGAATAAACTGCAGGTTCAAATCAAGTCTCTGGAGTACATCCATAACTGGGATGGGCCATTCAGTCCTTTGTACAGAGCTTCAGTTTGTAGACAAGTCCCTCCAGAAGTATGAAGCAGGACTGAAGACCAGATGGAGATGAAGCATCAGTCTTTTATAGTCTCTTGCCATGTGGTCTTTGCTTTCTTTGTCCCAAGGACACTCTATCCAGCACGTGACATAGAAAAACCTTAGAGTTCTGTCCATAGGCAGGTCCCTGCACACCTTGCTGAGCCACAAGGCATATCTGCCTTCTCTCAATGGGTCAGTTGTATAGCTGATGGTCCTTAATGGGCCATCAAGCAGGCTAGGCAGAGCTGACACCAATTTGTCTGGCTGGGGTGTTCCCCAGAAGCATAGCACAAGTTTGAAATACAGGCAGCATAGAGCCAATATTCATAATGTCAACTGCAAAAATGATACATATCTAGAGATAGCATAATTATAATCAGCCAATCATAACCTCTCCATAGACCCTTTATGTGACCACCTTTATACAATATTGGCTGCAAATATAGAACAGTGGTGGCAACGGTGATCTATACAGTTACAGATTATGTCAAGAACGTCACAGGAGGTGACATGGTATCAGTGAGACTGATACTGGAATACTGCCTCCAGTTTTGGTGTCCTCATTTGAAAAAGATGGTGTGAAATTGGAGTTGAGGCAGCAAAGAGCCACCAAATGTTCTGAGGGCTGGAGAAAAATGCCTTCTAGTGAGCTATTGAAAGAGCTCAACCTGTTTAGCTTCTCAAAAGAAGATTGAAAGGTGACTTCACTGAAACGTTGAAATGCCTTAATGGAGAGAAAAGATTGGCTATTAAAGGGCTCTTTAATGTAGCAGAGAACGTCATTAAAATCCCAATGGCTGGAAGGTGAAAAGAGACAAATTCATATTACAATTAAGGCACAAATATTCAACAGCGAGGTTGATTCACCACAGGAACAAGCTACCAAGGAAAGTGGTGGATTCTCCGTCTCGTGACATCATTTCATGAAGACTAGATGCCTTTCTGGAATGTGTTTACCCCAAAAGTAGCTAGTGTGTCATACAGGAGGCCTGTGATATGCAGGGGTCAGATTAGATGCTCTAATGGTCTCTTCTGGACATAAAGTCAACTAATTCCTAAAAAACTGAATGTAGAATTGGGAGCAGCAGCGTCAGATGTTTTCCTGTCTAGCCGGCTTGCTTCCTAGAACGAATGCTCCTTGAGTGGGGTGATCCACAGGGAGTAGCTCAAACCTCCAAAGTGCCTGGCCAGGGGCAGGACATTAGCACAGCAAGGGAGGGGTGTGGCAGTGACATCACAAAGGCCTTTTGCAGGACCTCAGACTATTGGTCAAAGGTGGTGGGGAGGTGGTGACCTCACAGAGAGATGCTGACATCAGCCAGGCAGGACAGGGGCGAGGGGCCAGGGAAACCTCAGAGACCCTGTGGCTTTGCTTCAGCAAGTCTCCTTCTCCAGGTCTCTCTTTGAGGACTGAGAGTATTCGGGTTCACGGACGTGAGCGCCAGGAGGAACCTCTCTTGAGTTTTCTCCTTCCTTTTAGTGATTTTACTAGAAAACAGATGTCCCTGTTTAGAGGGTTAGAGCCTCCTCGAGGTTTGAAACTGTTCGGTCTGATCATTCTGGTGACAGTTGAATTCATGCAAAACATGATCTTAAGGATGCAGAATTTTATTCCACACCTGGGATTTTGTCCCTTAGAATCACTGGGGCATTAGGGTTTGTCCTTTTTGTTTCAACTTTTCCTCCATTCCCCACCCCTTTCTCTTCCTCTCTTGCTTCTTTTGTCCTTTCTCCTGTTCCCCTCCCAACACCAGGAGGGGTGTGTGTGTGTGTGTGTGTGTGTGTGTGTGTGTGTGTGTGTGTGTGTGTGTGTGTGTGTGTGTGTGTGTGTGTGTGTTGCGGGGGAGTGCTCGGCAGCTCTCACTGTGGGAGGTCCACCCAAAACTGTGGAGCTGCAGTAGTGCTGGGGCAGTGATTCCCGCCAGTGACCTGGGCCATGCTTTTAGCTCTCTGGTGAGACCCCTCAGCCTCCCCTCCTCAGTCTCTACCCTGATTGCCTGAGCAGGGGGTTATTGACAGGGAGGAGACTCAGGTCCTTGTTGTTCTCTTTTAAGACCAAGTAAATAAGTCATAACCAGTTATATGTTTGATGGATTTTGCTGCTTCTCTGCATTAGTGGTCTCTGAGCAGTTCATGCTTCTCTCTAACATTGCAGTTCTCCTCAAATACTGGCTGAATAATTACTGTGCACACTTGTTGGACTGGAGCTCATCTAAGAGCACTTTATTGAGGTCATTCAATGTATGAATTTCAAGATCCGATGGTTAATTTAAAAATCAGGTCTCTGGGGGTCCTATTCCCAATTCAGCCATTGACTGGCTTTGTGACCTAAGGCAAGTCAATTCTCCTTTTTCAGTCTGAGCATCTCCCTCTTTCAAGTAGGGATAATAATGATCCGCTCCTACCTACCTCAACACACTCACTCTTCCCCAGCACACACACACTGTCTCTCCCCACACACAATCAGTCTCCACAATGCAGCTGAAAAGCAGCTGGCAATCTAGTAGGATGACCCTGGAACAATGGGATAGAGAAACCTTCATCACTGAAAGTGCAGCCACAAAGACACCACACACCAGCTTCCCCTAGCTGGCAAGAATCAAACCTCCACAGAAAGATTCCTGTGGTATCGTAGGCCAGCTTCCTAAGGCCTCAGCCTCAACCACTTAACACAGGGGCCTTTCTACATTCTGGTTCTGTTCTAACGGAAGGATCATTTCCAATTGTTCGCTCAGACCAGCTTGCCCAGCACCCTCACTGCTGTGCATCTGTGTATGTGTGGCCATGGCTGAACAGCAAATTCTTGCCCATTTCCCTTCTGGCTGGAGCATGCTTAGAGTGAGTTTGTGGTTAATGATGTTGCTGTAGATTGTTGGCTTCCTGCCTTGGCAATTCAGACAGTTCCTTTTCCCAACATATCTCCAGCACATCAGTCCCTGGCTGGGTCTCCTGGGCAGTGGAAAACATAAGAACATAAGAAAGGCCGTGCCGGTCAGATCAAAGGTCCATCTAGCCCAGTATCTGTCTACCGACAGTGGCCAATGCCAGGTGCCCCAGAGGGAGTGAACCTAACAGGCAATGATCAAGTGATCTTCCTCCTGCCATCCATCTCCATCCTGTGACAAACAGAGGCTAGGGACACCATTCTTACCCATCCTCGCTAATAGCCATTTATGGACTTAGCCACCATGAATTTATCCAGTTCCCTTTTAAACATTGTCATAGTCCTAGCCTTCACAACCTCCTCAGGCAAGGAGTTCCACAAGTTGACTGTGCGCTGCATGAAGAAGAACTTCCTTTTATTTGTTTTAAACCTGCTGCCTATTAATTTCATTTGCTGACCCCTAGTTCTTGTATTATGGGAATAAGTAAATAACTTTTCCTTATCCACTTTCTCAACATCACTCATGATTTTATATACCTCTATCATGTCCCCCCTTAGTCTTCTCTTTTCCAAACTGAAGAGTCCTAGCCTCTTTAATCTTTCCTCATATGGGACCCTCTCTAAACCCCTAATCATTTTAGTTGCTCTTTTCTGAACCTTTTCTAGTGCTAGAATATCTTTTTGAGGTGAGGAGACCATATCTGTACACAGTATTCGAGATGTGGGCGTACCATGGACTTATATAAGGGCAATAATATATTCTCAGTCTTATTCTCTCATCCCTTTTAATGATTCCTAACATCCTGTTTGCTTTTTGACCACCTCTGCACACTGCGTGGACATCTTTAGAGAACTATCACGATAACTCCAAGATCTTTTCTTGGGGAACTGGAAGGAACTGGAGGAACTGGAGAAAGGACAAAAGAAGCAAGAGAGGAAGAGAAAGGAGGGATGGATGGAGGAAAAGGTGAAACAAAAGGACAAACCCACAGGTCCTCAGTGATTCTAAGGGACAAGATCCCAGGTTTGGAATAAAATTCTGCCTCCTTAAGATCATGTTTTCCATGAATTCAACTGTCACCAGATGGATCAGACTGAACAGTTTCAAACCTCGAGGAGACTCTTACCTTCTAAACAGGGTCGGCTGTTTTCAAGTAAAATCACTAAAAGGGAAGGAGAAAACTCGAAAGAGGTTCCTCCTGGCGCTCAGGTACGTGAACCCCAATACTCCCCCAGTCCTCAAAGAGAGACCTGGAGAAGGAGACTTGCTGAAGCAAAGCCACAGGGTCTCTGAGGTTTCCCTGGCCCCTCGCCCCTGTCCTGCTTGGCTGATGTCAGCATCTCTCTGTGAGGTCACCACCTCCCCACCACCTTTGGCCAATAGTCTGAGCCCCTGCAAAAGGCCTTTGTGATGTCACTGCCACACCCCTCCCTTGCTGGGCTAATGTCCTGCCCCTGGCCAGGCACTTTGGAGGTTTGAGCTACTCCCTGTGGATCACCCCACTCAAGGAGCATTCGTTCTAGGAAGCAAGCCGGCTAGACAGGAAAACATCGGACGCTGCTGCTCCCAATGCTACATTCAGTTCTAAAGAAATTTGTCGACTTTATTGCCAGAAGAGACCATTAGAGCATCTAATCTGACCCCTACATATCACAGGCCTCCTGTATGACACACTAGGTACTTTTGGGGTAAACACATTCCAGAAAGGCATCTAGTCTTCATGAAATGACGTCACGAGACAGAGAATCCACCACTTTCCTTGGTAACTTGTTCCTGTGGTGAATCATCCTCGCTGTTGAATATTTGTGCCTTAATTGTAATATGAATTTGTCTCTTTCATTGGGTTTTTTTATGCCTTTTTCTGCTACATTAAAGAGCCCTTTCATAGCCAATCTTTCCTCTCCAGTAAGGCACTTCAACATTTCAATGAAGTGACCTTTCAATCTTCTTTTGAGAAGCTAAACAGGTTGAGCTCTTTCAATAGCTCACTAGAAGGCATTTTTCTCCAGCCCTCAGAACATTTGGTGGCTCTTTGCTGCCTCAACTCCAATTTCACACCATCTTTTTCAAATGAGGACACCAAAACTGGAGGCAGTATTCCAGTATCAGTCTCACTGATACCATGTCACCTCCTGTGACGTTCTTGACATAATCTGTAACTGTATAGATCACCGTTGCCACCACTGTTCTATATTTGCAGCCAATATTGTATAAAGGTGGTCACATAAAGGGTCTATGGAGAGGTTATGATTGGCTGATTATAATTATGCTATCTCTAGATAGCCCTCTTGTGAATTTTTCAGCTAGCCTATGAGCCATGGCTACTATGACTCAGCAGGGCATGCAAGGGCATGTGAGCAGACCACATGACAATGAACTCCATTTTTGTACCTGTATTTTTCCACAAACTGGACTGGGAAACAAGTTTGGAACAAATGGTTCCCGCAATATGGAAAAGCTACATAAGGTGGAGTGTGACATCATTTCTTGGCCTCATTCCCACACAAGAGAACTCCTGGAAACACCTGAGGAAGAAAGACTGAACTGGGGGAACTGCTGGTCCCAGGGTTAAGGGATTTTTAGCTTGTGTATGGAAACTTGGTGGACTGCTTGTATCATCAGTCAGGGTGAGAAACTGCTAATTCAAATTCTATCCAGATAGTATGTTAAGCTTAGTTTGAGTTTTTGGTTATTTGTTAAGTAATCTGCTTTGATCTGTTTGCTACCACTTATGGCTGGGAAATTGGCTTTTGTCTTCTATCTGTCTTTGAGTGGCTTAGGTAACGCACTCAGGTAGCTTAGTTGGATGCGTGGTGCCACCTGCTGTCCTGTTGGGTAATAACAGGGCCTGGAGAGGCTGGCAGTGTGAGAAGGGCCAACCCAGTTTGAGGGTTAGAGGGACAGTGTTTCCCAGAAGCCCCCCAGACTGCACCCCCGGGGTGACAGCCCATCACACCCTAGAGTACACAAGTCTCAGCAGGTTTGTCACATCCTTTCCCCTCCCATTCCACACCCTAGACAGTTCCTGCCTCCCACTACCTCTAGCAGTTCCCACCCTCCTATTCATTTACTTCTCCTCTCCCTCCAAGTAGAACCCACCACCAGCTCCCTGATAATCCCTTACCTGAGCCAGCTCCATTGCAGCCGTTTCCTTCCTGCTGGGAGGAGGGGATGATTTGGGGCGAAAGGTGGACATTATTCTGTAGCCTGCCAGGGCAAGAAGGGCAATGTGAGAGAATTCAGACAGGGTTTCTGTCCTTTCCACATGTCAATTCCCCCCAGCATTTTCCCCTGGTAATGGACATTCTAGGTTCTGCCACATTGTGTAGCACAAAATGACCTTATTCCAGTACAGGCCTAGCCCCCTCCCACCAGGGTGTAACCCTCCTAGACATAGTGAAACCCTCCCAGTAGCAGAGTCTCTCTGTTACACTTATACCGTTTGTAGATGATACCAAACTGGGAGGGGCTGCAAGTGCTTTGGAGGCTAGAATTACAATTCAAAATGATCTGGACAAACTGGAGAATATAGGATGAAATTCAATGAGGACAAATCCAAAGTACTCCACTTAGGAAGGAACAATCTGTTGCACACATACAAGACAGGAAATGACTGCCTAGGAAGGAGCACAGCAGAAACGGATCTGGGAGAGTCAGTGGATCACAAGCTAAATATGAGTCAACAGTGTTACACTGTTGGAAAAAACCCAAGTATAATCCTGAGATGTATTAGCAGGAGTATTGTAAGCAAGACATGAGAAGTAATTCTTCCGCTCTACTCTGCACTGATTAGGCCTCAACTGGAGTAATGTGTCCAGTTCTGGGTGCCACATTTCAGGAAAGATGTGGAAAAATTGGAGAAAGTCCAGAGAAGAGCAATAAAAATGATTAAAGGTCTAGAAAACATCACCTATGATGGAAGACTGAAAAAATTGTGTTTGTTTAGTCAGGAGAAGATATGATCAGCTTTCAAGTACATAAAAGTTCATTTCAAGGAGGAAGGAGAAACATTGTTCTTAACCTCTGAGGACAGGACAAGAAGCAATGGGCTTAAATTGCAGCAAGGAAGGTTTAGGTTGGACATTAGGAAAAACTCCCTGTCAGGGTGGTTAAGCACTGGAATAAATTGCCTAGGGAGGTTGTGGAATCTCCATCATTGGGGATTTTTAAGAGCAGGCTGGACAAATACCTCTCAGGGATGGTCTAGATCAGGGGTGGCCAACATGTGGCTCTTTAGAATTTAATACGCAGCTCCTTGTACAGGCACCAACTCCGGGGCTGGTGCTACAGGCACCAACTTTCCAATGTGCTGGGTGTGCTCACTACTCAGCTACAGGCCCTGCCCCCACTCCACCCCTTCCCACCCCCTTCCCTGAGCCTGCAGTGCCCACGCTCCATACCCCCCGTCCCCGCCCCCGAGTGTCTTGCATAGCATGAGCAGCTGATCGGGAGTGCGAGGAGGGGGGGTGCTGATTAGTGTGGCTTCCCATGGGTGGGAGGCACTGGGAGCAGGGGGTGGGAGCTGATGATTCTTTAGCAATGTATATTGGTAAATTCTGGCTCTTTCTCAGGCTCAGGTTGGCCACTCCTGGTCTGGATAATACTTCATCCTGCCTTGAGTGCCCTGTCATTGTCCCCAAGGCAGCTCTCTCAGATTAACTAAGTTATTTGACGCTCCAGCCTTTACACAGTCTCTCCTGGGAGTGCCCCTTTCATGGGCTGGGCCTAGTTTTAGCTTTTGGGAAGCGTGACCCTGGGGGCTCTGAGATTGGGCCTTCTTGCCTCAGCACACCTTGTTTCTTTCTGTGGCTCCCCAGTGAGTCCAAATGAGTAGATACTCCTCATACAGACTGTGAACATAAGAATGTGTTTTGTGTTTAGACTTTATTGAATACTTGTAAGTTGCTGCCTGAGTTAACATCTGACTAGTTGCATTGTGAGCCTCTGTGGCTCTGTAAATCACCAGACAGGAGAGAGACTTTACCAATGTGAAGTGCTGATTGGCAACAGAATGCATTACACCCTGCCTGGCAGGAAAGGTCCATCAACACCAGAGAGACTATTATGGGATGTTAACAAAGACACAAGACTGTTGTTGTGCTCTTCACTTCCCAGTAGCTAAGTTTCCTGCTCAGACCACATGGTAGGAAGGGGATGAAAAACCCCATAGAGAAGGAACTGATTGTCTGTATGCTGCCTGGACTCTGGGGGGGGGGGGGGCAAAGTTTCTAGGCATAAGCAAGAGATCCCCAGCTGCTTAGCCTGAGTTAGTCCTAAAGAATATGTAGAGCTTGCTTATTACAGAAGCTTCTATTACCTTTGAAATTTAAGACTGCAACTCATCTGCATCTATAGGATTACCTGCTTTAACTTTGTTAACAGCTCTCGTTTCCTTTTAAATAAGTCTTAATACAGGTTATGACAGGACTGGCTACAAGTGTCTTTGTTGGAAGATCTAAGATTTAATTGACCTAAGGAAGTGACGGGTCCTTTGGGACTGGCAGTAACTTGAACATTGCTGTGATTCGTGCTGTAAGGCAGTGGTTCTCAACCAGGGCCCCCCTGGGGGGCCGTGAGCAGCTTTCAGGGGGCTGCCAAGCAAAGCCGGCATTAGACTCACTGAGTCCCAGGGCAGAAAGCTGAAGTCCCAGCGCAGGGGGCTGAAGTCCAGGGCCCTGAGCCCCATCACCAGGGCTGAAGCCAAAGCCTAAGCAATGTAGCTTTGGGGGCCCCTGTGGCATGGGGCCGCAGGCAGTTGCCCTGCTTGCTACCCCTAACGCCAGCCCTGGATTTTATATGCAGAAAACCAGTTATTGTGGCCCACATGGGCAGTGGAGTTTATAGCGTGTGTGGGGTGGGGGGTAGGGGTGGGGGCTCAGAAAGAAAAGGTTGGGAACCCCTGGAGTAAGGGACCACCTGTCACAAAGGTGAGCTCACCTGCGTGGTGAGATATATGGGATCACCATGTTAATGCTGTTACAATGCCTGAAGCGTTTACACTGGATACTTGGTTGGTGAAATCTCCATACAGACCTCACACCCAATTTGGGGTTTGTGCCCTGCTTCTCACCAGTCTGCCTGAGGCTGGTGCTAGTGCTCTCGAGTCACTGAAGACAGTGTTACAGAGAGAGGAGCTGTGACTTCCCCAAGGTCACCAAACAGGTCCATGACAGAGCCAGGAACAGATCCTGTTAACTCCCGAGCCCTGTCACTCGCAGCTTGGAAAGGTCCCCAGTGCACACTGTAGGAAGAGGTGTGCAGGGATTGCAAATGAGCTGCTCTGCCAAGACAGCCTGCACATCCATGGACAAACCACCTCGCTGGGGGTGTGTCCCCTGGGTCAGGAGAAGTCAGTGTCCAGTCCTGTGGGGCTGTGCTCCTGGCTCATACCTCCAGCACTCAGTGCTGCCCCTCCGTTACCAGCTGCACCGTTCAGTCAGCCTCAGGCCTCAGAGAGGTCACAGCCCCTCTCCCCACCCCAAACCTTCAAACTGGGACATGGTGCACCAGTGCCAGAGTGCACTAGTGTAAATTCTGTCTACACTAAGGGTTTGCACCAGTGCCTAAAACAGCAGTGTGGCAGAGACCTTCAGAAACAGCAGTACGGTGGCACTAGAACCTATTTCTAGCTCGGTCACAGACAGCCTGGGTGACCTTGGACACGTCAATGTTTCTCCTCCCAACTTTAGTCTCTTTATCCAACTGCCCACTCACTGGGGTCTCCTCTCTCTCCAGAGCTGCTCACCACTAAAATCTGTGTGGGTGTCCCCAGAGCTAAGGCAGTTCAGCTCTGGAACAGTCTTACAAGGGGGCTGGGAGTCTCTTTCCTGGTAGTTTTTAAGAACAAATAGGACAAAGCTCTGTCATAGATAATCTACATATACTTGTTCCTGCCTCAGCAGAGAAAGCTGGACTTGATGACATCTTGAGGTCCTATCTAGCCCTACATTTCTAGGATGCTATGCAATATATACATATAAAAACACAACATACAGAATAAAACTCACCACAACATAGTGTCAGGAAAATTCAGGGGGAAAAAAAACACAACCTACACTCCACAGCATAAAATGACAATACAAAGGAAAAGAAAGCAACACGATGCGAACTATGACATCCTAGGACAAAAGTACACAATGGAAAACAAGCTGAGGCGAAACAATTCACCATAAAACTGCTACACAAAATGGTGCGATCACAGTTCCAAATGGCACCATGAAAAACAGCTCAGCGTAGAACATGACGCAGCACAAAAGAGAATTATTTCAATGTAGGTCTGGAAGGGATCTTGAGAAGTCATCTACTCCAGCCCGCTGTGCTGAGGCAGGACCAAGTATCCCTAGACATTTGCAGACTGGCGTATCTCTAACCTGGTCTTAAAAACCCCCAATGAAGGAAATTCCACAGCCTCCCTTGGAAGCCAATACAAGGCAAACACAGACCAAAACAATGCTGTACACACACACGCTGGGCTTGCGGTTAAGGGGGGAGGCAAGAATTGAAACAATCTGGGTTCAGTTCCCAGTTTTGCCACAAATTCTCCACGCAAACTTGTTACACACCGGTGGCTGGCCCGTACCACTGCCTTGGGCTCACACGACTCAGGCTGTGGGGCTGTTTAATTGTCATGTAGAAGTTCCGGCTTGGGCTGCAGCCCAAGGTCTGGCACACTCCCACCTCGCCGGGTCCTAAGGTGAAAAGAGACAAATTCATATTACAATTAAGGCACAAATATTCAACAGCGAGGATGATTCACCACAGGAACAAGTTACCAAGGAAAGTGGTGGATTCTCTGTCTCGTGACGTCATTTCATGAAGACTAGATGCCTTTCTGGAATGTGTTTACCCCAAAAGTAGCTAGTGTGTCATACAGGAGGCCTGTGATATGCAGGGGTCAGATTAGATGCTCTAATGGTCTCTTCTAGCCATAAAGTCGACTAATTCCTAAAAAACTGAGTGTAGCATTGGGAGCAGCGTCTGATGTTTTACTGTCTAGCTGGCTTTCTTCCTAGAACGAATGCTCCTTGAGTGGGGTGATCCACAGGGAGTAGCTCAAACCTCCAAAGTGCCTGGCCAGGGGCAGGACATTAGCCCAGCAAGGGAGGGGTGTGGCAGTGACATCACAAAGGCCTTTTGCAGGACCTCAGACTATTGGTCAAAGGCGGTGGGGAGGTGGTGACCTCACAGAGAGATGCTGACATCAGCCAGGCAGGACAGGGGCGAGGGGCCAGGGAAACCTCAGAGACCCTGTGGCTTTGCTTCAGCAAGTCTCCTTCTCCAGGTCTCTCTTTGAGGACTGGGGGAATATTGGGGTTCACGTACCTGAGTGCCAGGAGGAACCTCTTTCGAGTTTTCTCCTTCCCTTTTAGTGATTTTACTTGAAAACAGCCGACCCTGTTTAGAAGGTAAGAGCCTCCTCGAGGTTTGAAACTGTTCAGTCTGATCCATCTGGTGACAGTTGAATTCATGGAAAACATGATCTTAAGGAGGCAGAATTTTATTCCAAACCTGGGATCCTGTCCCTTAGAATCACTGAGGACATTAGGGTTTGTCCTTTTTGATTCACCTTTTCCTCCATCCATCCCTCCTTTCTCTTCCTCTCTTGCTTCTTTTCTCCTTTCTCCTGTTCCCCTCCTAACACCAGGAGAGGGTGTGTGTGTGTGTGTGTGTGTGTGTGTGTGTTGCGGGGGAGTGCTCGGCAGCTCTCACTGTGGGAGGTCCACCCAAAACTGTGGAGCTGCAGTAGTGCTGGGGCAGTGATCCCTGCCAGTGACCTGGGCCATCCTTTGAGCTCTCTGGTGAGACCCCTCAGCCTTCCATCCTCAGTCTCTACCCTGATTGTCTGAGCAGGGGGTTAATGACAGGGAGGAGACTCAGGTCTTGTTGTTCTTTTTTAAGACCAAGTAAATAAGTCATAACCAGTTATATGTTTGATGGATTTTGCTGCTTCTCTGCATTAATTGTCTCTGAGCAGTTCATGATTCTCTCTAACATTGTAGTTCTCCTAAAATACTGGCTGAATAATTACTGTGCATACTTGTTGGTCTGGAGCTCATCTGAGAGCACTTTATTGAGGTCATTCAATGTATGAAATTCAAGATCCGACGGTTAATTTGAAAATCAGGGCTCTGGGGGTCCTATTCCCAATTCAGCCATTGACTGGCTTTGTGACCTATAACAAGTCAATTCTCCTTTCTCAGCCTGAGCGTCTCCCTCTTTCAAGTAGGGATAATAATGATCTGCTCCTACCTACCTCAACACACTCACTCTTCCCCAACACACACACACTGTCTCTCCCCCCACACACAAACAGTCTCCACACTGCAGCTGAAAAGCAGGTGTGTTGGAAGCAATGAGTGTGGCAATCTCAGTGAACCGATGGAGAGTGACGGTGGTCAGAGAGAGACAACGGAAGGTTAAAGGGGCAACGATGGGCATAATGAGTCTGGCCAGGGGCAGGACATCAGCTTTGAGGGGAGGGGTGGGTGTGGCAGTGACATCACAAAGGCCTTTTGCAGGAACTCGGCCTATTGGGCAAAGGTGGTGGGGAGGGGGTGACCTCACAGAGAGACCCCGACATCAGCCGGGCAGGACAGAGGTGCAGGGCCAGGCCAGTCTCTGAGACCTCCCGGCTTTGCTGCCGCAAGTCTCCTTCGCGAGGTCTCTCCTCGAGGGCTGAGAGAGAATTAGGATTCAGAGTTGTGAGCATGAGGAGGAACCTCTGTGGAGTTTTCTCCTTTCCTACCACTGATTGTGCCGAAAACAAACTTCCATTTGAGAAGGTAAGAGGCTCAGAGAGCTTTGGAACCTGTTCCGTCTGATCCACCTGGCGCAGGCAGCATTCTAGGCACAGACAGCGCTGGCTTCAGGTGGCAGAATTTGATTTCCTCCCTAGGTTTTGATGATTGGAATCCCTGGGGACATTGGGGTGTATCCTTGTTGGTTTATCTTTTCCTCTTTCCTCCCTCCTTTCTCCTCTTCTCTTGCTTCTTTTGTCCCTTTTCCAGATTCCCTCCCTCTACCTAGGAGGGATGGGTCTGGAGTGCGGGCAGGGGAGGGGTATTGCTCTCATTGCGGGAGGTCCTCACCAAGAGGTGGGTCTGGGTCTGAGAGTGATCCCCTCTGATGGTGTCCTGGGCCATCCTTTGGGACATCTGGTGAGACCCCTCAGCCTCCTGCCACTCAGAGTCTCAGTGCTGATTGGCTGAGCAGGGGGCTATCGACACCAAGGAGACTCAGGTCAGTTTGGTCTCTTTTCAAATCAGGCAAATAAGTCACAACCAATCCAATGTATGGAATTAATCTTGCTGCTTCTCTCCATTAATTGTCTCTTGGCAGGTCATGATTTTCATTAATGTCCTAGGTCTTCTAAAATACTTGCTGAATAATTACTATGAACCACTGTTGGTCTCTAGCTCACTTGAGGGCACTTTATTCTGATCACTCAATGTGTGAAATTCAAGATGTGAGAGAGGCTGAAAGTCAGGAGCAGTGTTTCCTCTAATTTGTTATGTCCATGTGTGGAATGAATTTTGTTTTGGGCACAAATATGGAGGTGAGGTGTGACACATCACCTGCATATTGCGCTCCTTACAAAATTCATTCTGCACATGGATGGTGTGTGGCAGGGGTGAGGCTGAAAGGTTTGGAGTGTGGGAGAGGCTCGGGGGGGGGGGGGGGTGGGGCGCGGGGCGGGGGGGGCTCCGGCGGGGGGGGCAGGCTCTGGAGTGGGGCTAGCGATGAGGGTCTCAGCATTGGAGCAGAGGGTAGGGGCGCAGGGGGTGAGGGCTCTGGGGTGGGGCTGAGAATGAGGAGATTGGGGAGCAGGTTGCCCCAGGGAGAAAGAACTGCCCCCTCCAGCCCTCTCTCCCCACAGCAGCTCAGGGCCAGATGAGAGGGCACCTGTCTCCAAGCCGCAGCAGCGCTGGTGGGGCTGGGTTGGGACTGAGGGAGGCGACAGGATTTATTTTTCCGAAGTCAAAAGGAGGAAGGGATGGAGTTATGCTTCAGTTTTTACCTCATAAACTTATTCCTGTCTAACCTACAGGACACTATGGGAATAAGACACAATGTCACCCCTTCCCTGACCGGAGTGTGCTCAGAACACCTCTCCCGCCAGCCTCCCCCCCATACACACACACAAGCCCACAGCTGGGCACCCAGCACAAAGCAAGGGAGGGGGTTGCTTGGCTTGTTTTACTTTTTACTTTTCAAAAGGCTTTTTAAAAAGCATTTTCTGCCCCTGTTCCCCATGGTGAGGAAGCAGATGATTAGTTAAACAAAAGTTAAACAAAAGTTAAAAGGTAGAGTGACTAAAATGAAATCCCTGCAAGTTGCATGGGCCCTTTTTAAAGACACCATAATATAGGCCCAACTTCAATGTATACCCCAAATTAAGAAACACAGTAAAAGAACTAAAAAAGAGCCATCGTGGCTTAACAACCATGTAAAAGAAGTAGTGAGAGATAAAAAGACTTCCTTTAAAATGTGGAAGTCAAATCCTAGTGAGGCAAATAGAAAGGAGCATAAACACTGCCAACTTAAGTGCAAGAGTGTAATAAGAAAAGCCAAAGAGGAGTTTGAAGAATGGCTAGCCAAAAACTCCACAGGTAATAACAAAATGTTTTTTAAGTACATCAGAAGCAGGAAGCCTGCTAAACAACCAGTGGGGCCCCTTGACGATCAAAATACAAAAGGAGCGCTTAATGACGATAAAGTCATTGCGGAGAAACTAAATGAATTCTTTGCTTCAGGCTTCACGGCTGAGGATGTTAGGAAGATTCCCAAACATGAGCTGGCTTTTGTAGGTGACAAATCTGAGGAACTGTCACAGATTGAAGTGTCACTAGAGGAGGTTTTGGAATTAATTGATAAACTCAACATTAACAAGTCACCGGGACCAGATGGCATTCACCCAAGAGTTCTGAAAGAACTCAAATGTGAAGTTGCGGAACTATTAACTAAGGTTTGTAACCTGTCCTTTAAATCGGCTGGTACCCAATGATTGGAAGTTAGCTAATGTAATATTTAAAAAGGGCTCTAGAGGTGATCCGGCAATTACAGACCGGTAAGTCTACGTCGAGTGCAGGGGCAAGTTAGTTGAAACAATAGTTAAGAATAAAATTGTCAGACACATAGAAAAACATAAATTATTGAGCAGTAGTCAACATGGTTTCTGTAAAGGAAATCGTGTCTTACTAATCTATTAGAATTCTTTGAAGGGTCAACAAACATGTGGACAAGGGGATCCAGTGGACATAGTGTACTTGGATTTCCTGAAAGCCTTTGACAAGTCCCTCACCAAAGGCTCTTACGTAAATTAAGTTGTCATGGGATAAAGGAAGGAAGGTCCTTTCATGGATTGAGAACTGGTTAAAAGACAGGAACAAAGGGTAGGAATTAATGGTAAATTCTCAGAATGGAGAGGGTAACTAGTGGTGTTCCCCAAGGGTTAGTCCTAGGACCAATCCTATTCAATTTATTCATAAATGATCTGGAGAGGGGTAAACAGTGAGGTGGCAAAGTTTACAGATGATACTAAACTACTCAAGATAGTTAAGCAGATTGTGAAGAACTTCAAAAAGCTCTCACAAAACTAAGTGATTGGGCAACAAAATGGCAAATGAAATTTAATGTGGATAAATGTAAAGTAATGCACATTAGGAAAAATAACCCCAAATATACATACAATATGATGGGTGCTAATGTAGCTACAACGTCAGGAAAAAGATCTTGGAGTCATTGTGGATAGTTTTCTGAAGATGTCCACGCAGTGTGCAGAGGCGATCAAAAAAGCAAACAGAATGTTAGGAATCGTTAAAAAGGGGATAGAGAACAAGACGGAGAATATAGTATTGCCCTTATATAAATCCATGGTACGCCCACATCTCGAATACTGTGTACAGATGTGGTTTCCTCACCTCAAAAAAGATATTCTAGCACTAGAAAAGGTTCAAAAAAGGGCAACTAATATGATTAGGGGTTTGGAGAGGGTCTCATACGAGGAAAGATTAAAGAGGCTAGGACTCTTCAGCTTGGAAAAGAGGAGACTAGGGGGGGATATGACAGAGGTATATAAAGTCATGAGTGACATTGAGAAAGTGGATAAGGAAAAGTTATTTACTTATTCCCATAATACAAGAACTAGAGGTCACCAAATGAAATTAATAGGCAGCAGGTTTAAAACAAATAAAAGGAAGTTCTTCTTCATGCAGCGCACAGTCAACTTGTGGAACTCCTTACCTGAGGAGGTTGTGAAGGCTAGGACTATAACAATGTTTAAAAGGGAACTGGATAAATTCATGGTGGCTAAGTCCATAAATGGCTATTAGCCAGGATGGGTAAGAATGGTGTCCCTAGCCTCTGTTTGTCAGAGGATGGAGATGGATGGCAGGAGGAAGATCACTTGATCATTGCCTGTTAGGTTCACTCCTCTGGGGCACCTGGCATTAACACTGTCGGTAGACAGATACTGGGCTAGATGGACCTTTGGTCTGACCCGGTACGGCCTTTCTTATGTTCTTATGTTTTCCACTGCCCAGGAGACCCAGCCAGGGACTGATGTGCTGGAGATATGTTGGGAAAAGGAACTGTCTGAATTGCCAAGGCAGGAAGCCAACAATCTACGGCAACATCATTAACCACAAACTCACTCTAAGCATGCTCCAGCCAGAAGGGAAGTGGGCAGGAATTCTTGCTGTTCAGCCATGGCCACACAACCAGAGATGCACAGCAGTGAGGGTGCTGGGCAAGCTGGTCTGAGTGAACAATTGGAAATGATCCTTCCGTTAGAACAGAACCAGAGTGTAGAAAGGCCCCTGTGTTAAGTGGTTGAGGCTGAGGCCTTAGGAAGCTGGCCTACGATACCACAGGGATCTTTCTGTGGAGGTGTGATACTTGCCAGCTAGGGGAAGCCGGTGTGTGGTGTCTTTGTGGCTGCACTTTCAGTGATGAAGGTTTCTCTATCCCATTGTTCCAGGGTCATCCTACTAGATTGCCAGCTGCTTTTCAGCTGCAGTGTGGAGACTATTTGTGTGTGGGGAGAGACAGTGTGTGTGTGTGTTGCGGAAGAGTGAGTGTGTTGAGGTATGTAGGAGCGGATCATTATTACCCCTACTTGAAAGAGGGAGATGCTCAGGCTGAGAAAGGAGAACTGACTTGTCTTAGGTCACACAGCCAGTCAATGGCAGAATTGGGAATAGGACCCAGAGCCCTGATTGTCAAATTAACCATCGGATTTTGAATTACATACATTGAATGACCTCAAGAAAGTGCTCTCAGATGAGCTCCAGAGGAACAAGTATGCACAGTAATTATTCAGCCAGTATTTTAGGAGAACTGCAATGTTAGAGAGAATCATGAACTGCTCAGAGACAATTAATGCAGAGAAGCAGCACAATCCATGAAACATATAACTGGTTAGGACTTATTTACTTGGTCTTAAAAGAGAACAAAAAGGCCTTGAGTCTCCTCCCTGTCAATAACCCCCTGCTCAGCCAATCAGGGTAGAGACTGAGGAGGGGAGGCTGAGGGGTCTCACCAGAGACCTCAAAGGATGGCCCAGGTCACTGGCGGGGATCACTGCCCCAGCACTACTGCAGCTCCACAGTTTTGGGTGGACCTCCCACAGTGAGAGCTGCCGAGCACTCCCCCGCAACACACACACACACACACAGACACACACACACACACTGCTCCTGCTGTTGGGAGGGGAACAGGAGAAAGGACAAAAAAAGCAAGAGAGGAAGAGAAAGGGGGATGGAGGAAAAGTTGAAACAAAAGGACAAACCCTAATGTCCCCAGTGATTCTAAGGACAAAATCCCAGGTGTGGTATAAAATTCTGCCTCCTTAAGATCATGCTTTCCATGAATTCAACTGTCACCAGAATGATCAGACCGAACAGTTTCAAACCTCGAGGAGGCTCTAACCCTCTAAACAGGGACATCTGTTTTCTAGTAAAATCACTAAAGGGAGGGAAGGAGAAAACTCAAGAGAGGTTCCTCCTGGCGCTCACGTCCATGAACCTGAATACTCTCAGTCCTCAAAGAGACCTGGAGAAGGAGACTTGCTGAAGCAAAGCCACAGGGTATCTGAGGTTTCCCTGGCCCCTCGCCCCTGTCCTGCCTGGCTGATGTCAGCATCTCTCTGTGAGGTCACCACCTCCCACCACCTTTGGCCAATAGTCTGAGGTCCTGCAAAGGCCTTTGTGATGTCACTGCCACACCCCTCCCTTGCTGTGCTAATGTCCTACCTCTGGCCAGGCACTTTGGAGGTTTGAGCTACTCCTGTGGATCACCCCACTCAAGGAGCGCTCATTCTAGGAAGGAAGCCGGATAGACAGGAAAACATCAGACGCTGCTCCCAATGCTACACTTAGTTTTTCAGAAATTAGTTGACTTTATGGCCAGAAGAGACCATTAGAGCATCTAATCTGACCCTGCATATCACAGGCCTCCTGTATGACACACTAGCTACTTTTGCGGTAAACACATTCCAGAAAGGCATCTAGTCTTCATGAAATGACGTCACGAGATGGAGAATGCACCAATTTCCTTGGTAGCTTGTTCCTGTGGTGAATCATCCTCACTGTTGAATATTTGTGCCTTAATTGTAATATGAATTTGTCTCTTTCCACCTTCCAGCCATTGGGTTTTTTAATGCCTTTCTCTACTACATTAAAGAGCCCTTTAATAGCCAATCTTTTCTCTCCATTAAGGCACTTCAACATTTCAATGAAGTCACCTTTCAATCTTCTTTTGAGAAGCTAAACAGGTTGAGATCTTTCAATAGCTCACTAGAAGGCATTTTTCTCCAGCCCTCAGAACATTTGGTGGCTCTTTGCTGCCTCAACTCCAATTTCACACCATCTTTTTCAAATGAGGACACCGAAACTGGAGGCAGTATTCCAGTATCAGTCTCACTGATACCATGTCACCTCCTGTGACGTTATTGACATAATCTGTAACTGTATAGATCACCGTTGCCACCACTGTTCTATATTTGCAGCCAATATTGTATAAAGGTGGTCACATAAAGGGTCTATGGAGAGGTTATGATTGGCTGATTATAATTATGCTATCTCTAGATATGTATCATTTTTGTAGTTGACATTATGAATATTGGCTCTATGCTGCCTGTATTTCAAACTTGTGCTATGCTTCTGGGGAACACCCCAGCCAGACAAATTGGTGTCAGCTCTGCCTAGCCTGCTTGATGGCCCATTAAGGACCATCAGATATACAACTGAGAGAAGGCAGATATGCCTTGTGGCTCAGCAAGGTGTGCAGGGACCTGCCTATGGACAGAACTCTAAGGTTTTTCTATGTCGCGTGCTGGATAGAGTGTCCTTGGGACAAAGAAAGCAAAGACCACATGGCAAGAGACTATAAAAGACTGATGCCTCATCTCCATCTTGTCTTCAGTCCTGCTTCCTACCTCTGGAGAGACTTGGCTACAAACTGAAGCTCTGTACAAAGGACTGAATGGCCCATCCCAGTTATGGATGTACTCCAGAGACTTGATTTGAACCTGCAGTTTATTCCATCACTGCTACAAGCCTGAACCAAGAACTTTGCCAAAGTACAAGTCTTGCCCAGGGCACCATTTCCCCTAACGCTGGTCCTTGGTAACATTTCTTGATGGGGCAGGGGAGAGAGTCAGTGTTTTCTCTCTGTTTCTTTCCTCTCCATTTTCTGCTCCTTCCTTCAATTCCAGAAACTTCTCTTGTGTTTCAGACTGTGCAGTGACACCCTCCCCACCCCAGGACTATGGAGCCTTTGGAGCAGAAAGATCCTAGGAGCTAAGGATGAATCCAGGGGTGAGTAGCTGGCAGGAAGGAGTCCTAGCAACTCTTCTGGGAGTGCAGGGAGGAATGACTCCCCTTCTCTACATTCTCCCCATGGGGCTCTGCGAGCAGGAGGTTGTGTGATAAATTCCATCCAACATTCCCCTTTGATCCAAGCCGAGAGACATCTCAGCTCTGCACGATCCTTGGCAGCACCAAACAAGGGATGTTTTCCACTGCCCAGGAGACTCAGCCAGGGACTGATGTGCTGGAGATATGTTGGGAAAGGGACTGTCTGAATTGCCAAAGCAGGAAGCCAAAGCCAACAATCTACAGCAAAATCATTAACCACAAACACTCTAACCATGCTCCAGCCAGAAGGGAAATGGGCAGGAATTCTTGCTGTTCAGCCATGGCCACATCCAGAGCTGCTCAGCAGTGAGGGTGCTGGGCAAGCTGGTCTGAGCGAACACTTGGAAAAGATCCTTCCGTTAGAACAGAACCAGAGTGTAGAAAGGCCCCTGTGTTAAGTGGTTGAGGCTGAGGCCTTAGGAAGCTGGCCTACGATACCACAGGAATCTTTCTGTGGAGGTTTGATTCTTGCCAGCTAGGGGAAGCTGGTGTGTGGTGTCTTTGTGGCTGCACTTTCAGTGATGCAGGTTTCTCTATCCCCTTGTTCCAGGGTCATCCTACTAGATTGCCAGCTGCTTTTCAGCTGCAGTGTGGAGACTGATTGTGTGTGGAGACAGTGTGTGTGCTGGGGAAGAGTGAGTGTGTTGAGGTAGGTAGGAGCGGATCATTATTATCCCTACTTGAAAGAGGAGACGCTCAGGCTGAGAAAGGAGAATTGACTTGTCTTAGGTCACAAAGCCAGTCAATGGCTGAATTGGGAATAGGACCCCCAGAGACCTGATTTTTAAATTAACCATCGGATCTTGAATTTCATACATTGAATGACCTCAATAAAGTGCTCTTAGATGAGCTCCAGTCCAACAAGTGTTCACAGTAATTATTCAGCCAGTATTTTAGGAGAACTGCAATGTTAGAGAGAATCATGAACTGCTCAGAGACAATTAATGCAGAGAAGCAGCACAATCCATGAAACATATAACTGGTTAGGACTTATTTACTTGGTCTTAAAAGAGAACAAAAAGGCCTTGAGTCTCCTCCCTGTCATTAACGCCCTGCTCAGACAATCAGGGTAGAGACTGAGGATGTTAGGCTGAAGGGTCTCACCAGAGAGCTCAAAGGATGGCCCAGGTCACTGGTGGGAATCACTGCCCCAGCACTACTGCAGCTCCACAGTTTTGGGCGAGCAATTTCACCAGGACATTGCAACATCATTCACAATCCACATGAGTGGAGACTGTTCATTGATTCATCGAGGCAGAAGTCTTAAAGATGTTTTACTGCATAATGGCCATGGTTTGCCATGAATTCCACTTGGTGATGCAGTCCATAGGAAGGAAACCTAGGACAACATGAAACAACAACATGAAACCTCTCTGAGGCTCTTATCTGCTCCACAGGGACATCTGTCTTCTCATTCAATTAGCAGTGGGAAAGGGATGCAATGTCTGCCCCCAGCCAGACCACCAACCCCATCAGACACCCTCCCCGCTGGTGCACCAGGGTCTCCCAGACCGACAACAGCTATGAATTAAAACCCACAGTGTTTGTTGGGGCTACTGGAGATGCTGAAATCTCACTCTTGTCTCTCTCCTCCTGCCTCCACCTCCAAGCCAGGCACTGGGCAGTTCAGTGTGGAAGGGATGAACTGATGACAGTGGAGGAAAAAAATCAAAAACCAAAAGTGAAGCCAAAGCGCAAGCCGGCAGCAGGCAAGGCAAATCGCAGGCTTCTGCCATAGACTAGTCCTCCCGCTCTTCCAATAACCCACCCAAACCGCGACCCCACAGACCCCACGTTCCTGGTGTAGCTCCACCTTCCAGTGGGGAAGTGGGGAACCAATTACTAACACACACAGCATATTCCTGAGGCGCAGTGCTGGGAGCTGGGGGGATCTGGCGGGCACCTCACTGTGGGATTCACGAGTGGCTCCGGCAGCATCCATGCAATCAAGCCGCTCCACATGCCGTTGTGCCGAGGATAACAGCGCCTGGAGGTTGCTGCTGGTCACTAGCAGGGCATTGTGGGAGACAGCCCAGGCTGGAGAGGGTTCGGGGGCACAGCGGATCCCATCACAGCGTGTCCCCCCAGCACCCACAGGGAATATCGTGCCCCTAGGAGGAGCGTTTGGGCTTTGCTGTGATGTGTCACTTTCCAGCCTGTGCTCTGTCTCTTCTCCTGTGCACACCCAATGTCAATCAGGCATTGCTCAGCTGGGCTCTGCAGAGACCGGACAGGCTACACCCCGTGACGGGACTGAGGGGGGGCAGTGCTGAGCGTCACAGGACCTGGTTTCAGCAGCGAGAAAATCCAGGAACAACCAAATTGTTGTTTCACCCACGAAAGCTCATGCTGCAAAAACGTCTGTTAGTCTATAAGGTGCCACAGGATTCTTTGCTGCTTTTACAGGAACAACCCAGTGATCCACTAAGCGGAGTTAGGGGCCTGAACTCCCGTGACGATGCACGGGCGACACAGCCACCTTACAAAACAAAACAAAACCACCAGAACCCCAGCCAGGCAGCCAGCCAAACCCGCCCAGGAGACACTGACAACGGGGAGGTGTCTAGCCCTGCCCCTCTCTCACAGATAGGTCCTGTGCTCCCAGCACCCACCTGCCATGTGGGAGGCCAGGTTCAATTCCCTCTGTCCAGCTGCAGAGAGTAGCTCAGGGACGTGAGTACCAAGCTCAGGGCAGACTGTTACACACCAGGGCACCCCCCATGGGGACTGGGAGCTTCCACCCCCCGAGAGCGAACTCCCCAGGCACACGAACAGCCTGAGCATGGAGTCACAGAGAGTCCCCTTGGGCACTCTGGGCTATCCTGCCAACTAGGCAAGTCTGCATTTGGGCTAGATCTGTGCCTCAGGGAGGCCTGAGGCCACCGGCATGAGCTTGGGTTGCCAGCATCACCCCCCCCCCCCCCCCACAATACAAAAGGGAGAAAGGATTTTAACCAGGGTCCCCCATGTTTCAGGTCAGTGCACGAAGCAGTGTGCCGTGGTGGGGCTCTGTCCAGCTCTCCCTTTGAAGGGGGTTCATTGGGGCTAACTAATGAGAGCGAGTGGGGCAGGGGGATCAGCTCCCCGGTGTGTCCTAATTCCTGCCTCTCAGCTGGGTGCCTGAACTACTGGACACTGTCATCCAAATACCATTGCTAGAAATAAACAATGAAAAGGTGCAGAACTCCAGGGAGCTCAGGACAGGGAGACTAACTCAGGCAATCAGAGCAGCAGATAAGACAAATCTTGAGCTACTCTGAGGCTCCAAGCAGACATGTTACCGAGACGGAAACTGGCCAGGAATTCTTTGAAATGGCGTAAAGACGTCTAAAAGTATCAGTTTGCTTTATGATGAGGAGATGGGGGGAGGGAGGTTTAAACTATTTCCCTGAATCACATCTCCCTTGGCAGCTCAGTCACCATTTCAGCTAGAGCAGAGCGGTGGAGCCTGGGCACTGGGCCACTCAGGGCCTTTAACACCACAGCCCTGGGGAGGGGCTGAGATGGACCATCCTGCGAGGAACACGAGTCCTTCTACCATCCACCACACCCTAGTTTGGAACTGCTGCTGCCGGCTCACCCCATCTGTGGGAACTTCTATCCCCTCTGCCTCCCTCTAGCTGGGGGTTTTCCCTTCTGCACCTACCTGGCAGGGCAGCCCCCGTCTGAACCCCTGATCCTGTCCCAGTTTTGTCCATCTGCCCATCCTGCCCCTCCGATTTCCCCCCTACAGGGGGATTTTCCGGCCTTTGATTGCAGGAGCAGATTCTGATGTCGCGTGAGGGCAGCAGCTTGCAGCTGTTACTGAGCATGTGAGAAGAGCATTAGAAGAGAAGACCGGCCAGACTGGGTCACACCAAAGCTCCATCTGGCCCAGTGTCCTGTCGGCCGATAGCAGCCGGTGCCAGGTGCCCCAGAGGGAATGAACAGACAGGAATCATCCAGGAGCCATCCCCTGTGGCCCAATTCCCAGCTTCTGACAGACAGAGGTTAGGGCACCATCCCTGCCCACCCTGGCCAACAGCCATTGATGGACCTGTCCTCCAGAAACACAGAATCCTAGACAATTAGGGTTGGAAGAGACCCAGGAGGTCATCTAGCCTAAGCCCCTGCTGAAAGCAGGACCATGAATCTCTAGTTTCCTTTTCATCACAGGACCCTGCTCAGGAACAGTGAAGTTGCAAGATCTAACAGGAAAACAGCTTCAGAAAGAAGGGCAGCTCCTCTTCCTCCTCCTCCCGTGGGACAGGCAGCCCCCAGCAGCCTCTCTGCCCCGGCCTCCTTCAACCCATTGCCCCTTCAGCCTCCCCAACTTCCCCATTGCTCCTTTAGCCTCCCCAACTTCCCCATCACCTCTTCAGCCTCCCACAACTGCCCCAATTGCCCTTTAGCCCCCATATGTCCCGTTCCCCCATCTCCCCCATCAGCCTCCACCAAACAGTTCCCTTTCCCCCAACGCCCCAGGCACCTCCAGCCTCCCGTTGCCCTCTTCAGCCTCCCCAACTCCCCACTGCCCGGCTCCACCGCTCTCAGGTTCCCTTCCCCACAACCATCTGCTTCCTCACCATGGGGAACCGGAGCAGAAAATGCTTTTGAGAAAACCTTCTGCAAAGCAAAATGTAAAACAAGCCAAGCAACTACTTCTCTGGCTTTGTGCTGGGTGCCCAGCTGTGGGCTTGTGTGTGTGTGTGTGCGGGAGGTGGGGCTGTTCTGAGCACACCGGTCAGGAAGGCAGCGTTGGCCAAAGGGCAGCTTGAATCCTTAGCAGAGAATTCCCTTCTCCATCGTGTTAGCGAAGCGTTGCTGTTAAATGTCAGCCGACGGATGCAGCATTTGAAACAATCTGACTCTAACCCCCCTCCCATCTCTGTTGCTGTAGTTCTCACACCCTCTGCTCTTGTCATGTCACCACAAAACATGGTGTCTTATTCCCATAGCGTCCTGTAGGTTAGACAGGACTTAAGTTTAGAAGGGAAAACTGAAGCATAACTTCCCAAACCCCTCATTCCCAGCCCCAACCCAGAGCCCGCATCCCTAGCCGGAGCCCTCACACCCCTGCACCCCAACCCTTTACTCCAGCTCTCAGCCTCTCATCCCCCACCCCCCCCCACACACAGCACCCCCCCACACAGCCCGTTAACCCCACCTCTGCTCTACGCAGACCCCTCCACACTCCTAACCCTTCAGCCTCACCCCCACACACACGATCCATCTGCAGAATGAAGTTTGGAATGAGCACCAATAGACAGGTGAGGTGTCACACCTCACCTCCGTGTTGGTGCACTCAGCAAAATTCATTCGCACCTGGACATAGCAAATTAGAGGAAACACTGCTCCTGACATTCAAACTCTCTCTCAGATCTTGAATTTCATACATTGACTCATCAGAAGAAAGTGCTCTCAAGTGAGCTACAGACCAACAGTGGTTCAGTGGAATTATTCAGCAAGTATTTTAGAAGACCTAGAACATTAGAGGAAATCATCACCTGCTAAGAGACAATTAATGGAGAGAAGCAGCAAGATTAATCCCGTACATTGGATCGGCTGTGACTTCTTTGCCTGATTTGAAAAAAGACCAAAAGGACCTGAGTCTCCTCACTCTCAATAGCCCCCTGCTCGGCCAATCACCACTGAGACTCTGAGGGGCGGGAGGCTGAGGGGTCTCACCAGATGTCCCAAAGGACGGCCCAGGTCACCATCACAGGGGATCACTCTCAGATCCAGCCCCACCTCTTGGTGAGGACCGCTGCAATGAGAGCAACCCCCTCCCCTGCCGCACTCCACACACATCCCTCTTCGGTAGAGGGAGGGAAGCTGGGAAAAGGGAAAAAAGAAGCAAGAGAAGAGGGGAAGGAGGGAGGAAAGAGGCAAGAGAAACCAAAAGGACAAACCCCAATGTCCCCAGGATTCCAACCATCAAAACCTAGGGAGGAAATCAAATTCTGCCACCTGAAGCCAGTGCTGTCTGTGCCTATAATGCTGCCTGCGCCAGGTGGGTCAGACGGAACAGGTTCCAAACCTCCCGAAAGAGACTTGCGGCAGCAGAGCCGGGGCTCTCAGAGACAGACCTGGCCCTGCACCTCTGTCCTGCCCGGCTGATGTTGGGGTCTCTCTGTGAGGTCACCCCTCCCCCACTTTTGCCCAATAGCGCGGTCCTGCAAAAGGCCTTTGTGATGTCACTGCCACACCCACCCCTCCTCAAAGCTGATGTCCTGCCCTGGCCAGACTCATTGGGTGTTTGAGTTGTTTCCCCTTGATCTGGGGTTGCCAACTTTCTGACCCAACAAAACTGAACACCCTCATCCCGCCCCTTCGCAGAGATCCCGGACCGCTCAATCCATCTCCCTCAGTCGCTCGCTCTCCCCACGCTCACTCCTCGCTCCTTTTCATCGGGCTGAGGAGGGCTGGGGAGGGTCCCTTTTCAACTGGGTGTTGTTGGGACAGACCTGGGAAGGAGGCTGCCTGCCAAACACCTTTGAGAGGTGCCATCCCTCCCTGTCAGAAAATCATCTCCCTCCTTCACTTCAGTGACGGCCTCAATTGTTCCTTATCCAGGCAGTGAGGGGAAAGGGGTTGTTAAGGTAGACAATTGGGGAGGGGTTTCTTTTTTGGTGAACAGTAAAGGGGTTTCAATAGTGGGGTACAACACAGTAGGATACAATACAGTGGGTAATCAGTTAACACTGAGGTATAAATGTAACAGGTAGCTAGCGATTTCTATGTAAAAAGGTGTGTCACAGCAGCATATAACCAACTAACAGTTATGGGTAAAATGTGTTAAATAACAAACAATTTCAGGTAAAATGTGTCACAGTGGTGGAAATGGAGAAGGTTGGGGGTATCCGAGAGGCAGACAGTAACCAATGGGGTTTTATGCTAGAGATTTAAACTTAGGGAGACAGAACAAACAGGCTGCAAGCTTAAGCAGCAGAGAGTGTAACAAGGTAAAAAGACACACAGAAGCTGGGCGGGGATGTTTGCAGTGGGAAGACAGACAATTACAATTATACAGAACACAGCAAAATCTGATCTATGAGCTAACTTAACCAAGACTACACAAATTAAAACACAATGCAACAATTCTCTAAGCCTAACTTACAAAGTATAATGCTAAACTTAACTTAATGGGTGCACCTTATGCTAAGGATAGTTCCAGAGGGCTGAGTGGTGTGTGTCAGGACACAGCTCCAAAGAGGGGGCAGTGACTGCAGCAGTGGATACAGCTGAAAACAGTCCAGGCAAAGCCCACAGTAGCAGAAATTAGCAGCAGCAAAAACTTATTTTCAGTGGCAGAGTGCCACGGGGTTTAAGAGAGAGATTTTAAAACACAGACCAAGGTTTAGCTTGAGTCTGTGTGCTGAGAGACAGAGCCAGCAGCCAGGATGGGGGTTGTTTGTAAGTGAGGTTTTAGGACACAGACCAGGTTTAGCTTGAGTCTGTGTGCTGAGAAGACAGAGCCAGCAGCTAAAATAATAAAATAAAAGTATAGAAAGTCTCACAGAGGGATTCTTACCATCCCCCAAGTCAGCAGCAGAGGCAGAAACAGCAAGCACATCAGAAAGCTCGGTACAGTCTTGATAATCAGGAGATCTCTCAGGCAGCAATTTGTTCTTCGTGGGGGGGGGGGTTTAAAAACGGGGATACGCTCAAAAATAAAACGAGAGCGGAGAAAGGACCCCCAGAACCCCTGGTTGATCAGACCAGGCAGCAATGCAAGAACCTTTCTGAAGTCTGTTAAAAAAATGTCTGTTTTAAAGGCAACCCTGGCAGCTTCCCGCCAGTAACTCTGATTGGCTCCCCCTCTTACAGGGAGGAGGGAGGCAGAGAAAAAACTGCAGGCAGCCACAGAGGCATGTTTGGACTAGCCCTGAGCCCAGAGGTATGACTCATGCCCAGGATCCTAAAAACACAATAGGTCTTGCAGCTCTGGACAGTGGCCACCCTACACCAAGCCCAGGTTTTAACAAGGTGATACCAGGACTAACCCTTTGAACAGGGCAGTGGTCCCACTTAGCATAAGTGGCCATCCCTTTGAGAAGGGCAATGGCTCTGGTTAGACAACTTAAGGGGCCCTCCCTTTGAGAAGGGCAGAGGCCCTGGTAAACAACTTAACAGCCAGGGAGGGCGGCCATAGAGAGAACAAGAACAAAATGGAGTAAGGGGACAGCTTTAAGAAACAAAATGGAGCTGTAACAGACAGGATATATTACAGGGTAACAGTGTAATGGAGGACATGGCAGGGCAGTGGCAACAAGGTGCCTTTGGTACTTGTCATTTAAAATCCAATTAGGAGGGCAATACATGCTGGAAGGATTTATCCAAAACACAGGGCACAGCCTGTAAAATAAACCCAACATCCAATCAATACCACATTCCCAAGCACGGGTCCCACAAATTTCTTCCTGCTAGTGTATAATTCTTTGTTTTTCACCAGGCTGAGTTCTTAATGTCCTTTCTAGTCAGGAATTCCTGGACTTTGGCAATTTCGGTGGAGCAAGTGTCCTTCTTTTCCCAAAACAATCGTGGTAGGGCATCCTACAGGGGAGAGGTTACCAGCACATCACCCTGTCATGGTTTTGCTTCTTCTAGAAAATCCAAAGGCACAGTAGGTCTGTCAGTGGACAAGGGAGAGGTTACTAGCACTTCACCTTGTCCTTTTCCCTGCTGTCCAGAAGGCACAGCAAAGCTAGAAGGAGAAATCGGCCAATCATCAGTAGGAGAATCCTCCCAAGGTGGAGGGGTCTTTTTGCAGTGAGAATCATGGGTCCAGGCAGGTAGTCCTTGGCACTTCATGGAAGTGTTGGTGGTTAACAGGACTCAGAAAGGGCCTTCCAGTTTGGAGCCAGAGCAGTCTTTCGCTGATGGACCTTTACATAGATCCAGGCTCCTGGTTCCAAGGAGGCAGGGCTGCTAGGGTCTTTGGGCAGCGCTTCTTTACTTGTGAGAAAAGAAACCTAACTCATTTCATTGATGCCTGGCAGTGTTTGCAGATCTCATAGCTGCTTGGGCACATTCAAGCCCCCCCTTTTCTTGGTTGTCAGCTAAGTCTTAGCTGCGAGCAGTGTCCTTGAATGGGGCCAATGTCTTATCTTTAGACTGAGCATACTAGCTATTTTTTTCCCCCAGTTAATTGTTTCTGTTCTTTTCCTTCTCCCTTCTTGGCTTCTTTTAACCTACAAAGGAAACTTCCTCTTCACTCATACACCTTTTCCCAACAATGAACACATAAACATTGCCACTATACAGTACATTAGTCTTATTATTCAATGTATGCCACATATACCCTTCCAGTAAAATAACTTTATTACAGAGCTTTGGAGCAACAAGCCAGGACAAGCACACCCACTGTGAGAGTCCACTCAGTACAACCTCTTGTGTCCAATGGCTTCCACCCTCCCCAGCCCTCTGGCGAGAAATCTGAGGTAGCCAGAAGGATCCCATGTGCAATATGGGGAGTGGGTTAACTTTTCATGTCCTTGCTTCCAACGACTGTTGGTATGCAAATTTTAACAAGAATTTTTCCAGTTAAAAGATCTGGCCAATGAAGTTTCTTTTTCTTACTTAAGTAAATGTATTAGATTTTAGTATATCACGTTCTCCTGATTTATCCAAACACTTTGTATTCCAAGTTGAATAAAACAAGTATCTGCTTTTTTTTATTTAACCCTCCTGTTTGATTTTAAACTAGACTATTTGATGAAAATATTAAACACAGCAATTCTGGCCACGAGACAAACCCCACAAGACAGGACATAGAACACAGAACATAATTCCTATTGTGCCAGTAAATGCATGGTACGTTGAATGCTGTTCAGCTGGCAGCAGTTTTCTGATTATCTGAAAGACAAAAAAACAGAGGTCTACCCTTCTGGGCAGTCAGTCATTGCTTAAAGATACAAATACCCTTGTTGATTTCAGGCAAAGAGGGGAATTACCCTGTATTTTCTTGTATATGTTTCATAGGCAGCCCAGCTTTCAGTGGCTTCTACCTTATCAGTTAGCTAATTTGCATTAATGGAGATGCTTTCTGGCTTGCTTCTGGATCCAAACTATTCACAGCTTAAGATTCTTACCTTAAAAGGACATAATTAACTTTACAGAATTTTGATTGCTTTTACTTTTAACTCCTGCTTTCAAACACTGAAAGAAAATATCACTACTTATAGTGGCATAGAGCCTAATAGGGTTTTAATTACATAGCACTATATACATTTCTTTAGCTAATTCGACTACATTGTTCATAGCCAAATAATTGCAATCAAATAATTTCTTGCCTGGATTTATTTACAAACATTTCAAAGACACCAAGAACTTTCCTCTTTAGCATTTTTACGAAGTTCAACTGCTGTTCCCTCTAGCAACTACAGAGTTAACTTCTCACCTCTTCCTTAAATCACTTGCTTGTCTCCCAACAGCCAATTTTATCAACTCACATCACCATTTCAAGTATCATTTTCAAGTATTTCTCTTCCATTTTGGTGGCAAAGCCCACCAAACATCTCATTGAGATGGACGTGTTCCCAGGGAATGTCTCAATTACAAAGAATCAACATTTCCCAGCTGAAATAAATGTTCTGCTGGAAAACTTTCTTCTTTTTTTTCTTTTGAAAGGACTTTTGCTTCAAATTTTATTTTATTTTAGACTGTGGCTTTTATGTTTTGTGGCACACAAGCAGACAAGTTAGAGAAAATATAAAATACTGTTGCTGAAAGTTTGCAATATCTTGTCAATTTGTTTATTAAGACCAGAACAACAGTACATAGGAACTCCAAAATCAGAGGGAGAGAACATAGGCTACTGTCTATAACAGAGAGGCACAACTCACTGGGTACCTGCTGATTGACTGCTGCTAAGTCCCAATTTTGTTCTGCCTTACTGAGCTGCCTAGCATACAAGCACTTACAGAAACCCTTCCCAACATGTAAAGTCACAGTATTCAATTTTAACACAACTGCAAATACACCAGAGCATCAATGGAATAAAATTGTCAGACACATAGAAAAACATAAACTCTTGAGCAATAGTCAACATGGTTTCTGTAAAGGGAAATCGTGTCTTACTAATCTATTAGAGTTCTTTGAAGGGATCAACAAACATGTGGACAAGGGGATCCGGTGGACATAGTGTACTTAGATTTCCAGAAAGCCTTTGACAAGGTCCCTCACCAAGGCTCTTATGTAAATTAAGCTGTCATGGGATAAAGGAAAGGTCCTTTCATGGATTGAGAGCTAGGTAATAATTGGAGATATACCAATCTCCTAGAACTGGAAGGGACCTTGAAAGGTCATCAAGTCCAGCCCCCTGCCTTCACTAGCAGGACCAATTTTGCCCTAGATTCCTAAGTGGCCTCCTCAAGGATTGAACTCACAACCCTGAGTTTAGCAGGCCAATGCTCAAACCACAGCTATCCCTCCTGGTTAAAGGACAGGAACAAAGGGTAGGAATTAATGATCAATTCTCAGAATGGAGAGGGTAACTAGTGGTGTTCCCAAGGGTCAGTCCTAGGACAGTCCTAGGACCCTATTCAATTTATTCATAAATGATCTGAGAAAGGGTAAACAGTGAGGTGGCAAAGTTTGCAGATGATACTAAACTACTCAAGATAGTTAAGACCAAAGCAGATTGTGAAGAACTTCAAAAAGATCTCACAAAACTAAGTGATTGGGCAACAAAATGGCAAATGAAATTTAATGCGGATAAATGTAAAGTAATGCACATTGGAAAAAATAACTTCAACTATACATACAACATGATGGGGCTATAATTTAGCTACAACGAGTCAGGAAAAGATCTTGGAGTTATCGTGGATAGTTCTCTGAAGATGTCCACGCAGTGTGCAGAGGCGGTCAAAAAAGCAAACAGGATGTTACGAATCATTAAAAAGGGGATAGAGAATAAGATTGAGAATATATTATTGCCCTTATATAAATCCATGGTACGCCCACACCTCGAATACTGTGTACAGATGTGGTCTCCTCACCTCAAAAAAGATATTCTAGCACTAGAAAAGGTTCAGAAAAGAGCAACTAAAATGATTAGGGGGTTAGAGAGGGTCCCATATGAGGAAAGATTAAAGAGGCTAGGACTCTTCAGTTTGGAAAAGAGAAGACTAAGGGGGGACATGATAGAGGTATATAAAATCATGAGTGATGTTGAGAAAGTGGATAAGGAAAAGTTATTTACTTATTCCCATAATACAAGAACTAGGGGGTCACCAAATGAAATTAATAGGCAGCAGGTTTAAAACAAATATAAGGAAGTTCTTCTTCAAGCAGTGTACAGTCAACTTGTGGAACTCCTTACCTGAGGAGGTTGTGAAGGCTAGGACTATAACAATGTTTAAAAAGGGACTGGATAAATTCATGGTATTAAGTCCATAAATGGCTATTAGCCAGGATGGGTAGAATGGTGTAGCCTCTGTTCGTCAGAGGATGGAGATGGATGGCAGGAGAGAGATCACTTGATCATTGCCTGTTAGGTTCACTCCCTCAGGGGCACCTGGCATTGGCCACTGTCGGTAGACAGATACTGGGCTAGATGGACCTTTGGTCTGACCGGTACGGCCTTTCTTATGTTCTTAACATTTTCTGTTGTACAAGGTCTCTCCTTTTTGGAATCCTTGTTTCTAAAAAGCCATTGCGAGACTTGAATCAAATTTCAGTGACTAATTATCATGTGTGTGGCATCATCATCATTGTGCGTGTAATCGTGTTCTATGTAGTTAGGTTAGGTTATTGTCTTGTCTTCTTTAGGAAATTTGGGAAACAGGAGCCCTGAGAAACCCTGTTCCCCCACCTCCTCATACACTGCACATTTGCTGCTACCTGGTGCTGGCTGAGCAGTAGCATTGTGACATCAGAGAGGATCCACCACTCCAGCACCACGTCCCTCAGTTCATTTTGCAGCCAAAAGCCCAGCCCCCAGTCAGCCCGGTCTACTTCAGCTGGCTCGCCAGCATGGGGCCGGGCGGCTCCCCTGCGCTGCGATCAGCACGGTGCCGGGCACCGGAGCACAGGGGCAGGCTGTGCTGGGGTGGGAGGGTGGGAGGGATACTCGCATTGCTGACACCCCCTGCCTGCCTCAGGGCTTTCTCCTGCCCGCCGCGACGAGGATCATGGGAGGAGGAGGAGCAGCGTGCCACTGAGAGCCGTGTCAATTAATGGCCGGGTGGCTGCCTGCCTGCCCAGACAGCACGGGAAGAACCAGACAGCCCTGTAAGGCCGCCGCTGCTCCGGACCGGATCCACCGCCGCTGCTCGGGACGCGAGATCCCACGCTGCAAGTGCCACGAGATCCATCAGATCCATCATGAGTGCCACGGGAGCGGGAGGCGGGGACACCCCCCACCCCATGGAAGTGTCAGGGGCTATCGGGCTGCTCGGGCTGGGAGCCCGGAGGCCGGAGAGTCCAGCTGGGGAGAGGCTCAAACTCAAGGGGGGCGGTAAAAACGTTGCACCAAAAATGATGAAAAGTTGCAAGACAAAAACCCTTCAATGAGTACAGCTCGGGCAGGCCTCCCCTCCGGAGCAGGGGCGGGGCCAACCGCGCGTCCGCCGCGGAGCAGCAGGCGGGGCCAGCCGCGTCCCGCCGCCGGGCGGCGTAGCAGCAGGAGGGGCGGCGCGAGCGGCGCGACGCGGCTCCCGGGGGTTCCCTGCTCGCGCCGCTTTGCTGCCGAGAGGAGCGCTGCTGCTGCGAGCTGGTGAGCTGGAGTGGAGGGTGTCCTCGCGGGCGGGCTCGCGCGGAGCGGGGGTGGAGGTGTCCTCATGGGCGGGCTCGCGCAAACATGACACTGTCCGTTAGGAACTGTCGCCGCGCGACGCGGCCGGCCGCCCCACTGAAACGTCACCACCCTCTGCCCCGCCCAACCAGCACTGGTGCCCGGGGCTCCGCCCACCGTCACCCGTGCAGGGCTCCGCCCATCACCGCGGCAACCACCAAAACAAACGTTCTCGGAACGTGGGGCAGGGAGGAAAAATGGGCCGTGACGCAAACAAAGCAGCTGGCGGGGCGGGGCTGGGGACGCAGGGGACGGGACGGAGAGGACGAAGGGGCAGGGACGGATGGAGACGGGACGGGACAGAGGACAGGGCTGGGGGGATGCAGGGACGGGACGGAGGGGACGGAGGGGGCAGGGACGGATGGAGACAGGACACGACGGAGACAGGAGCTGGGGATGCAGGGCAGGGCGGAGAGCAGAAAGGGACAGGACAGAATGGGGAGCAGGGCGGGGCGGAGGAGACAGGGCTGAGAGACACGAGACAGAGACAGCAGAGAGACAGAGAGGCAAGGACAGATACAGGCAGGAGCGAGACAGAAGGACAGGGCACAGAGGGGCGCCAGGGAGGGCGGGGCAGCGGAGGGAGCGGAGGCAGGGAGCGGATGAGGGGCAGGGCCCGGAGAGACAGGAGCTGAGGGGGCGCACTTAGGGGCAGAGGCGGAGAGAGGACGAAAGAGAGCGAGGAGCGGATGGGGCAGAGACAGAGACAGAGAGACAGAGGCTAGAAGACGCAGGACAGGGGCGGAGGCCCAGGAGAGCAGGGGCGGATGATAGAGCGGGAGGCGGGAGGCGGAGAGACAGGGCTGGGGAGCGCGAGGCGGGACGGAGGGAGAGCGAAGAGGCAGGAGCGGATGGAAACGGGGCGGGAGCGGAGGAGACAGGAGCTAAGGAGACGCAGGGGCGGGAGCGGAGAGGACGAAGAGAGCAGGGAGGCGGATGGAGGCAGGGCCCAGGAGCGGAGAGACAGAGGCTAGAGACGCAGGAGCCCAGAGGCGGAACGAAAGGGCAGGAGCAGATAGAAGCAGGGCAGAGGCGGAGAGACAAGCTGAGAGACACCCAAGAGACAGAGGCAGAGGAGCAAGAAAAGAGGCAGGGGCAGATGGAGAGCAGAGGCAGGAGCGGAGAGACAGAGGCTGAGACACAGGGGCCAGAGCGGAGGAGAGGCAGAAAAGAGGCAAGACGAGATGGGGTGAGAGTGAGACAGAGAGACAGAACAGAGAGACGCAAGAGACAGGGCCAGAGGACAGAGGGGCAGGGGCGGATAGGCGGGAGCGGGGCGGAGAGACAGGGCTGGGGGCGCGGGAGCGGGGCGGAGGGGACGGAGGGGGCAGGGAGCGGATGGAAGCGGGGCGGGACGGAGGACAGGAGCTGGGGAGCGCAGGGGGCGGGGCCCGGAGGGACGGAGAGGCAGGGGCGGATGGGAGCAGGGGCGGGACGGAGGAGACAGGGCTGAAGGCGCAGGGGCGGGGCGGAGGGCCAGAGAGGCAGGACGGATGGGAGACAGGGGCGGGGCGGAGAGACAGGGCTGAGGGCGCAGGGGCAGGGCGGAGAGAGCCCAGAGGCAGAACCGGATGGAGACAGGGGCGGGACGGAGGACAGGGCTGGGGGAGCGCCCAGGGAGCGGGGCCGGAGGGGACAGAAGGGGGCAGGGAGACGGATGCAGACAGGGCCCAGGACGGAGAGACAGGGGCTGGGGGCGCATGGGGACGGGAGGCGGAGGACGAAGGGGGCAGGGACAGTTGGAGACAGAGGACAGGACGGAGGACAGGGCTGAGGGGCAGGGGCAGGCGGAGGGACAGAAAGAGAGCAGGAGACTGAGATGGGAGCAGGGGCGGGAGCCGGAGAGACAGGGCTGGGGAGCGCCTCGGGAGGCGGAGGGCGAAGAGGCAGGGAGCTGGATGGAGACAGGGGCGGGGCGGAGGGAACAGGGCTGGGGAGCGCGGGGCGGGGGCGGAGGCGAAGAGGGGCAGGGAGCGGATGGAGACAGGGGCGGGGGCGGAGAGACAGGGCTGAGAGACGCAGAGGACAGAGACGGAGAGACAGAGGCGGGAGCGGATGGGAGCAGGGGCAGGGCGGAGGACAGAGCTGGGAGCGCCCAGGGGCGGGGGCGGAGGCGAAGAGGCGGGAGCGGATCAGGCAGGGCGGGGCGGAGGAGACAGGAGCTACAGAGGGGCGCAGGAAGGCGGGACGGAGGGGCAGAAGGGCAGGGAGCGGATGCAGGCGGGGCCAGGAGCGGAGGACAGGGCTGGGGACGCAGGGACAGGGCGGAGGACGGAGGGCGGGAGGCGGATGGGGGGCGGACGGAGGACAGGGCTGGGGATGCAGGGACAGGGCGGAGGGCCCGGAGGCAGGGGCGGATAGGCAGGGCAGGGCGGAGAGACAGGGCTGGGGAGCGCAGGGGCAGGACGGAGAGCCCGAAGAAGAGGCAGGAGCCGGATAGAGCAGGGGGCGGGGCAGAGAGACAGGGCTGGGAGCACTTGAGGCGGGACGGAGGGCGAAAGGGCAGGGACGGATGGAGACAGGGGCGGGACGGAAGGGGTGGGAACAGAGGGCGCAGGGGCCCAGGGGCGGAGGGAGCGAAAAAAACGAGACAGATGGGAGCAGGGCAGAGACGGAGGACAGGGCTGGGGATGCAGGGACAGAGGGGCCGGAGGGGCGAAGAGGCAAGGGACAGATGGGAGACAGAGACAGGACAGAGGACAGAGGGCTGCAGAGACGCAGGGAGGCCAGGGCGGAGAGGGCGAAGAGGCAGGACGGATGGAGCGGGGCGGGGCGGAGAGACAGGGCTGGGGATGCAGGGATGGGACGGAGAGACGAAAGAGGCAGGGCGGATGGAGACAGGACAGGACGGAGGAGACAGGGCTGGGGGGATGCAGGGGCGGGACGGAGGGGCGAAAGAGGCAGGCGGATGCAGACAGGGGACGGGACGGAGGACAGGGCTGGGGGATGCAGAGGACAGGACGGAGGGACGAAGGGGCAGGGACGGATGGAGGCAGGACGGGACGGAGGACAGGGCTGGGGATGCAGGGACGGGACGGAGGGACGAAGGGGCAGGGACGGATGGACAGGCAGGACAGGACAGAGGACAGGGCTGGGGATGCAGGGATGGGGCGGAGGGGCGAAGGGGCAGGGACGGATGGAGACAGGGGACAGGACAGAGGACAGGGCTGGGGACGCAGGGAAGGAGTGAAGGATGGAGGGGCAGGAGGGTGACCAGATCGCAAGCGTGAACTATCAGGCCACGTTGGTGGAGCTGGGAGACAGACAGACACAGGTGCGCAGCCCGTTTGGGAGCCAGAGGCACACTGGTCCGCCTGGCCGTGTGCTACCAGCGTGCCCTTTCCTATTGGGGTGCGCCCATGCTGTGCCACAGAGCTCCCTGCCCAGCACCCTACAAATCTTCCACCACAAATGCACAGTGCTGTGCACACACACCTCGCCCAGCACACCCCTGCCCACAGCCCCACCACAGCTGCCCAGCACCCCACACAGAAACCCCCACTCTCTAGTTTCCCAAAACACACAGATTTCCCCTCCCTTCCTTCCTCCCAGTGCCCTTCCCCACAGCCCCACACCATAACTGCACAATGCCCCACACAGACCAGCGGTTCCCTGACACACACAGATCTCCCCCATAGCCCAGCACCCTGTTTTTCACTCTTGTTTTTCAAGACCCAAAGGGAGAAATCCACGGGAGGAGGGAAGCGGGGATTGAGCTTCTCTATGAATAGCTCCAGTGCCTGATTCTGCTTGAACTTACTTTTCCTGAAAGTGGCACCATTTTTCTCAGTTTTACCGTCACCCCTGGGGTTCTGAATAACAGCAGTGAAACTGACCAAAGCTGCTAGTGCTTGGCAGCATTGTGAGGCGGAATCGAAGCTCTGGAACTGCCAGTTTGCAGACTCAGGAAGACAGGTCTGCACTGGTTTACATTTGGAAGGTTATCTTCAGATAATGAAAGCTGGGCATGTGCTTTCTTCAATCCCTGACAATGCATGGCAGAGAATACAATTATTAAAGAAAAACAGTTTTAGCCCCTTTTTGCACAGTTACCTGCACTTATACAGGTTGCAACCTGATATTCCTTGCACAATCTACAAGTTTGGGTGCATCGGTAATGCCTAATTGTATTACCGTTGCACCGTGATTTCTTGGTTCTTTTTAACCAAGGTGAAGTATTCCTAGAAAATAGGTGAAACATTTGGATTTGTAACAGTAATGTAAATACTGTGATAAATTCAGTGCCTAGCTTCCCATGGTTCCACAGTCATAGAAATGGCACTGGAATTTACTTTTATCTTCAGAATTCTTCCCCCCTCCCTCCGCAGATCACCATAAGAACTTCAGGAAGGGCATTTGAAATAACACATAAAAGTGATTCCATGCACAAGTCTAGAGTGTTTTCTGTTTCTCTGGAATTTGGCAGTCTATGGTGCTTAATATGGGCATATATGTTTGATTACTATAGAAATTTTCAGATCCTGTAAAAAAGTCTGTCTTCACAGAATCCTCTCATCATTGGTACAGAAAGTGAAACAGAAGTGCTGCAGTATTTTAGGGTTTCTGGATTTGTTTTTCTCAGGAAACAATTTTGGTGCTTTTATTATGCCAGATAATTACAAAAATGTACTATCTTAAAAATATTGGTGATTGGCAGCAGTAGCCCTGGAAATGAAAATGGGTGAGATTTTCAAAGAGAGTAAGTGATTTAGGAACATAAGTCTCATTAACTTTTAATGGGACTGGCATTTCTAAGTCATGCAGTTTTCAATGTCTCACCCATCATGTAAAATAGGGCTTGAATTTTCTATGATTTAGTTGACCACTGGCATGTACTTTCAGTATTTTCAAAAAGCATATACCAAATGGTAAATTAGAACATGCTGTAGCATGGGTAGTGCTGAATTATCAGAAGTAGTTTCAAAACTTCCAAATTTTTATGCAGTATGTAGCTATTTATTTGTTCTAAAATCCATACTCTTACTGGCAGACTATTCTCAGACCTTGTAACCTTGTATGACTCTTACATAAACAAAGTTGTAGCTTCTAGTAGAGACTTAACTGATTTGCTCTGCTCTTTGTGTTATAGAGGAAAATCTTGTTCTCAGATGCCGATTCTTGAAATGATGAGGTTTGTAGATCCATAAATCACCTTCTTTCAAGGCTGGATCAGATATTCAAACAAGGTTATGAACCTCCTTACTTGTACAGTCATAATTCCAAAACAGGTCGATCAAGAGGAGTTAAGTCCCTGCCCTGTATAATTTATAAACATGAAGCTGAGTAACCTTGGATGACTAAATTAAACTCTAAAATAATAATGAAAAGCTTAGCTTTATTTTAGCAAACTGGTATTACAAGTTTCATGACATAAATGTTAATTATCAATATCTTTGGCACTAGAAAATGGATTTTTCTCTGCACAAAGTCCATTTCTTGGCAGAGGATACATTGGGAACTATCAATATAAAAGGATTAATGTGGAGACATGAAGAGTAATAAAACATTAAGGATGTTATCTAACTATTTCAAATAGAGAGAAAGAGGTACATGTCTACCTATAATATGAGTTTTAGGATCAGCGGGCTCAGTTGTTTACAGACTCTGAATGATGCTTTGTTTTGATTCGTGAAAGCTTCCTTATTTATTTTCGTGGCCCAGGGTTGTCTCCTGGTTTCCCTGTTTATATATTATATAATAAGCATGTTAATCAAGGGTGATCATGTTAGGTTCTTTTCATCCATGGTTTAAAACAATTAGAGAAACTCTTTCTTTTCCCCCCCTTAGCTTAGTCTGCAGAAAAATTCACAAGATGAAATAAGCTCTGTGTGGGTTTTCCCATGTGAAACAGTGAAATTGTCCTATTTGTTTTCTATTTCATATTTCTGTACATGTTAATTTATTTTTATTCCTAAACCATTCCATAAGTTCCTATATTTAAATATAATTTGAAAGTCAGAGTCCTCTAGGCAAAAATTAGAATTAAATTCTTTATTAGAAGTACATCATTAAGCATAAAGAATGAGAGTACTTGTGGCACCTTAGAGACTAACAAATTTAATAGCTCTGTAAAGGCAAAAGGGAAAGGGCATGGGTGGAAATGAAAAGTGCAGGCATTTGAAGAGGATTTCACTGGAGAGAGGATGAGGCTTGGAGATGGTAGCACACATTTTAAAAAATCCATATTGCTTGTGTTTCAGGCAAAGATTAGGCATTTATTTACCTTTAAAATACATTTTTAACTGGATTTTCAAAACAGTTGCTCTCAGAAACCACTGTGTAACTTAACCCCTTAATTTAATTGTCTAGTAATTGATAGAATTAGAAACCACAGATATTAAGAAAGATTACACCAGAGGTTATCAAGGTAATTCACTGGACTGCATTTCTGGCATCTTTTGGATGATGCTGCAGAATATTTGGGGCACAGGGCCATTGTTTTGTTAGACAGTGCCTAGAACAATGAGGCCCAGAACCCTGATTGTTACAAATCATAATAGAAAGAACTGGCTGGAAATTGCTGGAGGGCCCGATCTTGCTCTAATTGAAGTCAATGGAAAAAATTCCATTGATTTCAATGGTGTAAATTGAACCCCAAAGGAGGCAGTTGGAGGAGGATACAGCTGGGATAGGTTTACAGAAGGACAAGTGGCATTTGGGATTTCAGACACCTTGCAGAGCCAGAATGAAGTGACATACACAGAAGCAAAGACAGAGGGTGGTTGGTGAAGCTGTTAACAGCTGGGAGGTCCAGATATGTGAGCCACACTCAACAAAGTGAACATGTGCAAGCACTGGGGCCAGAGTTTATTGTCTCCTGGATACTTTAAACAGGATCATTACATGCTGAAATAGATGAGTATTGCTAGAGTTATGAATGCAAAATTGTCCTGTTAGATTGCACCTGGGAAATCTGGGTTTTG
Source organism: Mauremys reevesii (assembly GCF_016161935.1). Classification (NCBI taxonomy): domain Eukaryota; kingdom Metazoa; phylum Chordata; order Testudines; family Geoemydidae; genus Mauremys; species Mauremys reevesii. Next base: position 19,565,049 of record NC_052639.1, read on the forward strand.
TTTTATCTGTTGGTTTTACGGTTACTGTATATTTTGTTCCTGTCCTCTTTATAAAGTGCTGCTGATTTTTATATTGTTCCTTATTCATTTGATGCAGGGCCTTATTATATCCCGTTGTTGTTTTTAGGCTACTCTTGTGGAGTATGAAATATAATTAAAGGCCACATTTTCAAAGGATCCTCCTCTATTCAGGCGTGTAGAAGTTTTCATGCAAATAGCAGCATGTGCATGTTTCAGGTAACAGCAGATGCATGCACAGGTGATAGATTCAGACTCGCAGTGCTCAGAAAGTGTGCATACAGATATTTGCATGGATTTAAATAGAGGCCACTTTTTGAAAACGTGTCAAAAATATCAGTAAGTTAGGCCACCTTAAAACTAGGTTACATTTAAATAGCTACATAAGTGGGATCAGGGAGATCTACTTTGTCCTGAGCTGTTACAATTGAAAAGTGCTGGGTCACTTTAATAATTTCAAACCCCTATAAAGAACCCCTTGTTATGGCAGGAGTCTTGTAGGTGATGTATGTGATGATGAATATGCCAGAAAAATTCCAAGATATCGTGTGTAATTGAGCAAAACCCCAGGTTTAATGGAATTGAAAACTACTTGTGTCACAGATGTAGGCAATTACTGTTCATAAAGGGGCACCCGCAACTTGAAAATCATTTCAATCAGAAAATGCTGCATCTACTATTGTTACAATTAGCCACGGAGGTTGCTGTCACTGAAAGGGATTAATGAAAAAATAACATTTTCATCTCTTGTTTTCATTTGTTTGCTGTGTGCATTTGGCAGGTCTCTGTGTAATAGTCCTTGTGTGATGGTGCCTGCCCTTCCCTATGCTACTGAAGAATGTGCTGATCAGTACTGTGGTAGCAGAACTGAAACTGAAAAGGTAGCAGGCAGGACTATGCACAAAGAGAAAAGGGATGTAGACCTGCCCTTTGTACCCTGCAGTACCTGTGGTCACAGGCCCTTCCTGATTTGGGGGGAACCAAGGAATATAAAAGTAATCTCTTGAAAATTGAACCAATGTTGTCTGACTGCTAGAGTTGGAATCTTGACACTGATTTTCCTAATGATTGTAAGTTATTTACAGTCACCTGGCTGGCCTTTGAGGACTGACAAATCACAGCCAAGCTCTTTGATTTTTGGGAAGGCCCCAGATCATTTTGCAGCTGGAGTGGGCAGCACCACTCAGGCTACCGTTGATACACTAGGACCATCACAAGTTCTTCTGCTGAGCATCCAGCATGACGTTTGACCACAAAAAGGGGCAGACAAATAGAAGAGGCAACATGGTATGTAGTGGGCTCAGGGATGAAAACAAGGGACTAATCCTAGCGTTGACACTGGCTCCCACTGTGGCCCTGGTCAAGTCACATAGGCCAAAATTTCCATACTTGAGTGCCTATAGTTATGTACCTAAATCATTGACTTTAATAGGGTATTAGAGCAGTGGAAGCTACTCCAGCCATTGATCTTTTCCCATTTTGCATACTGAGGAGGGAGAGTGCTTCCTTGTGTCCCCCCTTGCAAGGATTCCCAGCACCCATGAGTTACTCATGTGGGTATTGAACATAAAATTTCCCCATGCAAAAATACATTTTGTTTTCAAACAATCCAAGGACTTAGTTGACACGGATAATTTTTTCAGAAAAAGGGCAAAATAGCTTGACATTTCAAAAGAAATCGCTGTTTAATTTTCTTTATAGTTCAAACATTATTTTAAAGGAGTTGAACTCAGATGTTCCTGGGGTTTAACAATGACTTGTATACATAGCTCCCAGAATGGAACCTGTGCAAACAAAAAATAAACAATAATAGTGTCTTTTAAATTCACTGTATTTTTAAAGACACACAGAGGAGAATCAGCCAGGCTGATTCATTGTATTTTCCCTGTGCTGATGGAGTAATTAGAGACAATAACAGAGCTTGACAAAACCAGCTAAAGCCACTAAACTAACTGGAGGGTTAAATCTATCAATCAGCAGTAAATATGAAATATAGGAGGGTGGGATCAGGGCGTGCCCAGGGAGAAGCAGAGAACTCCTCTTCCCCAAATGTCAGAAGAGGGAAGGTGCTGGGATTTTTATCAGAATGCCCTCCCTGAGTCCTGTTTAGAGATTCAGGTTCTTTAAGTGTTAGGTGTCTGAAATGTTTAAAACATTGCCCTCCTATAGCTGCTGGAAGGAAAAAGGAGCTGTCTCTTCTCCTCCTGCAATACCTGCTGTTTGCTGTGTGAGGGTTTCAATATTCTTTCACTCTCCCAGACTCCTTGGCTGTTATGAAGAGGATGGTGGAAAAGATGTCTCTTCCCCCCAGCCTCTCCTCTTCAGTCTTCCTCCCCTTTTCAGAACTCTAGTGCCTGCTTTTGAGGCCTCTCATAGCTTTCCCCAGCAGCAGCATGAAATCTAAATGTTACACTGTTGTCCACAATGTTCTGAATAGGAACTATGAGGCTGACCAATCTTCTTAATTTCCTTTTCCTGGCAAATTTGTAAGCAGCAGAAGCTGAGGCACTGGAGCTGCCTGCAGACTCAGGACAATATCATTTTACATTTAGGTCACAGATTGAAGGTTCTTTACATACACAAGAGTTAAAGAAATATGATCTTAAATTCTGCAGAAATTGTTGCTTTAAGTCCTCACACTCAGCCTGGAAAACTTCTCACTCATCGGTCAGGAATGGCTGAGTGGGCTTTTCATGTTCTATTTGGATCAGGCCTGATGTTTTTATTTTTTAAATGACAGCAATGTTTTTAAGTAACACAATTTATATTGATTTGATATTTTGAGAAAACAAACAAACAAACAAAACATTATAGCTGTCCCAAGTTTGCATAGTGCAATGCTTGAATTTACATGAAGAGAAAGTAGAGAGTAAGTAGTAAAGTTCTTCCAATTTTAAACCAGATGTATATTAAATTAAATCTGTGCTAATTAATCAGATGCATAAAGAGTATTTAAGACAACAGCTCAGCCCCTCTCACCCACCCTCTCCCCATCACCATTGTCAACTTTCTCTGCATGTGTTTTTATGGATAAACTGAACTGATCTGACTGGCTGAATCAAACAATAAGTTGTTCTAAACGAATCACGATGCTTCAGGTCAATAACTGTTTAGGAAACATCTGTTACTTTACTGCTTCAACATTCAGCTGAGAAAATTATTAGATATATATTCTGATAATTTGAACAGAAACAAAGTCATCGTAACAGAACATTGAGAGAGGATCAATGCCTTCTGTTTTGAAAATAAATATCACACGTCAACATTTTTTCCATAAATGCTTGGCAGCGGAGACCATTATCCTAAGATAACATTCTCCAGCAGAGAGATGATCTCTTAATTAGAGCAATATGTAAACTACTTTAGGATGCTTGATATAAATCCTGCAAACTGATTCATTGATACTTTTACTAAGATGAATTTTGATATCATGGGATGAAATCCTGGCCTATTGTAGTTTATAGAACGAGTACTTGTGTCACCTTAGAGACTAACAAATTTATTTGGGCATAAGCTTTCGTGGGCTAAAACCCACTTCATCAGATGCATGCAGTGGAAAATACTGTAGGAAAATATATATACAAAGAACATGAAAAAATGGGAGTTGCCATACCAACTCTAACAAGATTAATCAATTAAGGTGGGATATTATCAGCAGGAGAAAAAAAACTTTTTGTAATGATAATCGGGATAGCAAACAGTTGACAAGAAGGTGTGAGTAACACTAGGGGAAAAATTAGCATGGGGAAATTTTTTGGAAAAGTTATTTTGTTGAAGAATTGCGACTTTTAGGTCTGTAATCAGTGTCCAGGGAGGTTGAAGTTTTCTCCGACTGGTTTTAATTCTTATAATATAATTCTTGACGTCTGATTTGTGTCCGTTTATTCTTTTCTGTAGAGACTGTCTGGGTTGGCCAATGTATATGGCAGAGGGCATTGCTGGCACATGATGGCATATATCACGTTGGTAGATGTGCAGGTGTACGAGCCCCTGATGGCGTGTCTGATGTGATTAGGTCCTATGATGGTGTCACTTGAATGTATATGTGGACAGAGCTGGCATCGGGCTTTGTTGCAAGGATAGGTTCCTGGGTTAGTGTTTATGTTGTATGGTGTGTGCTTGCTTCAGGTTGGGGGGCTGTCTGTAAGCGAGGACTGTCCTGTCTCCCAAGGTCTGTGAGTGAGGATCATCCTTCAGGATAGGTTGTAGATCCTTGATGATGCGCTGAAGAGGTTTTAGTTGGGGGCTGAAGGTGACGGCTAGTGGCGTTCTGTTATTTTCTTTGTTGGGCCTGTCCTGTGGTAGGTGACTTCAGGGTACTCTTCTGGATCTGTCAATCCATTTTTGTCACTTCAGCAGGTGGGTATTGTAGTTTTAAGAATGCTTGATGGAGATCTTGTAGGCACAGCACCAATTTTTTGTTGCTTGCACCTCCCAACCCCTGCCCCAGCCCCGCCCCATTGGACCCCTCCCAAATCCCGCTCCAGCCCTGCCTCTTCCCAAAGCACGCCGCATTCCTCCTCCTCCCCGCTCCCTCCCAGCGCTTGCCGCGTGAAACAGCTATTTCATGGCGCAAGCACTGGAAGGGAGTGGGGAGAAGCAGGACGTGGAGGCATGCTCTGGGGAGGAGGCAGAGCAGAAGTGGAGGTGAGCTGGGATGTGGGGACGGGGCAGGGAGCTGCTGGTGGGTGCAGAGCACCTATCAATTTCCTCATGGCTGCTCCAGCCCCAGAGCCCACAGTCGGCGCCTATGCTTGTAGGTGTTTGTCTCTGTTTGAGGATTGGAGCTTAGCTGTAGACAGTGGATTGTGTGGTGTGTCCTGGATGAAAGCTGGAGGCATGTAGGTAAGTATAGTGGTCAGTAGGTTTCCGGTATAGGGTGGAGTTTATGTGACCATTGCTTATTAGCACTGTAGTGTCCAGGAAGTGGATCTCTTGTGTGGATTGGTCGAGGCTGAGGTTGATGGTGGGATGGAAATAGTTGAAATCATGGTGGAATTCCTCAAGGGCTTCTTTTCTATGGGTCCAGATGATGAAGATGTCATCAATGTAGCACAAGTAGAGTAGAGGCGTTAGGGGACGAGAGCTGAGGAAGCATTGCTCTAAGTTAGCCATAAAGATGTTGGCATACTGTGGGGCCATGCGGGTACCCATAGCAGTGCTGCTGACTTGAAGGTATATATTGTCCCCAAATGTGAACTAGTTGTGGGTGAGGACAAAGTCACGAAGTTCAGCCACCAGGTTTGCCATGACATTATTGGGGATACTGTTCCTGACGGCTTGTAGTCCATCAGTTTCCGTGAAAGGTTCAGAAAGGGCAACTAAAATGATTAGGCGTTTGGAGAAGGTCTCATACGAGGAAAGATTAAAGAGGCTAGGACTCTTCAGCTTGGAAAAGAGGAGACTAAGGGGGGATATGATAGAGGTATATAAAATCATGAGTGATGTTGAGAAAGTGGATAAGGAGAAGTTATTTACTTATTCCCATAATACAAGAACTAGGGGTCACCAAATGAAATTAATAGGCAGCAGGTTTAAAACAAATAAAGGAAGTTCTTCTTCACGCAGCGTACAGTCAACTTGTGGAACTCCTTACCTGAGGAGGTTGTGAAGGCTAGGACTATAACAATGTTTAAAAGGGAACTGGATAAATTCATGGTGGCTAAGTCCATAAATGGCTATTAGCCAGGATGGTTAAGAATGGTGTCCCTAACCTCTGTTCGTCAGAGGATGGAGATGGATGGCAGGAGGAAGATCACTTGATCATTGCCTGTTAGGTTCACTCCCTCTGGGGCACCTGGCATTGGCCACTGTCGGTAGACAGATACTGGGCTAGATGGACCTTTGGTCTGACCCGGTACGGCCGTTCTTATGTTCTTACACTTGGGGAGAATGACTAGCAACCTGGCTACCATGGCAAGAGCTACCTTTGACAACTGATTGCCCCCTTATTACCAGAACATCATTACAGAAAGGAAGTTTGTAATGAAACAGGGCCAGATGTGGATAGCCGGGATAGCCTCCTGCTGTGCTCATTTGGGTTTGTACTGTAATGCAGTGCAGTGTTTCTTTACAAAGGGCAATTGTTTGCTAGTTTCCTTAGTAAGGACTAGGTGAAAATAAGATGAAAAATTCCAGCTCTTTTCCTTGGAGATTGTTTATCTGCTCCTTGCACGTGGCTCTGCGCGCCGTCAGCCGGGGTGGGCCAGGCTGCGGACGTGACTCAGGCTTGGGCCACATGGCCGCACTTTCCTGACGAGGCATGAAGCAGGCCAAGAGCTTTGCACAGCCTACAGGGAAGTGGGAGGAGGCGTCTTCAAGCCAGCGTGTCTCGTCCGCTTCTCCCTTGCCGCAGGTGGAGGCAGGAGGGCGAAATGTTCCCGGCTGAAAGGTTTTGGGCTCGGCCTTGAGGATTAAGCCTGAGCCTCCGGCACGGCTGCTGGGAGATGGGTTTCTGAATGGCATCCAGCCCGCTCTTCGGGCCACCAGCTGAAAGCACTGAGGCCAAGAGGAAGCAAAATGGGGCCTTTGAGGCTCCCAGCAGGCCTCAGGGAGCAAGGAAGTAGCACAGGCTTACTACTGTCCCTGCAGGGGCTTGAACCACCATCTTTTCCGTTAACAAACATACTGACCCACTGCACCACAGATCAGTAAGGCTGTATTGAGCATACAAGTCAGGAATCAGCTCAGAGTATGGTATAGCAGATGTGTGCAGTGATCAGGGATAAAAGTGACTTAAAGGACTTGGCAGTACTCCAGAGTCCAGTGGAGGGGATGGTTCCTCAACCGGAGGAGGTGCGGCCTCTATTGGAAGAGGTGGGGCCTTTAAATTCTGGGGCTTTTAAATTAGGATTTAAAGGGCTTGCGGATTTGGCTGAAGCTAGGAGCCAGGCCCTTTAAATCACCCCTGGAGCTAACAGCTGCAGAGGTGGCTGGGAGTCCTGGGGTTTGGGCAGGGTGAAAGTAATTTATATTTCTTACCCATATAGTCCAATCATAAACAACCCACCTCTCCTACATACTTCATGGATCCCTCCCATTGCATGACATAGATAGAGAAAATAAAACTACTATTACTACTATCAGTACTGTCTGTAATAAAACTTTACTATTGGAATAAGCCTGAAAAAGTGAAAACTCACTGTCCCATTTTCTCTGTGTCTTCCCTCCTCCTCCAGCGAGGCTGGAGACACTAGGCTCCATGCTTTCTTCCTGTCTGGCACTGAGCAGAGCCCCTGCTGTGGGGCTGGGAGGAATGCAGAGCTTTGTCTGCAGGAGAGGAGAGGGAGAGGGGACAGGACAGTACAGTACAGTACAGTGAATTTTCCCCTTCCACCTGCTTTTATTAGCTCTGGATTTAAGATGTGCAGCCAAATGCTTGTATTTGTTGTGTATATTAGTATTGGAGAGATTCCCTCATCCCGGGGGCAGAAGAGGACTGCTCCTGCCATGGTCAAACACACTCTCCTCCCTCCCCCAAGCTACTGTGAGTGAAATTAACAAGAATGCCAGAAAGCGCTCCTAACCCCGGGGGCTGAACAGCTCAGGGAACAGCTGAGTTTAAACTATTCTTATGCAGGGGGCAGGCTTCTCCCCCCCTCAGCCAGCCTCCTTTCCTTACTGGCCCTCCGTACCGGCCCGTACCTGCTTACTTTCACCTCTGGCCAGTGATTTCCTTACACCCCCCCCTGAATTTCCCCCCCCCCCCAGTTTTGTGAGCTAGTTACATACCAATTTAGTGACTGTTTGGAAATCTGAATTTAAACTGAAACATTAATACACACTTTAAAAGCTTATACAGTGTATGATAAAATATGTGTATCTGAAAAAGTATAATAGATTTGAAAAGTATGAACATAGACTAGCTTCCTTGCTTCCTTATACAGCTGTTTTTTATGATGTCAGTGCATTCATTTCGGTGATGTTGGCCAACCTAATAATTTCAAATGATGATTTGTAAGCAAAGTCTAAATGAGTTCTCCCCGACAGCTAGTGATGAGCTGGGGGCTAAGGCTTCAGAGCCAGATTATATTTACATTCACACCTAATCTACCTAGGGATCCAGCAATCAGAGCTGTGTTGTCCAAGTGAGAGATTTTGGCTGGGGTTACATAACATAAGAACATAAGAAAGGCCGTACCAGGTCAGACCAAAGGTCCATCTAGCCCAGTATCTGTCTACCGACAGTGGCCAATGCCAGGTGCCCCTGAGAGAGTGAATCTAACAGGCAATGATCAAGTGATCTCTCTCCTGCCATCCATCTCCATCCTCTGACAGACAGAGGCTAGGGACACCATTCTTACCCATCCTGGCTAATAGCCATTTATGGACTTAGTCACCATGAATTTATCAGTCCCTTTTAAACATTGTTATAGTCCTAGCCTTCACAACCTCCTCAGGTAAGAGTTCTACAAGTTGACTGTGCGCTGCGTGAAGAAGAACTTCCTTTTATTTGTTTTAAACCTGCTGCCTATTAATTTCATTTGGTGACCCCTAGTTCTTGTATTATGGGAATAAGTAAATAACTTTTCCTTATCCACTTTCTCAACATCACTCATGATTTTATATACCTCTATCATGTCCCCCCTTAGTCTTCTCTTTTCCAAACTGAAGAGTCCTAGCCTCTTTAATCTTTCCTCATATGGGACCCTCTCTAAACCCCTAATCATTTTAGTTGCTCTTTTCTGAACCTTTTCTAGTGCTAGAATATCTTTTTGAGGTGAGAGACCACATCTGTACACAGTATTCGAGGTGTGGGCGTACCATGGATTTATATAAGGGCAATAATATATTCTCAGTCTTATTCTCTATCCCCTTTTTAATGATTCCTAACATCCTGTTTGCTTTTTGACCGCCTCTGCACACTGCGTGACATCTTCAGAGAACTATCCACGATAACTCCAAGATCTTTTTGCTGACTCGTTGTAGCTAAATTAGCCCCCATCATGTTGTATGTATAGTTGGGGTTATTTTTCCAATGTGCATTACTTTACATTTATCCACATTAAATTTCATTTGCCATTTTGTTGCCCAATCACTTAGTTTTGTGAGATCTTTTGAAGTTCTTCACAATCTGCTTTAGTCTTAACTATCTTGAGTAGTTTAGTATCATCTGCAAACTTTGCCACCTCACTGTTTACCCCTTTCTCCAGATCATTTATGAATAAATTGAATAGGATTGGTCCCAGGACTGACCCTTGGGGAACACCACTAGTTACCCCTCTCCATTCTGAGAATTTACCATTAATTCCTACCCTTTGTTCCCTGTCCTTTAACCAGTTCTCAATCCATGAAAGGACCTTTCCTTTTATACCATGACAGCTTAATTTACGTAAGAGCCTTTGGTGAGGACCTTGTCAAAGGCTTTCTGGAAATCTAAGTACACTATGTCCACGGATCCCCCTTGTCCACATGTTTGTTGACCCCTTCAAAGAACTCTAATAGATTAGTAAGACACGATTTCCCTTTACAGAAACCATGTTGACTATTGCTCAAGAGTTTATGTTTTTCTATGTGTCTGACAATTTTATTCTTTACTATTGTTTCAACTAATTTGCCCGGTACCGACGTTAGACTTACCGGTCTGTAATGCCGGGATCACCCCTAGAGCCCTTTTTAAATATTGGCGTTACATTAGCTAACTTCCAGTCATCGGGTGCGAAGCCGATTTAAAGGACAGGTTACAAACCTTAGTTAATAGTTCATAACTTCACATTTGAGTTCTTTCAGAACTCTTGGGTGAATACCATCTGGTCAGTGACTTGTTAATGTTGAAATCACTGAGAGCTGGTGGAACCTCAAGAGACCAAATCGCAGAGGTCACAGTGGTAGGTGACAGCAGAAGGTGACTGTGCAGGGCCATTGGCAACAGAGTGGTGGAGTGAACAGTGGCACAATGAACAGCCGTTGCCAGAGCAAACTTTGCCTTTGTCCCCACCTGGAAGGTGTACTCACGTGAAAGCACCTCTGAACTCTGAGTCTCCACTGACCAAGGACAACACCAGTGAGCGGAGTGCAGTGGAGGGAAAAGTGAGGGCACGTTAAATAAACATTTGTTTGTTGGACTATATTTTAGTCACTTTGCTCCAGAATGCTAGATTTGTGACTGGGAATGGAAACTTATATAAATATGTTTCCCAGTAGGCCAAGATTTTTAAAATGCAGTATTTGCCAAGGTTGTTATCTCACATTGTTGCTATCTTGGGAGGTCATTATGTTGGGGAGTTTCTGTACTAAACATTTTTATTATAATTAATTTTTACATAAGAATGGTCATACTGGGTCAGACCCATGGTCCATATAGCCCAGTGCCCTGTCTTACAACAGTGGTCAAGGCCAGGTGCTTCAGAGGAATGAACAGAACAGGGAATCATCAAGTGATCCATCCCCTGTTGCCCACTCCCAGCTTCTGGCAAACAGGCTAGGGACACTCAGAGCATGGTGTTGCATCCCTCTCATCCTGGCTAATAGCCACAGATGGACCTGTTCTCCAGGAATTTATCTAGTTCTTTTTAAAATCCTGTTATAGTTTTGGTCTTCACAGCATCCCCTGGCAAAGAGTTCCCTGGGTTGACTTTATATTGTGTGAAGAAATACTTCCTTTTATTTTTTTAAAATCTGCTGCCTATTAATTTCATTGGGTGACTGCTAGTTCTTGTGTTATGTGAAGGATTAAATAAAATTTCCTTATTCACTTTCTTCGCACCAGTCAAGATTTTATAGACCTCTATCATATCCCCATTAGTCATCTCTTTTGAAGCTGAAAATTCCCAGTCGCTTTAATCTCTCCTCCTGTTTCATACCCCTCATCATTTTAGTTGCCCATCTCTGTACCTTTTCCAATTCCAATATATATATTTTTAGGATGGGTGACCAGATCTGCACACACTATTCAGGGTGAGCACGTACCATAGATTTATATAGAGGCAATATGATATTTTCTGTCTTATTATCTATCCCTTTCATAATGATTCCCAACATTCTTTGCTTTTGTGACTGTTGCTGCACGTGGAGTGGATGTTTTCAGAGAACTATCACAATGACTCCAAGATCTCTTCCTTGAGTGTTAACAGCTAATTCAGATGCTATCATTTTGTATGTATAGCTGAGATTGCTTTCCAATGTGCATTACTTTGCATTTATCAACATTGAATTTAATTTGCCATTTTGTTGCCCAGCCACCCAGTTTCATGGGATCCCTTTGTAGCTCTTCGCAGTCTGCCTGGGACTTAACTATCTTGAATAGTTTTGTATCATCTGTAAATTTTGCCACCTCACTGTTTACCCATTTTCCAGATGAATATGTTGAATAGGACCCCTTGAGGGTCCCAGTACTGAGCCCTCAAGGATACCCCTTGTATCTCTCTCCATTCTGAAAACTGATAATTTATTCCTACCCTTTGTTTCCCATCTTTTAACCAGTTACTGATCCATGAGAGGATCTTCCCTCTTACCCATGATGGCTTACTTTTCAAAAGTCAATTTAAATTAAATACTTTTTTTAAATTATATATTTTTAGAAATCTAGATCTGTTATGTGTTTTGGTGTAACTTGCAATTTCCTTATGTTAAATTTCCATTATCCTAACAAAACATTTACTTTATTCACTTTCTTCACATCAGTCAATATTTTATAGACTTTTAGCATATCTCCTTAGTCGTCTCTTTTCTAAGCTGAAAATTCCCAGTCATTGTGGGGACTGTATCAAAGCTTTGCTAAAGTCCAGAAATAGCACATCCACTGCTTTCCCCTCATCCACAGAGCCGGTTATCTCATCATAGAAGGCAATTAGGTTAGTCAGGCATGACTTGCCCTTGGTGAATCCATGCTGACTGTTCCTGATCACTTTCCCCTCCTTTAAGTGGTTCAGATTTGATTCCTTGAGGACCTGTTCCATGATTTTCCAGGGACTGAGGTGAGACTGACTGGCCTGTAGTTCCCTGGATCTTCCTTCTTCCCTTTTTTAAAGATGGGCACTACATTAGCTCTTTTCCAGTCATCCGGGACCTCCCAATCGTCATGATTTTCAAAGATAATGGCCAATGGCTCTGCAATCTCATCGGCCAACTCCTTTATCACCCTCGGATGCAGTGCATCCGGCCCCATGGACTTGTGCTCGTCCAGCTTTTCTAAATAGTCCCGAACTACTTCTTTCTCCACAGAGAGCTGGTCACCTCCTCCCCATACCGTGCTGCAGAGTGCAGCTGTCTGGGAGCTGACCTTGTCTGTGAGGACAGAGGCAAAAAAAGCATTGAGTACACTAGCTTTCTCCACATCCTCTGTCACTAGGTTCCCTCCTTCATTCAGCAAGGGGCCCACACTTTTCTTGACTTTCTTCTTGTTGCTAACATACCTAAAGAAACCCTTCTTGTTACTCCTAACATCTCCGGCTAGCTGCAACTCCAAGTGTGATTTGGCCTTCCTAATTTCACTCCTGCATGCCTGAGCAATACTTTTATACTCCTCCCTGGTTATTTGTCCAATCTTCCACTTCTTGTAAGCTGTTTTTGTGTTTAAGATGAGCAAGGATTTCACTGTTAAGCCAAGCTGGTCGCCTGCCATATTTACTTTTCTTCCTACACATCGGGATGGTTTGTTCCTGCAACCTCAATAAGGTTTCTTTAAAATACAGCCAGCTTTCCTCGACTCCTTTCCCCATCATGTTATTCTCCCAGGGGACCTTGCCCATCAGTTCCCTGAGGGAGTTGAAGTCTGCTTTTCTGAAGTCCAGGGTCTCTGTTCTACTGCTCTCCTTTCTTCCTTGTGTCAGGATCCTGAACTCGACCATCTCATGGTCACTGCCTCCCCTTTCTTAAAAAAGCGAAGGTTTCAGAGTAGCAGCCGTGTTTGAAGTGCAAGTGTAACCATAGCCTTAGTCTCTAAGGTGCCACAAGTGCTCCTGTTCTTTTTTAAAAAGCAAACAGAATGTTGGGAATCACTGACTGCCGCTGCACACTGAGAGGATGTTTTCAGAGAACTATCCACAATGACTGCAAGATCTTTCTTGATTGTTAACAGCTAATTCAGACTCCTTCATTTTGTATGTATAGTTGAGATTGTTTTCCAATGTACATTACTTTGCATTCATCAACATTAAATTTCATCTGCCATTTTTGTTGCCCAGTCACCCAGTTTTATGAGATCCCTTTGTAATTCTTCTCAGTCTGCCTGGGACTTACCTATCTTGAATAGTTTTGTATCATCTGCAAATGTTGCCACCTCACTGTTTACCCATTTTTCCAGATCATTTATGAATATGTTGAACAGCACTGGTCCCAGTACCGACCCCTCAGGGATACCACTATTTATCTCTCTCCATTCTGAAAACTGATAATTTATACCTACCCTTTGTTTCCCATCTTTTAACCAGTTACTGATCCATGAGAGGACTTTCCTCTTTCACCATGATGGCTTACTTTTCAAAAGTCAATTTAAATTAAATCCTTTTTAAAAAAATATATATTTTTAGAAATCTAGACCTGTGATGCGATTTGGTGTAACTTGCATTATTCTTATGTTAAATTTGCATAATCCTAACAAAACATTTACTTTATTCATATCTCTTTTATATATCTCATTGGTTCTGACACCCCCCCTGTAAATTCGAACACCCCCCCTAATTTCAATTCCTGGGGAAACCACTGCCTCTGGCAGTGGTTGAACAACAACAACAAGGCACTGGACTGGTCTGGGTGAAAGTTCTGTGGGAAGGAACTGAAAAGAGTATTGGGGCTGCGGTGCAGCGCTTGCAGACACTTTCTTTGGCCTGTTTTCCTGGAAGAGTTAGCAGCGAGAGATTGTTAGTCACAGGTCAGTGGGTGGGTTTGTGCAAACTAGGAGTATACAGGGAACTGTCTTTGAACAGAAGGAAGGAGAGAAACCGGCAAGAGGAAGGAGGCTGAAAGACTTCTCTGGCTTTGAACAGAATTCTGTGTTAATAGTTCTTGCTTTTAGCTGATCTCACTGAGGTCAGTTGGGGCGCATGGACAGACATGGGAGTGACTCAGCCAGGTCATTCCCATCTTCTGCCAAGCAACCAGGAGATGACAATGGCTAGCAGTTGTACTGTACTGTTTGCTACCAGCCTAAGATGTAAAAACTAGATGAATCAAAACAAGAAATTGACCTGTTTTGTTTTGTGAAATCAACAGCCTGCTAAACCCAGGGTTTTGAGTTCAATCCTTGAGAGGGCCATTCTGTGTGACAAAGTTGTTTGTGTTTCTCCTTGATGCAAAGCCACCCCTTTTGTTGATTTTAATTCCCTGTAAGCCATGCCATCAGTCGCCCCTCCCTCCATCAGAGCAATGGCAGACAATTGTTTCACGCCTTTTCTCAGTGCAGAACCAGAATCTGCAAAAGCGAAAACAGGCAAGGAGGTGACAGCAGTGCGGTGACAAGAGTGATGAGGACATAGACATGGTCATAGACTTCTCACAGAGTACAGGCCGGGCAATGTGCCTGGCAATGTGCACATCATGCTGATGAGCTCTGCATGAGCTCTGCATGGTCAACTGTGCTGATCAGCACGCCACACTGGCCAAACAGGAAATGAAATTAAAAGTGTGCGACCCTTTTCCTGTCTACCTGGACAGTGCATCTGAGTTGAAAACGCTGTCCAGAGTGGTCACAATGGAGCACTCTGGGATAGCTCCTGGAGGCCAATACCATCGAATTGCGTCCACACTACCCTAAATTTGACCCTGCAAGGCTGATTTCAGTGCTAATCCCCTCGTCGGAGGTGGAGTAAAGAAATCGATTTAAAGAGCCCTTTAAGTTGAAAAAAAGGGCTTTGTCGTGTGCATAGGTCTAGGGTTAAATGGCGATAACGCTGCTAAATTCGACCTAAAGTCATAGTGTAGACAAGGCCTCAGAGGAATTTTATAGCTACTGGCTGGGTGTCCAAAAAAGGGAGCTACCCACCTACCCTTTCATTGATCACACTTGGTAACTACTAAGCAGAAGCACAGAATCTAGATGGATTTGCTGCGTCTCCTGCAGGCCTTCCTAATGGCACAGCAGGGCTGCTCTTGGCTCTGCACAAGGTTGTTTTGTTTAGCAGTGACTGTGAAGGGACTTCCAGCTATTTGGCTGTGGGAACTCTGGTATTAAGTGGACACCCTGTCTTAACTGTGTATGGCTGTATTGCTTATAGATTTCTATATTCTGTACTGATGTTACCAAATGGAGTATTTTGTAGCGGTCTGCTATAATTTAACTTATACAAACTATGAATATGCTCCCTCAGACTTAACCACCCGCCTTTCACATACTCCCTGCTTCTCACTCTCTGGGCTGGGAACAAGCCACGGCATGTGCGTCCATTGGATTATTTTTCTTTAATTACTTCTCATTGTTAAATTATTTATGTTTTTTAAATTTCATTGCAGTGCATTTTCTTCCTGCCACTGTCACCTGGCAGCTAAGGGATGTGAGATTCTCCTCCATTGCGTTTCTGCCCACGGAAAAAGAAGAGACCCCACACTTCAGTACCTTTGGACATAAAAGCAACCTGAAACAAACCAGCTGTCTCCTCAGTGTGCAGTTTGTGTCTCTTTTAGTGCAGTTGATGTGTGTGCAGCATGTGTGGTGGACAGGGCACTGTGTGCTCACATGGGAATTCACCATCCTTGGTGCAGGATTTGACTTGTTCTGGGAGTGAACATAGCACTTGTGGAGTTTCAGGCACAGGCTGCATGACCCCCTCCATTTATCTTTGGTGCAGATACAGCCCAGGCAGCACTAGTGCAACCTCCTCTCCTGCTGCCCTCCACCATCATCTGCACAGCCCACCTGTCAGGACAGGAGGGGAATGTTCTCGGATGGGACTACCCTGGGATGGGGAGGTGTGGTTGCATCCATTAGGTCACCAGACTGAGCCTTCTAATATCCCTTGGTGATTGTTCCCAAGATCCAGGACTTTGTGCTCAAACATCTCCCAGCTTCCTTGTTTAATATAAAGGCCAAGGTTTCCTTGCAATATACAGGAAGAAAGTAGATTTTCACCCCAGATGGGACTTGAACCCACAATCTCTGGCTTCAGAAGCCAATGCCTTATCCATTAGGCCACTGGGGCCCTGATGTACAGCTACTGAAGAGATGGAAATTCCCTCTCATAAATGCACATTCCTCGCATTTGCTTCAACACCAAATAGCCCCTTTATGTGCCTTACAGAAATGTCTGCATCCCCTGGCAGCGAGGCAACTGGGCAGGTTGCTGACACAATTACAACCCAGAATACAAAGTGTACAGTGCTGACTATATATAGTTTTATTACAAATATTTACACTGTAAAATATAAAGTACTATAGTGCAATCTCTTTATCATTAAAGTGCAACTTGCATATGTAGACTTTTTTGTTGCATAAGTGCACTCAAAAAGAAAACAATGTAAAACTTTAGAGTCCAGTCAGTCCTACTTCGGGTTCAGCCAATCGCTGAGACAAACAAGTTTGTTTACATTTACTGGAGATAGTGCTGCCCGTGTCTTATATACGTCACCTAAAAGTGAGAACAGGCTCTCTCATGGCACTTTTGTAGCCAGCGTTGCAAGGTATTAACGTGCCAGATATGCTAACATCCATATGCCTTCATACTTCAACCACCATTCCAGAGGACATGCTTCCATGCTGATAATGCTCGTTAAAAAAATAACGTGTTAATTTGTGACTGAAGACCTTGATGAAGAACTGTATGTCTCCTGCTCCATGGTTCTATCCGCATTCTGCCATATATTTCATTTTATGGCAGTCTTGGGTGATGACCCAGCACATGTTGTTCACTTTAAGAACACTTTCACTGCAAATTTGACAAATTTGGCAAAGAAGGTATAACGTGAGATTTCTAGAGACAGCTACAGCGCTCGAGCCAAAGTTTAAGAATCTGAAGAGCCTTCCAAAATCCAAGAGGGACGAGGTGTGAAACGTTGTCAGAAGTCCTCAAAGAGCAACACTCTGATGCAGACACTACAGAACCTGAACCACTAGACAGGAAAATCAATCTTCGGTTGGTGGCATCGTTATCGAGCAGTACCTGTCATCAGCATGGAAGCATGTCCCTGGCCTCTGATTGCTAGCAGCTCGGAGAGGAGAACAGGGGCTGGACCTCTCCATGGCCGCCTGGTCTGCTCACTCCCTCTGAAGCCCATAGCCAGGGCCAGCCTTTGGGGTGGGTGCCACCAGGGAATTGCCCAGGGGTACCATGGTCAAGGGCGGTGCTGTACGGTAGCAGAGAGGTGTGTGCTGCTGGTGTAAAGTCAGAAACTGCTCCCGGCGGGCAGGGGAGTGCTGCTTGGGGTGGTGCCCAGATTTCTCCCTGCTCCCTCCCGGCACAGGAGCATGGGGGGAGGGAGGGGAAGAGAAGGGGGAGATAGCGGTGATGAGCGGATACTGCTCCCCCCAATGGTCCTCCGTGCCCCCCTCTCACAGCCCCCTAGCGATGTGCGGAGGAGCAGTGTTCAGGGGCGGCGGGGGGAGCGAGCAGCAATGCCAGCTACTCTGTGCATCAGGTCAGTTTCCCCAAGTGGGCACAGGAGGAGTGCAGGGGTTAGGGAAAGGGGGCACAGTGCAGGGATTACGGGTGCGGGAGGAGGCAGGGGTTAGGGGAACTGGAGGGCACAGGGTTAGGGGTGCAGAGCTTCAGGGTGGGGTGCCAGAGGGGGGGGGAGCTGGGCTGAGGGGGACAGTAGCACAGTCCCCACCTACTCCTCGGGCTTTCTCCTGACACCAGCACCACCCGTCCCAGCATCGCCTCATGGCAGCATCTGCTTCGGACTCGCACCAGAAGCGGGAAGTCTGGGCCCTGCCTGTCAGCGGCTGTCAGGAAATGGAAGCAGGAGACACGACCACTCCCATGGTGCTGTGGGGCCTGTCCTGGCTGGTGGGAGATGGAGGCAGTGGATACTACCACTCCCATGGTGCCATAGGGTTTTCAGGTGGGGTGCCTCCCCCCCCGGGTTGGGCTCCAGGGGAGGTTTGGCATCTTAAGTGACTGGGGGGGGGTTGCTTGGAGGAGGTTTGAGGACCAACAGCGAAGGGGAATTTGGACACTGGCCAGAATACCAGGGAGACAAGGCAGGTGAGGTGATACCTGTTACTGGACCAGCTTTGGAGCCACACAGGGTCTTCTTCATGCAGGGGAAAGGTGCTCAGAGCATCACAGTTCAATAGAAGGTGGAACGCTCTGCCCTGAACACCAGACATTCCCCTGCTTCCTGGAACGGGGGGGCCTGTCCCCACTGTCCTGTAAACAGCCCCACCATGTACCCCAGAGGTGGCTGCATCTTAGCACCAAGACACCAGTGGTCACTGCTCCAGAGGAGATTGTACATACAGGCCACTGCCCTACGTGGCCCCACACGTTACTGCCCCAAGAGATGAGGTACACACAGGCTACTACTCAAACTGGGCACCTGGGGTCACTGCAGCAATGGTTGTGGGGGATACATGCAGGGCACTGCCGCACATGGCCACCAGGGGCCACTGCTGCAATGGTGGTGGTTTGGGGCAGGGGGGATGATAAACAGGCCACTGACTGAAGTGGCCACTACCACAATGGTGTGGGGAGAGAGGGAGGAGATATCAATAGGGCACTGCCACACCAGGGCACCACAGGAGGTCACTGCTCCAATTAGTAGAGATACACATCGGGTAGTGCCCCAACTGGGGCCCTACCCCAGAGAGAGGGGCTGGGGAGAGAAGAGGAAATCAAGGCCACTGCCTCAGCCAGCCACCAGGGTCACTACCTAAATAGGGGACAAACACACAGGGCACTGCCCCACCTGACCAACAGGGTCACTGCCCCAATTGGGGATATACAGAGGGTATTGCCCCACAGAGATGCCAGGGATCAGTGCCTGCCATACCTGGCTCAGGGTAGAAGGGATAGGGTGACCAGATGTCCCAATTTTATAGGGACAGTCCCAATATTTGGGGCTTTTTCTTATGTAGGTGCCTATTACCCTCCACCCCGTCCCGATTCTTCACACTTTCTATCTGGTCACCCTGGGGGGCAGGGGCAGGGAGAGAGGGGCTACACACAGGGCACTGCCATGCTTGGCCACCAGTGCACATCCCTAGTGGGAGTGACACACACCAGGAGCAGGGCTCACTGCCACAAAGGGGTTGGAAGATACTGAGGGCACTGCCTGACACGGCGACCCAGGCACCCTGCCACCTTGGGGGAGGTGAAAAACACACCTCAGGCACTGATTCCTCTGGCTACCAGTGGTCACTGGCCCAAGGCAGGGGTTGGGGGGACTAAATACACAGGGGACTGCCCCACTGGGACAACACGAGTCACCGAGATGAGAGTGGGCTATGCAGAGGGCACTGCCCCAATGGCTCATATACATACAGGGCGCTGCCTCACCTACCCACCAGCGCTCACAGGCACAATGGCAATGGTGGGGTCACATAGGCAACTGCCCTCAGTGGCCAGCAGGGGTCGCTGCAGCAATGCTAGGGGGGATACATGCCAGGCATTGCTGCCCCTCACCACCAGGAGTCACTGCTCCTACAAGGAGGCCCCCTACAGGACACTCTCGTGCCTGGCCAGCAGGGGTCACTATCACTGGGGAGGGCTATGGGAAGCAGAGAAAGAGCAACTAACTGCAGTGGGGAAAATCGTCATCTACCGGGGAGAAAGAACGGACTCTGCTAGGACATCGCACCAACTCCGGCCAGGCTGGATACCAGCAATTCGGGGCTGGAGCAGCTCCAGCTAGAGGCTGGGCGGAGGCAGGTGACCTCGGTCTCTGTGCTGAGCAGGATGCGTTGGCAGCGAGGAGGACAGGGAACCCCAGCCAGGGTCTTGCTGCCCAAGGAGGGGGAGATCTGTGGCAGTTTTGGAGTAGCTGGTTCAGCAGCCGTGAGCCGCATGCTTGTCCCCGCCTGAGCTCTCCAGGAGCACATAACACACAGGTGTACACTGGATGTAGGCACCAGTGTAACGACAGGGCCAGACTCTGCTGAGTGCTGCCTGCGAGACAGGGGCAGAGTCAGACGGGCAGATGGGGGCAGGAGATGACAGGGCCAGCGGCCATGAGCTGAACCCATCACAAGTCCAGCCTGTGACGTCACCATCCGTCCCTGCAGCTCTCCATCTGTCCCGCTGTCCGTCCAACTCTCAACCCCATCCGTCCCCAATGTATGCCACACACCCCCCTTCACCCATCTGCCTCACACACTCATCTATTTCCTCATGCATCCTGCTGTCCCTCTGATTGTCCCTGCAGTGCCCAGCACAAGGAGGCATAGTGGACCCTGAGTGAGGCTTTTGGGTGATGCAGTAATGGAGCTAGCGGGTGATAAGGAGGGTTCTGGGAATCTCTAATCCCAGCCCCACTTCTCCTGTGCCCAAAGCCATGACCACGAGCCCACCCCTCTCAGTCTCAGACCCCACAGCCCCAAAGACATGACTGGCCACTCATGCTGTGACCCAGTTACACCAATGAGGTCTCCCCGAAGATAGAGGGTTGGAAGAGCAATCCCTTATCCTGGCAGGCAGGACACATCCTTTCCAATATGGCAGAGACCTTGCCCGGGGCAGATGGATCCAGCTGAGCCCATAGGAGACTGGGGAGGGGAGCAGAGGAAGAGGATGCAGGCAACTGAACATGACAGGTGTCCATGAAAGGAGAGAGAGTTTGAGTGTAAGTTGGCCAACATAGAGAAACCTCGGAGGAAGAAAGAAACTCAGAACAGGGAATCACCCTCATGGATCCAACTTTCTGCTAGGGAGCACACACCACTCCTGGCCAGAGATGATCAGCCCTCGCAAATGGCAACATCATCTCCTTGAAGCCACAGCTAGTCTGGAAACCCACACCCAGGTAGCAGGAAGTCCCTGCCTGGAGCCAGGAGGACTGTGACCAGAGCCCTTCCCAAACCAGATACATATCTCACCGACAGAGACAGCTACTCTGATCCCAGCTGGGCAGGTCTTGCCTGGCATCAACAGGATTCACGCTGTCACTGCTCTCGCTCACTTTCCATCTCACCTCAGGGCTGGACTCCGTCCCCGCGATTTATTTTCTCTTGGTATGAAACACAACACAAAGAAAAAGCAACGGTGGCGAGGCTCCTCTTCTCACTACTCCCACACCCCAGGGCTCCGGCTTCAACCCTCCTCCCATTCTGCCATCACAGCTACAATTAGAAATCTGCAGCCTGGGCTCACACCTGGTTGTCTCCCCAATCCTTGGCGCTGTCCAGCACGTCTCCCTCCACAGAAGTCACCTGGCCTCGTCTTAGACTCCATCTTCATATTGCTCTTCTCCTTCCCAGAGCTCCTGCTCTGCCCCTCAGGCCTGTCTGTGCTCAGCTCTGCAGGCAGAGGGGAAGGGCACGATGGGAACACACACGCCCCATTCCAGACACCCGCGGCATCCACCGGGCTGCAAACCACGTCACCTGTGGCCAAAACCACCCCCCACCCCGAGGGAGCAAACAGCCTTTGTGAGCCCAGCACACACAAGGCAGGAAAAGAGTCACACCCACCCCCAGCCCAGCCCAAGGGGGAGCTTCCCCCACTTCCCGGCCACAGGCCCACGGGGCTCCTGGATGGGCAGTGGGGCCCCTGAAGAACTAGCTCAGCGTGTGATGAGTGACTGGGGGGTATGTGGGGCAGGGCCGCCCGGGGGCAGGAGGGCAGTTTGCCCCAGGCCCCACAGGGGCCCCACTGGTGTTTTCGGGGCCCCTGGAGCAGGGTCCTTCACTCGCCCCGGGGGGCCTGGAAAACCCTTGCGGGGCCGGGCCCAGGAGCTTCCTCCGCTCCGGGGCGGAAGGACCCCCCCCCCCCCGCTGGCGAGTTACCGCCGCAGCGGCACCCGCCGCCGAAGTGCCCCCGGGGACCGAATTCCCGCCTCTGCCCGAGCCCCCGCCCGGATCCCACGGATCCCAGCGGCGCAGCGCCGGGGTGGGAGCCTCGGGCGAGGGACCGGGCCTCCCCGCGCCGAGTCTCTGTCCCGCGCTCTCTCCGCCAATCAGGGAGGCGGGGAGGCGCGGCGAAGGGGAGTTACGGCCCCTCCTCCAATAGAGGCGCGCGTGAGAGAGACAGAGAACTACGCTTCCCAGAGTGCACCGGGAGGGAGCGCGTTGTCCGAGCAACCGGCGCACTTCCGCTCTGAGACGAGCCAGGAACTACAACTCCCAGCCTGCCCCGGGGCACCTCCCACCTCTCGAGCCCAGGGAAGGGCGGGTCCCTGGGTCAACCTGACACCTCCCCTCACAACTCCTCAGCCCCGCCCCCAGAGAGCCCCGCCCCCCTCCGGCACCAGACGCGAACTCGCGTGTCCCGGGTCTCGCCGGCCCTGCCCCGCCTGCTTCTCCCTTGGCCTCCTGTCTCCCCACCCGGGGGGGGCGGCTGTTGGATGGAGCCATATGGAAATATGGGGGAGCCAGGACGCCTGGGTTCTCCCCCAGCTCCGGGAGGGGGGCAGAGTGGGGGAGGGGCAGGGCTGGGAGCCAGGACTCCTGGGTTCTCCCCCAGCTCTGGGAGGGGGGGTGGAGTGGGGGAGGGGCAGGGCGGGGAGCCAGGACTCCTGGGTTCTCCCCCAGCTCTGGGAGGGGGGGTGGAGTGGGGAGGGGCAGGGCTGGGAGCCAGGACTCCTGGGTTCTCCCCAGCTCTGGGAGGGGTGGGGTAGAGTGGGGAGGGGCAGAGCTGGGAGCCAGGACTCCTGGGTTCTCCCCAGCTCTGGGAGGGGGAGTGGGAGAGGGCTGGGGTGCCTGCTGCCCTCGCAGCGAACAGCAGAGGCCCCCTGCAGCTTGCCGCCCCAACCACGTGCTTGGTGTGCTGGTGCCTGGAGCTGCCCCTGGTTCCAGCCCCTCTGCCCAGGCAGCTCCCCAGCCTGACACACACACACACACAGAGCCCCTGTACCTGCCCCACCCCAGGGCTCCTCAGCCCAGAGGAGCCCCCGGCTGAGTGGGAATCAGACCCCGAAATTACCCTGGGACCAGCTTGATCTTCCTCCGTCCTGCCCTGCTCTGCATGTATTCAGAGTGAGTCAGTTTCCCTGTCCAGCCATGTGTCTCTTCTCCTCCCCAGTTCCTTCCAAACCGCCCCATTGCCCCTGCACCCCGTGCTGGGTCTCTGCCAACCCTCCTGCCCCAATATCTCCCTGCCCCTACAGGTCTATAGGGCTGAATCCCTCCCTCCCCCTTCTCCCCTCATTTCCTGCCTCTGGGGTCTATGGAGATGGGTGTCTCCTCTGCCATCTCCTCCCCTGCCCCAGTATCCCTCTGGGGCTCTCTGGGGCTGGGGCTCTCTCCCTGCCCCTGTGCTCTCCCCTGCACACGATGTCCTGGGAGTGACTCAGTTTCCCTGGACCAACATTTCACACACCCCCCCCCCCCCCGACCTGTCTCCCGCCACCCCACCCCTTCCTCCTGCACCCCAGGCTGGGTCTCTGCCAATCCCCCTTCTCCCCTCCTGGGGGAGAGTCCGAACCCTCCCTGCCCCCCAGAGCTGGGCACAAAGGGGCCTAATGCAGATCTGTCCCCCCTACCGACCCGGCTGGGGCAGCAGCAGCAGCAGCAGCCAGGCACCCACCGGCCCCCAGCAGCCCCCACACTCCAAATGCCCTGCACCGCACACACCCGCCGGCCTCAGCTCCTCCCCACCCTCCCATGGTTTCATGGGCTCATAGACTCATAGACTCGAAGGTCAGAAGGGACCATAATGATCATCTAGTCCCACCTCCTTCACAATGCAGGCCACACAATCTCACCCATCCACTTCTATAGCAAACCCCTAACCTATGTCTGACTTACTGAACTCCTCAAATTGTGCTTTGAAGACCTCAAGCTGCAGAGAATCCTCTAGCAAGTGACCAGTGCCCCATGCTGCAGAGGAAGGCGAGAAACCTCCAGGGCCTCTGCCAATCTGCCCTGGAGGAAAATTCCTTTCCGACCCCAAAGATGCTGATCACTTAAACCCTTAGCATGTGGGCAAGACTCACCAGCCAGCACCCACGAGAGAATTCTCTGCAGTAACTCACATCCCAACCCATCTAACATCCCATCCAGACCACTGGGCATACTTACCTGCTGAGAATCAAAGATCAATTGCCAAATTCATTGCCAAAATTAGGCTAGCCCATCATACCATCCCCTCCATAAACGTATTAAGCGTAGTCTTGAAGCCAGATATGTCTTTTCCCCCCAATACTCCCCTTGGAAGGCAAGTCTAAACTCCCTAGTGTCCACTTGATAGCCACTGGTTCTTCTTCTTCTGCACAGCATCGCTCGTGGAGAACAAGGACCTGCAAATCTACAGTCGTACTCTATCTTTGTTTCAAGAATGAAAACAAACTACCGCCTCAGAGGACCAGAACGGATTTCAGCTGATGGACAGCTTTGCTCAGTGTTTGTACATTTTAACAGGAATATATTGAATGATGAAATTCATTTCACGTCCCCGTTCAGCGGAACTCCTGAACATACAGGAGATGGATATGAAAATATAGATCACTTAAAAAAGAGGACATGTAAGAGAGCAGCTGGACTTGAACCAGAAACCTCTCGATCCGCCCTCAAATGCACCACCACTGAGTTCCCTGAGGCAGCTGAGTGTTGGAGCCAGTGATCTTGAAGAGTATGAAGGGGACACTTATTTCAAAGAGCTTCTCTTCCATTCCCAGACATGAGTGGTTTTAAAAATGGAGTTTCATTACATTTTCTATGTGCATGTAAACACCACAGCTTGCACAATCCCCACAACTGCTCAGTCTCACCAGAGCACAATAACTTTGGAGGCCCCAAACCCAGCTCTGCGGCCTTTAACCTCTTCAGCAGTTCTCCAATGCCTTAAAGCCACAGGGCACAGCATGGAATTTGACCCCATTAATCCTAAATCAATGTGGATGAAAAATCTTTGCAAAAATATTTCGTTTTCCAAACCAAAAGCATCTCCCGTTTGTGGCGTCCCCTTAAACTGTCTCTTCGCACACAAAGAGGAGACACTTTAATTTGGAAACGAGATAAGATGCTTCAGTCAGGGTAAGCAGTTGCTCCCCTTCATGATTGAAAGATCATAAAATGTCAGTAAAATTGACTTTCAGCCCTTACACAGCAGACCCCACTGACGGCATCTCCCCGGGGCCGGGTGGAGCCAGCTCACCTTATCAAACCTTCCCATACCCGGGGAAACGGGACAGTGTGAGGCTGCAGCGCCACCTAGCGGCCACAGGACAAATCGCCGGCTGCTGCACCTGTGGGCACTGGGAGTTCGCTTAACATGGAAAGCTGCCTAATGCAAGGTTGGCAAAACGGGGGTCTGCTGCACTACATCATCATCTGCAATGACTCAACCCGATAGGACACCTCCTGTGCTACGCTGCTACTAGTGACCCTCTCAAACAGGTCCCCACAGCTCCCCAGCCTCCCCCCACCAGGAGGCAGCTAGGAGAGGCTTGTTACACTGCTCTACAGCCAAAATGCTTCTGAAATAAATGGAGTCCAACTTCACTAATTCTGGGTCACTGAGAACGAAAATGATGCTTAAAATTCTTGATTGGCTCTAGTTTTCAAGATATGCTATTGAGTCAGTATTTATGACCCTTGACTTGGGAATGGGGGAGGATAAGTGAGTTATAAAGGGACGGGATCTCAATTTAAACCAGTAATGACTAAACTACATCTTTGACTGGATCTATGAATAAATCTATGAATGGCTTTGGACAGTACTTGCTTTTTAGGCAAAACAATGAAGGATACAGTCTGAAGCTGGTATTGCCTCATACATGATATGAATTGCATCATGTTATTCCTAGAAGTCATGGATGATGCAATCATAATGAAGCTGAACCAATTGCCCTATATCAGCTCTAGAAATCATACAGCGTCTTGCTCTCTTATTTGTCAGTGTTTGATTTTGCAAAGGGACCCATTTCTCTTTAGCCAAAGTGAGCAGAGATGCCTCGTACTTGTGTGAACAGTGCAGATAACTATGTTTGTGGTGAAGTGACTTTTGCATCACAAAAGTGCAGTATAAACACTATGGTTAAGAAAGCCTATCACTTTTCTTTTGGCTGCAAAATTGGAGATCAGGTGTGTGTTGGAAGCAATGAGTGTGGCAATCTCAGTGAACCGACGGAGGGTGACGGTGGTCAGAGAGAGACAACGGAAGGTTAAAGGGGCAACGATGGGCATAACGATGATGATTGTGTTGTATTTAATTCCTTAGATCTGGTGCCACGGCCGTCCCTTTAGCCTTGTAGTTTACCAAGAGTAAAACTAAATATCTGTTGAGATACAAGAGAGAGTCTGTGTCCATTCCTGCTAGCTGCACAGGGGTTTGACATTGCTGCTTTCAATCCTCCGGCTCTGCCGAGACAAGGAACAATTCAGGCGGTCACTGAACTGAAGGAGGGAGATGATTTTCTGACAGGAGGGACTGCTCCTCTTAAAGGTGTTTGGCAGGCAGCCTCCTTCCCAGGTCTGTCCCGACAACACCCAGTTGAAAAGGGACTCTCCTCAGCCCTCCTCAGCCCGGTGAAAACGAGCGAGTGAGTGAGCGTGGGGGAGAGCGAGCGACGGAGGGAGATGGATTGAGGGGGCCAGGACCTCTGTGAAGGGGTGGGATGAGGGTGTTCAGTTTTGTGGGGTCAGAAAGTTGGCAACCTCAGATCCAGGGGAAACAACTCAAACACCCAATGAGTCTGGCCAGGGGCAGGACATCAGCTTTGAGGGGAGGGGTGGGTGTGACAGTGACATCACAAAGGCCTTTTGCAGGAACTCGGCCTATTGGGCAAAGGTGGTGGGGAGCGGGTGACCTCACAGAGAGACCCCGACATCAGCCGGGCAGGACAGAGGTGCAGGGCCAGGCCAGTCTCTGAGACCTCCCGGGTTTGCCGCCGCAAGTCTCCTTCGCGAGGTCTCTCCTCGAGGGCTGAGAGAGAATTAGGATTCAGAGTTGTGAGCATGAGGAGGAACATCTGTGGAGTTTTCTCCTTTCCTACCACTGATTGTGCCGAAAACAAACTTCCATTTCAGAAGGTAAGAGGCTCAGAGAGCTTTGGAACCTGTTCCGTCTGATCCACCTGGCGCAGGCAGCATTCTAGGCACAGACAGCGCTGGCTTCAGGTGGCAGAATTTGATTTCCTCCCTAGGTTTTGATGATTGGAATCCCTGGGGACATTGGGGTGTATCCTTTTTGGTTTATCTTTTCCTCTTTCCTCCCTCCTTTCTCCTCTTCTCTTGCTTCTTTTTTCCCTTTTCCAGCTTCCCTCCCTCTACCTAGGAGGGACAGGTCTGGAGTGCGGGCAGGGGAGGGGTATTGCTCTCATTGCGGGAGGTCCTCACCAAGAGGTGGGTCTGGGTCTGAGAGTGATCCCCTCTGATGGTGTCCTGGGCCGTCCTTTGGGACATCTGGTGAGACCCCTCAGCCTCCTGCCCCTCAGAGTCTCAGTGCTGATTGGCTGAGCAGGGGGCTATCGACACCAAGGAGACTCAGGTGAGTTTGGTCTCTTTTCAAATCAGGCAAATAAGTCACAACCAATCCAATGTATGGAATTAGTCTTGCTGCTTCTCTCCATTAATTGTCTCTTGGCAGGTCTTGATTTTCAATAATGTCCTAGGTCTTCTAAAATACTTGCTGAATAATTACTATGAACCACTGTTGGTCTCTAGCTCACTTGAGGGCACTTTATTCTGATCACTCAATGTGTGAAATTCAAGATGTGAGAGAGAGGCTGAAAGTCAGGAGCAGTGTTTCCTCTAATTTGTTATGTCCATGTGTGGAATGAATTTTGTTTTGGGCACCAATATGGAGGTGAGGTGTGACACATCACCTGCATATTGCGCTCCTTACAAAATTCATTCTGCACATGGATGGTGTGTGGCAGGGGTGAGGCTGAAAGGTTTGGAGTGTGGGAGAGGCTCGGGGGGGGGGGGTTGGGGCGCAGTGATGTGAGGGCTCCGGCTGGGGGTGCAGGCTCTGGAGTGGGGCTAGCGATGAGGGTCTCAGCATTGGAGCAGAGGGTAGGAGTGCAGGGGGTGAGGGCTCTGGGGTGGGGCTGGGAATGAGGAGATTGGGGAGCAGGTTGCCCCAGGGAGAAAGAACTGCCCCCTCCAGCCCTCTCTCCCCACAGCAGCTCAGGGCCAGATGAGAGGGCACCTGTCTCCAAGCCGCAGCAGCGCCGGTGGGGCTGGGTTGGGACTGAGGGAGGCGACAGGATTTATTTTTCCGAAGTCAAAAGGAGGAAGGGATGGAGTTATGCTTCAGTTTTTACCTCATAAACTTATTCCTGTCTAACCTACAGGACACTATGGGAATAAGACACTATGTCATGTGGTGATATCACAAGAGCAGAGGATGTGAGAACTACAGCAACTGAGAGGGTGGGGGATTTAGAGTCGGATTGTTTCAAATGCGGCATTTGTCGGCAGACATTTAACAGCAACGCTTAGCTAACACAATGGAGAAAGGAATTCTCTGCTAAAGATTCAACTTGCCCCTTTGGCCAACTCTGCCCCTTCCCTGACCGGAGTGTGCTCAGAACAGCCCCACCTCCCCCCGCACACACACACACACACAAGCCCACAGCTGGGCACCCAGCACAAAGCCAGGGAAGTAGTTGCTTGTCTTGTTTTACTTTTTGCTTTGCAGAAGGTTTTTTCAAAAGCATTTTCTGCTCCTGTTCCCCATGGTGAGGAAGGAGATGGTTGTGGGGAAGGGAACCTGAGAGCGGTGGAGCTGGGGCAGTGGGGGGGGGAGTTGGGGGAGGCTGAAGAGGGCAACGGGAGGCTGGAGGTGACTGGGCGATGGGGGAAAGGGAACAGTTTGGAGGAGGCTGAAGGGGAGATGGGGAACAGGACATTTGGGGGCTAAAGGGGGCAATTGGGGCAGTTGTGGGAGGCTGAAGAGGGTGATGGGGAAGTTGGGGAGGCTAAAGGAGCAATGGGGAAGTTGGGGAGGCTGAAGGGGGCAATGGGTTGAAGGCGGCCGGGGCAGAGAGGCGGCTGGGGGGCTGCTCGTCCCCACGGGAGGGGAGGAGGAAGAGGAGCTGCCCTTCTTTCTGAAGCTGTTTCCTGTTAGATCTTGCAACTTCACTGTTCCTGAGCAGGGTCCTGTGATGAAAAGGAAACTAGAGAGATTCGTGGTCCTGCTTTCAGCAGGGGCTTAGGCTAGATGAGCTCCTGAGGTCTCTTCCAACCCTCATTGTCTAGGATTCTGTGTTTCTGTGGAGGACAGGTCCATCAATGGCTGTTGGCCAGGGTGGGCAGGGATGGTGCCCCTAACCTCTGTCTGTCACAAGCTGGGAATTGGGCGACAGGGATGGCTCCCTGGATGATTCCTGTCTGTTCATTCCCTCTGGGGCACCTGGCACCGGCCGCTATCGGCCGACAGGACACTGGGCTAGATGGAGCTTTGGTGTGACCCAGTCTGGCCGGTCTTCTCTTCTAATGCTCTTCTCACATGCTCAGTAACAGCTGCAAGCTGCTGCCCTCACGCGCCATCAGAATCTGCTCCCTGCAATCAAAGGCTGGAAAATCCCCCTGAAGGGGGGAAATCGGAGGGGCAGGATGGGCAGATGGACAAAACTGGGACAGGATCAGGGGTTCAGACGGGGGCTGCCATGCCAGGTAGGTGCAGAAGGGAAAACCCCCAGCTAGAGGGAGGCAGAGGGGATAGAAGTCCCCACTGATGGGGTGAGCCGGCAGCAGCAGTTCCAAACCAGGGTGTGGTGGATGGTAGAAGGACTCGTGTTCCTTGCAGGATGGTCCATCTCAGCCCCCCCTCCCCAGGGCTGTGGTGTTAAAGGCCTCGAGTGGCCCAGTGCCCAGGCTCCACCGCTCTGCTCTAGCTGAAATGGTGACTGAGCTGCCAAGGGAGATGTGATTCAGGGAAATAGTTTAAACCTCCCTCCCCCCATCCCCTCATCATAAAGCAAACTGATACTTTTAGACGTGTTTACGCCGTTTCAAAGAATTCCTGGCCAGTTTCCGTCTCGGTAACATGTCTGCTTGGAGCCTCAGAGTAGCTCAAGATTTGTCTTATCTGCTGCTCTGATTGCCTGAGTTAGTCTCCCTGTCCTGAGCTCCCTGGAGTTCTGCACCTTTTCATTGTTTATTTCTAGCAATGGTATTTGGACGACAGTGTCCAGTAGTTCAGGCACCCAGCTGAGAGGCAGGAATTAGGACACACCGGGGAGCTGATCCCCCTGCCCCACTCGCGCTCATTAGTTAGCCCCAATGAACCCCCTTCAAAGGGAGAGCTGGACAGAGCCCCACCACGGCACACTGCTTCGTGCACTGCCTGAAACATGGGGGACCCTGGTTCAAATCCTTTCTCCCTTATGGATAGTGGCGGGGGGCGGGGGTGATGCTGGCAGCCCCAGCTCATGCCTGTGGCCTCAGGCCTCCCTGAGGCACAGATCTAGCCCAAAGGCAGACTTGCCTAGGTAGCAGGATAGCCCCGAGTGCCCAAGGGGACTGTCTGTGACTCCCTGCTCAGGCTGTTCGTGTGCCTGGGGAGTTCGCTCTCGGGGGGTGGAAGCTCCCAGTCCCCATGGGGGGTGCCCTGGTGTGTAACAGTCTGCCCTGAGCTTGGTACTCACGTCCCTGAGCTACTCTCTGCAGCTGGACAGAGGGAATTGAACCTGGCTCTCCCACATGGCAGGAGGGTGCTGGGAGCACAGGACCTATCTGTGAGAGAGGGGCAGGGCTAGGACACCTCCCCGTTGTCAGTGTCTCCCTGGGCGGGCTTGGCTGGCTCCCTGCCTGGGGAGCTGGTGGTTGTGAGTTGTGTTGTAAGGTGCCTGTGTCGCCCGTGCATCGTACAGGGAGTTCAGGCCCCTAACTCCGCTAAGTGGATCACTGGGTTGTTCCTGTAAAAGCAGCAAAGAATCCTGTGGCACCTTATAGACTAACAGACGTTTTTGCAGCATGAGCTTTCGTGGGTGAAAGAACAATTCGGTTGTTCCTGGATTTTCTCGCTGCTGAAACCAGGTCCTGTGACGCTCAGCACTGCCCCCCCTCAGTCCCGTCATGGGGTGTAGCCAGTCCGGTCTCTGCAGAGCCCAGCTGAGCAATGCCTGATTGACATGGGTGTGCACAGGAGAAGAGACAGAGCACAGGCTGGAAAGTGACACATCACAGCAAAGCCCAAACGCTCCTCCTAGGGGCACGATATTCCCTGTGGGTGCTGGGGGGACACGCTGTGATGGGATCCGCTGTGCCCCCGAACCCTCTCCAGCCTGGGCTGTCTCCCACAATGCCCTGCTAGTGACCAGCAGCATCCCCTCCAGGTGCTGTTATCCCTCAGCACAACGGCATGTGGAGCGGCTTGATTGCATGGATGCTGCCGGAGCCACTCGTGAATCCCACAGTGAGGTGCTCGCCAGATCCCCCCAGCTCCCAGCACTGCGCCTCAGGAATATGCTGTGTGTGTTAGTAATTGGTTCCCCACTTCCCCACTGGAAGGTGGAGCTACACCAGGAACGTGGGGTCTGTGGTGTCGCGTTTGGGTGGGTTCTAGGAAGAGCGGGGAGGACTAGTCTATGGCAGAAGCCTGCGATTTGCCTTGCCTGCCCGGCTTGCGCTTTTGGCTTCACTTTTGGTTTTTCATTTTTTTCCTCCACTGTCATCAGTTCATCCCTTCCCACTGAACTGCCCAGTGCCTGGCTTGGAGGTGGAGGCAGGAGGAGAGAGACAAGAGTGAGATTTCAGCATCTCCAGTAGCCCCAACAAACACTGTGGGGTTTTAATTCATAGCTGTTGTCGGTCTGGGGGAGACCCTGGTGCACCAGCGGGGGAGGGTGTCTGATGGGGTTGGTGGTCTGGCTGGGGGCAGACATTGCATCCCCTTTCCCACTGCTAATTGAATGAGAAGACAGACGTCCCTGTGGAGCAGATAAGAGCCTCAGAGAGGTTTCATGTTGTTGTTTCATGTTGTCCTAGGTTTCCTTCCTATGGACTGCATCACCAAGTGGAATTCATGGCAAACCATGGCCATTATGCAGTAAAACATCTTTAAGACTTCGTCTTCGATGAATCAATGAACAGTCTCCACTCATGTGGATTGTGAATGATGTTGCAATGTCCTGGTGAAATTGCTCGCCCAAAACTGTGGAGCTGCAGTAGTGCTGGGGCAGTGATCCCCACCAGTGACCTGGGCCATCCTTTGAGCTCTCTGGTGAGACCCCTCAGCCTAACATCCTCAGTCTCTACCCTGATTGTCTGAGCAGGGCGTTAATGACAGGGAGGAGACTCAAGGCCTTTTTGTTCTCTTTTAAGACCAAGTACCTTTTCTAGTGCTAGAATATCTTTTTTGAGGTGAGGAAACCACATCTGTACACAGTATTCGAGATGTGGGCGTACCAAGAGAAGTTTCTGGAATTGAAGGAAGGAGCAGAAAATGGAGAGGAAAGAAACAGAGAGAAAACGCCTCGACTCTCTCCCCTCCCCCCCCCATCAAGAAATGTTACCAAGGACCAGCGTTAGGGGAAACGGTGCCCTGGGCAAGACTTGTACTTTGGCAAGATGGAGATGAGGCATCAGTCTTTTATAGTCTCTTGCCATGTGGTCTTTGCTTTCTTTGTCCCAAGGACACTCTATCCAGCACGCGACATAGAAAAACCTTAGAGTTCTGTCCATAGGCAGGTCCCTGCACACCTTGCTGAGCCACAAGGCATATCTGCCTTCTCTCAATGGGTCAGTTGTGTAGCTGATGGTCCTTAATGGGCCATCAAGCAGGCTAGGCAGAGCTGACACCAATTTGTCTGGCTGGGGTGTTCCCCAGAAGCATAGCACAAGTTGGAAATACAGGCAGCATAGAGCCAATATTCATAATGTCAACTACAAAAATGATACATATCTAGAGATAGCATAATTATAATCAGCCAATCATAACCTCTCCATAGACCCTTTATGTGACCACCTTTATACAATATTGGCTGCAAATATAGAACAGTGGTGGCAACGGTGATCTATACAGTTACAGATTATGTCAATAACGTCACAGGAGGTGACATGGTATCAGTGAGACTGATACTGGAATACTGCCTCCAGTTTTGGGCCTGGTCTACACTAGGACTTTAATTCGAATTTATCAGCGTTAATTCGAACTAACCGCTCAACCGTCCACACCAGGAAGCCATTTAATTCGAACTAGAGGGCTCTTTAGTTCGAATTTGGTACTCCACCCCGGCAGGTGGAGTAACGCTAAATTCGCACTTGCTAGCTCGAATTAGGCTTGGTGTGGATGCTAATCGAACTTAGCAGCTCCGGGAGCTATCCCACAGTGCACCACTCTGTTGACGCTCTGGACAGCAGTCCGAGCTTGGATTCTCTGGCCAGCCACACAGGAAATGACCCGCGAAAATTTGAATTCATTTTCCTGTCTGGGCGGTTTGAATCTGACGTTCTGGTTGCACATCGGGGCGAGCTCCGCAGCACCTGCAACGATGCAGAGCTCTCCAGCAGAGGAGTCCGGGCAATCCCAGAATAGAAAGAGGTCCCCAGCATGGACTGACCGGGAAGTCCAGGATCTGATCGCTGTGTGGGGCGAGGAGTCTGTGCTCTCGGAGCTGCGCTCCAACAAGCGGAACGCGAAGACCTTCGAGAAGGTCTCTAAAGCCATGAAAGACAAAGGATACAGCCGGGATGTGATGCAGTGCCGCGTGAAAGTGAAGGACCTAAGACAAGGGTATCAAAAGTCAGAGCGGCAAACGGACGCCCGAGCCCAGCCCCAGACATGCCGCTTCTACGAGGCACTGCATGCCATTCTAGGTGGCTCTGCCACCAGTGCCCCACCAGTGACGGTGGACTCCGAGGACGGAATAGTGTACCGGGACAGTTCCTCCCTGTTCGCCGATGGGAAGATGAGGAAGGGTCTTTAGAGGACGGCGCAGGCGACATCGAACCCACTCCCGCTTTCCCTGACAGCCAGGATCTCTTCATCACCCTCACAGAGATCCCCTACCAACCGTCCCTGCCCGTTAACCAGGACTCGGACTCAGGGAAGGATCAGGCGGTAAGTGCAACACACGTATAAACATTTATTTTTATAACATTGTTATAGAAAAATAGAAACAGTATTTACAAAATTCTAAATATTAAACTATAATATATATTAAATTATATGAAGAGAAGGTCCACACAAATGGACTTTAAAAATTCTAAATATTTACAATTTAAAACATTCTAAATATTAAACTATAATATATATTAAACTATATAAAGAGAAGGTCCACACAAATGGGGATAGAAAAATAGTCCTCTAGCGACATTTCTACGAAGGTGTCATTCAGTTCCTCGCAAAGCCTCCGCATGAGGTTCGTCGGAAGAGGTCGCTTGTTGGGCGCTCCGTGGAAGCAGACTCTTCCACGCCAGGACATCCGAATATAGAGTGGAACCATCGCCTCTACTAGCATTGCTGCATATGGTCCTGGTCTGTGCAGTGCGTCCCGTAACATGCGGTCTTTCTGGGCACGAGTGACCCGCCTCAGGGTGATCTCGGTCTGCAAATACTGCATCTAAGTAGGGCAATTAGTGTAGTGTTACTATTGTTAATGGTTTACAATTAGGTTGCATAACAATGACCCTCGCCTAACAGCCACGTGCGAGAGGCCACAGAGAACAAGCATGCATTGATCGTTCCCGTGCGCTGGCGGGAGGGGCTGCAAAAGGCTTATCCTTTCTGCTTTGCACATTGCCTTTAGCAGGAGAGCACAGCTAACCAGTAACTGATAAGCAGTATGTACTGTAAGGCTTACCAGGACTTTGTGCAAGAGGGATGCAGCTGTCTTTCCTCGCTTGTGCGCTCTCCAGTGCAATGGCGCCGCCAATGAGAGCGTATTCCGAAATCTCGGACTAGTTCTGAGATCTCCTGAGACTTGGTTCCCTCTTTGGTCTTGTTCACTGAAACTGACTAGACTGTGTTTACTGTTGGCAAACATGTATGTGTTCAAGGAAATCACCTACTTTTTCACATCACACAGCTTCGGCTCCTTCCCAGACTGCCCGCCATCCCCTGCAGAGGCTGGCTGGATTAGACGCCGAAAGAAAAGACAAGGGACGACATGTTCCAGGAACTGATGGCCAGCTCCAGAGCGGAGGCGGCAGAGCAGAGACAGTCGAGGGAGAGCCTGTGTCAGCAGCATCGCACACACCTGGAACGGGAGGATAGGTGGCGGCAGGAAGACCAGCAGGCGACTCAAACGCTGCTTGGTCTAATGAGGGAGCAAACGGAGACGCTCCGGCGCCTTGTAGATGTTCTGCAAGACCGCAGTCAGGAGGAGAGAGCCCCCCTGCAGTGCATCTGCAACCGCCCTCCAACGCCAAGAAGTCCTGTCCCCCCCTCACCCAAAGTGACAAGACGGAGGGGCGGTAGGGGCCGTGAGAAC
Organism: Mauremys reevesii; assembly: GCF_016161935.1. NCBI lineage: Eukaryota > Metazoa > Chordata > Testudines > Geoemydidae > Mauremys > Mauremys reevesii. Next base: position 19,600,413 of record NC_052639.1, read on the forward strand.
TGTCCCGGCACCGCAGCACACCGATAATGTTCGAGACAACTGTCGCGCTGTAAATTTGTACAAGCTCTTTCCTTACAGCATCAACCAGTCCCAACTCCAAGTTCAAACCCCCCACTGTGTATTACATTATTAAAAGCGGTTTGGTGTTACTGACTGTTTCCGTCACGTTTCTGGTGTCAGAAGACTTTCTGTTGTTCTGTGGGGGGGGGGAATTGTAATGTCACTGCATAGCCCACAGTGCCATGCTACAGACTTGGCTGCAGGGTCAACTGCAGGGCACACACAGACTGCAGTCACTAGGCACCAGGGACAGTCTGTGTGGTGTATGCTGCCCCGGGTCTTTCCTTGAGGTGTATGCTTGTGCAGGGTCCTGGTGCCTGACATCCCCGAATGTAAAGGCAGGCTTCCCTTCACATGCATTTGGACCGTAGTCACGATCCTCCCCGGTGCCCCGAGCCCCAAAAATAGACCTCATCCAGGGGCAGATACTCACCCTTCCCCCACACCCCTCACCCCTTCCAACGCCCAAACCCACAGCCGTCATGGTAACCCCTATCCAAGGACGGCACCCCTCGCCCCTTCCTGCAAACCCACCCATCAGTGCACACCTTAACCAGCACAGAATGCTTCCATGTTTCAACGAATAAACAGAAATGCAAAGTCAACGAAAGATTTATTATTAATTACTAAAACATGTCCTTAGTTTTAAAACGTCCTTGGGAAGTGGGGGAAACTTGGTTTATGATCAGGCTCTCTTAAAATCAAGTGGACAGTCACAGGTTACCCTGCTCTGCGAGGAAACTCACTTTCAAAGCCTCCCTGATGCATATCGCTTCCCGCTGGGATATTCTCTCAGCACGGGTGTCTGGCTGATCGTAAACAGCAGCCAGGCGATTTGCCTCAACCTCCCAAGCGGCCAAAAAGGTCTCGCCCTTGCTCTCACAGAGATTGTGGAGCACACAGCAAGCAGCAATAACTACGGGGATATTCTTTCGCTGATGTCCGAGCGAGTCAGTAAGGTCCGCCATCTCCCTTGAGACGTCCGAAAGCACACTCCACCACCATTCTGCACTTGCTCAGCCGGTAGTTGAAGAGTTCCTTTCAGTGTCCAAGGCGCCTGTATAGGGCTTCATGAGCCAGGGCATTAGCGGGTAGGCCGGGTCCCCGAGGATCACTGTAGGCATCTGCACATCCCCAACCGTTATTTTGTGGTCCGGGAAGAAAGTGCCTGCCTGGAGGCGTCTAAACAGACCAGAGTTCCTGAACACACGCGTCATGAACCTTGCCCGCCCACCCGACGTTGATGTTGGTAAAACGTCCCCTATGGTCCACCACAGCTTGCAGCACCATTGAAAAGTAGCCCTTTCGGTTAATGTACTCGCTGGCCTGGTGGGCTGGTGCCAGGATAGGGATGTGAGTCCCATCTATAGCCCCACCGCAGTTTGGGAATCCCATCGCGCGAAGCCATCTATGATGGCCTGGACATTTCCGACAGTCACTACCTTTGAGAGCAGTTGCTCAACGATTGCGTGGGCTACTTGAATGACAGCAATCCCCACGGTAGATTTGCCCACGCCAAAGTGGTTCGCTACTGACCGGTAGCTGTCTGGCGTGGCAAGTTTCCAGAGGGCTATGGCCACTCGCTTCTGCACAGTCAGGGCTGCTCGCATCCTTGTGTCCTGGCGCTTCAGGGCAGGGGACAGCAAGTCACACAGTTCAAGGAAAGTGCCCTTACGCATCCTGAAGTTTCGCAGCCACTCTGTGTCATCCCAGACCTGCAGCACTATGCGGTCCCACCAGTCTGTGCTTGTTTCCCGGGCCCAGAATCGCCGTTCCACACCATGAACTTGACCCATTGCCACCATGATCTCCACTGCCCGGCGTACCCTGCTTTGTGAGAGGTCTGCCACTCTCCTCACCGTGCCGGAGCCTCCTCGCCCGGTTTCTCAGCATCTGACTGTGGAAGAGGTGGACGATAATGTGCGAGGAGTTGACAATGGCCATAAGTGCAGCGATGATCGCAGCGGGCTCCATGCTCGCAGTGCTGTGGCGTCCACGCTGTAACCGACCAGAGAAGGCGCGAACAGATTTCCGCCGCGCTTTCAAGGAAGACAGGGAGGGCGGGATTGACGGTTCAATGACGACACATTTTCCCCAGCATGCATTGGAAATCCCACAATTCAAATGGGCAGCGGGGAGTGCGGGAACTGTGGGATAGGTTCCCACAGTGCACCGCTTCCAAAGTCGAAGCTGGCCCTGTGAATGTGGACTAAGAAGTTCGAATTTGTGTATTTAGTATGGATACACAAATTCGACTTATTAAGGTCGAATCCACAAATTCGACTTAAGTAGATTCGAAATAGTCCTGTAGTGTAGACAAGCCCTTGGTGTCCTCATTTGAAAAAGATGGTGTGAAATTGGAGTTGAGGCAGCAAAGAGCCACCAAATGTTCTGAGGGCTGGAGAAAAATGCCTTCTAATGAGCTATTGAAAGATCTCAACCTGTTTAGCTTCTCAAAAGAAGATTGAAAGGTGACTTCATTGAAATGTTGAAATGCCTTAATGGAGAGAAAAGATTGGCTATTAAAGGGCTCTTTAATGTAGCAGAGAAAGGAATTAAAAAACCCAATGGCTGGAAGGTGGAAAGAGACAAATTCATATTACAATTAAGGCACAAATATTCAACAGTGAGGATGATTCACCACAGGAACAAGCTACCAAGGAAATTGGTGCATTCTCCATCTCGTGACCTCATTTCATGAAGACTAGATGCCTTTCTGGAATGTGTTTACCCCAAAAGTAGCTAGTGTGTCATACAGGAGGCCTGTGATATGCAGGGGTCAGATTAGATGCTCTAATGGTCTCTTCTAGCCATAAAGTCAACTAATTTCTGAAAAACTAAGTGTAGCATTGGGAGCAGCGTCTGATGTTTGCCTGTCTATCCGGCTTGCTTCCTAGAATGAGCGCTCCTTGAGTGGGGTGATCCACAGGGAGTAGCTCAAACCTCCAAAGTGCCTGGCCAGGGGCAGGACATTAGCCCAGCAAGGGAGGGGTGTGGCAGTGACATCACAAAGGCCTTGTGCAGGACCTCAGACTATTGGCCAAAGGTGGTGGGGAGGTGGTGACCTCACAGAGAGATGCTGACATCAGCCAGGCAGGACAGGGGCGAGGGGCCAGGGAAACCTCAGAGACCCTGTGGCTTTGCTTCAGCAAGTCTCCTTCTCCAGGTCTCTCTTTGAGGACTGAGAGTATTCGGGTTCATGGACGTGAGCGCCAGGAGGAACCTCTCTTGAGTTTTCTCCTTCCCTTTTAGTGATTTTACTAGAAAACAGATGTCCCTGTTTAGAGGGTTAGAGCCTCCTCGAGGTTTGAAACTGTTCGGTCTGATCATTCTGGTGACAGTTGAATTCATGGAAAGCATGATCTTAAGGAGGCAGAATTTTATTCCACACCTGGGATTTTGTCCCTTAGAATCACTGGGGACATTAGGGTTTGTCCTTTTTGTTTCAACTTTTCCTCCATCCCCCCCCCTTTCTCTTCCTCTCTTGCTTTTTTTGTCCTTTCTCCTGTTCCCCTCCCAACACCAGGAGGGGTGTGTGTGTGTGTGTCTGTGTGTGTGTGTGTGTGTGTTGCGGGGGAGTGATCGGCAGCTCTCACACTGGGAGGTCCACCCCACACTGTGTAGCTGCAGTAGTGATGGGGCAGAGACCCCCCCAGTGACCAGGGCCAACATATGAGCTCTCTCGTGAGACCCCTCAGCCTCCCCTCCTCAGTCTCTACCCTGATTGGCTGAGCAGGGGGTTATTGACAGGGAGGAGACTCATGTCCTTGTTGTTCTCTTTTAAGACCAAGTAAATAAGTCATAACCACTTATATGTTTGATGGATTTTGCTGCTTCTCTGCATTAATTGTCTCTGAGCAGTTCATGATTCTCTCTAACATTGCAGTTCTCCTAAAATACTGGCTGAATAATTACTGTGCATACTTGTTCCTCTGGAGCTCATCTGAGAGCACTTTCTTGAGGTCATTCAATGTATGTAATTCAAAATCCGATGGTTAATTTGACAATCAGGGCTCTGGGTCCTATTCCCAATTCTGCCATTGACTGGCTGTGTGACCTAAGACAAGTCAGTTCTCCTTTCTCAGCCTGAGCATCTCCCTCTTTCAAGTAGGGTTAATAATGATCCGCTCCTACCTACCTCAACACACACACTCTTCCCCAGCACACACACACTGTCTCTCCCCACACACAAACAGTCTCCACACTGCAGCTGAAAAGCAGCTGGCAATCTAGTAGGATGACCCTGGAACAATGGGATAGAGAAACCTGCATCACTGAAAGTGCAGCCACAAAGACACCACACACCAGCTTCCCCTAGCTGGCAAGTATCACACCTCCACAGAAAGATCCCTATGGTATCGTAGGCCAGCTTCCTAAGGCCTCAGCCTCAACCACTTAACACAGGGGCCTTTCTACACTCTGGTTCTGTTCTAACGGAAGGATCATTTCCAATTGTTCGCTCAGACCAGCTTGCCCAGCACCCTCACTGCTGTTCATCTCTGTATGTGTGGCCATGGCTGAACAGCAAGAATTCCTGCCCATTTCCCTTCTGGCTGGAGCATGCTTAGAGTGTGTTTGTGGTTAATGATGTTGCCGTAGATTGTTGGCTTCCTGCCTTGGCAATTCAGACAGTTCCTTTTCCCAACATATCTCCAGCACATCAGTCCCTGGCTGGGTCTCCTGGGCAGTGGAAAACATAAGAACATAAGAAAGGCCGTACCGGGTCAGACCAAAGGTCCATCTAGCCCAGTATCTGTCTACCGACAGTGTTAATGCCAGGTGCCCCAGAGGGAGTGAACCTAACAGGCAATGATCAAGTGATCTTCCTCCTGCCATCCATCTCCATCCTCTGACAAACAGAGGCTAGGGACACCATTCTTACCCATCCTGGCTAATAGCCATTTATGGACTTAGCCACCATGAATTTATCCAGTTCCCTTTTAAACATTGTTATAGTCCTAGCCTTCACAACCTCCTCAGGTAAGGAGTTCCACAAGTTCACTGTGCGCTGCATGAAGAAGAACTTCCTTTTATTTGTTTTAAACCTGCTGCCTATTAATTTCATTTGGTGACCTCTAGTTCTTGTATTATGGGAATAAGTAAATAACTTTTCCTTATCCACTTTCTCAATGTCACTCATGACTTTATATACCTCTGTCATATCCCCCCCTAGTCTCCTCTTTTCCAAGCTGAAGAGTCCTAGCCTCTTTAATCTTTCCTCGTATGAGACCCTCTCCAAACCCCTAATCATATTAGTTGCCCTTTTTTGAACCTTTTCTAGTGCTAGAATATCTTTTTTGAGGTGAGGAAACCACATCTGTACACAGTATTCGAGATGTGGGCGTACCATGGATTTATATAAGGGCAATACTATATTCTCCGTCTTGTTCTCTTCCCCTTTTAACGATTCCTAACATTCTGTTTGCTTTTTGATCGCCTCTGCACACTGCGTGACATCTTCAGAAAACTATCCACAATGACTCCAAGATCTTTTTCCTGACGCGTTGTAGCTAAATTAGCCCCCATCATATTGTATGTATATTTGGGGTTATTTTTCCTAATGTGCATTACTTTACATTTATCCACATTAAATTTCATTTGCCATTTTGTTGCCCAATCACTTAGTTTTGTGAGAGCTTTTTGAAGTTCTTCACAATCTGCTTAACTATCTTGAGTAGTTTAGTATCATCTGTAAACTTTGCCACCTCACTGTTTACCCCTTTCTCCAGATCATTTATGAATAAATTGAATAGGATTGGTCCTAGGACTAACCCTTGGGGAACACCACTAGTTACCCCTCTCCATTCTGAGAATTTGCCATTAATTCCTACCCTTTGTTCCCTGTCTTTTAACCAGTTCTCAATCCATGAAAGGACCTTCCCTTTTATCCCATGACAACTTAATTTACGTAAGAGCCTTTGGTGAGGGACCTTGTACACTATGTCCACCGGATCCCCCTTGTCCACATGTTTGTTGACCCCTTCAAAGAACTCTAATAGATTAGTAAGACACGATTTCCCTTTACAGAAACCATGTTGACTACTGCTCAATAATTTATGTTTTTCTATGTGTCTGACAATTTTATTCTTAACTATTGTTTCAACTAACTTGCCCCGTACCGACGTTAGACTTACCGGTCTGTAATTGCCGGGATCACCTCTAGAGCCCTTTTTAAATATTGGCGTTACATTAGCTAACTTCCAATCATTGGGTACGAAGCCGATTTAAAGGACAGGTTACAAACCTTAGTTAATAGTTCCAACTTCACATTTGAGTTCTTTCAGAACTCTTGGGTGAATGCCATCTGGTCCCGTGACTTGTTAAAGTTGAGATTATCAATTAATTCCAAAACCTCCTCTAGTGACACTTCAATCTGTGACAGTTCCTCAGATTTGTCACCTACAAAAGCCAGCTCAGGTTTGGGAATCTTCCTAACATCCTCAGCCGTGAAGACTGAAGCAAAGAATTCATTTAGTTTCTCCGCAATGACTTTATCGTCATTAAGCGCTCCTTTTGTATTTTGATCGTCAAGGGGCCCCACTGGTTGTTTAGCAGGCTTCCTGCTTCTGATGTACTTAAAAAACATTTTGTTATTACCTGTCGAGTTTTTGGCTAGCCGTTCTTCAAACTCCTCTTTGGCTTTTCTTATTACACTCTTGCACTTAAGTTGGCAGTGTTTATGCTCCTTTCTATTTGCCTCACTAGGATTTGACTTCCACTTTTTAAAGGAAGTCTTTTTATCTCTCACTGCTTCTTTTACATGGTTGTTAAGCCACGATGGCTCTTTTTTAGTTCTTTTACTGTGTTTCTTAATTTGGGGTATACATTGAAGTTGGGCCTCTATTATGGTGTCTTTAAAAAGGGCCCATGCAACTTGCAGGGATTTCATTTTAGTCACTCTACCTTTTAACTTTTGTTTAACTTTTGTTTAACTAATCATCTGCTTCCTCACCATGGGGAACAGGGGCAGAAAATGCTTTTTAAAAAGCCTTTTGAAAAGTAAAAAGTAAAACAAGCCAAACAACCCCCTCCCTTGCTTTGTGCTGGGTGCCCAGCTGTGGGCTTATGTGTGTGTATGGGGGGGAGGCTGGCGGGAGAGGTGGTCTGAGCACACTCCGGTCAGGGAAGGGGTGGAGTTGGCCAAAGGGGCAGGTTGAATCTTTAGCAGAGAATTCCTTTCTCCATTGTGTTAGCTAAGCGTTGCTGTTAAATGTCAGCCGACAAATGCTGCATTTGAAACAATCCGACTCTAAATCCCCCACCCTCTCAGTTGCTGTAGTTCTCACATCCTCTGCTCTTGTGATGTCACCACATGACATAGTGTCTTATTCCCATAGTGTCCTGTAGGTTAGACAGGAATAAGTTTATGAGGTAAAAACTGAAGCATAACTCCATCCCTTCCTCCTTTTGACTTCGGAAAAATAAATCCTGTCGCCTCCCTCAGTCCCAACCCAGCCCCACCGGTGCTGCTGCGGCTTGGAGACAGGTGCCCTCTCATCTGGCCCTGAGCTGCTGTGGGGAGAGAGGGCTGGAGGGGGCAGTTCTTTCTCCCTGGGGCAACCTGCTCCCCAATCTCCTCATTCTCAGCCCCACCCCAGAGCCCTCACCCCCTGCGCCCCTACCCTCTGCTCCAATGCTGAGACCCTCATCGCTAGCCCCACTCCAGAGCCTGCACCCCCAGCCGGAGCCCTCACATCACTGCGCCCCAACCCCCCCCCCCCGAGCCTCTCCCACACTCCAAACCTTTCAGCCTCACCCCTGCCACACCCCATCCATGTGCAGAATGAATTTTGTAAGGAGCGCAATATGCAGGTGATGTGTCACACCTCACCTCCATATTTGTGCCCAAAACAAAATTCATTCCACACATGGACATAACAAATTAGAGGAAACACTGCTCCTGACTTTCAGCCTCTCTCTCACATCTTGAATTTCACACATTGAGTGATCAGAATAAAGTGCCCTCAAGTGAGCTAGAGACCAACAGTGGTTCATAGTAATTATTCAGCAAGTATTTTAGAAGACCTAGGACATTAATGAAAATCATGACCTGCCAAGAGACAATTAATGGAGAGAAGCAGCAAGATTAATTCCATACATTGGATTGGTTGTGACTTATTTGCCTGATTTGAAAAGAGACCAAACTGACCTGAGTCTCCTTGGTGTCGATAGCCCCCTGCTCAGCCAATCAGCACTGAGACTCTGAGTGGCAGGAGGCTGAGGGGTCTCACCAGATGTCCCAAAGGATGGCCCAGAACAGCATCAGAGGGGATCACTCTCAGACCCAGACCCACCTCTTGGTGAGGACCTCCCGGAATGAGAGCAATACCCCTCCCCTGCCCGCACTGCAGACCCATCCCTCCTAGGTAAGGGAGGGAATCTGGAAAAGGGAAAAAAGAAGCAAGAGAAGAGGAGAAAGGAGGGAGGAAAGAGGAAAAGATAAACCAAAAAGGATACACCCCAATGTCCCCAGGGATTCCAATCATCAAAACCTAGGGAGGAAATCAAATTCTGCCACCTGAAGCCAGCGCTGTCTGTGCCTAGAATGCTGCCTGCGCCAGGTGGATCAGACGGAACAGGTTCCAAACCTCTCTGAGCCTCTTACCTTCTCAAGGGGAAGTTTGTTTTCGGCACAATCAGTGGTAGGAAAGGAGAAAACTCCACAGAGGTTCCTCCTCATGCTCACAACTCTGAATCCTAATTCTCTCTCAGCCCTCGAGGAGAGACCTCGCGAAGGAGACTTGCGGCGGCAAACCCGGGAGGTCTCAGAGACTGGCCTGGCCCTGCACCTCTGTCCTGTCTGGCTGATGTCGGGGTCTCTATGTGAGGTCACCCTCTCCCCACCACCTTTGCCCAATAGGCCGAGTTCCTGCAAAAGGCCTTTGTGATGTCACTGCCACCCCCACCCCTCCCCTCAAAGCTGATGTCCTGCCCCTGGCCAGACTCATTATGCCCATCGTTGCCCCTTTAACCTTCTGTTGTCTCTCTCTGACCACCGTCACTCTCCATCGGTTCACTGAGATTGCCACACTCATTGCTTCCAACACAACTGCTTTTCAGCTGCAGTGTGGAGACTGTTTGTGTGTGGGGAGAGACAGTGTGTGTGTGTGTTGGGGAAGAGTGAGTGTGTTGAGGTAGGTAGGAGCGGATCATTATTATCCCTACTTGAAAGAGGGAGACGCTCAGGCTGAGAAAGGAGAATTGACTTGTCTTAGGTCACAAAGCCAGTCAATGGCTGAATTGGGAATAGGACCCCCAGAGCCCTGATTTTCAAATTAACCGTCGGATCTTGAATTTCATACATTGAATGACCTCAATAAAGTGCTCTCAGATGAGCTCCAGAGGAACAAGTATGCACAGTAATTATTCAGCCAGTATTTTAGGAGAACTGCAATGTTAGAGAGAATCATGAACTGCTCAGAGACAATTAATGCAGAGAAGCAGCAAAATCCATCAAACATATAACTGGTTATGACTTATTTACTTGGTCTTAAAAAAGAACAACAAGACCTGAGTCTCCTCCCTGTCATTAACCCCCTGCTCAGACAATCAGGGTAGAGACTGAGGATGGAAGGCTGAGGGGTCTCACCAGAGAGCTCAAAGGATGGCCCAGGTCACTGGCAGGGATCACTGCCCCAGCACTACTGAAGCTCCACAGTTTTGGGTGGACCTCCCACAGTGAGAGCTGCCAAGCACTCACCCGCAACACACACACACACACACACACACACACACACACACACACACACACACACACCCTCTCCTGGTGTTAGGAGGGGAACAGGAGAAAGGAGAAAAGAAGCAAGAGAGGAAGAGAAAGGAGGGATGGATGGAGGAAAAGGTGAAACAAAAAGGACAAACCCTAATGTCCTCAGTGATTCTAAGGGACAAGATCCCAGGTTTGGAATAAAATTCTGCCTCCTTAAGATCATGTTTTCCATGAATTCAACTGTCACCAGATGGATCAGACTGAACAGTTTCAAACCTCGAGGAGGCTCTTACCCTCTAAACAGGGACGGCTGTTTTCAAGTAAAATCACTAAAAGGGAAGGAGAAAACTCGAAAGAGGTTCCTCCTGGCGCTCAGGTACGTGAACCCGAATACTCTCAGTCCTCAAAGAGAGACCTGGAGAAGGAGACTTGCTGAAGCAAAGCCACAGGGTCTCTGAGGTTTCCCTGGCCCCTCGCCCCTGTCCTGCCTGGCTGATGTCAGCATCTCTCTGTGAGGTCACCACCTCCCCACCACCTTTGGCCAATAGTCTGAGGTCCTGCAAAAGGCCTTTGTGATGTCACTGCCACACCCCTCCCTTGCTGGGCTAATGTCCTGCCCCTGGCCAGGCACTTTGGAGGTTTGAGCTACTCCCTGTGGATCACCCCACTCAAGGAGCATTCGTTCTAGGAAGCAAGCTGGCTAGACAGAAAAACATCTGACCCTGCTCCCAATGCTACACTCAGTTTTTTAGGAATTAGTCGACTTTATGGCTAGAAGAGACCATTAGAGCATCTAATCTGACCCCTGCATATCACAAGCCTCCTGTATGACACACTAGCTACTTTTGGGGTAAACACATTCCAGAAAGGCATCTAGTCTTCATGAAATGACGTCACGAGACAGAGAATCCACCACTTTCCTTGGTAACTTGTTCCTGTGGTGAATCATCCTCGCTGTTGAATATTTGTGCCTTAATTGTAATATGAATTTGTCTCTTTTCACCTTAGGACCCGGCGAGGTGGGAGTGTGCCAGACCTTGGGCTGCAGCCCAAGCCGGAACTTCTACATGACAATTAAACAGCCCCACAGCCTGAGTCGTGTGAGCCCAAGTCAGTGGTACGGGCCAGCCACCGGTGTGTAACAAGTTTGCGTGGAGAATTTGCGGCAAAACTGGGAACTGAACCCAGATTGTTTCAATTCTTGCCTCCCCCCTTAACCGCAAGCCCAGCGTGTGTGTGTATAGCATTGTTTTGGTCTGTGTTTGCCTTGTATTGGCTTCCAAGGGAGGCTGTGGAATTTCCTTCATTGGGGGTTTTTAAGACCAGGTTAGAGATACGCCAGTCTGCGAATGTCTAGGGATACTTGGTCCTGCCTCAACACAGCGGGCTGGAGTAGATGACTTCTCAAGATCCCTTCCAGACCTACATTGAAATAATTCTCTTTTGTGCTGCGTCATGTTCTACGCTGAGCTGTTTTGCATGGTGCCATTTGGAACTGTGACCGCACCATTTTGTGTAGCAGTTTTATGGTGAATTGTTTTGCCTCAGCTTGTTTTCCATTGTGTACTTTTGTCCTAGGATGTCATAGTTCGCATCGTTTTGCTTTCTTTTCCTTTGAATTGTCATTTTATGCTGTGGAGTGTAAGTTGTGTTTTTTTTCCCCCTGAATTTTCCTGACACTATGTTGTGGTGAGTTTTATTCTGTATGTTGTGTTTTTATATGTATATATTGCATAGCATCCTAGAAATGTAGGGCTAGATAGGACCTCAAGATGTCATCAAGTCCAGCTTTCTCTGCTGAGGCAGGAACAAGTATATGTAGATTATCTATGACAGAGCTTTGTCCTATTTGTTCTTAAAAACTACCAGGAAAGAGACTCCCAGCCCCCTTGTAAGACTGTTCCAGAGCTGAACTGCCTTAGCTCTGGGGACACCCACACAGATTTTAGTGGTGAGCAGCTCTGGAGAGAGAGGAGACCCCAGTGAGTGGGCAGTTGGATAAAGAGACTAATGTTGGGAGGAGAAACATTGACGTGTCCAAGGTCACCCAGGCTATCTGTGACCGAGCTAGAAATAGGTTCTAGTGCCACCGTACTGCTGTTTCTGAAGGTCTCTGCCACACTGCTGTTTTAGGCACTGGTGCAAACCCTTAGTGTAGACAGAATTTACACTAGTGCACTCTGGCACTGGTGCACCATGTCCCAGTTTGAAGGTTTGGGGTGGGGAGAGGGGCTGTGACCTCCCTGAGGCCTGAGGCTGACTGAACGGTGCAGCTGGTAACGGAGGGGCAGCACTGAGTGCTGGAGGTATGAGCCAGGAGCACAGCCCCACAGGACTGGACACTGACTTCTCCTGACCCAGGACACACCCCCAGCGAGGTGGTTTGTCCATGGATGTGCAGGCTGTCTTGGCAGAGCAGCTCATTTGCAATCCCTGCACACCTCTTCCTACAGTGTTCACTGGGACCTTTCCAAGCTGCGAGTGACGGGGCTCGGGAGTTAACAGGATCTGTTCCTGGCTCTGTCATGGACCTGTTTGGTGACCTTGGGGAAGTCACAGCTCCTCTCTCTGTAACACTGTCTTCAGTGACTCGAGAGCACTAGCACCAGCCTCAGGCAGACTGGTGAGAAGCAGGGCACAAACCCCAAATTAGGTGTGAGGTCTGTATGGAGATTTCACCAACCAAGTATCCAGTGTAAACGCTTCAGGCATTGTAACAGCATTAACCTGGAATCACAGACAGTGCTCTTGGGTGATCCCATATATCTCACCACACAGGTGAGCTCCCTTTGTGACAGGTGGTCCCTTACTCCAGGGTTCCCAACCTTTTTCTTTCTGAGCCCCCACCCCCACCCCACACACACGCTATAAAACTCCACTGCCCATGTGGGGCACAATAACTGGTTTTCTGCATATAAAATCCAGGGCTGGCGTTAGGGGTAGCAAGCAGGGCAACTGCCTGCGGCCCCATGCCACAGGGGCCCCATAAGCTACATTGCTTAGGCTTTGGCTTCAGCCCTGGTGATGGGGCTCAGGGCCCTGGACTTCAGCCCCCTGCGCTGGGACTTCAGCTTTCTGCCCTGGGACTCAGTGAGTCTAATGCCGGCTTTGCTTGGCAGCCCCCTGAAAGCTGCTCACGGCCCCCCAGGGGGGCCCTGGTTGAGAACCACTGCCTTACAGCACGAATCACAGCAATGTTCAAGTTACTGCCAGTCCCAAAGGACCCGTCACTTCCTTAGGTCAATTAAATCTTAGATCTTCCAACAAAGACACTTGTAGCCAGTCCTGTCATAACCTGTATTAAGACTTATTTAAAAGGAAACGAGTTGTTAACAAAGTTAAAGCAGGTAATCCTATAGATGCAGATGAGTTGCAGTCTTAAATTTCAAAGGTAATAGAAGCTTCTGTAATAAGCAAGCTCTACATATTCTTTAGGACTAACCCAGGCTAAGCAGCTGGGGATCTCTTGCTTATGCCTAGAAACTTTGCCCCCCACCCCCCCGAGTCCAGGCAGCATACAGACAATCAGTTCCTTCTCTATGGGGTTTTTCATCCCCTTCCTACCATGTGGTCTAAGCAGGAAACTTAGCTACTGGGAAGTGAAGAGCACAACAACAGTCTTGTGTCTTTGTTAACATCCCATAATAGTCTCTCTGGTGTTGATGGACCTTTCCTGCCAGGCAGGGTGTACTGCATTCTGTTGCCAATCAGCACTTCACATTGGTAAAGTCTCTCTCCTGTTTGGTGATTTACAGAGCCACAGAGGCTCACAATGCAACTAGTCAGATGTTAACTCAGGCAGCAACTTACAAATATTCAATAAAGTCTAAACACAAAACACATTCTTATGTTCACAGTCTGTATGAGGAGTATCTACTCATTTGGACTCACTGGGGAGCCACAGAAAGAAACAAGGTGTGCTGAGGCAAGAAGGCCCAATCTCAGAGCCCCCAGGGTCACGCTTCCCAAAAGCTAAAACTAGGCCCAGCCCATGAAAGGGGCACTCCCAGGAGAGACTGTGTAAAGGCTGGAGCGTCAAATAACTTAGTTAATCTGAGAGAGCTGCCTTGGGGACAATGACAGGGCACTCAAGGCAGGATGAAGTATTATCTAGACCAGGAGTGGCCAACCTGAGCCTGAGATAGAGCCAGAATTTACCAATATACATTGCTAAAGAATCATCAGCTCCCACCCCCTGCTCCCAGTGCCTCCCACCCATGGGAAGCCACACTAATCAGCACCCCCCCTCCTCGCACTCCTGATCAGCTGCTCATGCTATGCAAGACACTCGGTGGGAGGGACGGGGGGGATGGAGCGTGGGCACTGCAGGCTCAGGGAAGGGGGTGGGAAGGGGTGGAGTGGGGGCAGGGCCTGTAGCTGAGTAGTGAGCACACCCAGCACATTGGAAAGTTGGTGCCTGTAGCACCAGCCCCGGAGTTGGTGTCTGTACAAGGAGCCGCGTATTAAATTCTAAAGAGCCACATGTTGGCCACCCCTGATCTAGACCATCCCTGAGAGGTATTTGTCCAGCCTGCTCTTAAAAATCCCCAATGATGGAGATTCCACAACCTCCCTAGGCAATTTATTCCAGTGCTTAACCACCCTGACAGGGAGTTTTTCCTAATGTCCAACCTAAACCTTCCTTGCTGCAATTTAAGCCCATTGCTTCTTGTCCTGTCCTCAGAGGTTAAGAACAATGTTTCTCCTTCCTCCTTGAAATGAACTTTTATGTACTTGAAAGCTGATCATATCTTCTCCTGACTAAACAAACACAATTTTTTCAGTCTTCCCTCATAGGTGATGTTTTCTAGACCTTTAATCATTTTTATTGCTCTTCTCTGGACTTTCTCCAATTTTTCCACATCTTTCCTGAAATGTGGCACCCAGAACTGGACACATTACTCCAGTTGAGACCTAATCAGTGCAGAGTAGAGCGGAAGAGTTACTTCTCATGTCTTGCTTACAATACTCCTGCTAATACATCTCAGGATTATACTTGGGTTTTTTCCAACAGTGTAACACTGTTGACTCATATTTAGCTTGTGATCCACTGACTCTCCCAGATCCGTTTCTCCTGTGCTCCTTCCTAGGCAGTCATTTCCTGTCTTGTATGTGTGCAACAGATTGTTCCTTCCTAAGTGGAGTACTTTGGATTTGTCCTCATTGAATTTCATCCTATATTCTCCAGTTTGTCCAGATCATTTTGAATTGTAATTCTAGCCTCCAAAGCACTTGCAGCCCCTCCCAGTTTGGTATCATCTACAAACGGTATAAGTGTAACAGAGAGACTCTGCTACTGGGAGGGTTCACTATGTCTAGGTGGGTTACACCCTGGTGGGAGGGGGCTAGGCCTGTACTGGAATAAGGTCATTTTGTGCTACACAGTGTGGCAGAACCTAGAATGTCCATTACCAGGGAAAAATGCTGGGGGGAATTGACATGTGGAAAGGACAGAAACCCTGTCTGAATTCTCTCACATTGCCCTTCTTGCCCTGGCAGGCTACAGAATAATGTCCACCTTTCACCCTAAATCATCCCCTCCTCCCAGCAGGAAGGAAACGGCTGCAATGGAGCTGGCTCAGGTAAGGGATTATCAGGGAGCTGGTGGTGGGTTCTGCTTGGAGGGAGAGGAGAAGTAAATGAATAGGAGGGTGGGAACTGCTAGAGGTAGTGGGAGGCAGGAACTGTCTAGGGTGTGGAATGGGAGGGGAAAGGATGTGACAAACCTGCTGAGACTTGTGTACTCTAGGGTGTGATGGGCTGTTACCCCGGGGGTGCAGTCTGGGGGGCTTCTGGGAAACACTGTCCCTCTAACCTCAAACTGGGTTGGCCCTTCTCACACTGCCAGCCTCTCCAGGCCCTGTTATTACCCAACAGGACAGCAGGTGGCACCACGCATCCAACTAAGCTACCTGAGTGCGTTACCTAAGCCACTCAAAGACAGATAGAAGACAAAAGCCAATTTCCCAGCCATAAGTGGTAGCAAACAGATCAAAGCAGATTACTTAACAAATAACCAAAAACTCAAACTAAGCTTAACATACTATCTGGATAGAATTTGAATTAGCAGTTTCTCACCCTGACTGATGATACAAGCAGTCCACCAAGTTTCCATACACAAGCTAAAAATCCCTTTACCCTGGGACCAGCAGTTCCCCCAGTTCAGTCTTTCTTCCTCAGGTGTTTCCAGGAGTTCTCTTGTGTGGGAATGAGGCCAAGAAATGATGTCACACTCCACCTTATGTAGCTTTTCCATATTGCGGGAACCATTTGTTCCAAACTTGTTTCCCAGTCCAGTTTGTGGAAAAATACAGGTACAAAAATGGAGTTTGTTGTCATGTGGTCTGCTCACATGCCCTAGCATGCCCTGCTGAGTCATAGTAGCCATGGCTCATAGGCTAGCTGAAAAATTCACAAGAGGGCTAAGCTCTTCCACGGTCCATTGTCTTTCTTGATGAGCCATGAACACTGTCTGGCTTCTTTGTTGTACCTGAAAGGCTTGTTGTGAGTGTTACCCAGAGTAAACACATTTGAAATACAGATACAGAGTCAATATCCATAACTTCAGTTACGAACATGATACATGGACACAAATAGGACAGTCATATTCAGCAAATCATAACTTTTCCAATGACACTGAACATGACACATCTTGCACAAAATGCAACATAATTATGTTCTAATCATTTTATAATCATACCACTATGCTGAATGTGTGGTGTAGTGTCAGGGCCTAATTTCAAGGCACAGGAGTTGGGAATGGAACTTCCACTCTTTGTGGAACAGGAAATAACCCTCCAGCCAGGGCTGGGAAAACTTCCCGGACTCCCAGTGCTGGAGCCTGAATCTTCTGACACTTCATTAGTTACCACGAACCCCAATCTTTGTGGCAACTGCAAACTTTATCAATGATGATTTTATATTCTCTTCCAGGTCATTGATAAGAATGTTAAATAGCACAGGGCCAAAACCAATCCTTGTGGGAACCCTCTAGAAAGAAATCTACTCAAGCATGGTTCCCCATTTACAATCATAGTTTTTAATCTGTTTAATGTATGCTGTGTTTATTTTGTATCTTTCTAGTTTTCTAGTCAAAATATTGTGCTGAACCAAGTCATATGCCTTACAGAAGCCTAGGTAATGTTTTCACCTCTCAGCTCATCAATACTATTAGCTGCAACCAAACTTTTGATCTCACCCAATAAGGATATCCAGTTAGTTTGATTGGATCTGTTGTCTCTGAACCTTTGTTAATTGGTACTAATTATATTACCCTCCTTTACCTCTTTATTAATTAAATCCATATTCGCTGCTCTATTATCTTGCCCAGTATCAGACTAACACGCTTGTAATTAGCTGGGTCATCTCTTTTACACTTTTTAAATATTGGCACAGCATTAGCTTTATTCCATTCTTCTGGAATTTCCCCATTGGTCCAAGTCCTAATTAAAATCAACATTAACAGTCCTCCACCAGGTCTTTCAAAACTCTTAATACAAGTTATCTGGACCTGCTTATTTAAACATGTCTAACTGTAATAGCTTCTCTTAACATCCTCGTGAGTTATTGTTGGGATGGAAAGACTGTCGTTGTCAACGTCTTATATGATTACATCATCTGTTTTCTCCAACTCCAGGAGTGAAATATTTATTGAACACTTTTACCTCTTCTGTATTATTTTTGATAATCCTGCCATTTCTATCTAGTAATTTACCACTACCATTGTTAGGGATTAATTTTGTACTTAATATACTTTTTTAAAACTTCCTTCTTATTTTCATTAAGTGGTCATTGATTTCTGATAGCTTCCCTTACCAATTTTCTACAATTCTGACTTTCTAACTTATATTCTTTACTGTTGACTTCCCCGTTCTTCCATATATTTTATTTGGAGATTCCTACCAGGGAGCCACCAGCAGGGTCAGAGACAGCCCCATCTCCTATATCAAGCCCTGGTTAGTAGCTATGTGATAAATGTGATGACTCTGCCTCTGTCTGTCAGCTGGGAGACACAAAGGTTCTCTCTTTCCATCCTCTGATGCCTCCTGGCTGCTCTAAGCAAGGTGGGGTGGGACTCTGTTAACATGTGCCTCCTGGAGCTCCCATTTACCTGGTGCTGCTATTCCGTGAATAGTGGGGTTGTGAGTGGGGCAGCAGGTACTGAGTGTTGGACTCTTGCTCTTTCATGGGCCGGTGACCTTCGAGGAGGTGGCTGTGTATTTCACCAGGGAAGAGTGGGTTCTGCTGGACCCCACTCAGAGAGCCCTCTACAGGGATGTCATGCAGGAGAACTATGAGACGGTGGTCTTGCTGGGTAAGGAGTCCTGTCGCCTGGGTTATTAGAAGCTGTGGGGTCTCTAAAGAACCTGAGTAGTAATAACTGTATACCTTTATTCATCATACAAGTTTTGCAGGTTTTCTTGCCCCCCTTTTTTTGCCTTATCTCCCACATGGTAGTATCATTTTTGGACATGTGCCTTTTTGGTGCCGTCAGTCATTTTAAAATTGGATTTAATATATCCTTATTGGCTATATTAATCACTGTAGCTTTCATGCCTTTTCCTCATTTTAAGAGGAAAATATGCCTCCTGTAGAATTCTAAATTGAGTAAATATGTGTATGACTCATGCATGGTTTGTGTGACAGTGAGATGAGCTCTTTTAGGAGAGCGTGTAATGTTGCCATTCAGGATCCCATGGGTGAAGGGATAAGAGAGTCGTGGGAGGGGCGGAGAAGAGGGGGGAGTAGATAATTCTGGGGTGCCAGGACATGGGGTGGGTGTGTGCAGGGTTAGAGCTAAGAAGCAGCAGGGAGGTAGGAGGTAGTGAGAGATGAGGAGAAAATACAAGAAGCTCCCAAGGTGCCGGGAAGTGGTGCCGGCTGAGAGTAATGGGAAGAAGGGGAGGGGAGTGTGGAGAAAGGGCACCTGGGAAGTGGGCTGGGTGGGTCATTGGGAGGGAGGAGAGGTTTGGGAATCTAGAGGTGTGGGGGATCCCAGACCTTTAACCCTCAATCCCTACTGAAGCCTTGTTGCTTTAGAGCCTACACTCCAGTTTTATTTCTGTTCAGTTTCACTTCTTTTTACATTTTCCCCCCACAAATATCATTATTTTAACATTTGACCTCCCTCTCCCACTCATAACCCCTCTCCCCATATAACCTCCCCATGTCTATGCTCAGTGACCCTGGCCACTGATCCTGAGTCCTTGCTGCATTCCTCCCTGTGACGATGCGGTTCTGGCGGGACCCAACTGAGAGTGCCAAATCAGGACCAATTGCTCAAACAGGGCAGTCACAGCCCTAGGCTGGGGTTTTTCCACCTCTAAGGCAAACCAAACCAGCCAGACAAAGAGGACTTTGGTTTCACCCCACTGGCTAACCACAAGTCACACAAGCAATTCCCTTAGACACTCCAGTCTCCCAGTATCACCACCAGTGCCACTCGTCCTGGGGATGAATGGTTATGAAAACCAACACCCCAATAAAAGAAAACGGTTCTCTCGATCCCAAAGGACCAAGCCCCAGACCCAGGTCAATATACACATCAGATCTTACCCACAAATCACACTGTTGCCAATCCTTTAGAATCTAAAATCTAAAGGTTTATTCATAAAGGAAAAAGATAGAGATGAGAGCTAGAATTGGTTAAATGGAATCAATTACATTCAGTAATGGCAAAGTTCTTAGTTCAGGCTTGTAGCAGTGATGGCATAAACTGCAGGTTCAAATCAAGTCTCTGGAGTACATCCCCCGCTGGGATGGGTCATCAGTCCTTTGTGCAGAGCTTCAGTTTGTAGCAAAGTCCTCCAGAGGTAAGAAGCAGGATTGTAGACCAGATGGAGATGAGGCATCAGCCTTAGATAGGCTTTTCCAGGTGTAAGAACCTCTTTGTCCTTACTGTGGAAAATTACAGCAAAATGGAGTCTGGAGTCACATGGGCCAGTCCCTGCAGACTTTGCTGAGTCACAAGGCGTGTCTGCCTTCTCTCCATGGGTCAATTGTGTAGCTGATGGTCCTTAATGGGCCATCAAGCAAGCTGGGCAGAGCTAACACCAACTTGTCTGGGATGTTTCCCAGAAGCACAGCACCAACTTGAAATACAGACAGTATAGAGCCAATATACATAACTTCAACTAAAATGACACATGCACACAGACAGCATAGTCATAACCAGCCACCCATAACCTGGTCTTAGACATCTTATATGACCCCTTTATCTAACATTTGGTGTCACTACAGGACCTTGGTTACAAACCATGTTCTATATGGTCCCAGTTTATACCAATAACGTCACACTCCCTCCCATAGCAGGGCCGCTACCCAGACACAAATGGGCACTTTGTTGATGATGTCACTGGGTGGTTGTGTAGCCTGCACAATTTTACACTTATAAGATTACATATTCGAAGCCCTTCACACCACTCGGGCTTATCTCTATACACCCATACAGTCTGTTCCCAGTGTTCCCTTCCCAGCTCTGATGCTGCAGAGCATTTACCCCGTCCTCCTTCCCAGCCTTGCCTGTGTCCCTGTTCCTGTTCCCCACTTAATAAACATGATTCCAATTTCCCTTCCCCCTCCTGTTTGACCCCAGTTTTATATAGTCATATTGCCAGCTACACCTAGCACGATTGATTGTACAGAAGAGAGAAACAATTAGAGAACCAGACAGATAAACAACAGAAAAGTGAGGGCCATAAAGATAGAACAATACAGAAATGAGAGTTTCGCAGTCAGAGCCATTGATAAGTGATTTCTTGCCAGACAGGATGCTGTCAAACTAAGTTTCTTTTATCCATCTTAAGATCTGTTTCTTTATCTGGTGGTGATGGGCATCATACAGACAGGATCGTCTTCCTAACAGCCTAATAGCACCTTATTTCAGTGTGACTGGTTTGGGATGAGAGGATGTGACCCTTCGCTTCCCAGCTAATGGCTGCCCCTGCTGCTTAGCCAAAGTCCTTAGCCTAAGAAAAAGGCCTCAGACTATCCTAGTGAGAGAAGACCCATACACAGGCAGACTGAGATTTTAAAGTGCTCTCAGATGAGCTCCAGACCAACAAGTATGCACAGTAATTATTCAGCCAGTATTTTAGGAGAACTGCAATGTTAGAGAGAATCATGAACTGCTCAGAGACAATTAATGCAGAGAAGCAGCAAAATCCATCAAACATATAAGTGGTTATGACTTATTTACTTGGTCTTAAAGAGAACAACAAGGACCTGAGTCTGCTCCTGTCAATAACCCCCTGCTCAGCCAATCAGGGTAGAGACTGAGGAGGGGAGGCTGAGGGGTCTCACCAGAGAGCTAAAAGGATGGCCCAGGTCACTGGCGGGGATCACTGCCCCAGCACTACTGCAGCCCCTCAGTTTGGGGTGGACCTCCCAAAGTGAGAGCTGCCGAGCACTCCCCCGCAACACACACACACACACACACACACACACACACACACACACACACACCCTCTCCTGGTGTTAGGAGGGGAACAGGAGAAAGGAGAAAAGAAGCAAGAGAGGAAGAGAAAGGAGGGATGGATGGAGGAAAAGTTGAAACAAAAAGGACAAACCCTAATGTCCCCAGTGATTCTAAGGGACAAAATCCCAGGTGTGGAATAAAATTCTGCCTCCTTAAGATCATGTTTTCCATGAATTCAACTGTCACCAGAATGATCAGACCGAACAGTTTCAAACCTCGAGGAGGCTCTAACCCTCTAAACAGGGACATCTGTTTTCTAGTAAAATCACTAAAAGGGAAGGAGAAAACTCAAGAGAGGTTCCTCCTGGCGCTCAGGTACGTGAACCCCAATACTCCCCCAGTCCTCAAAGAGAGACCTGGAGAAGGAGACTTGCTGAAGCAAAGCCACAGGGTCTCTGAGGTTTCCCTGGCCCCTCGCCCCTGTCCTGCCTGGCTGATGTCAGCATCTCTCTGTGAGGTCACCACCTCCCCACCACCTTTGGCCAATAGTCTGAGGTCCTGCAAAAGGCCTTTGTGATGTCACTGCCACACCCCTCCCTTGCTGGGCTAATGTCCTGCCCCTGGCCAGGCACTTTGGAGGTTTGAGCTACTCCCTGTGGATCACCCCACTCAAGGAGCGCTCATTCTAGGAAGCAAGCCGGATAGACAGGAAAACATCAGACGCTGCTCCCAATGCTACACTTAGTTTTTCAGAAATTAGTCAACTTTATTGCCAGAAGAGACCATTAGAGCATCTAATCTGACCCCTGCATATCACAGGCCTCCTGTATGACACACTAGCTACTTTTGGGGTAAACACATTCCAGAAAGGCATCTAGTCTTCATGAAATGACATCACGAGATGGAGAATGCACCAATTTCCTTGGTAGCTTGTTCCTGTGGTGAATCATCCTCACTGTTGAATATTTGTGCCTTAATTGTAATATGAATTTGTCTCTTTTCACCTTCCAGCCATTGGGTTTTTTAATGCCTTTCTCTGCTACATTAAAGAACCCTTTAATAGCCAATCTTTTCTCTCCATTAAGGCACTTCAACGTTTCAATGAAGTCACCTTTCAATCTTCATTTGAGAAGCTAAACAGGTTGAGCTCTTTCAATAGCTCACTAGAAGGCATTTTTCTCCAGCCCTCAGAATATTTGGTGGCTCTTTGCTGCCTCAACTCCAATTTCACACCATCTTTTTCAAATGAGGACACCAAAACTGGAGGCAGTATTCCAGTATCAGTCTCACTGATACCATGTCACCTCCTGTGACGTTATTGACATAATCTGTAACTGTATAGATCACCGTTGCCACCACTGTTCTATATTTGCAGCCAATATTGTATAAAGGTGGTCACATAAAGGGTCTATGGAGAGGTTATGATTGGCTGATTATAATTATGCTATCTCTAGATATGTATCATTTTTGTAGTTGACATTATAAATATTGGCTCTATGATGCCTGTATTTCAAACTTGTGCTATGCTTCTGGGGAACACCCCAGCCAGACAAATTGGTGTCAGCTCTGCCTAGCCTGCTTGATGGCCCATTAAGGACCATCAGCTATACAATTGACCCATTGAGAGAAGGCAGATATGCCTTGTGGCTCAGCAAGGTGTGCAGGGACCTGCCTATGGACAGAACTCTAAGGTTTTTCTATGTCGCGTGCTGGATAGAGTGTCCTTGGGACAAAGAAAGCAAAGACCACATGGCAAGAGACTATAAAAGACTGATGCCTCATCTCCATCTGGTCTTCAGTCCTGCTTCATACCTCTGGAGGGACTTGGCTACAAACTGAAGCTCTGTACAAAGGACTGAATGGCCCATCCTAGTTGTGGATGTACTCCAGAGACTTGATTTGAACCTGCAATTTATTCCATCACTGCTACAAGCCTGAACCAAGAACTTTGCCAAAGTACAAGTTTTGCCCAGGGCACCGTTTCCTAACGCTGGTCCTGGTAACACCCTGCCCGGCCCGCGCTCTCCCGGCCGCCCGGCTCAGGCTCGGCTCGGGCACCCTGCCCGGCCCGCGTTCCCCGGCCGCCCGGCTCGGGTCGGGCTCGCGCCCTGGCCGGCCCTGCCTTCCTCCCCGGCCGCCCGGCTCAGGCTCGGGCTCCCGCTGCGCGCCCTGGCTGGCCCCGTCCCTCCCGGCCACCTGGCTCGGGCTCGGCTCCAGCCGCTGCGCCCTGCCCGGCCCCTCAGCCCTCCCGACCGCCGCAGCCCGGCTCCGGGCACGGGGCAGGAATCGCGACCGATACTTACCCAGATGCTGGGGTCCGGGCGCAGTGGCGGCCTTGGCTGCCCGGCTCGGCTCCGGCTCCGGGCTCTGGCAGTGTTGGAGGTGGTGGGAGGATACTGGATCCTTATAAATGGAGAGCCTGCTCTTCCTTTCAGCAGCACAGACCTGGGTTGACTGTCCTGTGATAAATCAGCCATTCTTTCTCATTCTATGAGCAGAACACAGCAGATGACAGCCTGTTGCTTATTCAGCTTACAGCAAAGGGGGACACAGGTCGCTTCAATTCCCAGACTCTGCCTCTCATTCATCTACCCAGTTGGGTGTGTGAAAGCTAAATGAGCTGGTATTCCAAACTCCCAGAAAGGCAGTGGAGGAAAAGAAAGTGACCCTTTATAGGCAGCTCAGTTCAGTCCTCGCTGCTGAAGGCAGTACTAATGAAGTGACTTGCACACAGAGAGTCAAAGCAAGGGCTTGGTTAAGGGCAGCTTCACCCCAGATTCCCCCTGAAGTTATGTAGGAGGGAAACAAGTGAAGGTTTTAACACAGTGGGCAGTACCAGACAGCAGGCCACTGTGGGATTAGGGGACGTGAGTGCAGGAGTGAGGAGGTCATAAACAGAGCCAGCAAAGAGTTGATTAACACAGGATAAATTAGTCCAAATTTGCGAAATATATCCCCAAAATGTACAAATGAGCCTGTGAAATCCAGAGACCACGTTTCTGTGGCACTCTCCTTTAGAACTCTTGACAGACACCATTCCCATCTCCGGTGGGCTGTTTTTGGTATAAATGTGTGGCTCAGGAAACGCAAGGAGCCAAGTGCAGGACTGAGGTTCAGTCTCTCTGTTGGCCCTGGATATGATGCTTTGGGAGGTGTAAGAGGCTAGGAGACTGTAATAGGCAGGAGAAGATTAGGGGAGATTAGTCTGAGTGAAAAGGAGAGGAAAGGACGGGGCTGGCTTATCAGTACCAAATTATTCTCTGATTTTCAATTTAGTACCATGCACATTCTTCTCAGTTACAACAGACACACTGAATAAACTATGCAAATACACAATAGCTGCATGGACACGAGGTTCTCCTTTGAATTTTATGTATAAAAGGAAGTTACGATCAATGACATGGCTGGAGAAACTTGTCCTCCTAAAACAAAGGAAAGGTCTGCTCCATTTTTTCCTGACACAGGAACAGAACATACTACCAGCTCAGCCCCCTCCCACCCTCCACCCGAATCTTACCACTGATCTGCGGATCAAAGACAGCCTGCTTTTTGCTTTGTTCTCAGCAAACTCCAGGCTGTTGATGTCCGTGAGACGAGCCCTGTATTTATTCATCTGCTCTACGACAATCAACTCCACACAGCTGCAAAAAGGAAAAAAGAAAGTGGTAAAACGGGAGGATAAAACTCTGGCTGTGTTTGAGCTGGCCATGTCGCCTAAGTGCTGCGCCAATTCTCTTGCTTCGTGGGCTGGAAACAAACAGTGTGGTTGAAATGCCCCAAATGGTAGTGAGCAGGAGCTAAACTAGAGGACTAAAGGGAGGGCTCCCAAGGGCTCCATCAGGGAAACAGGTCCTTCCCCTGGAAAGGCAAATACCCACCAAGGTTAGGAAAGCACAGCATGTTCAAATGAAAGGCTGAAAGAATGGCCATTTCGGATATGCTGCGCTATCTAGCTATATCTATTTGTAGACACACACACTTGTGCTTGTTTGCATCCAAGCTGGACAGGCAGTCGCAGGGCAATGACAGTGATTAGGTGTCTGGGGCAGATATTTTGTTTAATACCATCAGTATTGTTTTCTGGAAGAAATCCTTTTAGAGCAGTAATGATACAAGGCGGCGTATATAAGTCAAGTTACAAAGAGACTTCTTCTTACAAGGAACCTTTAGAAGAGTGATTCAAAGTAATTTTCACATCTGTAGGCAGAAGAATTGCTTCTAGGAGAGATTTGAAGGCCAGGCAGGTTCATGTAGTCTGGTCTCCTGCATAGAATTTCATCAAATGATTCCTGCATCCACTATCCATCCTAGGTACTTATCTAACCCCAGTGCCCTATTATCTGAGCTTCTCACAAACTAACATGTTTATTCTTAAAATTCCAGTTGAAGTCAAAACATCCCCGAGGGGCTCCATTACAAACCCTTCCCACCCACTGGATGATGATTCCCTATTTACAATTACTTTGGAGATATCAATTAGCCAATTTTCAATCCATTTAATATTTGCTGCACTGAATCTGTATAGTGTTAATTTTTAATCAGGATGACCCAACTGGAATCTAAGTCAACGATGTCAACGTGGTTACCTCTGCCAACCAAACCTGGCATCCAATCAATTTTGACAAGACCTATTTTCCATAAAAAACTGTGTTGACTGGCACTAATTACACTGCCATCCTTCAATTCTTTACTGATTACCTTCCACGTCAGCTTTCCCATGATTTTGCCTGAGACTGATATTGAGCTAACTGGCCTGTAGTTACCCAGATCATCCTGTTAATCCTTTTAGATACTGGCACATTAGCTTTTGTACAGTCCTCTGGAACTTCCCCATTACTCCAGGATTTGTTAAATATCAACATCAATGGCGGAGAGAGCTCACTGTCCCGTTCTTTAAAAACTCCTGGGTGCAGGTTATCCAATCCTGCAGTTTTTAAAAGGTTTAACTTAGCAGCTGCTAGTTACTGATAGAATAGACAGTATTTCATTAAGGCAATTCATTTGCAAACCAGTGATGTGTTTGTAGCTGTCATTCTACAGCACATTAAAGTGCATTACTCAGTGATCATTTGACTGTCCTGACATGACCTCATTACAGGATTTACCCTGGAAGTTGTAATGCTATATTCTTACGTGGTTGTTTTACTGATGTCCTGAACGCTCTGCAGTGGGTCAGTTGTGTCAGGACAGCGGAGAATACAGGGAGCAAACACAATGGCCAGGGCATTAGCTGACATTCGATTGGTCTCTTCCTGCAGGGCAATCCTAAACAATAAACAACAAAGCAGCAAGGGTTAAAGGTAGCTCCAATTCACATAACACTGGCAGGAAATACCCTGTAGAGAAACAGAAAGAGGACAAAATACAAATTCAGAGCAGGGCAGGGAGAGGAGGGCTGTACATGCACATGAGATCTGGAGGTCATTGCCAGGGAAGATTTTCCACAATATTATATAGCTTTGAAGTGAAGAGCTTCAATTTGTTGTATCTGGTAAAGAACTAGACCAACAGGATGTAAATATTATACCAGACAAGGGCAAAAGGTAAGACAATGGATACTGAGTGAACCACGCAACATGCCATGACACTCTTTAGGAAATCTTTTGTTTTGACCTACTTAACCTATTTTCCAAAAAGGAATAGATACAGTGCATATTTATTACAGTAGCAAGCAACTCACTTAGCCATCATTAAGCTATGCCTTAGAAACAGAGCACAGATGTGTCTAAATGCATGTAGATGGCAGGAAACTTCGCAGATTGTAACACAGTGACTATAGCCTGAACTAGATATTGTCTAAGCTCATGCAAAAGCATCACACATGATCCCTAGACCCTCAATGTTCAAACTAAAGGGTGCAATACATGGCAGTACTGTGATCCACTGCAATCTTACTGCATTCCTCAGTGGGTTAGGTCTATGGCTAGTGATGAGCTGGCAAAATCATAACAACCGGTTCCCTCCTCACCCCAGGAGGAATCATGCCTCCCGACCCAGGGACCCCTGCCCCGTCCACCCCTCCCTGTTCCCTACCCTCTAACACCTCCCAAACCCTATCCTCCCCACCCCTGAACTCCCCAGCCCCCGACCCGGGAGGGAGGGCCGGGCCAGGCGCAGCGGAGCCCGAGCCCGAGCCGGGCGGCCGGGAGGAACGCGGGCCGGGCAGGGTGCCCGAGCCGGAGCCGGGCGGCCGGGGAGGAACGAGGGGCCGGCCAGGGTGCCGCGGCTGGAGCCGGAGCCCGAGCCCGAGCCGGGCGGCCGGGGAGGAACGTGGGGCCGGGCAGGGCGCTCGAGCCTGAGCCTGAGCCAGGCAGCCGGGAGGAACGCGGGCCGGAGGGGGTGCCGCGCCGGGACCTGCTGGCCGTGGAGGGTCGGGCCGGGCGGGACCCGGGACAGGGGCCGTGGTCAGGACGGGCTGGAGACCGGCGGCACACGGCCCTCCTGGTTTCCTACCTCAGCGTCGTCTTCCTGGACTGGGAAGCCTGCTTGCTTCTCAGCCCTCCCAGGCTTCCCGCGCTAACAGCTGATTCACGGGAAGCAGGGTGGGAGGAGAAGCAAGAAGGAGCATTCATGGCAGGAGGTGGAGGCAGAGCTGAGGTGAGCCGGCCGGGCAGCAGGGATCACTTGTTAAATTTAAATGCCCTTTTAGAACCAGTTTGTCCCACTGGGAACGACCCGTTCTAAAAGGGCTTCTAAATTTAACAACCGTTCGCGCGATCCGGTGCGAACCGGCTGCAGCTCACCCCTGTCTATGGCATGGAACCATGTGTTTGTAACCAGCTGAGACCTACAGTGGTTGTCTTCTCAGCAAGTCTGAAACATTTGTTGCTATTACGAAAGAAGAAGAACATTATTGGCATTAGCTGTCAATGAGAGCATTGTCTGGAAAAAGAGCCCTTGGGTCCAGAGCGTTAAAGCCATTTCAGAATTTAAAGCACTCCTTGCAAAGTTTCACTCCTTTTCCCGACAAAAGTACTTGGATCACATAGGCCCGTGTTCAGGTACTCTTACTCACGGAGAACAGTACCTTGTTCCAGTGGAACTACTCATGGAGTACGGTGGTACTCATGGGGAGTAAGTGTATCAGAATCAGGCCCCTAGTGAGGAAGGAGAAGAGAAAGAGTGGCTGCAGTATGACGATCCCACGCTGTGGTCTGCCATTACCTCACAAGGTGAAAGATGAGGCGTTCCAGGGTACGGAGGTGGGTGCGAGAGAGCTGATCAATGACAGAGTACACGCCTCGGATGGTCTCCTTCCTTTCCTGCAGGCCTGGAGAGAGCACTCACAGTTACACATATTACAGGCAACTTCCCATGGTGTCTTCTGCCATCTTTACTTGTGAAGGTGGTGTGAATGGCCCAGTACAGGGAGCTGTGCAGGAGGCTAGTGCACAGAGACAGGGATGACAACTCCTCCTCTCCCTGCCTATACAAGCAGGCCCCTTTGCAGGTCCCTCAGGTAGCAGTATCCTATGCAAAAAACATGAGCATAAGACACTGATTTCTTTTAAACAGATTCCAAAAGAGTTGGGAGCTGAATAATAACTATGTCTCCTGGGGCACGTCTATGCTGCACACTCTGCTCTGCTCACCATCAAAATCATATGCTACATACCACTCTAGCACGGGCAGAAATAGCAATGTAGATGGCGAGGCACTGCTTAGGTGAGTAAAGACATGCATGAAGGCTGTGGGGATATACCCTACACACACTGCTTAATTTGTAACAAAAGAGGTGCCGGGGCTCAAGCTTTTTTTTTTTTTTTAAACTTTCACACAGCAAGCCCAGTGGTACCAGGGCTCTGAACGGCAAAGGCTTTGACTACTATAACAGTGTAAGGGATTAGTTTGTGTCACAGTGCTGTCTGTGGCTACATGGCACAGTGAAAAGCAGGCTGTGTCCACATTGCAGTGCCTACCTACACGTCAGTGAAAGGCTCTGGCAGAAGGAGGCTGCAAGGAAAGACTTCAACAGCAGAGAGCTGCTGGAGCAGATGTGCCGAGCTCAGCCCTGGCAAGCCTTGGCACAAATTAAGCATCACCTACGTGGCTCCCACCTACACTGCCTATTTTTAGCAGTGTCATCACCCCCGATGGAGTCTTTCCCTGTTGCAGGAAAGACCCCGGCAGTGGGAAAAGGCTCTAAGAGGGAGGCAGATGGGAGAGGCTCCAGCACTGTCTTGCCAGTTACGTCATAAAAGATGACAGATCACCAAAATGACTTTTGGATTCAAACACTCCATACAATTGGCGCTTGTACAATCGTACAAGCACACAATCTACTTGCTTGCTGCTTGTCATGACAATGGTGATGATACAACTAAAGTACAAAAAGACTGCTTGTTCTGGGCAAGCAGAAACTGGGTTTGGTACCTGCAGCTAATTGTACCTTCCTGTCTTGGGTTTTGTGTGTGATTGTATAGGATTTGTATGGACCTTCCTTACCCATAGCTCGCAGAAATTCCTCGTAGAGTTCGAAGGTCATGAGGGGATTGGGCAAATCTCTCAGCCACCGTTTGAACACACTGGCAATGACATGAATATTGTAGTCATCTAGATTCACATTGTCAATATCTGTTCACCGAGGCAAGTGAGTGGAGGGAGTGGAAAAGAAACCAAAGAAAAAGCAAATGATCAGTTTTGATCCAGTAAACAAGCCAGTGTTTTCCTGTCAGTCCTAGCACTGGCAATGACCTAACCACTGCTGTTGGACCAACTTCTGTGGGTGAGAGAGGTCCTGAGGAAGAGCTCTGTGTAGCTCGAAAGCTTGTCTCTTGCCAACAGACGTCAGTCCTACAGAAGCTATTACCTCACTCACCGTCTCTCCACTATCATGGGTGTGGTCAGATGTTCGGCTGCCTGTGTGTGTTCTCTGTGTGCCACCCCAGCCTGGCACAGACAACTGACATGGCACACCTCGAGCGAACCGCCCAATGACCACAAGATCCATTAAGGCATGAAGGCACCCAGCCAGGCTTATTTTGATGAAGCACAGTACTAGTATCCTGCACTAATACATGTATACCCATAACAATGGACCAGCTCAGCAAATGGCGGGACTTTCCGTTCCTCCCTAGGCTAGATAAAGACACTGCCCCCAAGATACATTTTTATACAGAGATACAAACAAGTTACATATTGCTCCTCTGATAGTTGACATCCTCTGATATCACAACCCACCACCTTGTACATTTCTATCCATCATATTGTCATCCTGACCATATCTTTAGGCAGGGTCAATAGGTTCCTGTTGTCTTTGGGGAATGTGTTTGTACCATTCTTGGTATGGGGTGTTCTGGTACCACCCTTCTGGAATGTGTCTGTGTGTGTGTGTTTTGTGCTTAGCACTCAGCAACGTGTGTTTCTGCAATATCAGCCCTGTTCTTGCCAGATTCTGTGAGAAGGGCCTGCCTCTAGCTCACAGCCGGATTTTGTTTTATATCAGCAAAGTTTTGACTGCTACTTTAGCCCAGCCCTCAGGCCTCTGATACAAGGGCTTATGTCTCAGGCTCTTCTACAGTGAGCAGAGCTACAACAACACTGCATAGAAAAACAGGTATCAATACTGTAGCAACCTCAGATCACACAGTGCACAACCTTGGCACCTACTAATTTAATATGACCATGTTAAAATTCTTGTCGTGAAAGGAGCCAGTTTTCCAGGGGTGAAAGTCTTTAGAGAGAGTTTGTAAAGCACTTTGGAAGTCTAGGTGATGTTGATAAATATGAAGCCTGGCTAATGAAGCTTTTTCTCCCAATTTCTTTTTTGCACACTTGTGCACAAGAGGAGGAATAAAACAAGGAAGAATTAAACAGTTCCACAAGACAGGAGGGCTCTAACACAGTGCAGACTTTTGGTGAAGGCTGGTATTAGAGAAATGTCTGTAGTTTCATGGTACCAAAAGCCAGAGTCTACGGTGGGGGAAGGGAAAACGGTTCCTTTGCTCTGGCCCCCTTTAGATGACATGAATTCCCTGTTCACAGAGGTTCTCGGCTGTCCCTTTGCTCCCCTCTGAGACTCTCTCTTTTCATCTTACCTGTATCAAGACCCTGTCGGAGCTCCTTTATCTTATTGGTTGAGCCTGCCTTCCTGTAAATGCCCTCGGTGTACAATCCATGCATTTCAATGTAGTTTATGAGCTTCTCCACCACCAGTGGCACCGCTCGCTCCTCATTGGTCAGTCAGGAGAGCTCAACCCCAAACTGCCGTGATGAAAGCTCGGGATCATACTGATGTGGAGAAAGAGATTGATTTCTTAATTCCTTTTCAAAGGTCTCAATGCAATGCTGCTCACAGCGTGGTAAACCTAGGGATGTCTTGAGACTGAATCTCTCAATGTATGCAATGTAATTTGACTGTCGTTCAAGATGCAGTTCACATTTTTAAACAAAGTTAACTGGATTATTTGCAAATTAATCTAGTAAATCTAACTGAGCACAAGGGAAGAGAGGAAAGGTCTGTACACTGCCCTGCAAATCCAATCTTTCCTAAGAGCTTTCTTGGTCATTGTAACTATCCCTGTGTTCACTCTGCTATGTCTGCAGCACTGCACATTGCTACAAAGACTAACAAATGTTCATAGTTAAGGCTTGCAACAGGACTGTGCTCAGAAAAATGGCTCTGTAAAATGGCCCACCGGTACTCTCCTTGGGTCTTCAGAGTCATCATTTGCTTCATGTACTGACATTTTTACTGTAGAGCCAACACAGCTGTGCGACAGTGAGCTATATTCTAGTCTGCTTCATGCCTCACTGACAAAATTGCCTGGTGAGGATACATGAAGGAGAACACACTTGGGCTTGATTCTGAGATCCCTAGATGAACTTACAGTGCTGAAAGTTAAAAATGGTTTTGAGCAAGTGTGACATAGAAGCCACTGAAAGAGAAATAGAATCAGTAAAAGACGCTGACATTCTCTATTTTTACAGAGTCACTTTCCTGACTGGAACTGCACTTTAGAGACTCAACATTCAGCAAACAATTCGAGCTGAATATGAGATTCTGGTTGGATAAAGTCAAAAGACTGAGAAAAACTTTTCACACAATAATGCACAGATCCACGTAGGAGGCTTTGAACATATGGACTGTATGTTCAAACCCAGCATGGGTAGTGATCCAACCAGAACAATAAATGAGAAAGTAGGTGTGCGGCTTGGTTAGACCTCTGACCAGTGCCACTCTTCCATGTCTGCTTCTTCTCATTCACTGTTACCACAGCACAAATGAAAACAACATGAAGGGAATGTCCAGGGGAGGTTTCCACACTGGATAGACCTCCATGCAAGAACACACCGGGAAGAAATGGTGACAGCAACTGGTTTTGATCTCATTTAAAATTCACAAGTTATTGTACTATCATCTCTTAATCTTTTAGTGCCAGGATTGGGCTGCTCCTAGAGCTAACATCAAGTGCTATAACAAAAACTCTAACCTTTGCTGTCACTGTGTTCAACTGCCAACATTGGCATAAAATGCATTAGTGCAAACTACAAGGTCCATCAAAGCAAATACACTGCTAAGATAAGCTTGATGCTCTATTAGTTCCATCATAAGCCTAAATGAAAAGTCACCAGGTTCTGCATAAAGTTAAAAACAACGAGGAAATCTGCTGTTACCTTTTGGATAAAGGGCACCTTCTCAAAATATACCAAATGGCACCAACTCTCTCAGCCAGGGGCGGCTCTAGACACCAGGGCGCCAAGCAGGCGCTTGGGGCAGCCATTTCCGGGGGCGGCATTTGGCTCGGTTGAGCTCCGCCGCATGCCTGCGGCAGGTCCACGGAGCCGGGACGAGCGGACCTGCCGCCGGCACGACTGCGGCGGGTCCCGTCTTCCCGCGGCTCTGGTTGAGCTCCCGCAGGCGACTGCGGCAGGTCCGCTCGTCCCGGCTCAGGTGGACCTGCCGCAGGCATGCCGGCAGGAGCTCAACCGAGCCGCGGAAGAGGGGACCCGCCGCGGGACCGGGAAGGCGGCGCAGCGCCCGCGCTGCTTGGGGCAGCCTACTTTCTAGAGCCGCCCCTGCTCTCAGCTGATGCAATGTGAAAATGTAACCCTTAGCAGCCTGAATCCATCCAGCAGCAACAAATTAATAAATGCAAATGATCTAACCATTTCTGATCAGTACCTTGGACTAGTATTTATTTTTCAGACTCCAAATTTTCCTGAGCATTAGCAAGCCAGATTTTAAAGATGAACTTGGAGAATACATTAATGTCACTTCACTAGAGCTCAGGAAATGAATTCACACCAAGTAGTTATTTTATTTCAGCTGGCTGCTTGGGCGGCAAAAACTGTAGAGCCGGCCTTGGGCAGTAAATATCATTATGCCACTATAGAAATCTACAGTACCTCCACACCTTGAATACTGCATGCAGTTTTGCTCATCTCACCTCAAAAAAGATATGTTAGAACTGGAAGAAATACAGAGAAGAGTAACAAAAATTATTAGGCATATGGGACAACTTCTCATATAAGGAGAGATTAAAAGACAGGGACTTTTCAGCTAGGAAAAGAGACGACTAAGAGGGACTATGATAGAGATCTATCAAATCTTGATTGGTGTAGAGAAAGTCAATAAGGAAGTGTTATTTAGCCCTTCACATATCACAGGAACAAGGGGTCACCCAATGAAATTAATAGGCAGCAGGTTTAAAACAAAAACAAGGAAGCATTTCTTCACACAATGCAGTCAACCTGTGGTACTCATTGCCACGGAGAGATTGTGAAGGCCAAAAGTATAACTGGGTTCAAAAAAGAATGAGATGAGTTCACGGAGGATGGGTCCATCTCTGGCTACTAGCTAACATGGTCAGGGATGCAACCCTATGATCTGGATGTCTCTAAACCTCTGACTGCCAGATGCCGGGGCTGGGACTGTCCAGCAGGGGATGGTTCACTTGACAATTGCCTTGTTCTGTTCATTCCTCTGATGCATCTGGCACCCACCACTGTCAGAAGACAGGATACTGGGTAGATGAACCATTCTTCTGGGGGATCCAGGATAGCCACTCTTATGGTTTATGTTCTTAGCTGATTACATAGAAATTCAGCTTTAGCATCCTGGGAGCATAAGAACCAAGAATGCATTTGTGACACTGGCAGACCAGTCAACCTGTGTATGACCCATAATAACTTAACAAGAGGCACTTCTACTGTGTCAAGACAGTTCACGTGCATGTGAATTTCAAAGAGATGTATTAGACTAGCAATCATCAACTCATTCAAAAATGAACAATAGATGCTAAGTGTATTTGTCTGTGGTTATCTATACCGGGTTAGAAGTTTCACAATGTAACTAAATTAGCTTGTAGATGCTAATTCCCTTTCGTGGCTTAATTGCCTTAATTATGTGTGCAAGGTGTTCAGTTAGCCTTAAAATCAAAGATGTAAGACACTTCAGGAAACCAATCATTTCTACATTATCTTCAGCTTAACTATCTGTGTTATAATGGAAGAACGGCTAATTACCTTATGTGAATGAATGTAACTAGTTTACTGGGTATGCACAGGAAATAGAAGATTATCTTCAAAGCAAAGTACAACAGGCCATCCGCATTGGGGGAAGGGCCTTCTGTGACAATTTCTGTGAGGTAGGCTTGTCAGCCTGGTAGAATAGCTATAAAAGAGAAGGCTCGGGCCTGATCCTATCATCTCTAGACTGCTTAAATGTTGAACAGGGACAGTGTAAGCCATAGGACAGAGATCTTCCAAATAATCATTTGGAAGAACCTGGAAAATGCCTGGAAAAACTAACAGACTTTACATCTAAGCTGCCTTTGGATTCTGATCTGTTGGGATGATTCCAGAGAGACTTTTACAAACCAGCAGTTTATTCCATCACTGTTGTGATCCTGAACTATGAACATGGAAAGTCACTTGTCTGGATATTGATCTTTTAACCATTTGTAACTCTTCTTTCTTTTAACAATAAATCTTAGATTTAGTTAAGGATTGGCTGACAGCGTGATATTTGGGGAAGACCTGAGATTCACATTGACCTGGGGATAAGCATCTGGGCCTTTATGATCAGTGAACCCCACATATGGTGAATCAGGTTTCCAGTAACCCCTCACTATATTAGACATAGAATATCAGGGTTAGAAAGGACCTCAGGAGGTATCTAGTCCAACCCCTGGCTCAAAGCAGGACCAATCCCCAGACAGATTTTTACCCCAGTTCCCTAAATGGCCCCCTCAAATACTGAACTCACAACCTGGGGTTTAGCAGGCCACTGCTCAAACCACTGAGCTATCCCTCCCCCGTCTTCCAAGACAGAGATGTTTAGATGGGAGCCAAGGTCTGGAATGCCAAAAAGGGGACCATGTTTGGCATCTTGTTAACTACGGTGGAAGCTCTTTTGTTGTCGACTTGGTGAATCTAATGATAGAATAAGCCATCAGTTTGGTGGTTGTCTCCCTCTACTTCTTGCAGTCTGCCCGCAGTGTGGTCACAGCATTGTTGTGTAAACCTCTCACTCACGGAAGCAGAGGGATGTTAGTCACCTTGAGATCCCAGCTGCTGTCCTGGAAGAGTTTTTCATGCATTTGCGTTGAGTGTCGGATCTGATGTAAGCAGGGAAGTCAGCTCAAGGAAGAGTAAGGCTATACTCACTGTGCTATGAACTACCTCTTGATAGGCAGTCTGCAGCTGGGTGCTGGCCTGCAAGGCCCGTTCTCTCTCCACTCCTTCCCGAACTGAACCATGTCCTGAGGAGCTGTTGGTAGAGCAGAGGAATGGACAGAGTTAGTACCAGAAAATCCCTCCCAAAAGTTCCTCTTAAACAGGTTTAATTGTCACTAAAATCCCTCTCCAAAGCATCTGACCTCCATGTAGCAAAGGAATTACATGTCTAATGGAAGAGCCCCTTAGATATACAAGTCCCAGGGGCCAGATTCACCTCTGGTGATTGAAGCCAAAGGAGTTACATGAGAGATGAATCTGGGCCCGTGTATGTGATGTCTGCTGTAGACTGTCTGATGGGAGCTGTCTAGCACATTGCATGCTGTTTGATGTCTGCTGCTGTGGTCTATTTCCTGGGCAACTTCTCCCACATTGATTGGCAAAATGACAGAGAGGAGCATTTCTTTTTATTAATTTGAATAAGAGCAGAGAAGTCCCCCCAGCCCAGCTCCTTTTATAACTTCATTTTTATACTGAACGTGCATCAAACTCCCCACCCCTCAGCCCTTCACAATATTCTGTTCATGTCTGAGGAACAGGAAGTTTCCTCTGAATGAGTTTCCATACACAGGGCTTAACTCA
The DNA here is from genome assembly GCF_016161935.1 of Mauremys reevesii. Lineage (NCBI taxonomy): Eukaryota > Metazoa > Chordata > Testudines > Geoemydidae > Mauremys > Mauremys reevesii. The sequence continues at coordinate 19,636,859 of NC_052639.1, forward strand.
ATATTCATGAATTTCTCTTAGAAGAAGTGATTAGTTTCAACTGGTTCTCTTCGATTTGGCTACTGCAGTGGTGATTTTCTTGCCGCTCCAAGTAGTGTCAACGACATTGTAAGAACTTGGTCCCAATCCAGCCCTGCCATAAAATGCCATAGCTTCCGTGGATTTCAGTGGGGCACATGCCCGCTTATCCCAGGAAGAATTGGGTGCTTTCTCCCTAAAATTCACTCCATTGTTGAAAATTCCTCCACAACTGAAGCTTGACCCCCTAAATCTCTGACTCTTCCCTGCTGTAACACAAGAAACAATCTCCACCACGGTTCAATGGTCTCCTCACATCAGACATTTCCTGGAACCAGTCTCGGCTGGTTCTTCCTCCAGCAAAGTCTCTACTGTTGTGTTTTTGGTTGTCATGGTTTTGTTACTATGGCAACTGAGTTAGAATAATAGGGGATAGCTCAGCCGGTTTCAGCCGGCTGAGTGAGCTCTCTGTATCTGTAAATAAAATGGCTGTTTTGTAAGCTGTCTGCTCTCTGGCCTCAAGTGATTGCTTCCTAAACCGGCTGCCCCCAAGGATATAACAACCACTAGCTTGCCAAGGGCTTCCAAGGACCTCATGTAGAGTGACTGAAACCAGAAAAGAAGGAGTGAGGCTCAGCACAGATCATTTGTGTGTGTGGGCTGGGAAAGCTAACCATAACCTTGCCAGAGAGGCCATGTGTGACTGCCATCACCCAGTGCCTGCTGGGCAGAAATACAGTGGATGGTGCCGGAGGAGAACTGTTGTCACGCACTTGTATATGCAGAGCATCCTTTGCTGTCCGTCTTCCTCTTTCATCTTCTCCAAGGGAGGAAGGGAAATAAACTTTGAAGCACTGACCAAGGAGCTCACAGTTTTCCTCCACGGTCAGAGATGGTTTGAGCTTGCTGGCAGAAGAAAGATAGAGAGAAAAGTCATGTATTAGACTCAGTACCACCTCCAAGTAAAAGAAATGGGTCCAATGACTAGAGATTGTCCCAATCTAGACCCCCAAGTGCAAACACCGCTTCACTGTGCACCTCTATTAAGTATTGGCTCCTCTAGAAGTAAAGCTAAAACTTCAAATCTCCTTTTAGAGAAACCACAAGCTTTCTCCCCTGCCAGCTAGCCAGACACCTCCCTCCCCATCTGAACTCTGCTCCATTGTACTGCATGCTCCACAACCTCCAATCTTGTGTCTTTCGAGCACAAACCCCAAATGGACACATTCAAATCCTTAAGAACTGAAGTCCTGCTGGTGAGCAGCATGTGAGCCACAGGGCCACCCAGAGATTCAGGGGCCTGGGGTCTTGGCACGGGAATTGCCGCGAAGGCCCAGCACTTCGGTGGGTCCCGGGCGAAAGTTCCCCGCCGCCGAATTGCTGCCGAAGACTGGACCCCGTGAGAGTTTTCCAGGGCCCCTGGAGTGAAGGACCCCACCCAGGGGCCCTGAAAACTCTCGTGGGGCCCTGCAGCCCGGGACCTGGGGCAAATTGCCCCATTTGCTCCCCGGGCGGCCCTGGTGAGCCAAAGCCTGCAGGCATTAGACTGCTCCCAACCTGACTTTCATGAATTAACAAATAAGAAGGCATCACAGTGCCAGGAAATATGGCAGAAAATAGCCTACCTCAGATGTCCAATGGCAAGAACTGCCTGGTAGCGAACTGGAGATGTCAGGGAATCCAGTGGTTCCGTCAGTGATTTCCCTACACCCCTGAATTTTCCCAACCTCCCTAGTTTTGTGAGCTAGTTACATACCAATTTAGTGACTGTTTGGAAATCTGGCTGGGGCGGAGGGTTTGGGGCTTTGGAGAGGCTCAGGGTAGGGCCGGGGCCCGATCCAGGCAGGGCCGGGGAGAGACCCAGCTCCAAATATTGCTGGAGCAGAGCACCCGGCCCCTGAATATTCCTGGAGCCCGGCACCGCAGGTGTATATAACCTGCCGCCTATGCAGGTTAACCCTAAAGCGCAAACCCCAATGGTATTGAGACAAAGGTGTGGCATGATGACAAAAATGATTGTAGGTGGACCCTTGCAATGAATTTGTTGTTATTGCTAATGGTAATTTTGTAACTATTGTGTTGCTATTACCAAGAACTGTAAAAATGTTCCAGCTAAGGTGACCAGATGTCCCCATTTTATAGGGACAGTCCCGATATTTGGGGCTTTTTCTTATATAGGCTCCTATTACGCCCCACGCCCTGTCCTGATTTTTCACACTTGCCGTCTGGTCACCCACATGTGTGGGTCCCAGCTGCTCCCTGCTCCCCTCACTGAAGCAGGTGTGCAGGGTTACTGCCCTGGGAACTGCAGGGCATCAGTGGACATGGGGCTGGAGGCAGGCAGGGGCTGACTGGAGGTAGGGTCTGGCTGCAGGCAGGGCAACGGGTGCAGGGCTGGTGCGGGCAGGACAGGGTGTGCGGCAGGGGCGGGCAGGAGACAGGCTGGCTGAGGGCAGGGAGTGCGGGGCTGGCTGGAGACCGGGGCTGGAGGCAGGGCAGGGAATGCGGGGCTGGCTGGAGACGGGCCGGTCAGGCAGGGCTGGTGCAGGCAGGGGCTGGCTGCGGACAGGGGCTGGCTGCGGACAGGGGGTGCAGCCCACCCTGTACGGTGGTTGCCCCTCTTCCTCCCTCCCCACCAGGGTAGCAGCAGCCCGGGCTCAGGGGCTATTTAAAGGGCCCAGGGCTCCCCTGCTTCTACCGCCCCAGCCCTTTAAATAGCCGCCAAAGCTGCACCACTTCCCAGAGCTCCCAGGCCCTTTAAATACCCCGCCGGAAGCCGTGTTATACCAATATAATAAAAACCAACAGGATCTAATTAAGAGGGATAAGGCAAAGATACCACATTTATTGTAAATACCATAACAAAACAAAAGTCAACAGTAAACAACGTTGTTTTACTACTTATTTCTATCACTACTTATTCCTTATACACACACACACACACACACACACACACACACACACTCACACACACACATATATATTCATTCACACAATCATTCATTCAGGTTCTGTACAGATGTTATAGTTACCAGCCTAGACATTGCTCATGCCAAGTTACTGGCCAGGTATCTTGGTCATGAGGATGGAGCCAAGTCTGTGTCAGATGCATTTGATGCTCCTGGAGGCTGGCAGCAGAACCATAGACTCAGGCTGTGGCTAAACTTAGCACTTCAAAGCGCTGCTGTGGTAGTGCTGCCGGCAGCGCTTTGAGCGCTAAGTGTAGTCAAAGCACCAGTGCTGGGAGAAAGCTCTCCTGCGCTGTCCATACTCCACCTCCCTGTGGGGAATAACGGACAGCGCTGGGAGCCGCTCCCAGCGCTGGGCCTTTGACCACACTGGCGCTTTGCAGCGCCGCAATTTGCAGCGCTGGAGAGGGTGTGTTTTCACACCCTGCTGCAGCGCTGCAAATTTGTAAGTGTAGCCAAGCCCTCAAAGTCCTCAGTCTTTAGAGTCCAGTTTGATAGGAATTTATTCCTATGTCAGTCCATGAGAGTTGCTTCATTTTGCTGTTGCTAAATCAATCAGCAGGTGGCTGGCTCCATTCTGTCAGATGCTTGTTTTTCCTTCCTTTGAGGTAGTGGGGTCATCTGGTTGATCCCACTTGACACCTTCTTCAGCCGACACTGAATTCTTCAGGCTGGTAACTTCCTAACCATTCATTCATTGTTTAAACTAGGCATGCATTCACATACATTCTCTATCTTAATTACATCTAGTTCACTGTCTTTTTACCTTTAGGGTGTTACCAATTTATGTGACCCTCCTGTCTTTTAACAAGCAAAGATAAAGTGAGATGAAAACTTACAGAGGGTGGGGATCTCTATTTATACACTATAACAGCTACTGTTTTGGCTTACTTAGAGATAATTAATGTTTAACAAGTTTTATACAAAGTATTTCTTTGAGCTTAACAAGTTTTATACCAAGTATCTCTTTGAGCAGGCTTCACACAGATACAGCTGGTGGCTTGCAGGTTAGAGGCTAAATGTTGGGAATCACAAATTTACTTCTAACATAAACCTTACATTATAAAGTATTATTTAACAATAAATTAATAAATCATTTCTTTTATAAACCATGTTTAATATAAACCTTCTTTAATATCCCTACAGCCGGGCCACGGTACAGCGCACCAGCTCTTGCCAGTACACTGTACTGGGGCTTGGGCACAGGGCCCTCTAGGGGCGGGGCCCGATTCAGGGGTGGTTGAATTGGCCTAAAGCTGGCCCTGCTGGCAGCTCCAGCCTTTATAGGCAGAGGCTGGCTGGTGTGTCACACAATCTCTATACTACTCGCCTGATATGGGTCACCTGTTACTTGTGGCTCTGAATATGCATATAAGGAAAATCCCAAAGGTCTGACCATCTATGGCCATCAGGTACCAGTGATATGGAAGTGCCATCACCACAGCGGTGACCATAAAGTCAGGTGTTTTGACCACCTATGGCCTGTGATGTTATGGGCGTAATATAATATCTTATTCAGCCAATCACTCAGACAAAGAAGTTGTTTATATCTGCAGAAGATAATGCTGCCTGCTTCTTGTTTACACTTCTCTGCACGAGATGTCACTATTGTTTCATTGGCAATGGAGTGTGATGTCACAGACTGTGTACATCATCATGTAATGACTGACTGCACCCACCACTTTTAAACCACTTGGTTTGCACCCATGCCCTTAATCCTGTCCTAAAATTACCTTTTCATGTCACTAAGCTCTCTTGTTGCTGTGGGGTACTGTAGGTGTGAGGCAGGGCGGGTTGGGAGAAGAAATATTCTTTATCTGAAGAAGTGATCTGTATGAGGAAAACATTTGAAAACTTGTTTACTGGGTAATGTGAGTTCTTCACTCTACTTGATAGCATTTCTCTGCTTGTAACATGAACTTGTGAACACCACATCCAAGCAATTCCAAAATTCCAGGAATATTCTAGGCATCAGTGAGCAGAACCGTATTGGTTTTGGTGAAAATTGGAATGGGAAATAGACCAGTCGTGCTTAAGTTAGGTTTGGCGCCTAACTCCTATTGAAATCAGTGGGTGTTATGCACCTAATCTGCTGGTGCAATTTTCAAAAGCACCTTTAAGCATCTGTTTGCATCTTAAGCACCTAAATATCTTTGAAACACTGGTCCTTCATCTCTGCCTCAGTTCCCCATCTATAAATGGAGGTTAATAATACTTTATCCTACTGTTTGCCTATCTTGTCTATTTGTTTAGATTGTATTTGAGGCACAGGACAATCTCTTACTATGTTTTTGTAATGGGACCCTGAATTTTGGTTGGCACATCTAAACACTACCATAAAATAAAAATGATCAGCCCCATAATATAAAGGCCCACCAATGATCTAGTTTTCAGGGCAAGTCACAGGCCCAGCTGCCTCAGAGGAAAGTCTGAGAAACACAATATCAAACAATTATGGATTAACCTGCCCATAGGAGAAGTTTCTTCCTGACCCCTATCAGTTGGTGGTAGGCTTATATCCTGAAGCATAAGGATTTATATCCCTTCTACATTTTGTATACCAGCGAAGTTTGGATGATATGGTCCATATAAATGTCTAATCCTTTTCTGAATCAGCAGCGTCTCACCCAGGAAACTCAACGCCAATCTCCTGAGGAGAGAGAGACACACACACAATCAGACAGAGACTGAGGGCTTCCCCCACCTTTAGCAACAACTGAAACCCACTCCCCATAGGGACATGTCCTGATTTTATTTGCCCCCATGTTAACCCAGCCCAGAGCCTGCCCCCCCCCCCCGCCTGGTGACAGTGAGTGAGGGTGGGGGAGGGAGGGGCCGGCGTGAGCAGGGCAGGGCCTCGGGAGGGCCACGGCAGATCTGGGGCTGCTCTGAGGGTCACAAAGTGCCCGTGGGCGCGAAGAGGCTGCAGCCCCAGAACTGCCGGACAACGCACTTGACTCTGCCCCTCGGTCCCTGCGCACATGGCGGGACCTCGCCCGGCCCCGGCCCCAGGCCGCCGCTGGTGGGGCGGCCCCCCGGCAGCTCAGCCCCTGCCCCACCTGCTGCGGCCCCCCAGACCCCGCGGGGGGGGGGGTGTGAAGCCCTTTCACTCCGCGCTGCCTCTGCCCTATGACCCCCCCGCCCCAGCCCGGCTCCCGGGGCAGGGGCGCGGCAGGCTGGGCCTGGCGCCTGGCACTGGGGTCTGAGCCCCAGCCCGTGCGAGCCGCCACTCACCGTCCCGCCTCAGCGCTCCTCGGACCTGCCCGCCCGGCCGCCGGCTGCCCCCGCCCCCGGCCGAGCCCCCAGCAGCGCCGGGGAGTCCCACTGGTGCCGCCCGCTGAGACTGGGCCGCGGCTCCCGGGGCTGGGGCCGCCCCTGGCCGCGGGATTCGAATCCCAACGCGCAGCGCGCCCGGGGCGGGCGGGTGGGGCGGCGGCCTCGGGCGAGGCGGGGCATTACCCCTCGCGCCGAGTCTCTGTCCCGCGCTCTCCGCCAATCAGGGAGCGGGAGGTGCGCGGCGAAGTGACGGGATAGGGCCCCTCCTCCACTAGAGGCCGCCTGCCAGAGGGAGAACTACACTACCCAGTGTGCACTGGGAGGGGAGGCGCGTTGTCTGAGCAACCAGGCCGCCTGCCGCCTGAGAAGAGCTCAGGAACTACAACTCCCAGCCTGCCCGGCGCCCCGTCCCTCGAGCCCAGCCCAGGAAGGCGGCGGGTCCCTGGGTCACCCACCTCTCACCTCCCCCCCACCCCGTGCATTGACCTGTAGAGGAACGTGCCGCGTGCTTCGCGCACAGAGCAGCTGAGAGCAGGGCGGGGGGCGGGCGAGGACCGGGCGGCGAAGGCTCCCGCCCCAAACCTGGCGGGGGCAGGTCTGGGGGCAGGTGAGTGCCGGGTCTGTCTCCGTCCGGTGACTTTACACCTGTGTCTGCACCGGGATGGTCCCAGCGCCCTTGTTTGCTGGGGCCCGGGGTGAGCTGAGCTGGTTTGCGTGTCTGAGGAGCCTTGTACCCGGCTACTGGTCAGCGCCTCACTCCCGCTGTCCCTCCCCCCACCCCCTCCTCCTCCTCCCTCAGGCGAGCCGGCTTTGAACACCCCTGCAGTAACAGTGTCACCCACAGACAAAGCTGCCACTGAACTGAATTAACCCTCCTCATCCCCGAGCCCCCTCGCTCGCCCGCCGTTCCCCCAAAAAGCCCTGCCCCTGCCCCTGAGGTCCTGCCCTCACGCTGCCCCTGCCCCCGAGGTCCCTGCCTCACATCACCTGTCCCTTCCTCCAATGCCCCACCCTCACTCTGCCCCTTCCCGAATCCCCACTCCCGCACTGCCCTCCCCAATACACCCTCCTCTGCCCTCACATTGCCCCTTCCCCAAGCTCCCGCCCCTGCACCACCCAGTGACCCAGGAGCAGGCCAGACCAGGACGGGGAGGCATAAACATGCTTTGCTCTGCCACAGACTTCTGAGTGTCCTTGGGCACATCACTCAGCCTCTCTGGGCCTCAGTTCTCCCATGCAGGAAATGGGGCTGGTGGTGCTTCCGCCTGCCTTACGAGCCTGGGAGGAGAACTACCCTACAAATTAGGAAGATGCTGGGATCCTGGAGTCATGGGGGAGGGTTCAGGGGGAGCATATTAGCACCATCATTTGGTATATGGAGTCTGTTTGGAAACAAAATATTTCCCTGAAGTCATTCCAAACCCTGTATTCAGCCATAACCTTGGGAAATAGGTAATGGAGCAGTGTGGTTTTCCTGTGTAGCCAGCAACGACCTGGCACCACCCCAGCTCTGCCCCTTCCTGCCACTGCGACCCCATCTCACCTCCTGACCCTGGCTGGGCACCCCGCAGCCCCTCGTAGCAGGGGTGTGTGGGGTCTCCTTGCAGCCCTCAGTGGGTGTCTGGTGGGTGCTGTCACCTCTGCCAGAGACTCCAAGAAACTCACTAGCTTCCTCCTCATGTGGGGAAGGGCTCCTACTTTCTGACGTGGGAGGGAGATTCCGTGATGGCAGAGCCCGTGGGAGGAGGGTTCTAATCACGAGTCTGGAGTGGCAGGGCAACCCCTCCCCCAGTCAGATTCTGCTAGGGGGCTGGGCAGGGATCTCTAGGGAGGGAGACACAGGAAAAAACAGTTGCCACTATGGAACCCAGGAGTCCTGGCTCCCAGTCCCCCGCTCTCACCTCTAGACCCCACTCAGCTCCCAGAGCTAGGGATAGAACACAACCCCCACCCTGCTCTGACCATTAGACCCCACTCCCCGTTTAGGCTCACTGCCTCCTCTATCCACCCAGCCCACCTGTCCATCCCTTTGCTGCAGGTTTCTGGGGTCACCCCTGCTCTGCACTCCCCCAGTGCAGCCCAAGACCTTTCATCCCCCCAGCCACATTTCCTCTCCCCCCTCGTTCTGGATCATCTGCTTGGCCCCCCCACCGCCTCTTGAGGTGTGCTGTGCGGCGTGACTGGGGATTGTGCAATGGCTCAGCACCAGGCAATGCAGAATGTAAACCACAGACGCTGCCCTGCCCGACCCCACCAGGAGAGGGTGTGTGTGTGTGTGTGTGTGTGTGTGTGGGGAGTGCTCGGCAGCTCTCACTGTGGGAGGTCCACCCAAAACTGTGGAGCTGCAGGAGTGCTGGGGCAGTGATCCCCACCAGTGACCTGGGCCATCCTTTGAGCTTTCTGGTGAGACCCTCAGCCTCCCATCCTCAGTCTCTACCCTGATTGGCTGAGCAGGAGGTTAATGACAGGAGGAGACTCAAGGCCTTTTGTTCTCTTTGAAGACCAAGTAAATAAGTCATAACCACTTATATGTTTGATGGATTTTGCTGCTTCTCTGCATTAATTGTCTCTGAGCAGTTCATGATTCTCTCTAACATTGCAGTTCTCCTAAAATACTGGCTGAATAATTACTGTGCATACTTGTTGGTCTGGAGCTCATCTGAGAGCACTTTAAAATCTCAGTCTGCCTGTGTATGGGTCTTCTCTCACTAGGATAGTCTGAGGCCTTTTTCTTAGGCTAAGGACTTTGGCTAAGCAGCAGGGGCAGCCATTAGCTGGGAAGTGAAGGGTCACATCCTCTCATCCCAAACCAGTCACACTGAAATAAGGTGCTATTAGGCTGTTAGGAAGACGATCCTGTCTGTATGATGCCCATCACCACCAGATAAAGAAACAGATCTTAAGATGGATAAAAGAAACTTAGTTTGACAGCATCCTGTCTGGCAAGAAATCACTTATCAATGGCTCTGACTGCGAAACTCTCATTTCTGTATTGTTCTATCTTTATGGCCCTCACTTTTCTGTTGTTTATCTGTTTGGTTCTCTAATTGTTTCTCTCTTCTGTACAATCAATCGTGCTAGGTGTAGCTGGCAATATGACTATATAAACTGGGGTCAAACAGGAGGGGGAAGGGAAATTGGAATCATGTTTATTAAGTGGGGGGAACAGGAACAGGGACACAGGCAAGGCTGGGAAGGAGGACGGGGGTAAATGCTCTGCAGCATCAGAGCTGGGAAGGGAACACTGGGGAACAGACTGTATGGGTGTATAGAGATAAGCCCGAGTGGTGTGAAGGGCTTCGGAATATGTAATCTTATAGGTGTAACAATTGTACGGGCTACACAACCACCCAGTGACATCATCAACAAAGTGCCCATTTGTGTCTGGGTAGCGGCCCTGCTATGGGAGGGAGTGTGACGTTATTGGTATAAACTGGGACCATATAGAACATGGTTTGCAACCAAGGTCCTGTAGTGGCACCAAATCTTAGGTAAAGGGGGTCATATAAGGTGTCTAAGACCAGGTTATGGGTTGCTGGTTATGACTATGCTGTCTGTGTGCATGTGTCATTTTTAGTTGAAGTTATGTATATTGGCTCTATACTGTCTGTATTTCAAGTTGGTGCTGTGCTTCTGGGAAACATCCCAGACAAGTTGGTGTTAGCTCTGCCCAGCTTGCTTGATGGCCCATTAAGGACCATCAGCTACACAATTGACCCATGGAGAGAAGGCAGACACGCCTTGTGACTCAGCAAAGTATGCAGGGACTGGCCCATGTGACTCCAGACTCCATTTTGCTGTAATTTTCCACAGTAAGGACAAAGAGGTTCTTACACCTGGAAAAGCCTATCTAAGGCTGATGCCTCATCTCCATCTGGTCTACAATCCTGCTTCTTACCTCTGGAGGGACTTTGCTACAAACTGAAGCTCTGCACAAAGGACTGATGACCCATCCCAGCGGTTGATGTACTCCAGAGACTTGATTTGAACCTGCAGTTTATGACATCACTGATACAATCCTGAACTAAGAACTTTGCCATTACTGAATGTAATTGATTCCATTTAACCAATTCTAGCTCTCATCTCTACCTTTTTCCTTTATGAATAAACCTTTAGATTTTAGATTCTAAAGGATTGGCAACAGTGTGATTTGTGGGTAAGATCTGATGTGTATATTGACCTGGGTCTGGGGCTTGGTCCTTTGGGATCGAGAGAACCGTTTTCTTTTATTGGGGTGTTGGTTTTCATAACCATTCATCCCCAGGACGAGTGGCACTGGTGGTGATACTGGGAGACTGGAGTGTCTAAGGGAATTGCTTGTGTGACTTGTGGTTAGCCAGTGGGGTGAAACCAAAGTCCTCTTTGTCTGGCTGGTTTGGTTTGCCTTAGAGGTGGAAAAACCCCAGCCTAGGGCTGTGACTGCCCTGTTTGAGCAATTGGTCCTGATTTGACACTCTCAGTTGGGTCCCGCCAGAACCGCATCGTCACAGGGAGGAATGCAGCAAGGACTCAGGATCAGTGGCCAGGGTCACTGAGCATAGACATGGGGAGGTTATATGGGAGAGGGGTTATGAGTGGGAGAGGGAGGTCAAATGTTAAAATAATGATATTTGGGGAAAAATGTAAAAGAAGTGAAACTGAACAGAAATAAAACTGGAGTGTAGGCTCTAAAGCAACAAGGCTTCAGTAGGGATTGAGGGTTAAAGGTCTGGGATCCCCCACACCTCTAGATTTTCAAACCTCTCCTCCCGCCCAATGACCCACCCAGCCCACATCCCGGGTGCCCTTCCACCACACACCCCGCCCCATCTTCCCAATACACTCAGCCGGCACCACATCCCGGCACCTTGGGAGCTTCTTGTATTTTCTCCTCATCTCTCACTACCTCCTACCTCCCTGCTGCTTCTTAGCTCTAACCCTGCACACACCCTCCCCATGTCCTGGCACCCCAGAATTATCTACTCCCCCCTCTTCTCCGCCCCTCCCATGGCTCTCTTATCCCTTCACCCATGGGATCCTGAATGGCAACATTACACGCTCTCCTAAAAGAGCTCATCTCACTGTCACACAAACCATGCATGAGTCATACACATATTTACTCAATTTAGAATTCTACAGGAGGCATATTTTCCTCTTAAAATGAGGGAAAGGCATGAAAGCTACAGTGATTAATATAGCCAATAAGGATATATTAAATCCAATTTTAAAATGACTGACGGCACCAAAAAGGCACATGTCCAAAAATGATACTAGCGTGTGGGAGATAAGGCAAAAAGGTGGGCAAGAAAACCTGCAAAACTTGTATGATGAATAAAGGTATACAGTTATTACTACTCAGGTTCTTTAGAGACCCCAAAGCTTCTAATAACCCAGGCGACAGGACTCCTTACCCAGCAAGACCACCGTCTCATAGTTCTCCTGCATGACATCCCTGTAGAGGGCTCTCTGAGTGGGGTCCAGCAGAACCCACTCTTCCCTGGTGAAATACACAGCCACCTCCTCGAAGGTCACCGGCCCCTGAAAGAGCAAGAGTCCAACACTCAGTACCTGCTGCCCCACTCACAACCCCACTATTCACGGATAGCAGCACCAGGTAAATGGGAGCTCCAGGAGGCACATGTTAACAGAGTCCCACCCCACCTTGCTTAGAGCAGCCAGGAGGCATCAGAGGGTGGAAAGAGAGAACCTTTGTGTCTCCCAGCTGACAGACAGAGGCAGAGTCATCACATTTATCACATAGCTACTAGCCAGGGCTTGATATAGGAGATGGGGCTGTCTCTGGACCCTGCTGGTGGCTCCTGGTAGGAATCTCCAAATAAAATATATGGAAGAAAGGGAAGTCAACAGTAAAGAATATAAGTTAGAAAGTCAGAATTGTAGAAAATTGGTAAGGGAAGCTATCAGAAATCAATGACCACTTAATGAAAATAAGAAGGAAGTTTAAAAAAAGTATATTAAGTACAAAATTAATCCCTAACAATGGTAGTGGTAAATTACTAGATGGAAATGGCAGTATTATCAAAAATAATACAGAAGAGGTAAAAGTGTTCAATAAATATTTCACTCCTGGAGTTGGAGAAAAACAGATGATTTAATCATATAAGACGTTGACAACGACTGTCTTTCCATCCCAACAATAACTCACGAGGATGTTAAGAGCAGCTATTACAGTTAGACATATTTAAATAAGCAGGTCCAGATAACTTGTATTAAGAGTTTTGAAAGACCTGGTGGAGGACTGTTAATGTTGATTTTAATTAGGACTTGGACCAATGGGGAAATTCCAGAAGAATGGAATAAAGCTAATGCTGTGCCAATATTTAAAAAGTGTAAAAGAGATGACCCAGCTAATTACAAGAGTGTTAGTCCGATACTGGGCAAGATAATAGAGCAGTGAATATGGATTTAATTAATAAAGAGGTAAAGGAGGGTAATATAATTAGTACCAATTAACAAAGGTTCAGAGACAACAGATCCAATCAATCTAACTGGATATCCTTATTGGGTGAGATCAAAAGTTTGGTTGCAGCTAATAGTATTGATGAGCTGAGAGGTGAAAACATTACCTAGACTTCTGTAAGGCATATGACTTGGTTCAGCACAATATTTTGACTAGAAAACTAGAAAGATACAAAATAAACACAGCATACATTAAACAGATTAAAAAATATGATTGTAAATGGGGAACCATGCTTGAGTAGATTTCTTTCTAGGGGGTTCCCACAAGGATTGGTTCTTGGCCCTGTGCTATTTAACATTCTTATCAATGACCTGGAAGAGAATATAAAATCATCATTGATAAAGTTTGCAGTTGCCACAAAGATTGGGGTTCGTGGTAACTAATGAAGTGTCAGAAGATTCAGGCTCCAGCACTGGGAGTCCGGGAAGTTTTCCCAGCCCTGGCTGGAGGGTTATTTCCTGTTCCACAAAGAGTGGAAGTTCCATTCCCAACTCCTGTGCCTTGAAATTAGGCCCTGACACTACACCACACATTCAGCATAGTGGTATGATTATAAAATGATTAGGACATAATTATGTTGCATTTTGTGCAAGATGCGTCATGTTCAGTGTCATTGGAAAAGTTATGATTTGCTGAATATGACTGTCCTATTTGTGCGCATGTATCATGTTCGTAACTGAAGTTATGGATATTGACTCTGTATCTGTATTTCAAATGTGTTTACTCTGGGTAACACTCACAAAAAGCCTTTCAGGTACAACAAAGAAGCCAGACAGTGTTCATGGCTCATCAAGAAAGACAATGGACCGTGGAAGAGCTTAGCCCTCTTGTGAATTTTTCAGCTAGCCTATGAGCCATGGCTACTATGACTCAGCAGGGCATGTTAGGGCATGTGAGCAGACCACATGACAACAAACTCCATTTTGGTACCTGTATTTTTCCACAAACTGGACTGGGAAACAAGTTTGGAACAAATGGTTCCCGCAATATGGAAAAGCTACATACGGTGGAGTGTGACATCATTTCTTGGCCTCATTCCCCACACAAGAGAACTCCTGGAAACACCTGAGGAAGAAAGACTGAACTGGGGGAACTGCTGGTCCCAGGGTAAAGGGATTTTTAGCTTGTGTATGGAAACTTGGTGGACTGCTTGTATCATCAGTCAGGGTGAGAAACTGGTATTCAAATTCTATCCAGATAGTATGTTAAGCTTAGTTTGAGTTTTTGGTTATTTGTTAAGTAATCTGCTTTGATCTGTTTGCTACCACTTATGGCTGGGAAATTGGCTTTTGTCTTCTATCTGTCTTTGAGTGGCTTAGGTAAAGCACTCAGGTAGCTTAGTTGGATGCGTGGTGCCACCTGCTGTCCTGTTGGGTAATAACAGGGCCTGGAGGCTGGCAGTGTGAGAAGGGCCAACCCAGTTTGAGGGTTAGAGGGACAGTGTTTCCCAGAAGCCCCCCAGACTGCACCCCCGGGGTGACAGCCCATCACACCCTAGAGTACACAAGTCTCAGCAGGTTTGTCACATCCTTTCCCCTCCCATTCCACACCCTAGACAGTTCCTGCCTCCCACTACCTCTAGCAGCTCCCACCCTCCTATTCATTTATTTCTCCTCTCCCTCCAAGCAGAACCCACCACCAGCTCCCTGATAATCCCTTACCTGAGCCAGCTCCATTGCAGCCGTTTCCTTCCTACTGGGAGGAGGGGATGATTTAGGGTGAAAGGTGGACATTATTCTGTAGCCTGCCAGGGCAAGAAGGGCAAAATGAGAGAATTCAGACAGGGTTTCTGTCCTTTCCACATGTCAATTCCCCCCAGCATTTTTCCCTGGTAATGGACATTCTAGGTTCTGCCACACTGTGTAGCACAAAATGACCGTATTCCAGTACAGGCCTAGCCCCCTCCCACCAGGGTGTAACCCTCCTAGACATAGTGAAACCCTCCCAGTAGCAGAGTCTCTCTGTTACACTTATACAGTTTGTAGATGATACCAAGCTGGGGCTGCAAGTGCTTTGGAGGCTAGAATTACAATTCAAAATGATCTGGACAAACTGGAGAATATAGGATGAAATTCAATGAGGACAAATCCAATGTAGTCCACTTAGGAAGGAACAATCAGTTGCACACATACAAGACAGGAAATGACTGCCTAGGAAGGAGCACAGCAGAAACGGATCTGGGAGTCACAGTGGATCACAAGCTAAATATGAATCAACAGTGTTACACTGTTGGAAAAAACCCAAGTATAATCCTGAGATGTATTAGCAGGAGTATTGTAAGCAAGACATGAGAAGTAATTCTTCCGCTCTACTCTGCACTGATTAGGCCTCAACTGGAGTAATGTGTCCAGTTCTGGGTGCCACATTTCAGGAAAGATGTGGAAAAATTGGAGAAAGTCCAGAGAAGAGCAATAAAAATGATTAAAGGTCTAGAAAACATCACCTATGAGGGAAGACTGAAAAAATTGTGTTTGTTTAGTCAGGAGAAGATATGATCAGCTTTCAAGTACATAAAAGTTCATTTCAAGGAGGAAGGAGAAACATTGTTCTTAACCTCTGAGGACAGGACAAGAAGCAATGGGCTTAAATTGCAGCAAGGAAGGTTTAGGTTGGACATTAGGAAAAACTCCCTGTCAGGGTGGTTAAGCACTGGAATAAATTGCCTAGGGAGGTTGTGGAATCTCCATCATTGGGGATTTTTAAGAACAGGCTGGACAAATACCTCTCAGGGATGGTCTAGATCAGGGGTGGCCAACATGTGGCTCTTTAGAATTTAATACGTGGCTCCTTGTACAGGCACCAACTCCAGGGCTGGTGCTACAGGCACCAACTTTCCAATGTGCTGGGTGTGCTCACTACTCAGCTACAGGCCCTGCCCCCACTCCACCCCTTCCCACCCCCTTCCCTGAGCCTGCAGTGCCCACGCTCCATACCCCCCGTCCCCGCCCCCGAGAGTCTTGCATAGCATGAACAGCTGATCGGGAGTGTGAGTTGGGGGGGTGCTGATTAGTGTGGCTTCCCATGGGTGGGAGGCACTGGGAGCAGGGGGTGGGAGCTGATGATTCTTTAGCAATGTATATTGGTTAATTCTGGCTCTTTCTCAGGCTCAGTTTGGCCACTCCTGGTCTAGATAATACTTCATCCTGCCTTGTTGCAGGGGACTGGACTAGCTACCTCTCATGGACCCTTCCAGTTCTGTGATTCTATGAACCAAAGGCCAGAGATGAGCAGAATCAAAGAAGTCACTCTGGGGAGTCTCCCTGTCATTGTCCCCAAGGCAGCTCTCTCAGATTAACTAAGTTATTTGATGCTCCAGCCTTTACACAGTCTCTCCTAGGAGTGCCCCTTTCATGGGCTGGGCCTAGTTTTAGCTTTTGGGAAGCGTGACTCTGGGGGCTCTGAGATTGGGCCTTCTTGCCTCAGCACACCTTGTTTCTTTCTGTGGCTCCCCAGTGAGTCCAAATGAGTAGATACTCCTCATACAGACTGTGAACATAAGAATGTGTTTTGTGTTTAGACTTTATTGAATGCTTGTAAGTTGCTGCCTGAGTTAACATCTGACTAGTTGCATTGTGAGCCTCTGTGGCTCTGTAAATCACCAGACAGGAGAGAGACTTTACCTACGTGAAGTGCTGTTTGGCAACAGAATGCCTGGCAGGAAAGGTCCATCAACACCAGAGAGACTATTATGGGATGTTAACAAAGACACAAGACTGTTGTTGTGCTCTTCACTTCCCATTTGCTGAGTTTCCTGCTCAGAGCACATGGTACGAAGGGGATGAAAAATTTGGGGTTTGTGCCCTGCTTCTCACCAGTCTGCCTGAGGCTGGTGCTAGTGCTCTCGAGTCACTGAAGACAGTGTTACAGAGAGAGGAGCTGTGACTTCCCCAAGGTCACCAAACAGGTCCATGACAGAGCCAGGAACAGATCCTGTTAACTCCCGAGCCCCGTCACTCGCAGCTTGGAAAGGTCCCCAGTGCACACTGTAGGAAGAGCTGTGCAGAGATTGCAAATGAGCTGCTCTGCAAGACAGCCTGCACATCCATGGACAAACCACCTCGCTGGGGGTGTGTCCCCTGGGTCAGGAGAAGTCAGTGTCCAGTCCTGTGGGGCTGTGCTCCTGGCTCATACCTCCAGCACTCACTGCTGCCCCTCCGTTACCAGCTGCACCGTTCAGTCAGCCTCAGGCCTCAGGAGGTCACAGCCCCTCTCCCCACCCCAAACCTTCAAACTGGGACATGGTGCACCAGTGCCAGAGTGCACTAGTGTAAATTCTGTCTACACCAAGGGTTTGCACCAGTGCCTAAAACAGCAGTGTGGCAGAGACCTTCAGAAACAGCAGTACGGTGGCACTAGAACCTATTTCTAGCTCGGTCACAGACAGCCTGGGTGACCTTGGACACGTCAATGTTTCTCCTCCCAACTTTAGTCTCTTTATCCAACTGCCCACTCACTGGGGTCTCCTCTCTCTCCAGAGCTGCTCACCACTAAAATCTGTGTGGGTGTCCCCAGAGCTAAGGCAGTTCAGCTCTGGAACAGTCTTACAAGGGGGCTGGGGAGTCTCTTTCCCTGGAAGTTTTTAAGAACAAATAGGACAAAGCTCAGTCAGAGATAATCTACATATACTTGGTCCTGCCTCAGCAGAGAAAGCTGGACTTGATGACATCTTGAGGTCCTATCTAGCCCTACATTTCTAGGATGCTATGCAATATATACATATAAAAACACAACATACAGAATAAAACTCACCACAACATAATGTCAGGCAAATTCAGGGGGAAAAAAAACACAACCTACACTCCACAGCATAAAATGACAATACAAAGGAAAAGAAAGCAACACGATGCAAACTATGACATCCTAGGACAAAAGTACACAATGGAAAACAAGCTGAGGCAAAACAATTCACCATAACACTGCTACACAACATGATGCGATCACAGTTCCAAATGGCACCATGCAAAACAGCTCAGCGTAGAACATGACGCAGCACAAAAGAGAATTATTTCAATGTAGGCCTGGAAGGGATGTGGGGAAGTCATCTACTCCAGCCCGCTGTGTTGAGGCAGGACCAAGTATCCCTAGACATTCGCAGACTGGCGTATCTCTAACCTGGTCTTAAAAACCTCCAATGAAGGAAATTCCACAGCCTCCCTTGGAAGCCAATACAAGGCAAACACAGACCAAAACAATGCTGTACACACACACGCTGGGCTTGCGGTTAAGGGGGGAGGCAAGAATTGAAACAATCTGGGTTCAATTCCCAGTTTGGCCGCAAATTCTCCACGCAAACTTGTTACACACCGGTGGCTGGCCCGTACCACTGACTTGGGCCCACACGGCTCAGGCTGTGGGGTTGTTTAATTGTCATGTAGAAGTTCCGGCTTGGGCTGCAGCCCAAGGTCTGGCACACTCCCACCTCCCAGGGTCCTAAGGTGAAAAGAGACAAATTCATATTACAATTAAGGCACAAATATTCAACAGCGAGGATGATTCTCCACAGGAACAAGCTACCAAGGAAAGTGGTGGATTCTCCGTGTCGTGACGTCATTTCATGAAGACTAGATGCCTTTCTGGAATGTGTTTACCCCAAAAGTAGCTAGTGTGTCATACAGGAGGCCTGTGATATGCAGGGGTCAGATTAGATGCTCTAATGGTCTCTTCTGGCAATAAAGTCGACTAATTTCTTTAGAACTGAATGTAGCATTGGGAGCAGCAGCGTCTGATGTTTTTCTGTCTAGCCAGCTTGCTTCCTAGAACGAATGCTCCTTGAGTGGGGTGATCCACAGGGAGTAGCTCAAACCTCCAGAGTGCCTGGCCAGGGGCAGGACATTAGCCCAGCAAGGGAGGGGTGTGGCAGTGACATCACAAAGGCCTTTTGCAGGACCTCAGACTATTGGTGAAAGGTGGTGGGGAGGTGGTGACCTCACAGAGAGATGCTGACATCAGCCAGGCAGGACAGGGGCGAGGGGCCAGGGAAACCTCAGAGACCCTGTGGCTTTGCTTCAGCAAGTCTCCTTCTCCAGGTCTCTCTTTGAGGACTGGGGGAATATTGGGGTTCACGTACCTGAGCGCCAGGAGGAACCTCTTTCGAGTTTTCTCCTTCTCTTTTAGTGATTTTACTTGAAAACAGCCGACCCTGTTTAGAGGGTTAGAGCCTCCTCGAGGTTTGAAACTGTTCAGTCTGATCCATCTGGTGACAGTTGAATTCATGGGAAACATGATCTTAAAGAGGCAGAATTTTATTCCAAACCTGGGATCTTGTCCCTTAGAATCACTGAGGACATTAGGGTTTGTCCTTTTTGTTTCACCTTTTCCTCCATCCATCCCTCCTTTCTCTTCCTCTCTTGCTTCTTTTCTCCTTTCTCCTGTTCCCCTCCTAACACCAGGAGAGGGTGTGTGTGTGTGTGTTGCGGGGGAGTGCTCGGCAGCTCTCACTGTGGGAGGTCCACCCCAAACTGTGGAGCTGCAGTAGTGCTGGGGCAGTGATCCCCGCCAGTGACCTGGGCCATCCTTTGAGCTCTCTGGTGAGACCCCTCAGCCTCCCCTCCTCAGTCTCTATCCTGATTGTCTGAGCAGGGGGTTAATGACAGGGAGGAGACTCAAGGCCTTTTTGTTCTCTTTTAAGACCAAGTAAATAAGTCATAACCACTTATATGTTTGATGGATTTTGCTGCTTCTCTGCATTAATTGTCTCTGAGCAGTTCATGATTCTCTCTAACATTGCAGTTCTCCTAAAACACTGGCTGAATAATTACTGTGCATACTTGTTGGTCTGGAGCTCATCTGAGAGCACTTTGTTGAGGTCATTCAATGTATGAAATTCAAGATCTGATGGTTAATATGAAAATCAGGGCTCTGGGGTCCTATTCCCAATTCAGCCATTGACTGGCTGTGTGACCTAAGACAAGTCAATTCTCCTTTCTCAGCCTGAGCGTCTCCCTCTTTCAAGTAGGGATAATAATGATCCGCTCCTACCTACCTCAACACACTCACTCTTCCCCAACACACACACACTGTCTCTCCCCACACACAAACAGTCTCCACACTGCAGCTGAAAAGCAGCTGGCAATCTAGTAGGATGACCCTGGAACAATGGGATAGAGAAACCTGCATCACTGAAAGTGCAGCCACAAAGACACCACACACCAGCTTCCCCTAGCTGGCAAGAATCAAACCTCCAGAGAAAGATCCCTATGGTATTGTAGGCCAGCTTCCTAAAGCCTCAGCCTCAACCACTTAACACTGGGGCCTGTCTGCACTCTGGTTCTGTTCTCACTGAAGGATCATTTCCAATTGTTCGCTCAGACCAGCTTGCCCAGCACCCTCACTGCTGTGCAGCTCTGGATGTGTGGCCATGGCTGAACAGCAAGAATTCCTGCCCATTTCCCTTCTGGCTGGAGCATGGTTAGAGTGTGTTTGTGGTTAATGATGTTGCTGTAGATTGTTGGCTTCCTGCTTTGGCAATTCAGACAGTCCCTTTTCCCAACATATCTCCAGCACATCAGTCCCTGGCTGGGTCTCCTGGGCAGTGGAAAACATCCCTTGTTTGGTGCTGCCAAGGGGATCGTGCAGAGATGAGATGTCTCTCGGCTTGGATCAAAGGGGAATGTTGGATGGAATTTATCACACAACCCTCCCTGCTCCCCAGAGCCCCATGGGGAGAATGTAGAGTCATTCCTCCCCTGCACTCCCAGGAGAGTTGCTAGGACTCCTTCCTGCCAGCTACTCACCCCTGGCTTCATCCTTAGCTCCTAGGATCTTTCTGCTCCAAAGGCTCCATAGTCCTGGGGTGGGGAGGGTGTCACTGCACAGTCTGAAACACAAGGGAGGTTTCTGGAATTGAAGGAAGGAGCAGAAAATGGAGAGGAAAGAAACAGAGAGAAAACGCCTCATTTCTCTCCTCTCCCCCCCCCCATCAAGAAATGTTACCAAGGACCAGCGTTAGAGGAAATGGTGCCCTGGGCAAGACTTGTACTTTGGCAAAGTTCATAGAATCATAGAATCATAGAATTCAAGATCAGAAGGGACCATTATGATCATCTAGTCTGACCTCCTGCAAGATGCAGGCCACAGAAGCCGATCCACCCACTCCTTAAGCAAGCGACCCCTGCCCCATGCTTCGGAGGAAGGCGAAAAACCTCCAGGGCTACTGCCAATCTACCCTGGAGGAAAATTCCTTCCCAACCCCAAATATGGCGGTCAGCTCAACCCCGAGCATGTGGCCAAGACTCTCCAGCCATACCCTCTGGAAAAAGGCTAACAATATCCTATCATTGACCCATTGTACTAATTACCAGCGTATCACTTAATTGACCTATTGACTAAGCCCGTTATCCTATCATACCATCTCCTCCATAAACTTATCTAGCTTAATCTTAAAGTCATGGAGGCCCTTCGCCCCCACTGTTTCCTTCCGCAGGCTGTTCCAGAATTGCACTCCTCTCATGGTTAGAAACCTTCATCTAATTTCAAGCCTAAATTTCCTGACTGACAATTTATATCCATTTGTCCTCGTGTCCACATTAGCACTGAGTTGAATTAATTCCTCTCCTTCCCTGGTATTTATCCTCTGAGAGATTTAAAGAGTGCAATCATATCTCCTCTTATCCTTCTTTTGGTTAAGGAAAATCAACCGAGCTCCTCAAGTCTCCTTTTGTACGACAGGCTTTCCATTCCTCGGATCATTCTAGTGGCCCTTCTTTGTACCCGTTCCAGTTTGAATTCATCCTTCTTAAACATGGGAGACCAAAACTGCACACAATACTCCAAATGAGGTCTCACCAACGCCTTATATAATGGCACTAGCACCTCCTTATCTCTACTAGAAATACCTCGCCTAATGCATCCCAAGACCGCATTAGCTTTTTTAACGGCCACATCACATTGCCTACTCATAGTCATCCTACGATCAACCAGGACTCCTAGGTCCTTCTCCTCCTCCGTTACTTCCAACTGGTGCGTCCCCAGCTTATAACTAAAGTTCTTGTTAGTCATCCCTAAATGCATAACCTTACACTTCTCACTATTGAATTTCATCCTGTTACTAATACTCCAGTTTACAAGGTCATCCAAATCTCCCTGGAGGATATCCCGATCCTTTTCCGAATTGGCAATACCTCCCAACTTTGTGTCATCCGCAAACTTTATCAGCCCACTCCTACTTTGGTTCCGAGGTCAGCAATAAATAGATTGAATAAAATCGGACCCAAAACTGAACCTTGAGGAACTCCACTGGTAACCCCCCTCCAACCCGACAGTTCACCCTTCAATACGACCCTCTGCAGTCTCCCCTTTAACCAGCTCCTTATCCACCTCTGGATTTTCATTTCGATACCCATCTTTTCCAATTTAACCAGTAATTCCCCATGCGGTACCGTATCAAACGCCTTACTGAAATCAAGATATATTAGATAGAACCGCATTTCCCTTATCTAAAAAATATGTTACTTTCTCAAAGAAGGAGATCAGGTTGGTTTGGCACGATCTACCTTTTGTAAAACCATGCTGTAATTTGTTCTTGGTTCAGGCTTGTAGCAGTGATGGAATAAACTACAGGTTCAAATCAAGTCTCTGGAGTACATCCACAACTGGGATGGGCCATTCAGTCCTTTGTACAGAGCTTCACTTTGTAGCAAAGTCCCTCCAGAGGTAGGAAGCAGGACTGAAGACAAGATGGAGATGAGGCGTCAGTCTTTTATAGTCTCTTGCCATGTGGTCTTTGCTTTCTTTGTCCCAAGGACACTCTATCCAGCACGTGACATCGAAAAACCTTAGATTTCTGTCCATAGGCAGGTCCCTGCACACCTTGCTGAGCCACAAGGCATATCTGCCTTCGCTAAATGGGTCAATTGTGTAGCTGATGGTCCTTAATGGGCCATCAAGGAGGCTAGGCAGAGCTGACACCAATTTGTCTGGCTGGGGTGTTCCCCAGAAGCATAGCACAAGTTTGAAATACAGGCAGCATAGAGCCAATATTCATAATGTCAACTACAAAAATGATACATATCTAGAGATAGCATAATTATAATCAGCCAATCATAACCTCTCCATAGACCCTTTATGTGACCACCTTTATACAATATTGGCTGCAAATATAGAACAGTGGTGGCAACGGTGATCTATACAGTTACAGATTATGTCAAGAACGTCGCAGGAGGTGACATGGTATCAGTCAGACTGATACTGGAATACTGCCTCCAGTTTTGGTGTCCTCATTTGAAAAAGATGGTGTGAAATTGGAGTTGAGGCAGCAAAGAGCCACCAAATGTTCTGAGGGCTGGAGAAAAATGCCTTCTAGTGAGGTATTGAAAGAGCTCAACCTGTTTAGCTTCTCAAAAGAAGATTGAAAGGTGACTTCATTGAAATGTTGAAGTGCCTTACTGGAGAGAAAAGATTGGCTATTAAAGGGCTCTTTAATGTAGCAGAGAAAGACATAAAAAAACCGAATGGCTGGAAGGTGAAAAGAGACAAATTCATATTACAATTAATGCACAAATATTCAACAGCGAGGATGATTCTCCACAGGAACAAGCTACCAAGGAAAGTGGTGGATTCTCCCTCTCGTGATGTCATTTCATGAAGACTAGAGGCCTTTCTTGAATGTATTTACCCCAAAAGTAGCTAGTGTGTCATACAGGAGGCCTGTGATATGCAGGTGTCAGATTAGATGCTCTAATGGTCTCTTCTGGCAATAAAGTCGACTAATTTCTTTAGAACTGAGTGTAGCATTGGGAGCAGCAGCATCTGATGTTTTCCTGTCTAGCCGGCTTGCTTCCTAGAACGAATGCTCCTTGAGTGGGGTGATCCACAGGGAGTAGCTCAAACCTCCAAAGTGCCTGGCCAGGGGCAGGACATTAGCCCAGCAAGGGAGGGGTGTGGCAGTGACATCACAAAGGTAAAAGAAAAGTGTCTTTTTGCTAGAAGTAGAATAAGATCTCCCCCCCCCACCCTTGGTAATCAACTGCCCTGTTGAATGAATGAGGTGTGACTGAGCAAGGCGTGGAGGGCAGTACCTCCAGACAGCTGCAATCCTTGGAGAGGGGCTGGCAGCCCAACCAAGGACAATCAAGCTTGGCAAGTGGGCTGACTAGAGAAGAGCAGACATACTGATGGCCTCAGGGATAAGAAGCAAACACCTTCCTGTGGGAACAACCCCCAGCCCAGAGAAAAGCAGCTAGAAGGACCAGCAGACACAGTCACAGATTTTGAATCTGGGAGATTTGCCCCTCTTCATCCACCGACTCGCTGCTTGCCTCCTCACCCCCCCCCACCCCAAGTATAAAGCCTCATTCAAAGACCCAAGGAGTCACTATATTACTGCACAGATCCCTCCCCCCCCCGACAAACTCTGCCCCTCACCTGCCTCAGGCTCTGCAAGGGAGTTTGGGTCGGGCGAGGAGGTCTGGGGTGCAGGCCCTGGGTTGGGGCAGGGGTTTGGGGTGTGGGATGGTTGAGAGGTTGGGCTCTGGAATGGAGTTTGGGTGCTGGGTGCAGGCTCCAGGCTGGGGCACAGGGTGGGGGTGCAGGATGGGTGGAGGCAGGGGCGACTCTAGGCACCAGCAAAGCAAGCAGGTGCTTGGAGCAGCCCATTTGCAGGGGCGGCAGCCAGCAGGGATCCAGCCTGGGAGCTGAGAACCAACAGGGGGCACTGGGAGCTGTAGTTCCTTGGTTAGCTCCCTGCCTATAGAGCCAGCTCTGGAGCAGGAAAATAACTACATTTCTCAGCATTCCCTTGGCCGCTATCAACAGGAAAGGGAGGGGGAGGGAGTACGGTAGCTGAAACCTCAAGCCGCAGCTTGCTGTGAATGGAGAGCTCACTGCTAGAGCGGGGTGGCACTGTGAACACTGGACCTGGGCAGCTTTAGATACAGTACCAGGCACATAGAGGATTTCCACTTCTGAGCCATCGAAGCAGAAATTGACTTTTCCTTTCCAGATTTAGCTAATATTCAGAAAGGGAATCTAGCACCTGCCTTCCAGATTTGAACACCCTCAAAATTCAGGAGTGCTGAAGCTCAATTTGGGCAGCTGTTACTTCATTTCTCCCAAATCAAATATACTGATTCACTGTAGTTTGCTGTAGAAAAAGTAGGATAAACTTGAGCAAGAAATGCTTCCCAGTGGTTTTTAGGAGTGGAATTGCTATTTTCAACAGCCATTGCCTTTGTTTGTTTGTTTTATAGTTTTATTTGTTTAAAAGGAAGACAGTGATATTGCATTGGCAAATTGCCCATAGAAACAAAGAATGGAACATAAGAATAATAAAGGCACCTCAATGTTTCCTCATTTCTGTAGGACAGTCTTATAATCTGCATCCAGATATCCTTTAATCACACAAGCTGGAAATTGTTCCATGTTACTGCAGTTCTGTAACCATATGGGAACCAATCCTGTCTGTGTTCTGTGCACATCCAAAATTCCTGCTGAATGACCCACTCTGGGAGCAAGTTACCAGTGACCCAGGGCTGGAGTGGAAGGAGGGTGCAAGTGGGAGGGGGGAGCCCAGAGCTGGGGCAGCACGGGGTGCATGTGTGGGGAAGATCCCAAGGCTGGGGTGGCAGAGGGTGCTGGTGTGTGTGGGGGAGAGCCCAGGGCTGGCAGCAGGGGGTGTGGGTGGAGGGGCAGAGCCCAGGGCTGGGGCAGCAGGGAGATTCAGGGAGGAGCCCAGGGCTGGGGTGGGGGCAGCCAATTTTTTTTTTGTTGTTGCTTGGGACAGCAAAAAACCTAGAGTTGGCCCTATCTCCACCCACCGTGAGGTAGGTAGGAGTGGATCATAATTATCCCTACTTGAAAGAGGGAGAAGATAAGGCTGAGAAAGGATAATTGACTTGTCTTAGGTCGCATAATCAGTGGCAGAGTTGGGAATAAGACCCAAGAGCCCTGATTTTCAAACTAAGCATCGGATCTTAAATTTCCTACATTGAATGATCTGAGTAAAGTGCTCTCAGATGAGCTCCAGACCAGCAACAGTGCACAGTAAGTATTCAGCCAGTATTTTAGGAGAACTGGAATGTTAGAGAGAATCATGAACTGCTCAGAGACAATTAGTGCAGAGAAGCAGCAAAATTCATCAAACATACAACTGCTTATGACTTATTTACTTGGTCTTAAAAAAGAACAACAAGACCTGAGTCTCTTCTCTGGCAATAACCCCCTGCTCAGCCAATCAGGGTAGAAACTGAGGATGGGAGGCTGAGAATTCCCACCAGAGAGCCCAAAGGATGGCCCAGGTCACTGGTGGGGATCAGTGCCCACAACACACACACACACACACACACACACACACACCCCTCTCCTGGTTTTGGGAGGAATAGAAGAAAAGATAAAAGAAGCAAGAGACGAAGAGAAAGGAGGGAGGGAGGGATGGATGAAAAGGTGAAACAAAGGACAAACCCCAATGTCCCCAGTGAATCTAAGGGACAAAATCCCAGGTACACAATAAAATTCTGCCTCCTTAAGCTTGTTTTTCCATGCCTAGAATTCAACTCTCACCAGATGACTGAGACTGAACAGGTTTCAAACCTCGAGGGGGCTTCTGGCTGTGATTTGTCAGTCCTCAAAGGCCAGCCAGGTGACTGTAAATAACTTACAATCATTAGGAAAAATTAGTATCAAGATTCCAACTCTAGCAGTCAGACAACATTGGTTCAATTTACAAGAGATTACTTTTTATATTCCTTGGTTCCCCCCAAATTAGGAAGGGCCTGTGACCACAGGTCCTGCAGGGTACAAAGGGCAGGTCTACATCCCTTTTCTCTTTGTGCATAGTCCTGCCTGCTCCTTTTCAGTTTCAGTTCTGCTACCACAGTACTGATCAGCACATTCTTCAGTAGCATAGGGAAGGGCAGGCACCATCACACAAGGACTATTACACAGAGTCCTGCCAAATGCACACAGCAAACAAATGAAAACAAGAGATGAAAATGTTATTTTTCATTAATCCCTTTCAGTGACAGCAACCTCCGTGGCTAATTGTAACAATAGTAGATGCAGCATTTTCTCATTGAAATGATTTTCAAGTTGTGGGTGCCTTTATGAACAGTAATTGCCTACATCTGTGACACAAGTACTTTTCAATTCCATTAAACCTGGGGTTTTGCTCAATTACACACGATATCTTGGAATTTTTCTGGCATATTCATCATCACATACATCACCTACAAGACTCCTGCCATAACAAGGGGTTCTTTATAGGGGTTTGAAATTATTAAAGTGACCCAGCACTTTTCAATTGTAACAGCTCAGGACAAAGTAGATCTCCTGATCCCACTTATGTAGCTATTTAAATGTAACCTAGTTATAAGGTGGCCTAACTTACTAATATTTTTGACACGTTTTCAAAAAGTGGCCTCTATTTAAATCCATGCAAATATCTGTATGCACACTTTCTGAGCACTGCAAGTCTGAATCTATCACCTGTGCATGCATCTGCTGTTACCTGAAACATGCACATGCTGCTATTTGCATGAAAACTTCTACACGCCTGAATAGTGGAGGATCCTTTGAAAATGTGGCCTTTTAATTATATTTCATACTCCACAAGAGTAGCCTAAAAACAACAACGGGATATAATAAGGCCCTGGCATCAAATGAATAAGGAACAATATAAAAAAATCAGCAGCACTTTATAAAGAGGACAGGAACAAATATACAGTAACCATAAAACCAACAGATAAAACAAAATCCAGATTTCCCCAGGTGCAAGCTAACAGGACAGTTTTGCCTTCATAACTCTAGCAATACTCATCTATTTCAGCATGTAATGATCCTGTTTAAAGTATTCAGGAAACAATAAACTCTGGCCCCGGTGCTTGTACATGTTCACTTTGTTGAGTGTGGCTCACATATCTGGACCTCCCAGCTGTTAATAGCTTCACCAACCACCCCTCTGTCTTTGCTTCTGTGTATGTCACTTCATTCTGGCTCTGCAAGGTGTCTGAAGTCCCAAATGCCACTTGTCCTTCTGTAAACCTGTCCCAGCGGTATCCCTCCCCCAACTGCCTCCTTTGTGGTTCAATTCTACACCATTGAAATCAATGGAATTTTTTCCATTGACTTCAATTAGAGCAAGATCGGGCCCTTCAGCAATTTCCACCCAGTTCTTTCTATTATGATTTGTACCAATCAGGGTTTGGTGCCTCATTGTTCTAGGCACTGTCTAACAAAAGAATGGTCCCGTGCCCCAAATATTCTGCGGCATCATCCAAAAGATGCCAGAAATGCAGTCCAGCGAATTACCTTGATAACCTCTGGTGTAATCTTTCTTAATATCTGTGGTTTCTAATTCTATCAATTACTAGACAATTAAATTAAGGGGGTTAAGTTACACAGTGGTTTTTGAGAGAACTGTTTTGAAAATCCAGTTAAAAATGTATTTTAAAGGTAAATAAATGCCTAATCTTTGCCTGAAACACAAGCAATATGAATTTTCTTTAAAATGTGTGCTACCATCTACAAGCCTCATCCTCTCTCCAGTGAAATCCGTCTTCAAATGCCTGCACTTTTTCATTTCCACCCATGCCCTTTCCCTTTTTGCCTTTACAGAGCTATTAAATTTGTTAGTCTCTAAGGTGCCACAAGTACTCCTCATTCTTTATGCTTAATGATGTACTTCTAATAAAGAATTTAATTCTAATTTTTGCCTAGAGTGACTCTGACTTTCAAATTATATTTAAATATAGGAACTTATGGACTGGTTTAGGAATAAAAATAAATTAACATGTACAGAAATATGAAATAGAAAAACAAATAGGACAATTTCACTGCTCTACATGGGAAAAACCCACACAGAGCTTATTTCATCTTGTGAATTTTTCTGCAGACTAAGCTAAGGGGGGGGAAAGAAAGAGTTTATCTAATTGTTTTAAACCATGGATGAAAAGAACCTAACATGATCACCCTTGATTAACATGCTTATTATATAATATATAAACAGGGAAACCAGGAGACAACCTGGGCCACGAAAATAAATAAGGAAGCTTTCACAAGAATCAAAACAAAGCATCATTCAGAATCTGTAAACAACTGAGCCCGCTGATCCTAAAACTCATATTATAGGTAGACATCTACCTCTTTCTCTCTATTTGAAATATTTAGATAACATCCTTAATGTTTTATTATTCTTCATGTCTCCACATTAATCCTTTTTATATTGATAGTTCCCAATGTATCCTCTGCCAAGAAATGGACTTTGTGCAGAGAAAAATCCATTGTCTAGTGCCAAAGATATTGATAATTAACATTTATGTCATGAAACTTGTAATACCAGTTTGCTAAAATAAAGCTAAGCTTTTCATTATTATTTTAGAGTTTAATTTAGTCATCCAAGGTTACTCAGCTTCATGTTTATAAATTATACAGGGCAGGGACTTAACTCCTCTTGATCGACCTGTTTTGGAATTATGACTGTACAAGTAAGGAGGTTCATAACCTTGTTTGAATATCTGATCCGGCCTTGAAAGAAGGTGATTTATGGGATCGACAAACCCTCATCATTTCAAGAATCGGCATCTGAGAACAAGATTTTCCTCTATAACACAAAGAGCGGAGCAAATCAGTTAAGTCTCTACTAGAAGCTACAACTTTGTTTATGTAAGAGTCATACAAGGTTACAAGGTCTGAGAATAGTCTGCCAGTAAGAGTATGGATTTTAGAACAAATAAATAGCTACATACTGCATAAAAATTGGAAGTTTTGAAACTACTTGTCTGATAATTCAGCACTAGCCATGCTACAGCATGTTCTAATTTACCATTTGGTATATGCTTTTGAAAATACTGAAAGTACATGCCAGTGGTCAACTAAATCATAGAAAATTCAAGCCCTATTTTACATGATGGGTGAGACATTGAAAACTGCATGACTTAGAAATGCCAGTCCCATTAAAAGTTAATGAGACTTATGTTCCTAAATCACTTACTCTCTTTTGAAAATCTCACCCATTTTCGTTTCCAGGGCTACTGCTGCCAATCACCAATATTTTTAAGATAGTACTTTTTTGTAATTATCTGGCATAATAAAAGCACCAAAATTGTTTCCTGGAGAAAAACAAATCCAGAAACCCTAAAATACTGCAGCACTTCTGTTTCACTTTCTGTACCAATGATGAGAGGATTCTGTGAAGACAGACTTTTTTTTTACAGGATCTGAAAAATTTCTATAGTAATCAAACATATATGCCCATATTAAGCACCATAGACTGCCAAATTCCAGAGAAACAGAAAACACTCCATACTTGTGCATGGAATCACTTTTATGTGTTATTTCAAATGCCCTTCCTGAAGTTCTTATGGTGATCTGCGGAGGGAGGGGAAGAATTCTGAAGATAAAAGTAAATTCCAATGCCATTTCTATGATTGTGGAACCATGGGAAGCCAGGGCACTGAATTTATCACAGTATTTACATTACTGTTACAAATCCAAATGTTTCACCTATTTTCTAGGAATACTTCACCTTGGTTAAAAGAACCAAGCAAAATCACGGTGCAACGGTAATACAATTAGGGCATTACCGATGCACCCAAACTTGTAGATTGTGCAAGGAATATCAGGTTGCAACCTGTATAAGTGCAGGTAACTGTGCAAAAGGGGCTAAAACTGTTTTCTTTAATAATTGTATTCTCTGCCATGCATTGTCAGGGATTGAAGAAAGCACATGCCCAGCTTTCATTATCTGAAGATAACCTTCCAAATGTAAACCAGTGCAGACCTGTCTTCCTGAGTCTGCAAACTGGCAGTTCCAGAGCTTCTATTCCGCCTCACAATGCTGCCAAGCACTAGCAGCTTTGGTCAGTTTCACTGCTGTTATTCAGAACCCCAGGGGTGACGGTAAAACTGAGAAAAATGGTGCCTCTTTCAGGAAAAGTAAGTTCAAGCAGAATCAGGCACTGGAGCTATTCATAGAGAAGCTCAATCCCCGCTTCCCTCCTCCCATGGAGTAGGAGGAGGGAGGGGATTTCTCCCTTTGGGTCTTGAAAAAACAAGAGTGAAAACAGGGTGCTGGGCTATGGGGGAGATCTGTGTGTGTCAGGGCACTGCGGGTCTGTGTGGGGCATTGTGCAGTTATGGTGTGGGGCTGTAGGGAAGAGCACTGGGAGGGAGGAAGGAAGGGAGGGGAAATCTGTGTGTATTGGGAAACTAGAGAGTGGAGGTTTCTGTGTGGGGTGCTGGGCAGCTGTGGTGGGGCTGTGGACAGGGGTGTGCTGGGCGAGGTGTGTGTGCACAGAACTGTGCATTTGTGGTGGAAGAGTTGTAGGGGGGTGCTGGGCAGGGGAGCTCTGTGGCACAGCATGGGCGCACCCCAATAGGAAAGGGCACGCTGGTAGCACACGGCCAGGCGGACCAGTGTGCCTCTGGCTCCCAACGGGGCTGCGCACCTGTGTCTGTCTGTCTCCCCCCCAGCTCCACCAACGTGGCCTGATAGTTCACGCTTGCGATCTGGTCACCCTCCCGCTCCCTCCATCCTTCACTCCCTTCCCTGCGTCCCCCCAGCCCTGTCCTCTGTCCCGTCCCCTGTCTCCATCCGTCCCTGCCCCCTTCGTCCCCTCCGCCCCATCCCTGCATCCCCCCAGCCCTGTCCTCTGTCCCGTCCCGTCTCCATCCATCCCTGCCCCCTTCGTCCCCTCCGTCCCGTCCCTGCATCCCCCCAGCCCTGTCCTCCATCCCGTCCCGTCTCCATCCGTCCCTGCCCCCTCCGTCCCCTCCGTCCCGTCCCTGCATCCCCCCAGCCCTGTCCTCTGTCCCGTCTCCATCCGTCCCTGTCCCCTTCGTCCCCTCCGTCCCGTCCCTGCATCCCCCCAGCCCTGTCCTCTGTCCCGTCCCCTGTCTCCATCCGTCCCTGCCCCCTTCGTCCCCTCCGTCCCATCCCTGCATCCCCCCAGCCCTGTCCTCTGTCCCGTCCCGTCTCCATCTGTCCCTGTCCCCTTCGTCCTCTCCATCCCGTACCTGCATCCCCCCAGCCCTGTCCTCCGTCCCGTTCCGTCTCCATCCGTCCCTGCCCCCTCCGTCCCGTCCCTGCATCCCCCCAGCCTTGTCCTCCGTCCCGTCTCCATCCCTCCCTGCCCCCTTCCTCCCCTCCGTCCCGTCCCTGCATCCCCCCAGCCCTGTCCTCTGTCCCGTCCCCTGTCTGCATCCGTCCCTCCTCCCTTCGTCCCCTCTGTCCCCTCCCTGCACCCCGCAGCCCTGTCCTCTGTCCCGTCCCGTCTCCATCCGTCCCTGCCCCCTTCGTCCCCTCCGCCCCATCCCTGCATCCCCCCAGCCCTGTCCTCTGTCCCGTCCCGTCTCCATCCGTCCCTGCCCCCTTCGTCCCCTCCATCCCGTCCCTGCATCCCCCCAGCCCTGTCCTCTGTCCCGTCCCCTGTCTCCGTCCGTCCCCTCCCGTTCATTTGCAGCCCAGCTCAGCCCCGGTCCCTTTCGCCAGGTGGGGCCGGGCAGCTCCCCTGCGCTGCGATCCAGCACCGGGCACCGCGGAGCACCGGGCAGGCTGTGCAGGGTGGGGAGGGATACTCGCATTGCTGACACCTGCCTGCCTCAGGGCTTTCTCCCTGCCCGCCGCGAGGATCGCGAGGGAGGGCAGCAGCGTGCCGCTGAGAGCCGTGTCCAATTGGCCGGGTGGCTGCCTGCAGACAGCACGGGGGAGAGAACCAGACAGCCCCGTAACGCCGCCGCGGCTCGCGACCCGGATCCACGCTGCTGGGCCACCGAGACCCATCACGTGCCACGGGAGCGGGGGACACCCCCCCCACCTCAGGGACGGGTCAGGGGCTGCTCGGGCTGGGAGCCCGGCGGAGAGTCCAGCTGGGGAGAGGCCCAAAGGGGGTAAAACGTTGCACCAAAAATATGAAAAAGTTGCAAGACAAAACCCTTTAATTACAGCTCGGACGGGCCTCCGGAGCAGGGGCGGGGCCAGCCGCGGTCCCGCCGCCGGGCAGCAGCAGCAGCAGGAGGGCGGCGCGAGACGGCTCCCGGGGATTCCCTGCTCGCGCCGCTGCCGGGGGGAGCCGCTGCTGCTGCGAGCTGGTGCGCGGGGGGTGGAGGGGGGGGTGTCCTCGCGGGCGGGGCTCGCGCCCAGAGCGCTGACACTGTCCGTTCGGAACTGTCACGCCGCTCGGCCGGGCCGCCCCACTTGTGACGTCAACGCCCTCTGCCCCCCGCCCAACCAGCGTGGTCACCCGGGCTCCGCCCACCGTCACCGCGGCAACCACCAAAACAAACGTTCTCGGCACACGTGGGGCAGGGAGGGGGGAAAAATGGGCGGTGACGCAAACAAAGCAGCTGGCTGGTAGCGCGCGGCACTGACGTCACCGAGGAGGAGTCCGCGACGCAGGGGCGGCTCCTCCCCCCGCCCCCCCGCTCGCGGGCAGCGACCCAGCGCCTCGCGCACCTGTGCTGGAGGGGAGGCGGCGGCGGATGCAGGGACAGGACGGAGGGGGCAGGGACGGATGGAGACGGGACAGAGGACAGGGCTGGGGGGATGCAGGGACGGGACGGAGGGGACGAAGGGGGCAGGGACGGATGGACAGAGGGGACGGGACAGAGGACAAGGATGGAGAGACGCAGGGAAGGGAGTGAAGGATGGAGGGAGCCGGAGGGTGACCAGATCGCAAGCGTGAACTATCAGGCCACGTTGGTGGAGCTGCGGGGGAGACAGACAGACACAGGTGCGCAGCCCCGTTGGGAGCCAGAGGCACACTGGTCCGCCTGGCCGTGTGCTACCAGCGTGCCCTTTCCTATGTGCCCTAAGGCATTCCTATGTTATTCCATAACATTCCTATGTGCCATAACATTCTTATGTGCTGAATAAGAGCACATAACATTCCTGTGTTCCCCTCCCAACACCAGGAGGGGGGGGGGGTGCCCTTTCCTATTCTTATGTGCTGATCAGTACTGTGGTAGCAGAACTGAAACTGAAAAGGGAGCAGGCAGGACTATGCACAAAGAGAAAAGGGATGTAGACCTGCCCTTTGTACCCTGCAGGACCTGTGGTCACAGGCCCTTCCTAATTTGGGGGGAACCAAGGAATATAAAAAGTAATCTCTTGTAAATTGAACCAATGTTGTCTGACTGCTAGAGTTGGAATCTTGATACTAATTTTTCCTAATGATTGTAAGCTGTTTGCAGTCACCTGGCTGGCCTTTGAGGACTGACAAATCACAGCCAGAAGCTCTTTGATTTTTGGGAAGGCCCCAGATCATTTTGCAGCTGGAGTGGGCAGCACCACTCAGGCTACCGTTGATACACTAGGACCATCACAAGTTCTTCTGCTGAGCATCCAGCATGACGTTTGACCACAAAAAGGGGCAGACAAATAGAAGAGGCAATATAGTATGTAGTGGGCTCAGGGATGAGAACAAAGGACTAATCCTAGCATTGACACTGGCTCCCACTGTGGCCCTGGTCAAATCACATAGGCCAAAATTTCCATACTTGAGTGCCTATAGTTATGTACCTAAATCATTGACTTTAATAGGGTATTAGAGCAGTGGAAGCTACTCCAGCCATTGATCTTTTCCCATTTTGCATACTGAGGAGGGACAGTGCTTCCTTGTGTCCCCCCTTGCAAGGATTCCCAGCACCCATGAGTTACTAATGTGGGTATTGAACATAAAATTTTCTACCATGCAAAAATACATTTTGTTTTCAAACAATCCAAGGACTTAGTTGACACGGAGAATTTTTTTAGAAAAATGGCAAAATAGCTTAACATTTCAAAAGAAATCACTGTTTAATTTTCTTTATAGTTCAAACATTATTTTAAAGGAGTTGAACTCAGATGTTCCTGAGGTTTAACAATGACTTGTATACATAGCTCCCAGAATGGAACCTGTGCAAACAAAAAATAAACAATAATAGTGTCTTTTAAATTCACTGTATTTTTAAAGACACACAGAGGAGAATCAGCCAGGCTGATTCATTGTATTTTCCCTGTGCTGATGAAGGAATTAGAGACAATAACAGAGCTTGACAAAACCAGCTAAAGCCACCAAACCAACTGGAGGGTTAAATCTATCAATCAGCAGTAAATATGAAATATAGGGGGGTGGGATCAGGGCGATGCCCTTGGGAGTAGCCCAGAGAACTCCTCTTCCCCAAATGTCAGAAGAGGGAAGGTGCTGGGATTTTTATCCGAATGCCCTCCTGAGTCCTGTTTAGAGATTCAGGTTCTTTAACATTATAGCTGTCCCAAGTTTGCATAGTGCAATGCTTGAATTTACATGAAGAGAAAGTAGAGAGTAAGTAGTAAAGTTCTTCCAATTTTAAACTAGATGTATATTAAATTAAATCTGTGCTAATTAATCAGATGCATAAAGAGTATTTAAGACAACAGCTCAGCCCCTCTCACCCACCCTCTCTCCATCACCATTGTCAACTTTCTCTGGATGTGTTTTTATGGATAAACTGAACTGATCTGACTGGCTGAATCAAACAATAAGTTGTTCTAAACGAATCACGATGCTTCAGGTCAATAACTGTTTGGGAAACATCTGTTACTTTACTGCTTCAACATTCAGCTGAGAAAATTATTAGATATATATTCTGATAATTTGAACAGAAACAAAGTCATCGTAACAGAACATTGAGAGAGGATCAAAGCCTTAGGTTTTGAAA
This sequence comes from Mauremys reevesii, assembly GCF_016161935.1. Classification (NCBI taxonomy): domain Eukaryota; kingdom Metazoa; phylum Chordata; order Testudines; family Geoemydidae; genus Mauremys; species Mauremys reevesii. Next base: position 19,672,190 of record NC_052639.1, read on the forward strand.
ATAAATATCACACGTCAACATTTTTTCCATAAATGCTTGCAGCGGAGACCATTATCCTAAGATAACATTCTCCAGCAGAGAGATGATCTCTTAATTAGAGCAATATGTAAACTACTTTAGGATGCTTGATATAAATCCTGCAAACTGATTCATTGATACTTTTACTAAGATGAATTTTGATATCATGGGATGAAATCCTGGCCCCACTGCCACACCCCTCCCTTGCTGGGCTAATGTCCTGCCCCTGGCCAGGCACTCTGGAGGTTTGAGCTACTCCCTGTGGATCACCCCACTCAAGGAGCATTCGTTCTAGGAAGCAAGCCGGCTAGACAGGAAAACATCAGACGCTGCTGCTCCCAATGCTACACTCAGTTTTTCAGAAATTAGTCGACTTTATGGCCAGAAGAGACCATTAGAGCATCTAATCTGACCCCCTGCATATCACAGGCCTCCTGTATGCAGGCCCGCCCAGAGGGGGGGGGGCAAATGGGGCAATTTGCCCCAGGCCCAGCAGGGGCCCCCACGAGAGTTTTTCGGGGCCCCTGGAGCAGGTTCCTTCACTCGCTCCGGGAGCCCCGGAAAACTCTCATGGGACCCGGGCCCCCAGAGCTTCTTCGCTCCCGGTCTTTGCCTGCCAGGGGTCCTTCCTCTCTGGGACAGAAGGACCCCCCCCCCCCCCGCCACCGAATTACCGCGGCGGAACCTGCGCGGAGTGCAGCGGGTCTTGGCGGTAATTCGGCGGCGGGGTGTCCTTCGTTCGGGACCCGCCACTGAAGTGCCCCAAAGGCCCGTGGTGGGGGCTGCACTTCGGGGGCGGGTCCCGCTTCGGCGGTAATTCGGCGGTGGGGGGCCCCCGCTGTGGGTCTTTGGGGCACTTTGGCAGCGGGTCCCGGAACGGAAGGACTCTCCGCCGCTAACTTACCGCCAAAGCGGGGGCCCCCCGCCACCGAAGACCCTGGACCCCCAGAATCCTCTGGGCGGCCCTCGATTTAACAGGGGTTTGTTTCAACTTATTGCCCCGATTAAAATCTATGGCTAAAAGGCAGCCACTGTTGTTAGTACTTGTACCTGTGTTTGGTGCCACCTCCTTTCCCTTTGGCCTTGTAGTTGACCAAGGGCAAAGCTGAACATCTCCTCAGATACCAGGGAGTGTTTATGTCCATTCCTGCGAGCTACACCGGGGTTTGATGTTGCTGCTTTCAATCCTCTGGCTCTGCCGGGATAAGGAACAATTCAGGCTGTCACTGAACTGAAGGAGGAAGATCAGTTTTTGACAGGGAGAGGGACGCCTCCTCTTAAAGGTGTTTGGCTGGCTGGCAGTCCTGATCCCCAGATCTCGCCCGTGGGGCTCCAGCAGTTTGGGGACCGGATCTCTCCCTTGGCCCCACCTGCTGCCTCCAGGCGCTCCTCCCCAGGGGCCCCAGCAGTGCAGCACAGCTGAGCAGCATCTGCCTGCTCACTCCAATGGCTGCCGGCCCCTCCTCATGGCAGGGCAGGGTGGGGCTGGGCCTCCATTAGAAGAGCATTAGAATAGTTGTCGTGCCGGCAGAGGGCGGCAGAGCGCATACACACACACACAATTGCAAACATACACAGACACATGCATGAATCCTGACACACACACACACAATTGCTAATATACACAAACACCCGCACAAATCTAGCCAACACCAACACAAGCCTGAGAGCCAGGGGAGCAGAGCAGGCTGGGGCCGGGTAACTCCACTTCCCGCAGGAGGTAGCCAGCCCCCCATCCCCCACGGAGGCCTGGGACCAGCCCCCCCTCTGCTTGCCCCCACGGAGGCCTGGGGCTCCAGCCTGCTCTGCTCCCCTGGCTCTCAAGCTTGAGGGGAGGGGGGAACCGCCCCACAGAGTCGCTCTGGGCTAGAGAACAGGGGGCATCAACCCCTTTGGGGGTGAGGAGGTCCAGGGGGTCCAGAGCGCGTGGACTCCCTGAGGGGCCCACGGCGAGAGACAGACGTGCTAAGGCTCAGAGGGGCAGCTCCAGGAGGTGGAGGGCCTGACCCCAGAGAGAGTGGACCCCGAGAAGGGCTGTCGCACTGAAAGGGGCACCCCCCATGGACCGCACGGGGCCAAGAGTGGGCACGATCTGTGAGTCCGTGACAGGCAGTGACATCACAAAGGCCTTTTGCAGGACCTCAGACTATTGGCCAAAGGTGGTGGGGAGGTGGTGACCTCACAGAGAGATGCTGACATCAGCCAGGCAGGACAGGGGCGAGGGGCCAGGGAAACCTCAGAGACCCTGTGGCTTTGCTTCAGCAAGTCTCCCTCTCCAGGTCTCTCTTTGAGGACTGGGGGAGTATTGGGGTTCACGTACCTGAGCGCCAGGAGGAACCTCTTTCGAGTTTTCTCCTTCCCTTTTAGTGATTTTACTTGAAAACAGCCGACCCTGTTTAGACGGTAAGAGCCTCCTCGAGGAAGGGGTGTCCTGGGGTGTCACAGTTCAGATGCCGGTGCTCCCCATTCAAGGAAGTTCCGCCACCCTGATCTGTATTCGCAGGGTGGGAGAGAGCAGCATCCACAGCAGTGATTTGCTCCTGGCTGCTGGAGCAGAGCAGCAGGCTCAGCTGTCAGAACTTCCTGGAGCTATGAAAGGGGAGAGGCCCATGGCTCTGTAGCAGGACTGCAGGGCAGGCGAGTTCACAGAGGGTATTGTGGGATACTGGCAGAGGCCAGTTATGGTGATATAATGAACAGCAGTGTCTACACTGACACTCTGTCACTTTAAGTTTGCTGCAAAAAGCTCTACTGTTCTCATTGAAGTGGTTTTATTTTGCCACCAAAACAGGGCAGTTTTGTCGCCAAACGTGGCATTGCAGTGTGTACACCAGCCAAAAGCTGCTGACCGAGGGAGCGTTGTGTGTTTTCACATACCAGAGCAATATAATTCTGCTGAAATAACTTTGTAGTGCAGATCTGGCCAAAGATTCACACACACACAGCTTGCAAGGAAAACCTCACCTGCTCCTCTGCTTTGTGGGGCCAGGTGGGGCCCAGGCGGTCAGGTGTGAGCAGACACTGTACCTTAGTCACAGGCAGGCTCTATGGTTTAGCTGGTTAAAGTACCTGTTTTGTAAACAAGAGATCCTGGGTTCAACTCCCAGTGGTGCCTTGTTGAGATGTTTTGAGAGCACCTGGTATTGGCTACTGTCAGAAGACAAAATACAGAGCTAGATGGACCTTTGGTCTAGCCCAGTGTGGTTTTTCTTATGGTTTAAATTACACTCACAGGCACTGATAATAGAATTACTGAAAGTTTGGGATTTAAGAGCTGATAGGTCAGTGGGCCAAGCCCCTCGTGGATGAACCCCTCCCTCTGGGACAGAGGCAGGTTTTGGCTCTCGCACCAAATGCTCATTGTGGCTGCCAGAATCTGTGGGCAGCTCATTTAGTTTCCACCCAGGGTTGAGTCCCTGGTTCACACATCGAGGATAACAACCCTTTGTTTCTCCTGCCCCAATAACATGGAGACTGGGAATGCAACACCAGCCACAAGTGATCATTTCGGCAAGCAACCCAACCTATTTCCAACATACTGTAAATCCACATGCAGACTCATACACGAAACCTTGCAAGAAAATCTTCCTGAGGGTCTGAAGCACCTGCTGCTGGAGGAAGGAGGGAGCTGTGGGTTGGGATTGAGGAGCAGCGTGAGGAGCGGGGGCCTGTGGGTTGGGATTGAGGGGCACTGGGAATAGGAGTGGGCTGTGGGTTGGGACAGAGGAGAAGGGTGAAGAGGAGCAGGCTCTGGTTGGGAGTGAGGCTGGGGACTGGGTCCCAATACTAAAATTTAGGGGTTAGATCAATGTTAGGACAGGGTGGCAGTGGAGGGATGAGTGTGTCCCTAGACAACACAGTGAGTACGGTGCCTTCTTATTTTCCCCCTTTTCCACCCAGGCAGGCAGGTGAACTCTACAGAGGCACCTCTGGGCTTGCACTGACTAAGGACAACAGCTGTGAGTGGGGTGGGAGAGGGGATGGCTCATGTTAAAGGACTTTTGGTTGCTGGACTTATGAACCGTAGGGAGAAGGACACTGCCTAGCTTATTTGGGGGTGGGTCTTTCCCTCATGGTTTATGTTTATGTGTTGGGGCTGCTGACATGACTTCTGCTAACCCTGGGCTTACATTGCAGTGTAGACATACCCTGAGAGGGCATCTAGACTGTGATAAAATCCCTGTGGCCCGGCTGGCCTGGATGATCTGATTTGGGCTCCTGGGGCTCAGACTGGAGCCCAGGCTCGGAGACCCTCACCCCTCGTGGGGTCTTGGAGGCTGGGCTGAAGCCCAAGTGTCTACACTGTAATTTTATAACCCTGCAGCACAAGCCCCACAAGCCTGAATCAACTGACCCAGGGTTTGAGAATAGTGACTTGGGTGTGTTAATGGCAGTGTAGACATAATGCTAGGCTATGTCCACACTGCAATGAAACACCCAGGGCTGTCCCGTGCCAGTGCAGGCTCCCAGGCTAGGGCCATGGGGTGGTAAATTTGCACTGTAGACATCTCAGCTCAAGCTCAATATCAGGTTCTGGGAGCCCTCAAAGTTGGGAGGGAGTTTAGCAAAGTGAAAAAGGTAAAATGGCAGTGGAGTATTGCCTGGAGTCAATGGCATTTCTCCATTGGTCTGTCTGCTTTGGGACAGGGACAATAACATGTCCTGCTGCTTTCGTTATTTCAAAGGGCGGTTTAGGATTTTCATTCTCACACACGGTGCACGAAGCAGGACTCAATCCTGGGTGGAAACTAAATGAGCTGCCCACAGATTCTGGCAGCCACAATGAGCATTTGGTGTGAGATCCCAGACCTGCCCCTGTCCCAGAGGAGGGGGTCATCTGTGATGGGCTGGAACACTGACCTATCAGCTCTTAACTCCCAAACTTTCAGTAACTCTGTTATCAGTGCCTGTGAGTGTAATTTAAACCATAAAAACAGCCACCCTGGGCTGGACCAAAGGCCCACCTAATGCTGTATTTTGTCCTCTGACAGCAGCTAATATCAGGTACCCAAAGAGTTACTCAACAAGGCACCACTAGGAGTTGAACTCAGGATCTCTTGTTTAGAAGGTAGGTGCTTTAGCCAGCTAAGCCATGGTGCCTACCTAGAGCTAAGGCACAGTGATGCCCACAGCTGACTCCCTGACAGCTCCACCAGGGCCTGACATGCTTTGCATGTGTTTGGATTCTGCAAAGCAGAGAAGCAGGTGAGCTTTTCCTTGCAAGCTGTGTGTGTGTGTGTGTGTGTGTGTGTGTGTGTGTGTGTGTGTGTGTGTGAATCTTTGGCCATGTCTGCACTACAAAGTTATTTCAGCATCATTATATTGCTCAGGTGTGTGAAAAACACACAATGCTCCCTCAGCTGGCAGCTTGTGGCTGGTACACACACTGCAATACCACGTCTGGCGACAAAACTGCCCTGTTTTGGTGACAAAATAAAAACACCTTGACGAGAGGTCTAGAGCTTTTTGCAGCAAACTTAAAAAGACAAATTGTCAGTGTAAATGCTGCTGGTCATTATATCACCATGACTGGCCTCCACCAGTATCCCACCATGCCTGCCGTGAACTCGCCGGCCCTGCATTCCTGCTACAGAGGCTGGGCCTCTCCCATTTCATTGCTCCAGAAAGTTCTGACAGTTGAGTCACCATCTGGAGGGAGGAATAGCTCAATGGTTTGTACATTGGCTTGCTAAACCTCAGGTTATGAGTTCAATCCTTGAGGGGGCCATTTAGGGATTGGGGCAAAAAACTGTCTGGTGAGTGGTCCTGCTTTGAGCAGGGTTTGGACTAGATGATTTCTTGAGGTCCTTTCCAACTCTGATATTCTATGATTCTACACTGGGATTAGGTTGATATAACTGCATTGCCAGCCTAAGTAATGTAATTACACCAACCAAATTTTGTAGTGTAGACCTGTCCAAAGAATCACACACACACCTTGGGAGCAAAACTTCAGCTGCTCCTCTGCTTTACACAATCCAAACAGGAGCAACACTTGTCAGGTCCCAGTGGGGATTGGCAGAGAGTCAGGTGTGGGCAGACACGATGCTTTAAATAACAGCAGGTACCATGGCTTAGCTGGTTAAAGTGCCTGTTTTGTAAACAGAAGATCCTGGGTTCAACTCCCAGTGCTGCCTTGAGGAGTGGCTTTGGGAGACCTGGTATTGGCTACTGTGAGAAAACAAGATTCTGAGCTGGATAGACTCCTATGCTGCCCCTTCCTCCTGCTCACTGCTCTCCTCCCTCACTTGCCCTTACGGTCATTACAAAGTGGCAAGGCAGAGCCCTCCCATTTTTAAAAGTCCTGGGGTGTTGTTCCCCCCTGTTCAGGCCCCCCTGGGGCCCTGCACTTCACACAGCTCTCCCTGATTTCAGCTGTTAGTGAGGGAGCCTCACTGCTAGCGCAGACTGGGCAGTTTCTTGCATGAGAGACACTCTCCCAAAGCAGGACTAATGCTTAGAGCTGGTTATCAGTGATTTCAGATCTGTTGGTCTGCAGCAAGACTCTCCATTGAGTCTTAACCAGCTCTGTTATTACACAGGGAAGAACAAAAGAGTGAAATGGTGCCTGGAACCCTTAAGAAGAATCCACCCCACCAAGTACCAACACTTGTTGCTATCCGCTCTCAGCTCAGTTTTGGGGTCACTCCTTGCCTTTATCAACCTGGGGGGGGGGGTTTCAGAAAATCATAGCAAGCATGTTCTCCAGTGGTGCAATTAGTTAGTGCACAGTACTTATAGAGCAGTGCTGAGGAGCTATGCTGAGGTTGTGAGTTCAAGCTGCACCTGGAGCACTGGTTTCCATTAACCAAGTGGCATCACCCCCTCATTTGGTCCTGTGGAATGTAGAATTCCAGCCCTGGGACACTGAGGAGGAGAGGAGACAAACACGCTCCCTTCAATTATTACCTCCTCTCTAGAGCACAGGTCAGAATCTACAATCCTTTCCCTCCCCCCACCCCAGCCCCTGTGCCAGGATCCCTCAAGCAGAGCCTGGAGTCCTGCCCCTGGCGTCTGTACTATTGACAAACTCTAAGTGACAGGGACAAAACACTCAAATCCCGCCTGGTGCGGGGAGCCAGGTTTGCTCTTCAAATTCTGTCGTTGGTACATTTCCAAGTCTGGGAATGTCCCACAACAGCATTGAATGGGAAGCTGCCTGCAGAACAGTTACAGTGCACAGAGCTCCTGTGGAGGAGGGGTGGGAATTAGTAACATTTTGAAGATCGTTTGGGAAATGAGCCTTTGCTGACAAGGTTTGTCTCTGTTCATATTTCACCTTCAGGTGTTATGTTGAGGGATCTTTAATATATTTTTGTGAGGTTAACAACTATCTCCTCAACTTTATTTACTCAACTTAAAAATTGATGTCACTTGATTTTTGCATCTCCCTGTGAAAATACAACTGACACGTGTGGCTTTCTACAGGGGGTCATGATGTTAAAGTTGGGGAAATCAGGTCTCTGTACTTCTGTGGAGGGGGGTTTGCTTTTTTACAGCTGAATCACTGCCAGGCACACCGGGCTGTTAGCTGCACCCACTGTCCTTGCCGGGGCCCCTGCTGAACCCTGGGCGGCTCTCTGCAGGGGGAGAAGCTGCTGTGGAGCAAGGTAGAGCAGGTGCAGGAAGGAGACGGGGTCACTATTCACATTCTGAACTGCACAATTTTCCAAATTTGGGAATAGATTCATAGACTTAAGGTCAGAAGGGACCATTATGATCATCTAGTCTGACCTCCTGCACAATGCAGGCCACAGAATCTCACCCACCCACTCCTGTAACAAACCCCTAACCTATGTCTGAGTTACTGAAATCCTCAAATCGTGGCTTAAAGACTTCAATGTGCAGGGAATCCTCCAGCAAGTGACCCGTGCCCCACGCTGCAGAGGAAGGCGAATGTCCGAGAACAATTCTAAGGGGAAGGTGAACGCAGAGCAGTGACACTGGAGATGCCCAGACCTCCAATGGGGGCAGCGTAGAAATTAATATTGGGAAGATCATTTGTGAAATTAGTCGTCACTGACAAGCTTTGTCTCTGTTCCTATTTCACGCAATGGTGTTAGTTAGAGGCATCAGGACAGGTTTTTACTATATTAATTAAACACTTAATTTTATTTACTCAAGCCAAAAACTTAGTGTCACTTATTTGTTCTCTGTCCTAGCAAGAATGAATTGAATTTCATGACTTTCTGGAAAGTGCAGCGAGATGAAATGTGGGGAATTCAGTCTGTGTGTTTGTGAGCTGATGTTTTCCTCTCACAGGTCAGTGCCTGCATTGAAATACCAAGAGGGATCTAAGGGCTGGTGTACGCTGGGCACTGAACTGACAGAGCGACGTCTCTCAGGGTGTGAATCCCCCCTCCCCCCAAACCCATAGAGTTAATGTGACCTAAGCCCTGGTTAGATAGTGGTAAAGAAAAGGAAGAATTGTTCTGTCAATGCAGCTATTACAGGGATGGGAAAACCCCTCCAGTCACTGTCTACTCCAAAGTGCTATAGCAGTGCCACAGCAGCATTTTAAGTGTAGACAGAGTGAAGCTAGATCTGGCTCCAATTTGCACTGTGGATGCTCAGGCACCAAGACTACAATAATAACAACAACAGCACAGTGCTTGCGTAGTTGGCAGGATTTAAACCTGCATGAGGTGACCCCAAGGGATTTCTAGTCCATCGCCTTAACCACTCGGCCACAACTACTTGATGTACAGCTGTTCCACTGCATGATGATTCAGTTCTCACTGAATTGTCACTTCAAATTGTTTGCTCAGACCAGCTTCCCCAGCACACTCACGGCTGCGCATCAGTGTAAGTGTGTCCTGGGCTGAACAGTGAGAATTCCTGCCCATTTCCCTTCTGGCTGGAGCAGGCTGAGAGTGTGTTTGTGTTAATGGCATTGCTGTAGATTGTTGTTCATTCCCCACTCTGACAATACAGGAATAAGGGAATCTCTCTGATTTACCTAACTACTTTTGTTGTTACAGTGGATGAAATGACATTTTCCCCTATCCCTGCCCTGTTCCTGCTCTTTGTTATAGTTCAATATATTTTAACTGAGGAAAATGATAATAAAAATATCTGCTCTCAGCACAACCTGAAGCAACATCAAAGCAACGGGAATGAAACAATTTGTTCCCGAAGGGGGACTTGATGACTAACAATTGCTTTGAAACGGGGAACAGTCAAACCGTGACGCTCAGGCTTTGGCCAGCCCTAATCAAGGCATTTCTCACATTCTCTCCCATGTGGCTTGTCTGATGTCTAATAGGAACGTCCTCTGATTGAAGCTTTTCCCAAATGCAGAGCATGTGTAGGGTCTCTCTCCACTGTGGATTCTACGATGTCTGACAAGGTTTGAGCTGTCAATGAAGGTTTTCCCACACTCAGAGCATGTGTAGGGTCTCTCTCCTGTGTGGATTCTACGATGTCTGCTCAGGCTAGGGCTCTGTTTGAAGCTTTTCCCGCACTCAGAGCATCCATAAGGTTTCTCACCTGTGTGGATTATCTGAGGTGTGATAAGGGCTGACGTCCGACTGAAGCATTTCCCACACTCAGAGCACGTGTAGGGTTTCTCTCCTGTGTGGATTCTCTGATGCGCGACAAGGGCATATCTCCAACTGAAGCGTTTCCCACACTCAGAGCATCCATAAGGTTTCTCACCCGTGTGGATTCTCCTATGTGTGATAAGGTAGGAGCTCCGACTGAAGCTTTTCCCACACTCAGAGCACATGTAGGGTCTCTCTCCTCTGTGGATCCCCTGATGTGTGAAAGGTCTGAACTCCCATTGATGCTTTTCCCACACTCATGCCATGTGTAGTGTGTCTCTTCCAAGTTGATTCTCTCGTGTGTAATAAGGTCTGAGAGGCTACTCAGGTTTTCCTCTGGCCTCTGCTGAGACTCACAGGCTTTTGCTTTTTCTGGGAGTGCACAACTCTCGGAAACATTCCCTTTGGGTCTTCCTGATAATGTCCTATGTGGTTCTACTTGCTCAGCATCTTCCTACTGGGGATTCTCCTCATTCTCACTCACCATCCCAACACCTGATGGGAGACAGAGAGAATCCAGACATAGGTCACTCCCTGCGCTGGAGAGAAAGGAAATCTCAGAGACAAGAAGGGAAAAGGGGATGAACAAACCAAAATACGTGTGGGAGAGATCAAACCTATCAGGAGCTCATTTTCCTCAAACCCTTCCCCAGATGAGAGAGGAAGGGATCAGTTCTGGGTGTGCATCTCACCACAACACTCAGGGGAAAGTGAGATTGGGGAGGGACCTGCTGCCAGTTGTCAGTTAGGGTAGGTGGGAAGCCATGAGTGACATCTGCCTAATGATTCCACATCTGAAGGGAACAATCCTGAACTTGCAGAGCTCACAAGGTCTTTGTAGGGCATCCCAAATGTTTCCTGTATTCATGGAGAGTTTTTGAGTTGGTTTAACCAATCCCTCACCTGTGCAGGCAGCTCTCGGGAGCACTTCTTTCTCAGAGCCCTGGCGGTCTGGGACCCACGGCTGTTCCCCTCGTTCCAGCTGCGAGATCACATCAGGTTTGGAATTTAGAAACCCTACGCCAGGCAAAGAAAACAAGGGAGGTCAGTGGAATTTGTGGGATACTTGTCACAAAGAATAGTCCACGGTTTTAACCGCAGCTCATTTTTAAGCAGTAACGTCCCAAGGCCAGCTTCCTTGGCTCAAAGTGGCAGGAGAGTTATTATTATTATAAATCATATGTATTACCTTAGTGCCTAAGGACCAGCTAACAGTGGGTCCCCATTGTGCTAGGCAAAGTACAAACACAGAATAGTAGATGGCCCATGCCTAAACTATTTACAATCTAACTAGACAAGACAACCACAGAATGGGGGAAGGGGTAGAACCACCCGATAACGAAATAGATATTAAGATGCTTAAAGAAAATTTAGTTTGATAGCATCCTGTCTGGCAAGAAATCACTTATCAACAGTTGTGGTACCCTCATTTCTGTATTGTTTTATCTTTATGTCCACCACTTTTCTGGTTCTGTAATTGTTTCTGCCAGCGGTATAATTAATTTTGCTGGGTGTAAGTTAATTAGGATAGTAGGATATAATTGGTTAGGTAATTATGTTGCAATACGTTAGGACTGGTTAGTTACATTTCAGTAAAATGATTGGTTAAGGTGTAGCTGGGAATATGACTATATAAACTGGGGTCAAACAGGAGGAAGGGAAATTGGAATCAGGTTTATTAATGGGGGAAATGGGAACAGGGACACAGACAAGGCTCTGTGGCCTCAGAGCTGGGAAGGGGGATGCAGGCTAAACGCTCTGCGGCCTCAGAGCTGTGAACGGCACACTGGGGAACAGACTCTCTGGGCGTACAGCGATGAGCCCGACTGGTGTGAAGGGCTTCGGAATCTGCTTGCTTGGAAATAACCCCAATAAACATTGCACTATCTGCCCTTCGGACTTCTGGTCTTTTGCTGCTTGCTGTCTGCGTGACAAGAACCAGGGAAGTGGGCGGGGAGGAAAGCCCTCTAACAAACCTGACTAGACCTGATAACCAAGAGGTGTGCCTTAGTGGAAGGTTTTAATACACTTTGTAACTGATGAGGGATTCCCACGAGGACTGATGAGGGTGCAATGGTAAATACACATTTAGATCCTTTTCTTGTTTTATCTCTTTTTCCCATAAGGCTTAACATCTGGCGCAGTGTCATGGATGCACAGGATCTGTGCAATGCCCTGGCTTTTAAACAGTCCTTGGGAGGTGCCCTTGAGTGCGCTGGACCCCAAGGGTCCCACTCTTCCACAAGGAGAGACCATGTAGCTTCAACACTTGAGACTGAGCCTCTGGATTCAACACTCCTATTTCAACCTGTGAGCTCTGCCAGCAGGTCCAGCTTAACGACACTCCTGTTCAGAGACTGCTCCTCATTCATGCTTCAATGCACCTCAGCAAGTTTTTGCTGTGACACTGGGCAGACTGTTAAAATATAGCAGGGTTTATTAGTCAACTGAAACACAGCATTAGAAAGGCTTTAGATTAGGACAGAGAAGCAAAGAAGACAATATAGTCCATATTGGCCAATGCTCTTGAGCCAGGCTGCTGTTAAAAATCCCTCCATAAAAGTATTAAGCGTAGTCTTGAAGCCAGATATGTCTTTTGCCCCAATACTCCTTGGAAGGCAAGACTAAACTCCTAGTGTCCACTTGATAGCCACTGGTTCTTCTTCTTCTCCACGGCATCGCTCGTGGAGAACAAGGACCTGCAAATCTACAGTCGTACTCTATCTTTGTTTCAAGAATGAAAACAAACTAGCGCCTCAGAGGACCGGAACGGATTTCAGCTGATGGACAGCTTTCCTCAGTGTTTGTACATTTTAACAGGAATATATTGAATGATTAAATTCATTTCACGTCCCCGTTCAGCGGAACTCCTGAACATACAGGAGATGGATATGAAAATATAGATCACTTAAAAAAGAGGACATGTAAGAGAGCAGCTGGACTTGAACCAAAGACCTCTCGATCCGCCCTCAAATGCACCACCACTGAGTTCCCTGAGGCAGTGTTGGAGCCAGTGATCTTGAAGAGTATGAAGGGGACACTTATTTCAAAGAGCTTCTCTTCCATTCCCAGACATAAGTGGTTTTAAAAATGGAGTTTCATTACATTTTCTATGTGCATGTAAACACCACAGCTTGCACAATCCCCACAACTGCTCAGTCTCACCAGAGCACAATAACTTTGGAGGCCCCACACCCAGCTACCCAGCTCTGCGGCCTTTAACCTCTTCAGCAGTTCTCCAATGCCTTAAAGCCACAGGGCACAGCATGGAATTTGACCCCATTAATCCTAAATCAATTTGGATGAAAAATCTTTGCAAAAATAGTTCGTTTTCCAAACCAAAAGCATCTCCCGTTTGTGGCGTCCCCTTAAAGTGTCTCTTTGCACACAAAGAGGAGACACTTTAATTTGGAAACGAGATAAGATGCTTCAGTCAGGGTAAGCAGTTGCTCCCTTCATGATTGAAAGATCATAAAATGCCAGTCAAATTGACTCTTTCAGCCCTTACACAGCAGACCCCACTGACGGCAACTAACCGGCGCCGGGTGGAGCCAGCTCACCTTATCAAACCTTCCCATTCCCGGGGGAACGGGAAAGTGCGAGGCTGCAGCGCCACCTAGCGGCCACAGGACAAATCGCCGGCTGCTGCACCTGTGGGCACTGGGAGTTCGCTTAACATGGAAAGCTGCCTAATGCAAGGTTGGCAAAACGGGGGTCTGCTGCACTACATCATCATCTGCAATGACTCAACCCGATAGGACACCTCCTGTGCTACGCTGCTACTAGTGACCCTCTCAAACAGGTCCCCACAGCTCCCCAGCCTCCCCCCACCAGGGGGCAGCTAGGAGAGGCTTGTTACACTGCTCTACAGCCAAAATGCTTCTGAAATAAATGGAGTCCAACTTTACTAATTCTGGGTCACTGAGAACGAAAATGATGCTTAAAATTCTTGATTGGCTCTAGTTTTCAAGATATGCTATTGGGTCAGTATTTATGACCCTTGACTTGGGAATGGCGGAGGAGAAGTGAGTTATAAAGGGACGGGATCTCAATTTAAACCAGTAATGACTAAAATCCATCTTTGACTGGATCTATGAATAAATCTATGAATGGCTTTGGACAGTACTTGCTTTTTAGGCAAAACAATGAAGGATACAATCTGAAGCTGGTATTGCCTCATACATGATATGAATTGCATCATGTTATTCCTAGAAGTCATGGATGATGCAATCATAATGAAGCTGAACCAATTGCCCTATATCAGGTCTAGAAATCATACAGTGTCTTGCTCTCTTATTTGTCAGTGTTTGATTTTGCAAAGGGACCCATTTCTCTTTAGCCAAAGTGAGCAGAGATGCCTCGTACTTGTGTGAACAGTGCAGATAACACTATGGTAAAGAAAGCCTATCACTTTTCTTTTGGCTGCAAAATTGGAGATCAGGTGTGTGTTGGAAGCAATGAGTGTGGCAATCTCAGTGAACCGACGGAGGGTGATGGTGGTCAGAGAGAGACAACGGAAGATTAAAGGGGCAACGATGGGCATAGCGATGATGATTGTGTTGTATTTCATTCCTTAGATCTGGTGCCAGCGCCCGTCCCTTTAGCCTTGTAGTTTACCAAGAGTAAAACTAAATATCTGTTGAGATACAAGGGAGAGTCTGTGTCCATTCCTGCTAGCTGCACAGGACTTTGACGTTGCTGCTTTCAATCCTCCGGCCCTGCCGAGACAAGGAACAATTCAGGCGGTCACTGAACTGAAGGAGGGAGATGATTTTCTGACAGGGAGGGACGGCTCCTCTTAAAGGTGTTTGGCAGGCAGCCTCCTTCCCAGGTCTGTCCCGACAACACCCAGTTGAAAAGGGACTCTCCTCAGCCCTTCTCAGCCCGGTGAAACAGGCGAGTGAGTGAGCGTGGGGAGAGCGAGCGACGGAGGGAGATGGATTGAGCGGGCCGGGACCTCGGTGAAGGGGCAGGATGAGGTGTTCAGTTTTGTTGGGTCAGAAAGTTGGCAACCTCAGATCCAGGAAACAACTCAAACACCCAATGAGTCTGGCCAGGGCAGGACATCAGCTTTGAGGAGGGTGGGTGTGGCAGTGACATCACAAAGGCCTTTTGCAGGAACTCGGCCTATTGGGCAAAGGTGGTGGGGAGGGTGACCTCACAGAGAGACCCCGACATCAGCCGGGCAGGACAGAGGTGCAGGGCCAGGCCAGTCTCTGAGACCTCCCGGCTTTGCTGCCGCAAGTCTCCTTCGCGAGGTCTCTCCTCGAGGGCTGAGAGAGAATTAGGATTCACGGATGTGAGCATGAGGAGGAACCTCTGTGGAGTTTTCTCCTTTCCTCCCGCTGACTGTGCCAAAAAGAAACTTCCCTTTGAGAAGGTAAGAGGCTCAGAGACGTTTGGAACCTGTTCAGTCTGATCCACCTGGCGCAGGCAGCATTCTAGGCACAGACAGCACTGGCTTCAGGTGGCAGAATTTGATTTCCTCCCTAGGTTTTGATGATTGGAATCCCTGGGGACATTGGGGTGTATCCTTTTTGGTTTCCCTTTTCCTCTTTCCTCCCTCCTTTCGCCTCTTGCTTCTTTTTTCCCTTTTCCCAGCTTCCCTCCTTCTAACAAGGAGGGACGTGTCTGGAGTGCGGGCAGGGGAGGGGTATTGCTCTCATTGCGGGAGGTCCTCACCAAGAGGTGGGGCTGGATCTGAGAGTGATCCCCTGTGATGGTGACCTGGGCTGTCCTTTGGGACATCTGGTGAGACCCCTCAGCCTCCCGCCCCTCAGAGTCTCAGTGGTGATTGGCCGAGCAGGGGGCTATCGTGAGCGAGGAGACTCAGGTCAGTTTGGTCTCTTTTCAAATCAGGCAAATAAGTCACAACCAATCCAATGTACGGGATTAATCTTGCTGCTTCTCTCCATTAATTGTCTATTAGCAGGTGATGATTTCCTCTAATGTTCTAGGTCTTCTAAAATCCTTGCTGAATAATTACTATGAACCCCTGTTGGTCTGTAGCTCACTTGAGAGCACTTTATTCTGATCAGTCAGCGTATGAAATTGAAGATCTGAGAGAGAGGTTGAAAGTCAGGAGCAGTGTTTCCTCTAATTTGCTATGTCCGTGTGCGGAATGAATTTTGCTGAGTGCACCAATACGGAGGTGAGGTGTGACACATCACCTGTCTATTGGTGCTCATTCCAAACTTCATTCTGCACATGGATGGTGTGTGACGGGGTGAGGCTGAAGGGTTAGGAGTGTGGAGGGGGGCTCAGGAAGGGCAGAGGTTGGGATGCCAGGGCTCCGGCTGGGGGTGCAGTCTCTGGGGTGGGGTTGGGGATGAGAGGCTCAGGGCTGGAGCAAAGGGTTGGGGTGCAGGGGTGTGAGGGCTCCGGCTAGGGATGCGGCCTCTGGGGTGGGGCTGAGAATAAGGGGCTTGGAGTGCAGGTTGCCCCAGGGAGAGGACTCCCCACAGCTCTCTCTCACCACAGCAGATCAGGGTCAGGTGAGAGGGCACCTGTCTCCTGGCCACAGCAGCGCTGGTGGGGCTTGGCTGGGTCGGGCTGGGGCAGGGGGAGGGAACAGGATTTATTTTCCTAAGTCAAAAGGAGGAAGGGATGGAGTTATGCTTCAGTTTTTACCTTATAAACTTAAGTCCTGTCTAACCTACAGGACACTATGGGAATAAGACACCATGTCATGTGGTGACATCACAAGAGCAGAGGATGTGAGAACTACAGCAACTGAGAGGGTGGGGTTAGAATCAGATTGTTTCAAATGCTGCATTCGTCGGCTGACATTTAACAGCAACGCTTAGCTAACACAATGGAGAAAGGAATTCTCTGCTAAAGATTCAACCTGCCCCTTTGGCCAACTCCACCTTCCTGACCGGGTGTGCTCAGAACACCCCTCCCCACACTCACACCATCACCCCCACACAAGCCCACAGCTGGGAACCCAGCACAAAGCAAGGGAGGAGTTGCTTGGCTTATTTTACTTTTACTTTGCAAAGGTTTTTAAAAGCATTTTCTGCTCCTGTTCCCCATGATGGAGAAGCAGATGGTTGTGGAGAAGGGGATCTGCAGTGGTGGAGTCAGGAACTTGGGGCGAGGCAGAGGGAGGAGTGTGTGAGGGGAAGGGCAGTCGGGGTGAAGGGAGGCTAAAGGGGGTCAGGTCAGGCAGCTGGGTGCGGGGTTTGGGGGGAGGCTGAAGGAGGCAGTTGGATGTAGGGGGGAGACTGAAAGGGCAGCTGGGGAGGAGCCTGGGGGGCAGGGGAAAGCTGAGGGGGACAATGAGGGGAAGGGGACCGGGGCAGTTGTGGGAGGCAGAAAGGGGCAATTGGGGCAGTTGAGCGAGGCTGAAGGGGGTAATGGGGGAAGTTGAGGGAGGATAAAGGGGGTGATGGGGGCAGTTGGGGGAGGCTGAAGGGGGCAATGGGTTGAAGGAGGCCGGGGCAGAGAGGCTGCTGGGGGGCTGCTCGTCCCCACGGGAGGGGAGGAGGAAGAGGAGCTGCCCTTCTTTCTGAAGCTGTTTCCTGTTAGATCTTGCAACTTCACTGTTCCTGAGCAGGGTCCTGTGATGAAAAGGAAACTAGAGAGATTCATGGTCCTGCTTTCAGCAGGGGCTTAGGCTGGATGACCTCCTGGGGTCTCTTCCAACCCTCATTGTCTAGGATTCTGTGTTTCTGTGGAGGACAGGTCCATCAATGGCTATTGGCCAGGGTGGGCAGGGATGGTGCCCCTAACCTCTGTCTGTCAGAAGCTGGGAATTGGGCGACAGGGAATGGCTCCCTGGATGATTCCTGTCTGTTCATTCCCTCTGGGGCACCTGGCACTGGCCGCTATCGGCCGACAGGACACTGGGCTAGATGGAGCTTTGGTGTGACCCAGTCTGGCCGGTCTTCTCTTCTAATGCTCTTCTCACATGCTCAGTAACAGCTGCAAGCTGCTGCCCTCACGCGCCATCAGAATCTGCTCCCTGCAATCAAAGGCCGGAAAATCCCCCTGAAGGGGGGAATCGGAGGGGCAGGATGGGCAGAGGGACAAAACTGGGACAGGATCAGGGGTTCAGACGGGGGCTGCCCTGCCAGGTAGGTGCAGAAGGGAAAACCCCCAGCTAGAGGGAGGCAGAGGGGATAGAAGTCCCCACAGATGGGGTGAGCCAGCAGCAGCAGTTCCACACTAGGGTGTGGTGGATGGTAGAAGGACTCGTGTTCCTCGCACGATGGTCCCTCTCAGCCCCCCCTCCCCAGGGCTGTGGTGTTAAAGGCCCCGAGTGGCCCAGTGCCCAGGCTCCACCGCTCTGCTCTAGCTGAAATGGTGACTGAGCTGCCAAGGGAGATGTGATTCAGGGAAATAGTTTAAACCTCCCTCCCCCCATCCCCTCATCATAAAGCAAACTGATACTTTTAGACGTGTTTACGCCGTTTCAAAGAATTCCTGGCCAGTTTCCGTCTCGGTAACATGTCTGCTTGGAGCCTCAGAGTAGCTCAAGATTTGTCTTATCTGCTGCTCTGATTGCCTGAGTTAGTCTCCCTGTCCTGAGCTCCCTGGAGTTCTGCACCTTTTCATTGTTTATTTCTAGCAATGGTATTTGGATGACAGTGTCCAGTAGTTCAGGCACCCAGCTGAGAGGCAGGAATTAGGACACACCGGGGAGCTGATCCCCCTGCCCCACTCGCTCTCATTATTTAGCCCCAATGAACCCCCTTCAAAGGGAGAGCTGGACAGAGCCCCACCACGGCACACTGCTTCGTGCACTGACCTGAAACATGGGGGACCCTGCTTCAAATCCTTTCTCCCTTATGGATAGTGGTGGGGGGCGGGGGTGATGCTGGCAGCCCAAGCTCATGCCGGTGGCCTCAGGCCTCCCTGAGGCACAGATCTAGCCCAAAGGCAGACTTGCCTAGGTGGCAGGATAGCCCCGAGTGCCCAAGGGGACTGTCTGTGACTCCCTGCTCAGGCTGTTCGTGTGCCTGGGGAGTTCGCTCTCGGGGGGTGGAAGCTCCCAGTCCCCATGGGGGGTGCCCTGGTGTGTAACAGTCTGCCCTGAGCTTGCTACTCACGTCCCTGAGCTACTCTCTGCAGCTGGACAGAGGGAATTGAACCTGGCTCTCCCACATGGCAGGTGGGTGC
Source organism: Mauremys reevesii (assembly GCF_016161935.1). Classification (NCBI taxonomy): domain Eukaryota; kingdom Metazoa; phylum Chordata; order Testudines; family Geoemydidae; genus Mauremys; species Mauremys reevesii. The sequence goes on from NC_052639.1 coordinate 19,690,873, forward strand.
TGGGAGCACAGGACCTATCTGTGAGAGAGGGGCAGGGCTAGGACACCTCCCCGTTGTCAGTGTCTCCCTGGGCGGGCTTGGCTGGCTCCCTGCCTGGGGAGCTGGTGGTTGTGAGTTGTGTTGTAAGGTGCCTGTGTCGCCCGTGCATCGTACAGGGAGTTCAGGCCCCTAACTCTGCTTAGTGGATCACTGGGTTGTTCCTGTAAAAGCAGCAAAGAATCCTGTGGCACCTTATAGACTAACAGACGTTTTTGCAGCATGAGCTTTCGTGGGTGAAACAACAATTCGGTTGTTCCTGGATTTTCTCGCTGCTGAAACCAGGTCCTGTGACGCTCAGCACTGCCCCCCCTCAGTCCCGTCACGGGGTGTAGCCAGTCCGGTCTCTGCAGAGCCCAGCTGAGCAATGCCTGATTGACATGGGTGTGCACAGGAGAAGAGACAGAGCACAGGCTGGAAAGTGACACATCACAGCAAAGCCCAAACGCTCCTCCTAGGGGCACGATATTCCCTGTGGGTGCTGGGGGGACACGCTGTGATGGGATCCGCTGTGCCCCCGAACCCTCTCCAGCCTGGGCTGTCTCCCACAATGCCCTGCTAGTGACCAGCAGCATCCCCTCCAGGCGCTGTTATCCCTCGGCACAACGGCATGTGGAGCGGCTTGATTGCATGGATGCTGCCGGAGCCACTCGTGAATCCCACAGTGAGGTGCCCGCCAGATCCCCCCAGCTCCCAGCACTGCGCCTCAGGAATATGCTGTGTGTGTTAGTAATTGGTTCCCCACTTCCCCACTGGAAGGTGGAGCTACACCAGGAACGTGGGGTCTGTGGTGTCGCGGTTTGGGTGGGTTATTGGAAGAGCGGGGAGGACTAGTCCATGGCAGCAGCCTGCGATTTGCCTTGCCTGCCCGGCTTGCGCTTTTGGCTTCACTTTTGGTTTTTCATTTTTTTCCTCCACTGTCATCAGTTCATCCCTTCCACACTGAACTGCCCAGTGCCTGGCTTGGAGGTGGAGGCAGGAGGAGAGAGACAAGAGTGAGATTTCAGCATCTCCAGTAGCCCCAACAAACACTGTGGGGTTTTAATTCATAGCTGTTGTCGGTCTGGGGGAGACCCTGGTGCACCAGCGGGGGAGGGTGTCTGATGGGGTTGGGTGTAAGGCTGTTGGCAGACATTGCATCACATTTCCCACAGCTAATTGAATGAGAAGACAGACGTCCCTGTGAAGCAGATAAGAGCCTCAGAGAGGTTTCATGTTGTTGTTTCATGTTGTCCTAGGTTTCCTTCCTATGGACTGCATCACCAAGTGGAATTCATGGCAAACCATGGCCATTACGCAGTAAAACATCTTTAAGACTTCGTCTTCGATGAATCAATGAACAGTCTCCACTCATGTGGATTGTGAATGATGTTGCAATGTCCTGGTGAAATTGCTCGCCCAAAACTGTGGAGCTGCAGTAGTGCTGGGGCAGTGATCCCCACCAGTGACCTGGGCCATCCTTTGAGCTCTCTGGTGAGACCCCTCAGCCTAACATCCTCAGTCTCTACCCTGATTGCCTGAGCAGGGCGTTAATGACAGGGAGGAGACTCAAGGCCTTTTTGTTCTCTTTTAAGACCAAGTAAATAAGTCATAACCAGTTATATGTTTCATGGATTGTGCTGCTTCTCTGCATTAATTGTCTCTGAGCAGTTCATGATTCTCTCTAACATTGCAGTTCTCCTAAAATACTGGCTGAATAATTACTGTGCACACTTGTTGGACTGGAGCTCATCTAAGAGCACTTTATTGAGGTCATTCAATGTATAAATTTCAAGATCCGATGGTTAATTTAAAAATCAGGTCTCTGGGGGTCCTATTCCCAATTCAGCCATTGACTGGCTTTGTGACCTAAGACAAGTCAATTCTCCTTTTTCAGCCTGAGCGTCTCCCTCTTTCAAGTAGGGATAATAATGATCCGCTCCTACCTACCTCAACACACTCACTCTTCCCCAACACACACACACACTGTCTCTCCCCACACACAAACAGTCTCCACAGTGCAGCTGAAAAGCAGGTGTGTTGGAAGCAATGAGTGTGGCAATCTCAGTGAACCGATGGAGAGTGACGGTGGTCAGAGAGAGACAACGGAAGGTTAAAGGGGCAACGATGGGCATAATGAGTCTGGCCAGGGGCAGGACATCAGCTTTGAGGGGAGGGGTGGGTGTGGCAGTGACATCACAAAGGCCTTTTGCAGGAACTCGGCCTATTGGGCAAAGGTGGTGGGGAGGGGGTGACCTCACAGAGAGACCCCGACATCAGCCGGGCAGGACAGAGGTGCAGGGCCAGGCCAGTCTCTGAGACCTCCCGGCTTTGCTGCCGCAAGTCTCCTTCGCGAGGTCTCTCCTCGAGGGCTGAGAGAGAATTAGGATTCAGAGTTGTGAGCATGAGGAGGAACCTCTGTGGAGTTTTCTCCTTTCCTACCACTGATTGTGCCGAAAACAAACTTCCCTTTGAGAAGGTAAGAGGCTCAGAGAGCTTTGGAACCTGTTCCGTCTGATCCACCTGGCGCAGGCAGCATTCTAGGCACAGACAGCGCTGGCTTCAGGTGGCAGAATTTGATTTCCTCCCTAGGTTTTGATGATTGGAATCCCTGGGGACATTGGGGTGTATCCTTTTTGGTTTATCTTTTCCTCTTTCCTCCTTCCTTTCTCCTCTTCTCTTGCTTCTTTTTTCCCTTTTCCAGCTTCCCTCCCTCTACCTAGGAGGGACGGGTCTGGAGTGCGGGCAGGGGAGGGGTATTGCTCTCATTGCGGGAGGTCCTCACCAAGAGGTGGGTCTGGGTCTGAGAGTGATCCCCTCTGATGGTGTCCTGGGCCGTCCTTTGGGACATCTGGTGAGACCCCTCAGCCTCCTGCCACTCAGAGTCTCAGTGCTGATTGGCTGAGCAGGGGGCTATCGACACCAAGGAGACTCAGGTCAATTTGGTCTCTTTTCAAATCAGGCAAATAAGTCACAACCAATCCAATGTATGGAATTAATCTTGCTGCTTCTCTCCATTAATTGTCTCTTGGCAGGTCATGATTTTCAGTAATGTCCTAGGTCTTCTAAAATACTTGCTGAATAATTACTATGAACCACTGTTGGTCTCTAGCTCACTTGAGGGCACTTTATTCTGATCACTCAATGTGTGAAATTCAAGATGTGAGAGAGAGGCTGAAAGTCAGGAGCAGTGTTTCCTCTAATTTGTTATGTCCATGTGTGGAATGAATTTTGTTTTGGGCACAAATATGGAGGTGAGGTGTGACACATCACCTGCATATTGCGCTCCTTACAAAATTCATTCTGCACATGGATGGTGTGTGGCAGGGGTGAGGCTGAAAGGTTTGGAGTGTGGGAGAGGCTCGGGGGGCGCAGTGATGTGAGGGCTCCGGCTGGGGGTGCAGGCTCTGGAGTGGGGCTAGGGATGAGGTCTCAGCATTGGAGCAGAGGGTAGGGGCGCAGGGGGTGAGGGCTCTGGGGTGGGGCTGGGAATGAGGAGATTGGGGAGCAGGTTGCCCCAGGGAGAAAGAACTGCCCCCTCCAGCCCTCTCTCCCCACAGCAGCTCAGGGCCAGATGAGAGGGCACCTGTCTCCAAGCCGCAGCAGCGCCGGTGGGGCTGGGTTGGGACTGAGGGAGGCGACAGGATTTATTTTTCCGAAGTCAAAAGGAGGAAGGGATGGAGTTATGCTTCAGTTTTTACCTCATAACCTTATTCCTGTCTAACCTACAGGACACTATGGGAATAAGACACTATGTCATGTGGTGACATCACAAGAGCAGAGGATGTGAGAACTACAGCAACTGAGAGGGTGGGGGATTTAGAGTCGGATTGTTTCAAATGCCGCATTTGTGGGCTGACATTTAACAGCAACGCTTAGCTAACACAATGGAGAAAGGAATTCTCTGCTAAAGATTCAACCTGCCCCTTTGGCCAACTCCACCCGTTCCTGACCGGGTGTGCTCAGAACACCTCTCCCAGCCTCCCACACACACACACACAAGCCCACAGCTGGGCACCCAGCACAAAGCAAGGGAGGGGTTGCTTGGCTTGTTTTACTTTTACTTTTCAAAAGGCTTTTTAAAAAGCATTTTCTGCCCCTGTTCCCCATGGTGAGGAAGCAGATGGTTAGGTAAACAAAAGTTAAACAAAAGTTAAAAGGTAGAGTGACTAAAATGAAATCCCTGCAAGTTGCATGGGCCCTTTTTAAAGACACCATAATAGAGGCCCAACTTCAATGTATACCCCAAATTAAGAAACACAGTAAAAGAACTAAAAAAGAGCCATCGTGGCTTAACAACCATGTAAAAGAAGCAGTGAGAGATAAAAGACTTCCTTTAAAAGTGGAAGTCAAATCCTAGTGAGGCAAATAGAAAGGAGCATAAACACTGCCAACTTAAGTGCAAGAGTGTAATAAGAAAAGCCAAAGAGGAGTTTGAAGAACGGCTAGCCAAAACTCCACAGGTAATAACAAAATGTTTTTTAAGTACATCAGAAGCAGGAAGCCTGCTAAACAACCAGTGGGGCCCCTTGACGATCAAAATACAAAAGGAGCGCTTAAAGACGATAAAGTCATTGCGGAGAAACTAAATGAATTATTTGCTTCAGTCTTCACGGCTGAGGATGTCAGGGAGATTCCCAAACCTGAGCTGGCTTTTGTAGGTGACAAATCTGAGGAACTGTCACAGATTGAAGTGTCACTAGAGGAGGTTTTGGAATTAATTGATAAACTCAACATTAACAAGTCACCGGGACCAGATGGCATTCACCCAAGAGTTCTGAAAGAACTCAAATGTGAAGTTGCGGAACTATTAACTAAGGTTTGTAACCTGTCCTTTAAATCGGCTTCGGTACCCAATGATTGGAAGTTAGCTAATGTAACGCCAATATTTAAAAAGGGCTCTAGAGGTGATCCTGGCAATTACAGACCGGTAAGTCTAACGTCGGTACGGGGCAAATTAGTTGAAACAATAGTTAAGAATAAAATTGTCAGACACATAGAAAAACATAAATTATTGAGCAGTAGTCAACATGGTTTCTGTAAAGGGAAATCGTGTCTTACTAATCTATTAGAGTTCTTTGAAGGGGTCAACAAACATGTGGACAAGGGGGATCCGGTGGACATAATGTACTTGGATTTCCTGAAAGCCTTTGACAAGGTCCCTCACCAAAGGCTCTTACGTAAATTAAGTTGTCATGGGATAAAAGGGAAGGTCCTTTCATGGATTGAGAACTGGTTAAAAGACAGGGAACAAAGGGTAGGAATTAATGGTAAATTCTCAGAATGGAGAGGGGTAACTAGTGGTGTTCCCCAAAGGTCAGTCCTAGGACCAATCCTATTCAATTTATTCATAAATGATCTGGAGAAAGGGGTAAACAGTGAGGTGGCAAAGTTTACAGATGATACTAAACTACTCAAGATAGTTAAGGAGATTGTGAAGAACTTCAAAAAGCTTTCACAAAACTAAGTGATTGGGCAACAAAATGGCAAATGAAATTTAATGTGGATAAATAATGCACATTGGGAAAAATAACCCCAAATGTACATACAATATGATGGGGGCTAATTTAGCTACAACGCGTCAGGAAAAAGATCTTGGAGTCATTGTGGATAGTTTTCTGAAGATGTCCACGCAGTGTGCAGAGGCGATCAAAAAAGCAAACAGAATGTTAGGAATCGTTAAAAAGGGGATAGAGAACAAGACGGAGAATATAGTATTGCCCTTATATAAATCCATGGTACGCCCACATCTCGAATACTGTGTACAGATGTGGTTTCCTCACCTCAAAAAAGTTATTCTAGCACTAGAAAAGTTTCAAAAAAGGGCAACTAATATGATTAGGGGTTTGGAGAGAGTCTCATACGAGGAAAGATTAAAGAGGCTAGGACTCTTCAGCTTGGAAAAGAGGAGACTAGGGGGGGATATGACAGAGGTATATAAAGTCATGAGTGACATTGAGAAAGTGGATAAGGAAAAGTTATTTACTTATTCCCATAATAAAAGAACTAGAGGTCACCAAATGAAATTAATAGGCAGCAGGTTTAAAACAAATAAAAGGAAGTTCTTCTTCATGCAGCGCACAGTCAACTTGTGGAACGTCTAACCTGAGGAGGTTGTGAAGGCTAGGACTATAACAATGTTTAAAAGGGAACTGGATAAATTCATGGTGGCTAAGTCCATAAATGGCTATTAGCGAGGATGGGTAAGAATGGTGTCCCTAGCCTCTGTTTGTCAGAGGATGGAGATGGATGGCAGGAGGAAGATCACTTGATCATTGCCTGTTAGGTTCACTCCCTCTGGGGCACCTGGCATTGGCCACTGTCGGTAGACAGATACTGGGCTAGATGGACCTTTGGTCTGACCCGGTACGGCCTTTCTTATGTTCTTATGTTTTCCATTGCCCAGGAGACCCAGCCAGGGACTGCTGTACTGGAGATATGTTGGGAAAAGGAACTGTCTGAATTGCCAAGGCAGGAAGCCAACAATCTACAGCAACATCATTAACCACAAACTCACTCTAAGCATGCTCCAGCCAGAAGGGAAATGGGCAGGAATTCTTGCTGTTCAGCCATGGCCACACATACAGAGATGCACAGCAGTGAGGGTGCTGGGCAAGCTGGTCTGAGCGAACAATTGGAAATGATCCTTCCGTTAGAACAGAACCAGAGTGTAGAAAGGCCCAGTGTTAAGTGGTTGAGGCTGAAGCCTTAGGAAGCTGGCCTACGATACCATAGGGATCTTTCTGTGGAGGTTTGATTCTTGCCAGCTAGGGGAAGCTGGTGTGTGGTGTCTTTGTGGCTGCACTTTCAGTGATGCAGGTTTCTCTATCCCATTGTTCCTGGGTCATCCTACTAGATTGCCAGCTGCTTTTCAGCTGCAGTATGGAGACTGTTTTTGTGTGTGGAGAGACAGTGTGTGTGTGTGTTGGGGAAGAGTGAGTGTGTTGAGGTAGGTAGGAGCGGATCATTATTATCCCTACTTGAAAGAGGGAGACGCTCAGGCTGAGAAAGGAGAATTGACTTGTCTTAGGTCACAAAGCCAGTCAATGGCTGAATTGGGAATAGGACCCCCAGAGCCCTGATTTTCAAATTAACCGTCGGATCTTGAATTTCATACATTGAATGACCTCAATAAAGTGCTCTTAGATGAGCTCCAGTCCAACAAGTGTGCACAGTAATTATTCAGCCAGTATTTGAGGAGAACTGAAATGTTAGAGAGAATCATGAACTGCTCAGAGACCACTAATGCAGAGAAGCAGCAAAATTTGTCAAACATATAACTGGTTATGACTTATTTACTTGGTCTTAAAGAGAACAACAAGGACCTGAGTCTCCTCCTGTCAATAACCCCTGTTCAGGCAATCAGGGTAGAGACTGAGGAGGGGAGGCTGAGGTCTCACCAGAGAGCTAAAGGATGGCCCAGGTCACTGGCGGGAATCACTGCCCCAGCACTACTGCAGCTCCACAGTTTTGGGTGGACCTCCCACAGTGAGAGCTGCCGAGCACTCTCCATAACACACACACACACACACAGACACACACACACACCCCTCCTGGTATTGGGAGGAACAGGAGAAAGGACAAAAGAAGCAAGAGAGGAAGAGAAAGGGGAATGGAGGAAAAGTTGAAACAAAAGGACAAACCCTAATGTCCCCAGTGATTCTAAGGGACAAAATCCCTGGTGTGGAATAAAATTTTGCCTCCTTAAGATCATGTTTTCCATGAATTCAACTGTCACCAGAATGATCAGACCGAACAGTTTCAAACCTCGAGGAGGCTCTAACCCTCTAAACAGGGACATCTGTTTTCTAGTAAAATCACTAAAAGGAAGGAGAAAACTCAAAAGAGGTTCCTCCTGGCGCTCACGTCCGTGAACCCGAATACTCTCAGTCCTCAAGAGACCTGGAGAAGGAGACTTGCTGAAGCAAAGCCACAGGGGTCTCTGAGGTTTCCCTGGCCCCTCGCCCCTGTCCTGCTTGGCTGATGTCAGCATCTCTCTGTGAGGTCACCACCTCCCCACCACCTTTGGCCAATAGTCTGAGGTCCTGCAAAAGGCCTTTGTGATGTCACTGCCACACCCCTCCCTTGCTGAGCTAATGTCCTGCCTCTGGCCAGGCACTTTGGAGGTTTGAGCTACTCCCTGTGGATCACCCCACTCAAGGAGCATTCGTTCTAGGAAGCAAGCCGGCTAGACAGGAAAACATCAGACGCTGCTCCCAATGCTACACTTAGTTTTCAAAAATTAGTTGACTTTATGGCCAGAAGAGACCATTAGAGCATCTAATCTGACCCTGCATATCACAGGCCTCCTGTATGACACACTAGCTACTTTGGGGGTAAACACATTCCAGAAAGGCATCTAGTCTTCATGAAATGACGTCACGAGATGGAGAATGCACCAATTTCCTTGGTAGCCTGTTCCTGTGGTGAATCATCCTCACTGTTGAATATTTGTGCCTTAATTGTAATATGAATTTGTCTCTTTTCACCTTCCCACCATTGGGTTTTTTAATGCCTTTCTCTGCTACATTAAAGAGCCCTTTAATAGCCAATCTTTCCTCTCCAGTAAGGCACTTCAACATTTCAATGAAGTCACCTTTCAATCTTCTTTTGATAAGCTAAACTGGTTGAGCTCTTTCAATAGCTCACTAGAAGGCATTTTTCTCCAGCCCTCAGAACATTTGGTGGCTCTTTGCTGCCTCAACTCCAATTTCACACCATCTTTTTCAAATGAGGACACCAAAACTGGAGGCAGTATTCCAGTATCAGTCTCACTGATACCATGTCACCTCCTGTGACGTTCTTGACATAATCTGTAACTGTATAGATCACCGTTGCCACCACTGTTCTATATTTGCAGCCAATATTGTATAAAGGTGGTCACATAAAGGGTCTATGGAGAGGTGATGATTGGCTGATTATAATTATGCTATCTCTAGATATGTATCATTTTTAGTTGACATTATGAATATTGGCTCTATGCTGCCTGTATTTCCAACTTGTGCTATGCTTCTGGGGAACACCCCAGCCAGACAAATTGGTGTCAGCTCTGCCTAGCCTGTGATGGCCCATTAAGGACCATCAGCTATACAATTGACCCATTGAGAGAAGGCAGATATTCCTTGTGGATCAGCAAGTTGTTCAGGTACATGCATATGTACAGAACTCTAATGTTTTTATATGTAACGTTATGTATAGAGTGTCATTGGGACAAATAAAGAAAAGACCACATGGCAGAGACTATAAAGACTGATGCCTCATTTCTTGTTGGGTGGGGTGAGTAGCTGGCAGGAAGGAGTCCTAGCAACTCTTCTGGGAGTGCAGGGAAGAATGACTCCCCCTTCTCTACATTCTCCCTCCTGCCAGCTACTCACCCTGGATTCATCCTTAGCTCCTAGGATCTTTCTGCTCCAAAGGCTCCATAGTCCTGGGGTGGGGAGGTGTCACTGCACAGTCTGAAACACAAGGAGGTTTCTGGAATTGAAGGAAGGAGCAGAAAATGGAGAGGAAAGAAACAGAGAGAAAACTCCTCATCTCTCTCCCTTCCCCCATCAAGAAATGTTACCAAGGACCAGCGTTAGGAAACGGTGCCCTGGGCAAAACTTGTACTTTGGCAAAGTTCTTGGTTCAGGCTTGTAGCAGTGATGGAATAAACTGCAGGTTCAAATCAAGTCTCTGGAGTACATCCACAACTGGGATGGGCCATTCAGTCCTTTGTACAGAGCTTCAGTATGTAGCCAAGTCCCTCCAGAGGTATGAAGCAGGACTGAAGACCAGATGGAGATGAGGCATCAGTCTTTTATAGTCTCTTGCCATGTGGTCTTTGCTTTCTTTGTCCCAAGGACACTCTATCCAGCACACGACATAGAAAAACCTTAGAGTTCTGTCCATAGGCAGGTCCCTGCACACCTTGCTGAGCCACAAGGCATATCTGCCTTCTCTCAATGGGTCAGTTGTATAGCTGATGGTCCTTAATGGGCCATCAAGCAGGCTAGGCAGAGCTGACACCAATTTGTCTGGCTGGGGTGTTCCCCAGAAGCATAGCACAAGTTTGAAATACAGGCAGCATAGAGCCAATATTCATAATGTCAACTACAAAAATGATACATATCTAGAGATAGCATAATTATAATCAGCCAATCATCACCTCTCCATAGACCCTTTATGTGACCACCTTTATACAATATTGGCTGCAAATATAGAACAGTGGTGGCAACGGTGATCTATACAGTTACAGATTATGTCAAGAACGTCACAGGAGGTGACATGGTATCAGTGAGACTGATACTGGAATACTGCCTCCAGTTTTGGTGTCCTCATTTGAAAAGATGGTGTGAAATTGGAGTTGAGGCAGCAAAGAGCCACCAAATGTTCTGAGGGCTGGAGAAAAATGCCTTCTAGTGAGCTATTGAAAGAGCTCAACCTGTTTAGCTTCTCAAAAGAAGATTGAAAGGTGACTTCATTGAAACGTTGAAGTGCCTTAATGGAGAGAAAAGATTGGCTATTAAAGGGCTCTTTAATGTAGCAGAGAAAGGCATTAAAAAACCCAATGGCTGGAAGGTGAAAAGAGACAAATTCATATTACAATTAAGGCACAAATATTCAACAGTGAGGATCATTCACCACAGGAACAAGCTACCAAGGAAATTGGTGCATTCTCCATCTCGTGACGTCATTTCTTGAAGACTAGATGCCTTTCTGGAATGTGTTTACCCCAAAGTAGCTCTTGTGTCATACAGGAGGCCTGTGATATGCAGGGGTCAGATTAGATGCTCTAATGGTCTCTTCTGGCCATAAAGTCAACTAATTTCTGAAAAACTACGTGTAGCATTGGGAGCAGCGTCTGATGTTTTCCTGTCTAGCCGGCTTGCTTCCTAGAACGAATGCTCCTTGAGTGGGGTGATCCACAGGGAGTAGCTCAAACCTCCAAAGTGCCTGGCCAGGGGCAGGACATTAGCACAGCAAGGGAGGGGTGTGGCAGTGACATCACAAAGGCCTTTTGCAGGACCTCCGACTATTGGCCAAAGGTGGTAGGGAGGTGGTGACCTCACAGAGATGCTGACATCAGCCAGTCAGGACAGGGGCGAGGGTCCATGGTAACCTCATAGTCGCTGTGGCTTTGCTTCAGCAAGTCTCCTTCTCCAGGTCTCTCTTTGAGGACTGAGAGTATTCAGGTTCACGGACGTGAGCGCCAGGAGGAACCTCTTTTGAGTTTTCTCCTTCCTTTTAGTGATTTTACTAGAAAACAGATGTCCCTGTTTAGAGGGTTAGAGCCTCCTCGAGGTTTGAAACTGTTCGGTCTGATCATTCTGGTGACAGTTGAATTCATGGAAAACATGATCTTAAGGAGGCAGAATTTTATTCCACACCTGGGATTTTGTCCCTTAGAATCACTGGGGACATTAGGGTTTGTCCTTTTAGTTTCAACTTTTCCTCCATCCATCCCTTCCTCCTTTCTCTTCCTCTCTTGCTTCTTTTGTCCTTTCTCCTGTTCCCCTCCCAACACCAGGAGAGGGTGTGTGTGTGTGTGTGTGTGTGTGTGTGTGTGTGTTGCGGGGGAGTGCTCGGCAGCTCTCACTGTGGGAGGTCCACCCAAAACTGTGGAGCTGCAGTAGTGCTGGGGCAGTGATCCCCGCCAGTGACCTGGGCCATCCTTTTAGCTCTCTGGTGAGACCCCTCAGCCTCCCATCCTCAGTCTCTATCCTGATTGTCTGAGCAGGGGGTTATTGACAGGGAGGAGACTCAGGTCCTTGTTGTTCTTTTTTAAGACCAAGTAAATAAGTCATAACCAGTTATATGTTTGACAAATTTTGCTGATTCTCTGCATTAGTGGTCTCTGAGCAGTTCATGATTCTCTCTAACATTGCAGTTCTCCTCAAATACTGGCTGAATAATTACTGTGCACACTTCTTGGACTGGAGCTCATCTAAGAGCACTTTATTGATGTCATTCAATGTATGACATTCAAGATCCGATGGTTAATTTGAAAATCAGGGCTCTGGGGGTCCTATTCCCAATTCAGCCATTGACTGGCTTTGTGACCTAAGACAAGTCTGTGGAAGCAAGGAAAGAATTAATAAGGATTTGAAGGGGATTTTAATGCATGTTAGTCAGTTAGCAAGAGTCAGGCCATACTGTGACCCTTATGACGTGAGATTTGTAGAAGCAAGACAAGGTAAGACAGAGTGAACTGTGTGAAAGTATTACGACCTTGCAATGTGCAGTCTTGCTTTTTCTAGTAAGATAGCAGAAAAGCTTATGTATAAACAAAATGTATTTGTTGCTTTTTACTGTCTCCATGATTGTCTAAGCTTGTCTGTAACAAATGTATAAAGGCTTGATGTAATTGTTTACCAGTTGAGAGACCTGTCCAGGACCCTGTGTCCTATGGCACTCTCTCCCTCCATTGTAATTACTGGAGAAATAATATAGTATTTGATTTTGCTGCATCCAAACAAAAAGCGAGAATTGAGTTTTTCTTCGACAATTCAATTCTCCTTTCTCAGCCTGAGCGTCTCCCTCTTTCAAGTAGGGATAATAATGATCCGCTCCTACCTACCTCAACACACTCACTCTTCCCAACACACACACACACACTGTCTCTCCACACACACAAACAGTCTCCACACTGCAGCTGAAAAGCAGCTGGCAATCTAGTAGGATGACCCTGGAACAACGGGATAGAGAAACCTGCATCACTGAAAGTGCAGCCACAAAGACACCACACACCAGCTTCCCCTAGCTGGCAAGAATCAAACCTCCACAGAAAGATCCCTATGGTATCGTAGGCCAGCTTCCTAAGGCCTCAGCCTCAACCACTTAACACAGGGCCTTTCTACACTCTGGTTCTGTTCTAACGGAAGGATCATTTCCAATTGTTCGCTCAGACCAGCTTGCCCAGCACCCTCACTGCTGTGCATCTCTGTATGTGTGGCCATGGCTGAACAGCAAGAATTCCTGCCCATTTCCCTTCTGGCTGGAGCATGCTCAGAGTGAGTTTGTGGTTAATGATGTTGCTGTAGATTGTTGGCTTCCTGCCTTGGCAATTCAGACAGTTCCTTTTCCCAACATATCTCCAGCACATCAGTCCCTGGCTGGGTCTCCTGGGCAGTGGAAAACATAAGAACATAAGAAAGGCCGTGCAGGTCAGACCAAAGGTCCATCTAGCCCAGTATCTGTCTACCGATAGTGGCCAATGCCAGGTGCCCCAGAGGGAGTGAACCTAACAGGCAATGATCAAGTGATCTTCCTCCTGCCATCCATCTCCATCCTCTGACAAACAGAGGCTAGGGACACCATTCTTACCCATCCTGGCTAATAGCCATTTTTGGACTTAGCCACCATGAATTTATCCAGTTCCCTTTTAAACATTGTTATAGTCCTCGCCTTCACAACCTCCTCAGGCAAGGAGTTCCACAAGTTGACTGTGCGCTGCATGAAGAAGAACTTCCTTTTATTTGTTTTAAACCTACTAATTTCATTTGGTGAACCCTAGTTCTTGTATTATGGGAACAAGTAAATAACTTTTCCTTATCCACTTTCTCAACATCACTCATGATTTTATAGACCTCTATCATATCCCCCCTTAGTCTCCTCTTTTCCACCTAGAGGAGAAGGTGCCATTGTTAGAGGGCTTTCCCTTCCCCTGCCCACTTCCCTGGTTCTTGTCACGCAGGCAGCAAAAGACCAGAAGTCGGAAGCACAGGCAAAGTGAAGTTTACTGGGGTTAATTTCCAAGCAAGCAGATTCCGAAGCCCTTCACACCAGTCAGGCTTATCTCTATACACTGATAGAGTCTGTTCCACATTGTTCCCTTCCCAGCTCTGACACTGCAGAGCGTTTTCCCCACATCCCTACAGACAATTCTTCCCTGGGTGCTGGCTGGTGAGTCTTGCCCACATGCTCAGGGTTTAGCTGATCACCACATTTGGGGTCAGGAAGGAATTTTCCTCCAGGGCAGATTGGCAGAGACCCTGGGGGGGTTTCGCCTTCCTCTGCAGCGTGGGGCACGGGTCACTTGCTCGAGGATTTTCTGCACCCTGAAGTCTTTAAACGTCGAGTTGAGGACTTCAGTAGCTCAGACATAGGTCAGGGGTTTGTTACAGGAGTGGGTGGGTGACAGTCTGTGGCCTGCGTTGTATAGGAGGTCAGACTAGACGATTATAATGGTCCCTTCTGACCTTAAAGTCTATGAGTCTATGAACTCTGACACTGCAGAGTGTTCACCCCACGTCCCACTTCCCAGCTCTGACACCACAGAGCCTTGCCTGTGTCCCTGTTCCCCGGTCCCTAGTCCCATCCCCCCCGTTAGCACCCCCGTCCCCCAGCCCGAGCTGACAGAGTGGAGCAAGCTGGGGCCAGGTCACTCCACTTCCCGCCGCCCGGGGTGCAGGGCAGGCCGGACCCGACCCTCCCAGGGCGGTGGGAAGTGGAGTGATCCGGCCCCAGCCCGCTGCACTCTGCTCCCAGCCTTGGAACTTGGGGGTGGGGTGAAACACCCCCAACAATCACCAGCGGTGCAGCTGGGAGCTGGTGGAGCAGAGCGGGCTGGGGCCAGGTCGTTCCACTTCCCACCGCCCGGTGAGTGCAGGGTGCACCTGATCCCTCCTGCAGTCCACCGGGATGTAGCTCAGGGGAAGGGGCGGAGTGGGGAGATGGGATGGAGCAGGGGTGGGAAGAGGCAGGGTAGGGGCTTTGGGGAAGAGGCAGAGCAGGGGCAGCTTTCCTGGCCGGCTCAGCCAGTCGGGGGATCGGGCTGGCCGCTGGAGCAGTACGGAGCTGCATAGGGCACCAGGAAAAATGGGGCAATTTGGTGCCTCCACATCCCTTCACCAGGCAGTGTCCCTGTTGTGTGGGCTGTCTTCATAGGTCCTTTCTCGATCTTTCTCACCCTCTTGTCTTGAGTCTCCTGTGTCTCTCTTTTCAAGCACAGACTAACTCTGGTTGTTCAGAGGAGGGCAGGACCATGCCTATGCATGGCCAGCAGACAGCGACAAAGACCCCTGGCCAGCCTGCTCCCTGCCATGCCAAACCCCCACTGAAGGCCACCCACAGATCAGCATGCGCAGCGGCTGCTGATGGTCTGTGGCCAACATCAGAAGACGGTAGGAAAGCAGGGCCAGCCACCCCCGGTGGGGCCTCTAACCGTTCCCACTCTCCATGCTCACTTTTGCAGTGGGGCAGGAGATTTTATCCAAAGAGGCTTTTCCCCAGCTGGCGAGAAGCAGAGAAACCCCCAAGCTCCCACGGTGCTATTTAGCAAACCCCCTCAAGCACAGGGACAGATGCACATTTGGAAGAGGGAAACTGCTCTACATGCTAGCCTGGGCAGATGCCCATTTTCTTTGGCAAGTCAGGAATGGCAAAGGCGAGACTGGAAGCACCTGGGGCTCATGCCCCAGCCTTTGTGACGCCCACCCCCCAACTCCTTCCCGGGGCTCTTGCTTAAGCCAGAGCATTGGCCTGAGTGGCCAAGAAGAGGTTCCAGCCCTGAAGGGAGCAGGACTTTCAGCATGAAGGTAAAACTGCACAAGCACAACGGGACTTGACCCCTCAATCACCTGATCCAAAGTCAGCTACTTTATCCATTAGGCCACATGGTCACATAAGAAAACTCTCTCCAAGTACTTCTTTGGAGAAGACAGACACTATGTTTCTCAGACTAAGATCATCTACTGAGGGGGCTGAGACTCTCTGGGCACAAGAAGTTGAGATCCCAAAGACATATGAGACTTAATTCTATGGGGTCAGGTGCAGGACTTTGGCAGGAGGCTTAGGTAAGGGGACTGGGGTGCAGCGGATGGACCGGCTGTCTAGGTGCGGAGATTTAGTCGCACTGAAGCACAGGAGGGAGGAGGAGGAGGAGGAATCCTGCTGATGGTCAGTGGCTGTGCAGAAAAAAGGGTGTTGATTTCCCCCATCCTAAATGGGCTGGTTGGCTTGACCCTTCTCCCCTCTGCGGAACGTGGTGGGGACTGTAGCTCGCCCCTCGTGGGGCAGGAGGGCACAGGTGCAGGGCACTGGGCTCCGATGCCCCTGGACGGCAGCTCCGGTGGGGTCGGGCAGGGCAGCGTCTGTGGTTTACATTCTGCATTGCCTGGTGCTGAGCCATTGCACAATCCCCAGTCACGCCGCACAGCACACCTCCAGAGGCGGTGGGGCCAAGCAGATGATCCAGCACGAGGGGAGAGGAAATGTGGCTGGGGAGGAAAGGTCTTGGGCTGCACTGGGGAGTGCAGAGCAGGGTGACCCCAGAAACCTGCAGCAAAGGGATGGACAGGTGGGCTGGGTGGATAGACGAGTCAGTGAGCCTAAAGGGATTGGGGTCTAATGGTCAGAGCAGGGTGGGGTTGTGTTCTATCCCTAGCTCTGGGAGCTGAGTGGGGTCTAGAGGTGAGAGCGGGGACTGGGAGCCAGGACTCCTGGGTTCCATAGTGGCAACTGTTTTTCCTGTGTCTCCTCCTAGAGATCCCTGCCCAGCCCCTAGCAGAATCTGACTGGGGAGGGTTGCCCTGCCACTCCAGACTCGTGATTAGAACGCCTCCTCCCACGGGCTCTGCCATCACGGAATCTCCCTCCCACGTCAGAAAGTAGGAGACCTTTCCCACATGAGGAGGAAGCTAGTGAGTTTCTTGGGGGTCTCTGGCAGAGGTGACAGCACCCACCAGACACCCACTGAGGGCTGCAAGGAGACCCCCCTACACAGCCCCCTGCTACGAGGGGCTGCGGGGTGCCCAGCCAGGGTCAGGAGGTGAGATGGGGTCGCAGTGGCAGGAAGGGGGCAGAGCTGGGGGTGGTGCCAGGTCGTTGCTGGCTACACAAGGAAAAACCACACCGCTCCATTACGTATTTCCCAAGGTTATAGCTGAATACAGGATTTGGAATGACTTCAGGGAAATATTTTGTTTCCAA
The DNA here is from genome assembly GCF_016161935.1 of Mauremys reevesii. Lineage (NCBI taxonomy): Eukaryota > Metazoa > Chordata > Testudines > Geoemydidae > Mauremys > Mauremys reevesii. The sequence continues at coordinate 19,707,799 of NC_052639.1, forward strand.
ACAGACTCCATATACCAAATGATGGTGCTAATATGCTCCCCTAGACCCTCCCCCATGACTCCAGGATCCCAGCATCTTCCTAATTTGTAGGGTAGTTCTCCTCCCAGGCTCGTGCGAAGGCGGGAAGCACCACCAGCCCCATTTCCCGCACGGGAGAACTGAGGCCCAGAGAGGCTGAGTGATGTGCCCAAGGACACTCAGAGGTCTGTGGCAGAGCAAAGCATGTTTATGCCTCCCCCGTCCCGGGTCTGGCCTGCTCCTGGGTCACTGGGTGGTGCAGGGGCGGGAGCTTGGGGGAAGGGGCAATGTGAGGACAGAGGAGGGTGTATTGGGGAGGGCAGTGCGGGAGTGGGGATTCGCGGGAAGGGGCAGTGTGAGGGTGGGGCCGTGGGGGGCGGGCCAGGGGAGGTGAGGCCGGGCCCTCGGGGGCAGGGGCCGCGTGAGGGCGGGCCCGCGGGGGCCGGGGCCGGGCGGGGGGGGGCCGGGCGGAGCGCGGGGGGGCTCGGGGATGAGGAGGGTTAATTCAGTGCAGTGGCAGCTTTGTCTGTGGGTGACACTGTTACTGCAGGGGGTGTTCAAAGCCGGGCTCACCCAAGGGAGGAGGAAGGGGGGTGGCTGGGGAGGGACAGCGGGAGTGAGGGGCGCTGACCAGTAGCCGGGTACAAGGCTCCTCAGACACGCACAGAAACCAGCTCACCCCGGGGGGGGGGGGTTAAAGCCCCAGCAAACAAGGGGCGCTGGGACCATCCCCGCGGTGCAGACACAGGTGTAAAGTCACCGGACGGAGACAGACCCGGCACTCACCTGCCCCGCACAGACCTGCCCCCCCCCCGCCAGGTTTGGGGGGCGGGAGCTTCGGCCGCCCCGGTCCTCGCCCCTCCCCCCGCCCCGCTCAGCTGCTCTGTGCAGGGGGCGAAGCAGCGCGGCACGTTCCTACGCGGGGCAGGTCAATACACTGCACGGGGGTGGGGGGGGAGAGGTGTCAGGTTGACCCAGGGACCCGCCCTTCCCTGGGCTCGAGAGGACGGGGCGCCCGGGGCAGGCTGGGAGTTGTAGTTCCTGGCTCTTCTCAGAGCGGCAGGGACGGCCTGGTTGCTCAGACAACGCGCCCCTCCCAGTGCACACTGGGTAGTGTAGTTCTCCCTCTGGCAGGCGGCCTCTAGTGGAGGAGGGGCCCTATCCCGTCACTTCGCCGCACCTCCCGCTCCCTGATTGGCGGAGAGCGCGGGACAGAGACTCGGCGCGAGGGTAATGCCCGCTTCCCTCGCCCGAGGCCGCCGCCCCCCGCCCGCCCGGGCGCGCTGCGGCCGTTGGGATTCGAATCCCGCTCGCGGCCAGGCGGCCCCAGCCCGGGAGCCGCGGGGTTGCGCGGCTCAGGCCCGGCGGGCGGCCCCCGTGGGACGCCCGCCCCGGCGCTGCTGGGGGCTCGAAGCGGGGGGGGCGCGGGGGGCGCCGGCGGCCGGGGCGGGGCAGGTCCGAGGAGCGCTGAGGCGGGACGGTGAGTGGCGGCTCCGCATGGGCTGGGGGCTCAGACCCCCAGTGCCAGGCGTCAGGCCCAGCCCCTGCCGCGCCCCTGCCCGGGAGCCGGGCTGGGGCGGGGGCATAGGGCAGAGGCAGCGCGGAGTGAAAGGGCTTCACCCCCCCCCCTCGCGGGGCCTGGGGGGCAGCAGCAGGTGGGGCAGGGGCTGAGCTGCCGGGGAGCAGCCCACGAGCGGCCTGGGGCGCGGGGCGGGCGAGTCCCGTCCGTGTGCGCAGGGACCGAGGGGCAGAGTCAAGCTGTGCGTTGTCCGGCAGTTCCGGGGCTGCAGCCTCTTCGCGCCCACGGGCACTTTGTGACCCTCAGAGCAGCCCCAGATCTGCCGTGGCCCCTCCCCGAGGCCCTGCCCTGCTCACGCCGGCCCCTCCCTCCCCACCCTCACTCACTGTCACCAGGCGGGGGCAGGCTCTGGGCTGGAGTTAACATGGGGGCAAATAAAATCAGGACATGTCCCTATGGGGAGGGGTTTCAGTTGTTGCTAAAGGTGGGGAAGCCCTCAGTCTCTGTCTGATTGTGTGTGTCTCTCTCTCCTCAGGAGATTGGCGTTGAGTTTCCTGGGTGAGACGCTGCTGATTCAGAAAAGGATTAGACATTTATATGGACCATATCATCCAAACTTCGCTGGTATACAAAATGTAGAAGGGATATAAATATAAATATTAATCCATAATTGTTTGATATTGTGTTTCTCAGACTTTCCTCTGAGGCAGCTGGGCCTGTGACTTGCCCTGAAAACTAGATCATTGGTGGGCCTTTATATTATGGGGCTGATCATTTTTTGTTTTATGGTAGTGTTTAGATGTGCCAACCAAAATTCAGGTTCCCATTACAAAAACATAGTAAGAGATTGTCCCGTGCCTCAAATACAATCTAAACAAATAGACAAATAGGCAAACAGTAGGATAAAGTATTATTAACCTCCATTTATAGATGGGGAACTGAGGCAGAGATGAAGGACCAGTGTTTCAAAGATATTTAGGTGCTTAAGATGCAAACAGATGCTTAAAGGTGCTTTTGAAAATTGCACCAGCAGATTAGGTGCATAACACCCACTGATTTCAATAGGAGTTAGGCGCCAAACCTAACTTAAGCACGACTGGTCTATTTCCCATTCCAATTTTCACCAAAACCAATACGGTTCTGCTCACTGATGCCTAGAATATTCCTGGAATTTTGGAATTGCTTGGATGTGGTGTTCACAAGTTCATGTTACAAGCAGAGAAATGCTATCAAGTAGAGTGAAGAACTCACATTACCCAGTAAACAAGTTTTCAAATGTTTTCCTCATACAGATCACTTCTTCAGATAAAGACTATTTCTTCTCCCAACCCGCCCTGCCTCACACCTACAGTACCCCACAGCAACAAGAGAGCTTAGTGACATGAAAAGGTAATTTTAGGACAGGATTAAGGGCATGGGTGCAAACCAAGTGGTTTAAAAGTGGTGGGTGCAGTCAGTCATTACATGATGATGTACACAGTCTGTGACATCACACTCCATTGCCAATGAAACAATAGTGACATCTCGTGCAGAGAAGTGTAAACAAGAAGCAGGCAGCATTATCTTCTGCAGATATAAACAACTTCTTTGTCTGAGTGATTGGCTGAATAAGATATTATATTACGCCCATAACATCACAGGCCATAGGTGGTCAAAACACCTGACTTTATGGTCACCGCTGTGGTGATGGCACTTCCATATCACTGGTACCTGATGGCCATAGATGGTCAGACCTTTTGGGATTTTTCCTTATATGCATATTCAGAGCCACAAGTAACAGGTGACCCATCTCAGGCGAGTAATATAGAGATTGTGTGACACACCAGCCAGCCTCTGCCTATAAAAAGGCTGGAGCTGCCAGCAGGGCCAGCTTTAGGCCAATTCAACCAATTCCCCTGAATCGGGCCCCGCCCTAGAGGGCCCTGTGCCCAAGCCCCAGTACAGTGTACTGGCAAGAGCCGGTGCGCTGTACCGGGGTGGCCCGGCTGTAGGGATATTAAAGAAGGTTTATATTAAACATGGTTTATAAAAGAAATGATTTATTAATTTATTGTTAAATAATACTTTATAATGTAAGGTTTATGTTAGAAGTAAATTTGTGATTCCCAACATTTAGCCTCTAACCTGCAAGCCACCAGCTGTATCTGTGTGAAGCCTGCTCAAAGAGATACTTGGTATAAAACTTGTTAAGCTCAAAGAAATACTTTGTATAAAACTTGTTAAACATTAATTATCTCTAAGTAAGCCAAAACAGTAGCTGTTATAGTGTATAAATAGAGATCCCCACCCTCTGTAAGTTTTCATCTCACTTTATCTTTGCTTGTTAAAAGACAGGAGGGTCACATAAATTGGTAACACCCTAAAGGTAAAAAGACAGTGAACTAGATGTAATTAAGATAGAGAATGTATGTGAATGCATGCCTAGTTTAAACAATGAATGAATGGTTAGGAAGTTACCAGCCTGAAGAATTCAGTGTCGGCTGAAGAAGGTGTCAAGTGGGATCAACCAGATGACCCCCACTACCTCAAAGGAAGGAAAAACAAGCATCTGACAGAATGGAGCCAGCCACCTGCTGATTGATTTAGCAACAGCAAAATGAAGCAACTCTCATGGACTGACATAGGAATAAATTCCTATCAAACTGGACTCTAAAGACTGAGGACTTTGAGGGCTTGGCTACACTTACAAATTTGCAGCGCTGCAGCAGGGTGTGAAAACACACCCTCTCCAGCGCTGCAAATTGCGGCGCTGCAAAGCGCCATGTGGTCAAAGCCCCAGCGCTGGGAGCGCGGCTCCCAGCGCTGTCCGTTATTCCACACATGGAGGTGGAGTATGGACAGCGCAGGGAGAGCTTTCTCCCAGCGCTGGTGCTTTGACTACACTTAGCGCTTCAAGCAGCAAAGAATCCTGTGGCACCTTATAGACTAACAGATGTTTTGCAGCATGAGCTTTCGTGGGTGAATACCCACTTCTTCGGATGCAAGCAGTGGAATTTCCAGGGCAGGTATTTATCTATGTTATATACCTGCCCCTGAAATTTCCACTGCTTGCATCCGAAGAAGTGGGTATTCACCACGAAAGCTCATGCTGCAAAACATCTGTTAGTCTATAAGGTGCCACAGGATTCTTTGCTGCTCTACAGAACCAGACTAACACGGCTACCCTCTGATACTTAGCGCTGCCGCGGCAGCACTACCACAGCAGCGCTTTGAAGCGCTAAGTGTAGCCACAGCCTGAGTCTATGGTTCTGCTGCCAGCCTCCAGGAGCATCAAATGCATCTGACACAGACTTGGCTCCATCCTCATGACCAAGATACCTGGCCAGTAACTTGGCATGAGCAATGTCTAGGCTGGTAACTATAACATCTGTACAGAACCTGAATGAATGATTGTGTGAATGAATATATATGTGTGTGTGTGAGTGTGTGTGTGTGTGTGTGTGTGTGTGTGTGTATAAGGAATAAGTAGTGATAGAAATAAGTAGTAAAACAATGTTGTTTACTGTTGTCTTTTGTTTTGTTATGGTATTTACAATAAATGTGGCATCTTTGCCTTATCCCTCTTAATTAGATCCTGTTGGTTTTTATTATATTGGTATAACACGGCTTCCCCCGGGCGGGGGGTATTTAAAGGGCCTGGGGAGCTCTGGGGAAGTGGTGCAGCTTTGGCGGCTATTTAAAGGGCTGGGGCGGTAGAAGCAGGGGAGCCCTGGGCCCTTTAAATAGCCCCTGAGCCCGGGCTGCTGCTGCTACCCTGGTGGGGGAGGGAGGAAGAGGGGGCAACCACCGTACAGGGTGTGCTGCACCCCCTGTCCGCAGCCAGCCCCTGTCCGCAGCCAGCCCCTGCCTGCACCAGCCCTGCCTGACCGGCCCGTCTCCAGCCAGCCCCGCATTCCCTGCCCTGCCTCCAGCCCCGGTCTCCAGCCAGCCCCGCACTCCCTGCCCTCAGCCAGCCTGTCTCCTGCCCGCCCCTGCCGCACACCCTGTCCTGCCCGCACCAGCCCTGCACCCGTTGCCCTGCCTGCAGCCAGACCCTACTTCCAGTCAGCCCCTGCCCTGCCTCCAGCCAGCCCCATGTCCACTGATGCCCTGCAGTTCCCAGGGCAGTAACCCTGCACACCTGCTTCAGTGAGGGGAGCAGGAGCAGCTGGGACCCACACATGTGGGTGACCAGACGGCAAGTGTGAAAAATCAGGACAGGGCGTGGGGCGTAATAGGAGCCTATATAAGAAAAAGCCCCAAATATCGGGACTGTCCCTATAAAATGGGGACATCTGGTCACCTTAGCTGGAACATTTTTACAGTTCTTGGTAATAACAACACAATAGTTACAAAAATTACCATTAGCAATAACAACAAATTCATTGCAAGGGTCCACCTACAATCATTTTTGTCATCATGCCACACCTTTGTCTCAATACCATTGGGGTTTGCGCCTTTTAGGGTTAACCCGTGCATAGGCGGCAGGTTATATACACCTGCGGTGCCCGGGCTCCAGGAATATTCAGGGGCCGGGTGCTCTGCTCCAGCAATATTTGGAGCTGGGTCTCTCCCCCGGCCCTGCCTGGATCGGGCCCCGGCCCTTACCCTGAGCCTCTCCAAAGCCCCAAACCCTCCGCCCCAGCCAGATTTCCAAACAGTCACTAAATTGGTATGTAACTAGCTCACAAAACTAGGGAGGGGGGGTTGGGAAAATTCAGGGGGGTGTAGGGAAATCACTGACGGAACCACTGGATTCCCTGACATCTCCAGTTCGCTACCAGGCAGTTCTTGCCATTGGACATCTGAGGTAGGCTATTTTCTGCCATATTTCCTGGCACTGTGATGCCTTCTTATTTGTTAATTCATGAAAGTCAGGTTGGGAGCAGTCTAATGCCTGCAGGGTTTGGCTCACCAGAGCCGCCCGGGGGGAGCAAATGGGGCAATTTGCCCCAGGTCCCGGGCCCTGCAGGGGCCCCCACGAGAGTTTTTTCAGGGCCCCTGGAGTGGGGTCCTTCACCCAGGGGCCCTGGAAAACTCTCACGGGGTCCAGTCTTCGGCAGCAATTCGGCGGGGGGAACTTTCGCCCCGGGACCCACCGCCGAAGTGCTGGGCCTTCGGCGGCAATTCCCCGTGCCGAAGACCCCAGGCCCCCTGAATCCTCTGGGTGGCCCTGTGGCTCACATGCTGCTCACCAGCAGGACTTCAGTTCTTAAGGATTTGAATGTGTCCATTTGGGGTTGTGCTCGAAAGACACAAGATTGGAGGTTGTGGAGCATGCAGTACAATGGAGCAGAGTTCAGATGGGGAGGGAGGTGTCTGGCTAGCTGGCAGGGGAGAAAGCTTGTGGGTTTCTCTAAAAGGAGATTTGAAGTTTTAGCTTTACTTCTAGAGGAGCCAATACTTAATAGAGGTGCAAAGTGAAGGGTTGTTTGCACTTGGGGTTCTAGATTGGGACAATCTCTAGTCATTGGACCCATTTCTTTTACTTGGAGGTGGTACTGAGTCTAATACATGACTTTTCTCTCTATCTTTCTTCTGCCAGCAAGCTCAAACCATCTCTGACCGTGGAGGAAAACTGTGAGCTCCTTGGTCAGTGCTTCAAAAGTTTATTTCCCTTCCTCCCTTGGAGAAGATGAAAGAGGAAGACGGGACAGCAAAGGATGCTCTGCATATACAAGTACGTGACAACAGTTCTCCTCCGGCACCATCCACTGTATTTCTGCCCAGCAGGCACTGGGTGATGGCAGTCACACATGGCCTCTCTGGCAAGGTTATGGTTAGCTTTCCCAGCCCACACACACAAATGATCTGTGCTGAGCCTCACTCCTTCTTTTCTGGTTTCAGTCACTCTACATGAGGTCCTTGGAAGCCCTTGGCAAGCTAGTGGTTGTTATATCCTTGGGGGCAGCCGGTTTAGGAAGCAATCACTTGAGGCCAGAGAGCAGACAGCTTACAAAACTGCCATTTTATTTACAGATATAGAGAGCTCACTCAGCCGGCTGAAACTGGCTGAGCTATCCCTATTATTCTAACTCAGTTGCCATAGTAACAAAACCATGACAACCAAAAACACAACAGTAGAGACTTTGCTGGAGGAAGAACCAACCGCAGACTGGTTCCAGGAAATGTCTGATGTGAGGAGACCATTGAACCGTGGTGGAGATTGTTTCTTGTGTTACAGCAGGGAAGAGTCAGAGATTTAGGGGGTCAAGCTTCAGTTGTGGAGGAATTTTCAACAATGGAGTGAATTTTAGGAGAAAGCACCCAATTCTTCCTGGGATAAGCGGGCATGTGCCCCACTGAAATCCACGGAAGCTATGCCATTTTATGCCAGGGCTGGATTGGGACCAAGTTCTTACAATGTCGTTGACACTACTTGGAGCGGCAAGAAAATCACCACTGCAGTAGCCAAATCGAAGAAAACCAGTTGAAACTAATCACTTCTTCTAAGAGAAATTCATGAATATTGAGTTAAGCCCTGTGTATGGAAACTCATTCAGAGGAAACTTCCTGTTCCTCAGACATGAACAGAATATTGTGAAGGGCTGAGGGTGGGAGTTTGATGCACGTTCAGTATAAAAATGAAGTTATAAAAGGAGCTGGGCTGGGGACTTCTCTGCTCTTATTCAAATTAATAAAAGAAATGCTCCTCTCTGTCATTTTGCCAATCAATGTGGGAGAAGTTGCCCAGGAAATAGACCACAGCAGCAGACATCAAACAGCATGCAATGTGCTAGACAGCTCCCATCAGACAGTCTACAGCAGACATCACATACACGGGCCCAGATTCATCTCTCATGTAACTCCTTTGGCTTCAATCACCAGAGGTGAATCTGGCCCTGGGACTTGTATATCTAAGGGGCTCTTCCATTAGACATGTAATTCCTTTGCTGCATGGAGGTCAGATGCTTTGGAGAGGGATTTTAGTGACAATTAAACCTGTTTAAGAGGAACTTTTGGGAGGGATTTTCTGCTACTAACTCTGTCAATTCACCTGCTCAAACAACAGCACCTCAGGACAAGGTTCAGTTCGGGGAAGGAGAGGGAGAGAGAACGCCAATTGCAGGCCAGCACCCAGCTGCTGACTCCCTATCAAGAGGTAGTTCATAGCACAGTGAGTATAGCCTTACTCTTCCTTGAGCTGACTTCCTGCTTACATCAGATCTGACACTCAACGCAAATGCATGAAAAACTCTTCCAGGACAGCAGCTGGGATCTCAAGGTGACTAACATCCCTCTGCTTCCGTGAGTGAGAGGTTTACACAACAATGCTGTGACCACACTGCGGGCAGACTGCAAGAAGTAGAGGAGACAACCACCAAACTGATGGCTTATTCTATCATTAGATTCACCAAGTCGACAACAAAAGAGCTTCCACCGTAGTTAACAAGATGCCAAACATGGTCCCCTTTTTGGCATTCCAGACCTTGGCTCCCATCTAAACATCTCTGTCTTGGAAGAGGGGGGAGGGATAGCTCAGTGGTTTGAGCAGTGGCCTGCTAAACCCCAGGTTGTGAGTTCAGTATTTGAGGGGCCATTTAGGAACTGGGGTAAAAATCTGTCTGGGGATTGGTCCTGCTTTGAGCCTGGGGTTGGACTAGATTCCTCCTGAGGTCCTTTCTAACCCTGATATTCTATGTCTAATATAGTGAGGGTTACTGGAAACCTGATTCACCATATGTGGGGTTCACTGATCATAAAGGCCCAGATGCTTATCCCCAGGTCAATGTGAATCTCAGGTCTTCCCAAATATCACGCTGTCAGCCAATCCTTAACTAAATCTAAGATTTATTGTTAAAAGAAAGAAGAGTTACAAATGGTTAAAAGATCAATATCCAGACAAGTGACTTTCCATGTTCATAGTTCAGGATCACAACAGTGATGGAATAAACTGCTGGTTTGTAAAAGTCTCTCTGGAATCATCCCAACAGATCAGAATCCAAAGGCAGCTTAGATGTAAAGTCTGTTAGTTTTTCCAGGCATTTTCCAGGTTCTTCCAAATGATTATTTGGAAGATCTCTGTCCTATGGCTTACACTGTCCCTGTTCAACATTTAAGCAGTCTAGAGATGATAGGATCAGGCCCGAGCCTTCTCTTTTATAGCTATTCTACCAGGCTGACAAGCCTACCTCACAGAAATTGTCACAGAAGGCCCTTCCCCCAATGCGGATGGCCTGTTGTACTTTGCTTTGAAGATAATCTTCTATTTCCTGTGCATACCCAGTAAACTAGTTACATTCATTCACATAAGGTAATTAGCCGTTCTTCCATTATAACACAGATAGTTAAGCTGAAGATAATGTAGAAATGATTGGTTTCCTGAAGTGTCTTACATCTTTGATTTTAAGGCTAACTGAACACCTTGCACACATAATTAAGGCAATTAAGCCACAAAAGGGAATTAGCATCTACAAGCTAATTTAGTTACATTGTGAAACTTCTAACCCGGTATAGATAACCACAGACAAATACACTTAGCATCTATTGTTCATTTTTGAATGAGTTGATGATTGCTAGTCTAATACATCTCTTTGAAATTCACATGCACGTGAACTGTCTTGACACAGTAGAAGTGCCTCTTGTTAAGTTATTATGGGTCATACACAGGTTGACTGGTCTGCCAGTGTCACAAATGCATTCTTGGTTCTTATGCTCCCAGGATGCTAAAGCTGAATTTCTATGTAATCAGCTAAGAACATAAACCATAAGAGTGGCTATCCTGGATCCCCAGAAGAATGGTTCATCTACCCAGTATCCTGTCTTCTGACAGTGGTGGGTGCCAGATGCATCAGAGGGAATGAACAGAACAAGGCAATTGTCAAGTGAACCATCCCCTGCTGGACAGTCCCAGCCCCGGCATCTGGCAGTCAGAGGTTTAGAGACATCCAGATCATAGGGTTGCATCCTGACCATGTTAGCTAGTAGCCAGAGATGGACCCATCCTCCGTGAACTCATCTCATTCTTTTTTGAACCCAGTTATACTTTTGGCCTTCACAATCTCTCCGTGGCAATGAGTACCACAGGTTGACTGCATTGTGTGAAGAAATGCTTCCTTGTTTTTGTTTTAAACCTGCTGCCTATTAATTTCATTGGGTGACCCCTTGTTCCTGTGATATGTGAAGGGCTAAATAACACTTCCTTATTGACTTTCTCTACACCAATCAAGATTTGATAGATCTCTATCATAGTCCCTCTTAGTCGTCTCTTTTCCTAGCTGAAAAGTCCCTGTCTTTTTAATCTCTCCTTATATGAGAAGTTGTCCCATATGCCTAATAATTTTTGTTACTCTTCTCTGTATTTCTTCCAGTTCTAACATATTTTTTTTGAGGTGAGATGAGCAAAACTGCATGCAGTATTCAAGGTGTGGAGGTACTGTAGATTTCTATAGTGGCATAATGATATTTACTGCCCAAGGCCGGCTCTACAGTTTTTGCCGCCCCAAGCAGCCGGCTGAAATAAAATAACTACTTGGTGTGAATTCATTTCCTGAGCTCTAGTGAAGTGACATTAATGTATTCTCCATGTTCATCTTTAAAAATCTGGCTTGCTAATGCTCAGGAAAATTTGGAGTCTGAAAAATAAATACTAGTCCAAGGTACTGATCAGAAATGGTTAGATCATTTGCATTTATTAATTTGTTGCTGCTGGATGGATTCAGGCTGCTAAGGGTTACATTTTCACATTGCATCAGCTGAGAGCAGGGGCAGCTCTAGAAAGTAGGCTGCCCCAAGCAGCGCGGAGCGCTGCGCCGCCCTTCCCCGGTCCCGCGGCGGGTCCCCTCTTCCCGCGGCTCCGGTTGAGCTCCTGCCGGCATGCCTGCGGCAGGTCCACCTGAGCCCGGGACGAGCGGACCTGCCGCAGTCATGCCTGCGGAGCTCAACCGAGCCGCGGGAAGACGGGACCCGCCGCAGTCATGCCTGCGACAGGTCCGCTCGTCCCGGCTCCGTGGACCTGCCGCAGGCATGCCGTGGGAGCTCAACCGAGCCAAATGCCGCCCCGGGAAACGGCTGCCCCAAGCGCCTGCTTGGCGCCCTGGTGTCTAGAGCCGCCCTGGCTGAGAGAGTTGGTGCCATTTGGTATATTTTGAGAAGGTGCCCTTTATCCAAAAGGTAACAGCAGATTTCCTCGTTGTTTTTAACTTTATGCAGAACCTGGTGACTTTTCATTTAGGCTTATGATGGAACTAATAGAGCATCAAGCTTATCTTAGCAGTGTATTTGCTTTGATGGACCTTGTAGTTTGCACTAATGCATTTTATGCCAATGTTGGCAGTTGAACACAGTGACAGCAAATGTTAGAGTTTTGTTATAGCACTTGATGTTAGCTCTAGGAACAGCCCAATCCTGGCACTAAAAGATTAAGAGATGATAGTACAATAACTTGTGAATTTTAAATGAGATCAAAACCAGTTGCTGTCACCATTTCTTCCCGGTGTGTTCTTGCATGGAGGTCTATCCAGTGTGGAAACCTCCCTGGACATTCCCTTCATGTTGTTTTCATTTGTGCTGTGGTAACAGTGAATGAGAAGAAGCAGACATGGAAGAGTGGCACTGGTCAGAGGTCTAACCAAGCCGCACACCTACTTTCTCATTTATTGTTCTGGTTGGATCACTACCCATGCTGGGTTTGAACATACAGTCCATATGTTCAAAGCCTCCTACGTGGATCTGTGCATTATTGTGTGAAAAGTTTTTCTCAGTCTTTTGACTTTATCCAACCAGAATCTCATATTCAGCTCGAATTGTTTGCTGAATGTTGAGTCTCTAAAGTGCAGTTCCAGTCAGGAAAGTGACTCTGTAAAAATAGAGAATGTCAGCGTCTTTTACTGATTCTATTTCTCTTTCAGTGGCTTCTATGTCACACTTGCTCAAAACCATTTTTAACTTTCAGCACTGTAAGTTCATCTAGGGATCTCAGAATCAAGCCCAAGTGTGTTCTCCTTCATGTATCCTCACCAGGCAATTTTGTCAGTGAGGCATGAAGCAGACTAGAATATAGCTCACTGTCGCACAGCTGTGTTGGCTCTACAGTAAAAATGTCAGTACATGAAGCAAATGATGACTCTGAAGACCCAAGGAGAGTACCGTGGGCCATTTTACAGAGCCATTTTTCTGAGCACAGTCCTGTTGCAAGCCTTAACTATGAACATTTGTTAGACTTTGTAGCAATGTGCAGTGCTGCAGACATAGCAGAGTGAACACAGGGATAGTTACAATGACCAAGAAAGCTCTTAGGAAAGATTGGATTTGCAGGGCAGTGTACAGACCTTTCCTCTCTTCCCTTGTGCTCAGTTAGATTTACTAGATTAATTTGCAAATAATCCAGTTAACTTTGTTTAAAAATGTGAACTGCATCTTGAACGACAGTCAAATTACATTGCATACATTGAGAGATTCAGTCTCAAGACATCCCTAGGTTTACCACGCTGTGAGCAGCATTGCATTGAGACCTTTGAAAAGGAATTAAGAAATCAATCTCTTTCTCCACATCAGTATGATCCCGAGCTTTCGTCACGGCAGTTTGGGGTTGAGCTCTCCTGACTGACCAATGAGGAGCGAGCGGTGCCACTGGTGGTGGAGAAGCTCATAAACTACATTGAAATGCGTGGATTGTACACGAGGGCATTTACAGGAAGGCAGGCTCAACCAATAAGATAAAGGAGCTCCGACAGGGTCTTGATACAGGTAAGATGAAAAAGAGAGAGTCTCAGAGGGGGAGCAAAAGGGACAGCCGAGAACCTCTGTGAACAGGGAATTCATGTCATCTAAAGGGGGCCAGAGCAAAGGAACCGTTTCCCTTCCCCCACCGTAGACTCTGGCTTTTGGTACCATGAAACTACAGACATTTCTCTAATACCAGCCTTCACCAAAAGTCTGCACTGTGTTAGAGCCCTCCTGTCTTGTGGAACTGTTTAATTCTTCCTTGTTTTATTCCTCCTCTTGTGCACAAGTGTGCAAAAAAGAAATTGGGAGAAAAAGCTTCATTAGCCAGGCTTCATATTTATCAACATCACCTAGACTTCCAAAGTGCTTTACAAACTCTCTCTAAAGACTTTCACCCCTGGAAAACTGGCTCCTTTCACGACAAGAATTTTAACATGGTCATATTAAAAAAGTAGGTGCCAAGGTTGTGCACTGTGTGATCTGAGGTTGCTACAGTATTGATACCTGTTTTTCTATGCAGTGTTGTTGTAGCTCTGCTCACTGTAGAAGAGCCTGAGACATAAGCCCTTGTATCAGAGGCCTGAGGGCTGGGCTAAAGTAGCGGTCAAAACTTTGCTGATATAAAACAAAATCCGGCTGTGAGCTAGAGGCAGGCCCTTCTCACAGAATCTGGCAAGAACAGGGCTGATATTGCAGAAACACACGTTGCTGAGTGCTAAGCACAAAACACACACACACAGACACATTCCAGAAGGGTGGTACCAGAACACCCCATACCAAGAATGGTACAAACACATTCCCCAAAGACAACAGGAACCTATTGACCCTGCCTAAAGATATGGTCAGGATGACAATATGATGGATAGAAATGTACAAGGTGGTGGGTTGTGATATCAGAGGATGTCAACTATCAGAGGAGCAATATGTAACTTGTTTGTATCTCTGTATAAAAATGTATCTTGGGGGCAGTGTCTTTATCTAGCCTAGGGAGGAACGGAAAGTCCCGCCATTTGCTGAGCTGGTCCATTGTTATGGGTATACATGTATTAGTGCAGGATACTAGTACTGTGCTTCATCAAAATAAGCCTGGCTGGGTGCCTTCATGCCTTAATGGATCTTGTGGTCATTGGGCGGTTCGCTCGAGGTGTGCCATGTCAGTTGTCTGTGCCAGGCTGGGGTGGCACACAGAGGGAACACACACAGGCAGCCGAACATCTGACCACACCCATGATAGTGGAGAGACGGTGAGTGAGGTAATAGCTTCTGTAGGACTGACGTCTGTTGGCAAGAGACAAGCTTTCGAGCTACACAGAGCTCTTCCTCAGGACCTCTCTCACCCACAGAAGTTGGTCCAACAGCAGTGGTTAGGTCATCGCCAGTGCTAGGACTGACAGGAAAACACTGGCTTGTTTACTGGATCAAAACTGATCATTTGCTTTTTCTTTGGTTTCTTTTCCACTCCTCCACTCACTTGCCTCGGTGAACAGATATTGACAATGTGAATCTAGATGACTACAATATTCATGTCATTGCCAGTGTGTTCAAACGGTGGCTGAGAGATTTGCCCAATCCCCTCATGACCTTCGAACTCTACGAGGAATTTCTGCGAGCTATGGGTAAGGAAGGTCCATACAAATCCTATACAATCACACACAAAACCCAAGACAGGGAAGGTACAATTAGCTGCAGGTACCAAACCCAGTTTCTGCTTGCCCAGAACAAGCAGTCTTTTTTTACTTTAGTTTTATCATCACCATTGTCATGACAAGCAGCAAGCAAGTAGATTGTGTGCTTGTACGATTGTACAAGCGCCAATTGTATGGAGTGTTTGAATCCAACAAGTCATTTTGGTGATCTGTCATCTTTTATGACGTAACTGGCAAGACAGTGCTGGAGCCTCTCCCATCTGCCTCCCTCTTAGAGCCTTTTCCCACTGCCGGGGTCTTTCCTGCAACAGGGAAAGACGCCATCGGGGGTGATGACACTGCTAAAAATAGGCAGTGTAGGTGGGAGCCACGTAGGTGATGCTTAATTTGTGCCAAGGCTTGCCAGGGCTGAGCTCCGGCACATCTGCTCCAGCAGCTCTCTGCTGTTGAAGTCTTTCCTTGCAGCCTCCTTCTGCCAGAGCCTTTCACTGACGTGTAGGTAGGCACTGCAATGTGGACACAGCCTGCTTTTCACTGTGCCATGTAGCCACAGACAGCACTGTGACACAAACTAATCCCTTACACTGTTATAGTAGTCAAAGCCTTTGCCGTTCAGAGCCCTGGTACCACTGGGCTTGCTGTGTGAAAGTTTAAAAAAAAAAAAAAAGCTTGAGCCCCGGCACCTCTTTTGTTACAAATTAAGCAGTGTGTGTAGGGTATATCCCCACAGCCTTCATGCATGTCTTTACTCACCTAAGCAGTGCCTCGCCATCTACATTGCTATTTCTGCCCGTGCTAGAGTGGTATGTAGCATATGATTTTGATGGTGAGCAGAGCAGAGTGTGCAGCATAGACGTGCCCCAGGAGACATAGTTATTATTCAGCTCCCAACTCTTTTGGAATCTGTTTAAAAGAAATCAGTGTCTTATGCTCATGTTTTTTGCATAGGATACTGCTACCCGAGGGACCTGCAAAGGGGGCCTGCTTGTATAGGCAGGGAGAGGAGGGAGTTGTCATCCCTGTCTCTGTGCACTAGCCTCCTGCACAGCTCCCCTGTACTGGGCCATTCACACCACCTTCACAAGTAAAGATGGCAGAAGACAGCATGGGGAAGTTGCCTGTAATATGTGTAACTGTGTGTGCTCTCCAGGCCTGCAGGAGAGGAAGGAGACCATCCGAGGCGTGTACTCTGTCATTGATCAGCTCTCTCGCACCCACCTCAGTACCCTGGAACGCCTCATCTTTCACCTTGTGAGGTAATGGCAGACCACAGCGTGGGATCGTCATACTGCAGCCACTCTTTCTCTTCTCCTTCCTCACTAGGGGCCTGATTCTGATACACTTACTCCCCATGAGTACCACCGTACTCCATGAGTAGTTCCACTGGAACAAGGTACTGTTCTCCGTGAGTAAGAGTACCTGAACACGGGCCTATGTGATCCAAGTACTTTTGTCGGGAAAAAGGGGAGTGAAACTTTGCAAGGGAGTGCTTTAAATTCTGAAATGGCTTTAACGCTCTGGACCCAAGGGCTCTTTTTCCAGACAATGCTCTCATTGACAGCTAATGTTCTTCTTTCGTAATAGCAACAAATGTTTCAGACTTGCTGAGAAGACAACCACTGTAGGTCTCAGCTGATTACAAACACATGGTTCCATGCCATAGACAGGGGTGAGCTGCAGCCGGTTCGCACCGGATCGCGCGAACCGGTTGTTAAATTTAGAAGCCCTTTTAGAACCGGTCGTTCCCAGTGGGACAAACTGGTTCTAAAAGGGCATTTAAATTTAACAAGTGCTCCCTGCTGCCCGGCCCGGCTCACCTCAGCTCTGCCTCCACCTCCTGCCATGAATGCTCCTTCTTGCTTCTCCTCCCACCCTGCTTCCCGTGAATCAGCTGTTAGCGCGGGAAGCCTGGGAGGGCTGAGAAGCAAGCAGGCTTCCCCGGTCCAGGAAGACGACGCTGAGGTAGGAAACCAGGAGGGGCCGTGTGCCCCCGCCGGTCTCCAGCCCCGTCCCTGACCACGGCCCCCCCTGTCCCCGGGTCCCCGCCCGGCCCCGACCCTCCACGGCCAGCAGCTCCCGGCCGCGGCACTCCCCCCCTCCGGCCCCGCGTTCCTCCCCGGCTGCCTGGCTCAGGCTCGGGCTCGAACGCCCTGCCCGGCCCCACGTTCCTCCCCGGCCGCCCGGCTCGGGCTCCGGCTCCGGCTCCAGCCGCGGCACCCTGGCCGGCCCCACGTTCCTCCCCGGCCGCCCGGCTCAGGCTCGGGCAACCTGCCCGGCCCCGCGTTCCTCCCCGGCCGCCCGGCTCGGGCTCGGGCTCGGGCTCGGGCTCAGGCTCCCGCTGCTGCGCCCTGGCTGGCCCCGCGTCCCTCCCCGGGTCGGGGGCTGGGGAGTTCGGGGGTGGGGGGGAGTGGATAGGGTTTGGGAGGTGTTAGAGGGTAGGGAACAGGGAGGGGGTGGACGGGGCAGGGGACCCGGGGTGCGGGAGGCATGATTCCTCCTGGGGTGAGGAGGGAACCGGTTGTTATGATTTTGCCAGCTCATCACTAGCCATAGACCTAACCCACTGAGGAATGCAGTAAGATTGCAGTGGATCACAGTACTGCCATGTATTGCACCCTTTAGTTTGAACATTGAGGTCTAGGGATCATGTGTGATGCTTTTGCATGAGCTTAGACAATATCTAGTTCAGGCTATAGTCACTGTGTTACAATCTGCGAAGTTTCCTGCCATCTACATGCATTTAGACACATCTGTGCTCTGTTTCTAAGGCATAGCTTAATGATGGCTAAGTGAGTTGCTTGCTACTGTAATAAATATGCACTGTATCTATTCCTTTTTGGAAAATAGGTTAAGTAGGTCAAAACAAAAGATTTCCTAAAGAGTGTCATGGCATGTTGCGTGGTTCACTCAGTATCCATTGTCTTACCTTTTTGCCCTTGTCTGGTATAATATTTACATCCTGTTGGTCTAGTTCTTTACCAGATACAACAAATTGAAGCTCTTCACTTCAAAGCTATATAATATTGTGGAAAATCTTCCCTGGCAATGACCTCCAGATCTCATGTGCATGTACAGCCCTCCTCTCCCTGCCCTGCTCTGAATTTGTATTTTGTCCTCTTTCTGTTTCTCTACAGGGTATTTCCTGCCAGTGTTATGTGAATTGGAGCTACCTTTAACCCTTGCTGCTTTGTTGTTTATTGTTTAGGATTGCCCTGCAGAAGAGACCAATCGAATGTCAGCTAATGCCCTGGCCATTGTGTTTGCTCCTGTATTCTCCGCTGTCCTGACACAACTGACCCACTGCAGAGCGTTCAGGACATCAGTAAAACAACCACGTAAGAATATAGCATTACAACTTCCAGGGTAAATCCTGTAATGAGGTCATGTCAGGACAGTCAAATGATCACTGAGTAATGCACTTTAATGTGCTGTAGAATGACAGCTACAAACACATCACTGGTTTGCAAATGAATTGCCTTAATGAAATACTGTCTATTCTATCAGTAACTAGCAGCTGCTAAAGTTAAACCTTTTAAAAACTGCAGGATTGGATAACCTGCACCCAGGAGTTTTTAAAGAACGGGACAGTGAGCTCTCTCCGCCATTGATGTTGATATTTAACAAATCCTGGAGTAATGGGGAAGTTCCAGAGGACTGTACAAAAAGCTAATGTGCCAGTATCTAAAAGGATTAACAGGATGATCTGGGTAACTACAGGCCAGTTAGCTCAATATCAGTCTCAGGCAAAATCATGGGAAAGCTGACGTGGAAGGTAATCAGTAAAGAATTGAAGGATGGCAGTGTAATTAGTGCCAGTCAACACAGTTTTTTATGGAAAATAGGTCTTGTCAAAATTGATTGGATGCCAGGTTTGGTTGGCAGAGGTAACCACGTTGACATCGTTGACTTAGATTCCAGTTGGGTCATCCTGATTAAAAATTAACACTATACAGATTCAGTGCAGCAAATATTAAATGGATTGAAAATTGGCTAATTGATATCTCCAAAGTAATTGTAAATAGGGAATCATCATCCAGTGGGTGGGAAGGGTTTGTAATGGAGCCCCTCGGGGATGTTTTGACTTCAACTGGAATTTTAAGAATAAACATGTTAGTTTGTGAGAAGCTCAGATAATAGGGCACTGGGGTTAGATAAGTACCTAGGATGGATAGTGGATGCAGGAATCATTTGATGAAATTCTATGCAGGAGACCAGACTACATGAACCTGCCTGGCCTTCAAATCTCTCCTAGAAGCAATTCTTCTGCCTACAGATGTGAAAATTACTTTGAATCACTCTTCTAAAGGTTCCTTGTAAGAAGAAGTCTCTTTGTAACTTGACTTATATACGCCGCCTTGTATCATTACTGCTCTAAAAGGATTTCTTCCAGAAAACAATACTGATGGTATTAAACAAAATATCTGCCCCAGACACCTAATCACTGTCATTGCCCTGCGACTGCCTGTCCAGCTTGGATGCAAACAAGCACAAGTGTGTGTGTCTACAAATAGATATAGCTAGATAGCGCAGCATATCCGAAATGGCCATTCTTTCAGCCTTTCATTTGAACATGCTGTGCTTTCCTAACCTTGGTGGGTATTTGCCTTTCCAGGGGAAGGACCTGTTTCCCTGATGGAGCCCTTGGGAGCCCTCCCTTTAGTCCTCTAGTTTAGCTCCCTGCCTAGTACCATTTTGGGCATTTCAACCACACTGTTCGTTTCCAGCCCACGAAGCAAGAGAATTGGCGCAGCACTTAGGCGACATGGCCAGCTCAAACACAGCCAGAGTTTTATCCTCCCGTTTTACCACTTTCTTTTTTCCTTTTTGCAGCTGTGTGGAGTTGATTGTCGTAGAGCAGATGAATAAATACAGGGCTCGTCTCACGGACATCAACAGCCTGGAGTTTGCTGAGAACAAAGCAAAAAGCAGGCTGTCTTTGATCCGCAGATCAGTGGTAAGATTCGGGTGGAGGGTGGGAGGGGGCTGAGCTGGTAGTATGTTCTGTTCCTGTGTCAGGAAAAAATGGAGCAGACCTTTCCTTTGTTTTAGGAGGACAAGTTTCTCCAGCCATGTCATTGATCGTAACTTCCTTTTATACATAAAATTCAAAGGAGAACCTCGTGTCCATGCAGCTATTGTGTATTTGCATAGTTTATTCAGTGTGTCTGTTGTAACTGAGAAGAATGTGCATGGTACTAAATTGAAAATCAGAGAATAATTTGGTACTGATAAGCCAGCCCCGTCCTTTCCTCTCCTTTTCACTCAGACTAATCTCCCCTAATCTTCTCCTGCCTATTACAGTCTCCCTAGCCTCTTACACCTCCCAAAGCATCATATCCAGGGCCAACAGAGAGACTGAACCTCAGTCCTGCACTTGGCTCCTTGCGTTTCCTGAGCCACACATTTATACCAAAAAAAAAGCCCAAAGGAGATGGGAATGGTGTCTGTCAAGAGTTCTAAAGGAGAGTGCCACAGAAACGTGGTCTCTGGATTTCACAGGCTCATTTGTACATTTTGGGGATATATTTCGCAAATTTGGACTAATTTATCCTGTGTTAATCAACTCTTTGCTGGCTCTGTTTATGACCTCCTCACTCCTGCACTCACGTCCCCTAATCCCACAGTGGCCTGCTGTCTGGTACTGCCCACTGTGTTAAAACCCTTCACTTGTTTCCCTCCTACATAACTTCAGGGGGAATCTGGGGTGAAGCTGCCCTTAACCAAGCCCTTGCTTTGACTCTCTGTGTGCAAGTCACTTCATTAGTACTGCCTTCAGCAGCGAGGACTGAACTGAGCTGCCTATAAAGGGTCACTTTCTTTTCCTCCACTGCCTTTCTGGGAGTTTGGAATACCAGCTCATTTAGCTTTCACACACCCAACTGGGTAGATGAATGAGAGGCAGAGTCTGGGAATTGAAGCGACCTGTGTCCCCCTTTGCTGTAAGCTGAATAAGCAACAGGCTGTCATCTGCTGTGTTCTGCTCATAGAATGAGAAAGAATGGCTGATTTATCACAGGACAGTCAACCCAGGTCTGTGCTGCTGAAAGGAAGAGCAGGCTCTCCATTTATAAGGATCCAGTATCCTCCCACCACCTCCAACACTGCCAGAGCCCGGGCCGGAGCCGGGCCGGGCAGCCAAGGCGCCACTGCGCCCGGACCCCAGCATCTGGGTAAGTATCGGTCGCGATTCCTGCCCCCGTGCCCGGGCCGGGCTGCGGCGGTCGGGGAGGGCTGCGGGGCCGGGCAGGGCGCCGCGGCTGGAGCCCGAGCCCGAGCCAGGTGGCCGGGGAGGGACGCGGGGCCAGCCAGGGCGCCGCAGCGGGAGCCCGAGCCTGAGCCGGGCGGCCGGGGAGGACCGCGGGGCCGGCCAGGGCGCCGGAGCCCGACCCCGAGCCGGGCGGCCGGGGAGGAACGCGGGGCGGGCAGGGTGCCCGAGCCCGAGCCCAAGCCGGGCGGCCGGGAGGAACGGGGCCGGGCAGGGTGTTACCAAGGACCAGCGTTAGGGGAAACGGAGCCCTGGGCAAAACTTGTACTTTGGCAAAGTTCTTGGTTCAGGCTTGTAGCAGTGATGGAATAAATTGCAGGTTCAAATCAAGTCTCTGGAGTACATCCACAACTAGGATGGGCCATTCAGTCCTTTGTACAGAGCTTCAGTTTGTAGCCAAGTCCCTCCAGAGGTATGAAGCAGGACTGAAGACCAGATGGAGATGAGGCATCAGTCTTTTATAGTCTCTTGCCATGTGGTCTTTGCTTTCTTTGTCCCAAGGACACTCTATCCAGCACGCGACATAGAAAAACCTTAGAGTTCTGTCCATAGGCAGGTCCCTGCACACCTTGCTGAGCCACAAGGCATATCTGCCTTCTCTCAATGGGTCAATTGTATAGCTGATGGTCCTTAATGGGCCATCAAGCAGGCTAGGCAGAGCTGACACCAATTTGTCTGGCTGGGGTGTTCCCCAGAAGCATAGCACAAGTTTGAAATACAGGCATCATAGAGCCAATATTTATAATGTCAACTACAAAAATGATACATATCTAGAGATAGCATAATTATAATCAGCCAATCATAACCTCTCCATAGACCCTTTATGTGACCACCTTTATACAATATTGGCTGCAAATATAGAACAGTGGTGGCAACGGTGATCTATACAGTTACAGATTATGTCAAGAACGTCACAGGAGGTGACATGGTATCAGTGAGACTGATACTGGAATACTGCCTCCAGTTTTGGTGTCCTCATTTGAAAAAGATGGTGTGAAATTGGAGTTGAGGCAGCAAAGAGCCACCAAATGTTCTGAGGGCTGGAGAAAAATGCCTTCTAGTGAGCTATTGAAAGATCTCAACCTGTTTAGCTTCTCAAAAGAATATTGAAAGGTGACTTCATTGAAACATTGAAGTGCCTTAATGGAGAGAAAAGATTGGCTATTAAAGGGCTCTTTAATGTAGCAGAGAAAGGCATTAAAAAACCCAATGGCTGGAAGGTGGAAAGAGACAAATTCATATTACAATTAAGGCACAAATATTCAACAGTGAGGATGATTCACCACAGGAACAAGCTACCAAGGAAATTGGTGCATTCTCCATCTCGTGACGTCATTTCATGAAGACTAGATGCCTTTCTGGAATGTGTTTACCCCAGAAGTAGCTAGTGTGTCATACAGGAGGCCTGTGATATGCAGGGGTCAGATTAGATGATCTAATGGTCTCTTCTGGCCATAAAGTCAACTAATTTTGAAAAACTAAGTGTAGCATTGGGAGCAGCGTCTGATGTTTTCCTGTCTATCCGGCTTGCTTCCTAGAATGAGCGCTCCTTGAGTGGGGTGATCCACAGGGAGTAGCTCAAACCTCCAAAGTGCCTGGCCAGAGGTAGGACATTAGCACAGCAAGGGAGGGGTGTGGCAGTGACATCACAAAGGCCTTTTGCAGGACCTCAGACTATTGGCCAAAGGTGGTGGGGAGGTGGTGACCTCACAGAGTGATGCTGACATCAGCCAGGCAGGACAGGGGCGAGGGGCCAGGGAAACCTCAGAGACCCTGTGGCTTTGCTTCAGCAAGTCTCCTTCTCCAGGTCTCTCTTTGAGGACTGAGAGTATTCGGGTTCATGGACGTGAGCGCCAGGAGGAACCTCTCTTGAGTTTTCTCCTTCCCTTTTAGTGATTTTACTAGAAAACAGATGTCCCTGTTTAGAGGTTAGAGCCTCCTCGAGGTTTGAAACTGTTCGGTCTGATCATTCTCGTGACAGTTGAATTCATGGAAAGCATGATCTTAAGGAGGCAGAATTTTATTCCACACCTGGGATTTTGTCCCTTAGAATCACTGGGGACATTAGGGTTTGTCCTTTTTGTTTCAACTTTTCCTCCATCCCCCCCCCTTTCTCTTCCTCTCTTGCTTTTTTTGTCCTTTCTCCTGTTCCCCTCCCAACACCAGGAGGGGTGTGTGTGTGTGTGTCTGTGTGTGTGTGTGTGTGTTGCGGGGGAGTGCTCGGCAGCTCTCACTGTGGGAGGTCCACCCAAAACTGTGGAGCTGCAGTAGTGCTGGGGCAGTGATCCCCGCCAGTGACCTGGGCCATCCTTTGAGGTCTCTGGTGAGACCCCTCAGCCTCCCCTCCTCAGTCTCTACCCTGATTGGCTGAGCAGGGGGTTATTGACAGGGAGGAGACTCATGTCCTTGTTGTTCTCTTTTAAGACCAAGTAAATAAGCCATAACCACTTATATGTTTGATGGATTTTGCTGCTTCTCTGCATTAATTGTCTCTGAGCAGTTCATGATTCTCTCTAACATTGCAGTTCTCCTAAAATACTGGCTGAATAATTACTGTGCATACTTGTTCCTCTGGAGCTCATCTGAGAGCACTTTCTTGAGGTCATTCAATGTATGTAATTCAAAATCCGATGGTTAATTTGACAATCAGGGCTCTGGGTCCTATTCCCAATTCTGCCATTGACTGGCTGTGTGACCTAAGACAAGTCAATTCTCCTTTCTCAGCCTGAGCATCTCCCTCTTTCAAGTAGGGGTAATAATGATCCGCTCCTACCTACCTCAACACACACACTCTTCCCCAACACACACACACACTGTCTCTCCCCACACACAAATAGTCTCCACACTGCAGCTGAAAAGCAGCTGGCAATCTAGTAGGATGACCCTGGAACAATGGGATAGAGAAACCTGCATCACTGAAAGTGCAGCCACAAAGACACCACACACCAGCTTCCCCTAGCTGGCAAGTATCACATCTCCACAGAAAGATCCCTGTGGTATCGTAGGCCAGCTTCCTAAGGCCTCAGCCTCAACCACTTAACACAGGGGCCTTTCTACACTCTGGTTCTGTTCTAACGGAAGGATCATTTCCAATTGTTCGCTCAGACCAGCTTGCCCAGCACCCTCACTGCTGTGCATCTCTGTATGTGTGGCCATGGCTGAACAGCAAGAATTCCTGCCCATTTCCCTTCTGGCTGGAGCATGCTTAGAGTGAGTTTGTGGTTAATGATGTTGCCGTAGATTGTTGGCTTCCTGCCTTGGCAATTCAGACAGTTCCTTTTCCCAACATATCTCCAGCACATCAGTCCCTGGCTGGGTCTCCTGGGCAGTGGAAAACATAAGAACATAAGAAAGGCCGTACCGGGTCAGACCAAAGGTCCATCTAGCCCAGTATCTGTCTACCAACAGTGTTAATGCCAGGTGCCCCAGAGGGAGTGAACCTAACAGGCAATGATCAAGTGATCTTCCTCCTGCCATCCATCTCCATCCTCTGACAAACAGAGGCTAGGGACACCATTCTTACCCATCCTGGCTAATAGCCATTTATGGACTTAGCCACCATGAATTTATCCAGTTCCCTTTTAAACATTGTTATAGTCCTAGCCTTCACAACCTCCTCAGGTAAGGAGTTCCACAAGTTGACTGTGCGCTGCATGAAGAAGAACTTCCTTTTATTTGTTTTAAACCTGCTGCCTATTAATTTCATTTGGTGACCTCTAGTTCTTGTATTATGGGAATAAGTAAATAACTTTTCCTTATCCACTTTCTCAATGTCACTCATGACTTTATATACCTCTGTCATATCCCCCCCTAGTCTCCTCTTTTCCAAGCTGAAGAGTCCTAGCCTCTTTAATCTTTCCTCGTATGAGACTCTCTCCAAACCCCTAATCATATTAGTTGCCCTTTTTTGAACCTTTTCTAGTGCTAGAATAACTTTTTTGAGGTGAGGAAACCACATCTGTACACAGTATTCGAGATGTGGGCGTACCATGGATTTATATAAGGGCAATACTATATTCTCCGTCTTGTTCTCTATCCCCTTTTTAACGATTCCTAACATTCTGTTTGCTTTTTTGATCGCCTCTGCACACTGCGTGGACATCTTCAGAAAACTATCCACAATGACTCCAAGATCTTTTTCCTGACGCGTTGTAGCTAAATTAGCCCCCATCATATTGTATGTATATTTGGGGTTATTTTTCCTAATGTGCATTACTTTACATTTATCCACATTAAATTTCATTTGCCATTTTGTTGCCCAATCACTTAGTTTTGTGAGAGCTTTTTGAAGTTCTTCACAATCTGCTTAACTATCTTGAGTAGTTTAGTATCATCTGTAAACTTTGCCACCTCACTGTTTACCCCTTTCTCCAGATCATTTATGAATAAATTGAATAGGATTGGTCCTAGGACTAACCCTTGTGGAACACATCTAGTTACCCCTCTCCATTCTGAGAATTTACCTTTAATTCCTACCCTGTGTTCCCTGTCTTTTAACCAGTTCTCAATCCATGAAAGGACCTTCCTTTTATCCCATGACAACTTAATTTACGTAAGAGCCTTTGGTGAGGACCTTGTCAAAGGCTTTCAGGAAATCCAAGTACACTATGTCCACCGGATCCCCCTTGTCCACATGTTTGTTGACCCCTTCAAAGAATTCTAATAGATTAGTAAGACACGATTTCCCTTTACAGAAACCATGTTGACTACTGCTCAATAATTTATGTTTTTCTATGTGTCTGACAATTTTATTCTTAACTATTGTTTCAACTAACTTGCCCCGTACCGACGTTAGACTTACCGGTCTGTAATTGCCGGGATCACCTCTAGAGCCCTTTTTAAATATTGGCGTTACATTAGCTAACTTCCAATCATTGGGTACCGAAGCCGATTTAAAGGACAGGTTACAAACCTTAGTTAATAGTTCCACAACTTCACATTTGAGTTCTTTCAGAACTCTTGGGTGAATGCAATCTGTTCCATGTTACTTGTTAATGTTGAGTTTATCAATTAATTCCAAAACCTCCTCTAGTGACACTTCAATCTGTGACAGTTCCTCAGATTTGTCACCTACAAAAGCCAGCTCATGTTTGGGAATCTTCCTAACATCCTCAGCCGTGAAGACTGAAGCAAAGAATTCATTTAGTTTCTCCGCAATGACTTTATCGTCATTAAGCGCTCCTTTTGTATTTTGATCGTCAAGGGGCCCCACTGGTTGTTTAGCAGGCTTCCTGCTTCTGATGTACTTAAAAAACATTTTGTTATTACCTGTGGAGTTTTTGGCTAGCCGTTCTTCAAACTCCTCTTTGGCTTTTCTTATTACACTCTTGCACTTAAGTTGGCAGTGTTTATGCTCCTTTCTATTTGCCTCACTAGGATTTGACTTCCACTTTTTAAAGGAAGTCTTTTTATCTCTCACTACTTCTTTTACATGGTTGTTAAGCCACGATGGCTCTTTTTTAGTTCTTTTACTGTGTTTCTTAATTTGGGGTATACATTGAAGTTGGGCCTCTATTATGGTGTCTTTAAAAAGGGCCCATGCAACTTGCAGGGATTTCATTTTAGTCACTCTACCTTTTAACTTTTGTTTAACTTTTGTTTAACTAATCATCTGCTTCCTCACCATGGGGAACAGGGGCAGAAAATGCTTTTTAAAAAGCCTTTTGAAAAGTAAAAAGTAAAACAAGCCAAGCAACCCCCTCCCTTGCTTTGTGCTGGGTGCCCAGCTGTGGGCTTGTGTGTGTGTATGGGGGGGAGGCTGGCGGGAGAGGTGTTCTGAGCACACTCCGGTCAGGGAAGGGGTGTAGTTGGCCAAAGGGGCTGGTTGAATCTTTAGCAGAGAATTCCTTTCTCCATTGTGTTAGCTAAGCGTTGCTGTTAAATGTCAGCCGACAAATGCAGCATTTGAAACAATCCGACTCTAAATCCCCCACCCTCTCAGTTGCTGTAGTTCTCACATCCTCTGCTCTTGTGATGTCACCACATGACACAGTGTCTTATTCCCATAGTGTCCTGTAGGTTAGACAGGAATAAGTTTATGAGGTAAAAACTGAAGCATAACTCCATCCCTTCCTCCTTTTGACTTCGGAAAAATAAATCCTGTCGCCTCCCTCAGTCCCAACCCAGCCCCACCGGCGCTGCTGTGGCTTGGAGACAGGTGCCCTCTCATCTGGCCCTGAGCTGCTGTGGGGAGAGAGGGCTGGAGGGGGCAGTTCTTTCTCCCTGGGGCAACCTGCTCCCCAATCTCCTCATTCTCAGCCCCACCCCAGAGCCCTCACCCCCTGCGCCCCTACCCTCTGCTCCAATGCTGAGACCCTCATCGCTAGCCCCACTCCAGAGCCTGCACCGCCAGCCGGAGCCCTCACATCACTGCGCCCCAACCCCCCCCCCCCCGAGCCTCTCCCACACTCCAAACCTTTCAGCCTCACCCCTGCCACACACCATCCATGTGCAAAATGAATTTTGTAAGGAGCGCAATATGCAGGTGATGTGTCACACCTCACCTCCATATTTGTGCCCAAAACAAAATTCATTCCACACATGGACATAACAAATTAGAGGAAACACTGCTCCTGACTTTCAGCCTCTCTCTCACATCTTGAATTTCACACATTGAGTGATCAGAATAAAGTGCCCTCAAGTGAGCTAGAGACCAACAGTGGTTCATAGTAATTATTCAGCAAGTATTTTAGAAGACCTAGGACATTAATGAAAATCATGACCTGCCAAGAGACAATTAATGGAGAGAAGCAGCAAGATTAATTCCATACATTGGATTGGTTGTGACTTATTTGCCTGATTTGAAAAGAGACCAAACTGACCTGAGTCTCCTTGGTGTCGATAGCCCCCTGCTCAGCCAATCAGCACTGAGACTCTGAGTGGCAGGAGGCTGAGGGGTCTCACCAGATGTCCCAAAGGATGGCCCAGGACAGCATCAGAGGGGATCACTCTCAGACCCAGACCCACCTCTTGGTGAGGACCTCCCGCAATGAGAGCAATACCCCTCCCCTGCCCGCACTCCAGACCCATCCCTCCTAGGTAGAGGGAGGGAATCTGGAAAAGGGAAAAAAGAAGCAAGAGAAGAGGAGAAAGGAGGGAGGAAAGAGGAAAAGATAAACCAAAAAGGATACACCCCAATGTCCCCAGGGATTCCAATCATCAAAACCTAGGGAGAAATCAAATTCTGCCACCTGAAGCCAGCGCTGTCTGTGCCTAGAATGCTGCCTGCGCCAGGTGGATCAGACGGAACAGGTTCCAAAGCTCTCTGAGCCTCTTACCTTCTCAAAGGGAAGTTTGTTTTCAGCACAATCAGTGGTAGGAAAGGAGAAAACTCCACAGAGGTTCCTCCTCATGCTCACAACTCTGAATCCTAATTCTCTCTCAGCCCTCGAGGAGAGACCTCGCGAAGGAGACTTGCGGCAGCAAAGCCGGGAGGTCTCAGAGACTGGCCTGGCCCTGCACCTCTGTCCTGCCCGGCTGATGTCGGGGTCTCTCTGTGAGGTCACCCCCTCCCCACCACCTTTGCCCAATAGGCCGAGTTCCTGCAAAAGGCCTTTGTGATGTCACTGCCACCCCCACCCCTCCCCTCAAAGCTGATGTCCTGCCCCTGGCCAGAATCATTATGCCCATCGTTGCCCCTTTAACCTTCCGTTGTCTCTCTCTGACCACCGTCACTCTCCATCGGTTCACTGAGATTGCCACACTCATTGCTTCCAACACACCTGCTTTTCAGCTGCAGTGTGGAGACTGTTTGTGTGTGGGAAGAGACAGTGTGTGTGTGTGTTGGGGAAGAGTGAGTGTGTTGAGGTAGGTAGGAGCGGATCATTATTATCCCTACTTGAAAGAGGGAGACGCTCAGGCTGAGAAAGGAGAATTGACTTGTCTTAGGTCACAAAGCCAGTCAATGGCTGAATTGGGAATAGGACCCCCAGAGCCCTGATTTTCAAATTAACCGTCGGATCTTGAATTTCATACATTGAATGACCTCAATAAAGTGCTCTCAGATGAGCTCCAGACCAACAAGTATGCACAGTAATTATTCAGCCAGTATTTTAGGAGAACTGCAATGTTAGAGAGAATCATGAACTGCTCAGAGACAATTAATGCAGAGAAGCAGCAAAATCCATCAAACATATAACTGGTTATGACTTATTTACTTGGTCTTAAAAAAGAACAACAAGACCTGAGTCTCCTCCCTGTCATTAACCCCCTGCTCAGACAATCAGGGTAGAGACTGAGGATGGAAGGCTGAAGGGTCTCACCAGAGAGCTCAAAGGATGGCCCAGGTCACTGGCGGGGATCACTGCCCCAGCACTACTGCAGCTCCACAGTTTTGGGTGGACCTCCCACAGTGAGAGCTGCCGAGCACTCACCATAACACACACACACACACACACACACCCTCTCCTGGTGTTAGGAGGGAACAGGAGAAAGGAGAAAAGAAGCAAGAGAGGAAGAGAAAGGAGGGATGGATGGAGGAAAAGGTGAATCAAAAGGACAAACCCTAATGTCCTCAGTGATTCTAAGGGACAAGATCCCAGGTTTGGAATAAAATTCTGCCTCCTTAAGATCATGTTTTCCATGAATTCAACGGTCACCAGATGGATCAGACTGAACAGTTTCAAACCTCGAGGAGGCTCTTACCTTCTAAACAGGGTCGGCTGTTTTCAAGTAAAATCACTAAAAGGGAAGGAGAAAACTCGAAAGAGGTTCCTCCTGGCGCTCAGGTACGTGAACCGCAATATTCCCCCAGTCCTCAAAGAGAGACCTGGAGAAGGAGACTTGCTGAAGCAAAGCCACAGGGTCTCTGAGGTTTCCCTGGCCCCTCGCCCCTGTCCTGCCTGGCTGATGTCAGCATCCCTCTGTGAGGTCACCACCTCCCCACCACCTTTGGCCAATAGTCTGAGGTCCTGCAAAAGGCCTTTGTGATGTCACTGCCACACCCCTCCCTTGCTGGGCTAATGTCCTGCCCCTGGCCAGGCACTTTGGAGGTTTGAGCTACTCCCTGTGGATCACCCCACTCAAGGAGCATTCGTTCTAGGAAGCAAGCCAGCTAGACAGTAAAACATCAGACGCTGCTCCCGATGCTACACTCAGTTTTTTAGGAATTAGTCGACTTTATGGCTAGAAGAGACCATTAGAGCATCTAATCTGACCCCTGCATATCACAGGCCTCCTGTATGACACACTAGCTACTTTTGGGGTAAACACATTCCAGAAAGGCATCTAGTCTTCATGAAATGACGTCATGAGACAGAGAATCCACCACTTTCCTTGGTAACTTGTTCCTGTGGTGAATCATCCTCGCTGTTGAATATTTGTGCCTTAATTGTAATATGAATTTGTCTCTTTTCACCTTAGGACCCGGCGAGGTGGGAGTGTGCCAGACCTTGGGCTGCAGCCCAAGCCGGAACTTCTACATGACAATTAAACAGCCCCACAGCCTGAGTCGTGTGAGCCCAAGGCAGTGGTACGGGCCAGCCACCGGTGTGTAACAAGTTTGCGTGGAGAATTTGCGGCAAAACTGGGAACTGAACCCAGATTGTTTCAATTCTTGCCTCCCCCCTTAACCGCAAGCCCAGCGTGTGTGTGTACAGCATTGTTTTGGTCTGTGTTTGCCTTGTATTGGCTTCCAAGGGAGGCTGTGGAATTTCCTTCATTGGGGGTTTTTAAGACCAGGTTAGAGATACGCCAGTCTGCAAATGTCTAGGGATACTTGGTCCTGCCTCAGCACAGCGGGCTGGAGTAGATGACTTCTCAAGATCCCTTCCAGACCTACATTGAAATAATTCTCTTTTGTGCTGCGTCATGTTCTACGCTGAGCTGTTTTGCATGGTGCCATTTGGAACTGTGATCGCACCATTTTGTGTAGCAGTTTTATGGTGAATTGTTTTGCCTCAGCTTGTTTTCCATTGTGTACTTTTGTCCTAGGATGTCATAGTTCGCATCGTGTTGAATTTTCCTGACATTATGTTGTGGTGAGTTTTATTCTGTATGTTGTGTTTTTATATGTATATATTGCATAGCATCCTAGAAATGTAGGGCTAGATAGGACCTCAAGATGTCATCAAGTCCAGCTTTCTCTGCTGAGGCAGGAACAAGTATATGTAGATTATCTATGACAGAGCTTTGTCCTATTTGTTCTTAAAAACTACCAGGGAAAGAGACTCCCCAGCCCCCTTGTAAGACTGTTCCAGAGCTGAACTGCCTTAGCTCTGGGGACACCCACACAGATTTTAGTGGTGAGCAGCTCTGGAGAGAGAGGAGACCCCAGTGAGTGGGCAGTTGGATAAAGAGACTAAAGTTGGGAGGAGAAACATTGACGTGTCCAAGGTCACCCAGGCTGTCTGTGACCGAGCTAGAAATAGGTTCTAGTGCCACCGTACTGCTGTTTCTGAAGGTCTCTGCCACACTGCTGTTTTAGGCACTGGTGCAAACCCTTAGTGTAGACAGAATTTACACTAGTGCACTCTGGCACTGGTGCACCATGTCCCAGTTTGAAGGTTTGGGGTGGGGAGAGGGGCTGTGACCTCCCTGAGGCCTGAGGCTGACTGAACGGTGCAGCTGGTAACGGAGGGGCAGCACTGAGTGCTGGAGGTATGAGCCAGGAGCACAGCCCCACAGGACTGGACACTGACTTCTCCTGACCCAGGGGACACACCCCCAGCGAGGTGGTTTGTCCATGGATGTGCAGGCTGTCTTGGCAGAGCAGCTCATTTGCAATCCCTGCACACCTCTTCCTACAGTGTGCACTGGGGATCTTTCCAAGCTGCGAGTGACAGGGCTCGGGAGTTAACAGGATCTGTTCCTGGCTCTGTCATGGACCTGTTTGGTGACCTTGGGGAAGTCACAGCTCCTCTCTCTGTAACACTGTCTTCAGTGACTCGAGAGCACTAGCACCAGCCTCAGGCAGACTGGTGAGAAGCAGGGCACAAACCCCAAATTGGGTGTGAGGTCTGTATGGAGATTTCACCAACCAAGTATCCAGTGTAAACGCTTCAGGCATTGTAACAGCATTAACATGGAATCACAGACAGTCCTCTTGGGTGATCCCATATATCTCACCACGCAGGTGAGCTCACCTTTGTGACAGGTGGTCCCTTACTCCAGGGTTCCCAACCTTTGTCCTTCTGAGCCCCCCCCCCCCTACCCCCCCCCACGCTCTAACACTCCACTGCCCATGTGGGCCACAATAACTGGTTTTCTGCATATAAAATCCAGGGCTGGCGTTAGGGGTAGCAAGCAGGGCAACTGCCTGCGGCCCCATGCCACAGGGGCCCCCGCAAAGCTACATTGCTTAGGCTTTGGCTTCAGCCCTGGTGATGGGGCTCAGGGCCCTGGACTTCAGCCCCCTGCGCTGGGACTTCAGCTTTCTGCCCTGGGACTCAGTGAGTCTAATGCCGGCTTTGCTTGGCAGCCCCCTGAAAGCTGCTCACGGCCCCCCAGGGGGGCCCTGGTTGAGAACCACTGCCTTACAGCACGAATCACAGCAATGTTCAAGTTACTGCCAGTCCCAAAGGACCCGTCACTTCCTTAGGTCAATTAAATCTTAGATCTTCCAACAAAGACAGCCAGTCCTGTCATAACCTGTATTAAGACTTATTTAAAAGGAAACGAGAGTTGTTAACAAAGTTAAAGCAGGTAATCCTATAGATGCAGATGAGTTGCAGTCTTAAATTTCAAAGGTAATAGAAGCTTCTGTAATAAGCAAGCTCTACATATTCTTTAGGACTAACTCAGGCTAAGCAGCTGGGGATCTCTTGCTTATGCCTAGAAACTTTGCCCCAGAGTCCAGGCAGCATACAATCAGTTCCTTCTCTATGGGGTTTTTCATCCCCTTCCTACCATGTGGTCTGAGCAGGAAACTTAGCTACTGGGAAGTGAAGAGCACAACAACAGTCTTGTGTCTTTGTTAACATCCCATAATAGTCTCTCTGGTGTTGATGGACCTTTCCTGCCAGGCAGGGTGTAATGCATTCTGTTGCCAATCAGCACTTCACATTGGTAAAGTCTCTCTCCTGTTTGGTGATTTACAGAGCCACAGAGGCTCACAATGCAACTAGTCAGATGTTAACTCAGGCAGCAACTTACAAGTATTCAATAAAGTCTAAACACAAAACACATTCTTATGTTCACAGTCTGTATGAGGAGTATCTACTCATTTGGACTCACTGGGGAGCCACAGAAAGAAACAAGGTGTGCTGAGGCAAGAAGGCCCAATCTCAGAGCCCCCAGGGTCACGCTTCCCAAAAGCTAAAACTAGGCCCAGCCCATGAAAGGGGCACTCCCAGGAGAGACTGTGTAAAGGCTGGAGCGTCAAATAACTTAGTTAATCTGAGAGAGCTGCCTTGGGGACAATGACAGGGCACTCAAGGCAGGATGAAGTATTATCTAGACCAGGAGTGGCCAACCTGAGCCTGAGAAAGAGCCAGAATTTACCAATATACATTGCTAAAGAATCATCAGCTCCCACCCCCTGCTCCCAGTGCCTCCCACCCATGGGAAGCCACACTAATCAGCACCCCCCCTCCTCGCACTCCCGATCCGCTGCTCATGCTATGCAAGACACTCGGTGGGGACAGGGGGATGGGCGTGGGCACTGCAGGCTCAGGGAAGGGGGTGGGAAGGGGTGGAGTGGGGGCAGGGCCTGTAGCTGAGTAGTGAGCACACCCAGCACATTGGAAAGTTGGTGCCTGTAGCACCAGCCCCGGAGTTGGTGCCTGTACAAGGAGCTGCGTATTAAATTCTAAAGAGCCACATGTTGGCCACCCCTGATCTAGACCATCCCTGAGAGGTATTTGTCCAGCCTGCTCTTAAAAATCCCCAATGATGGAGATTCCACAACCTCCCTAGGCAATTTATTCCAGTGCTTAACCACCCTGACAGGGAGTTTTTCCTAATGTCCAACCTAAACCTTCCTTGCTGCAATTTAAGCCCATTGCTTCTTGTCCTGTCCTCAGAGGTTAAGAACAATGTTTCTCCTTCCTCCTTGAAATGAACTTTTATGTACTTGAAAGCTGATCATATCTTCTCCTGACTAAACAAACACAATTTTTTCAGTCTTCCCTCATAGGTGATGTTTTCTAGACCTTTAATCATTTTTATTGCTCTTCTCTGGACTTTCTCCAATTTTTCCACATCTTTCCTGAAATGTGGCACCCAGAACTGGACACATTACTCCAGTTGAGGCCTAATCAGTGCAGAGTAGAGCGGAAGAATTACTTCTCATGTCTTGCTTACAATACTCCTGCTAATACATCTCAGGATTATACTTGGGTTTTTTCCAACAGTGTAACACTGTTGACTCATATTTAGATTGTGATCCACTGACTCTCCCAGATCCGTTTCTCCTGTGCTCCTTCCTAGGCAGTCATTTCCTGTCTTGTATGTGTGCAACAGATTGTTCCTTCCTAAGTGGAGTACTTTGGATTTGTCCTCATTGAATTTCATCCTATATTCTCCAGTTTGTCCAGATCATTTTGAATTGTAATTCTAGCCTCCAAAGCACTTGCAGCCCCTTCCAGTTTGGTATCATCTACAAACGGTATAAGTGTAACAGAGAGACTCTGCTACTGGGAGGGTTTCACTATGTCTAGGAGGGTTACACCCTGGTGGGAGGGGGCTAGGCATGTACTGGAATAAGGTCATTTTGTGCTACACAGTGTGGCAGAACCTAGAATGTACATTACCAGGGAAAAATGCTGGGGGGAATTGACATGTGGAAAGGACAGAAACCCTGTCTGAATTCTCTCACATTGCCCTTCTTGCCCTGGCAGGCTACAGAATAATGTCCACCTTTCGCCCCAAATCATCCCCTCCTCCCAGCAGGAAGGAAACGGCTGCAATGGAGCTGGCTCAGGTAAGGGATTATCAGGGAGCTGGTGGTGGGTTCTGCTTGGAGGGAGAGGAGAAGTAAATGTATAGGAGGGCGGGAGCTGCTAGAGGTAGTGGGAGGCAGGAACTGTCTAGGGTGTGGAATGGAAGGGAAAGGATGTGACAAACCTGCTGAGACTTGTGTACTCTAGGGTGTGATGGGCTGTCACCCCGGGGGTGCAGTCTGGGGGGCTTCTGGGAAACACTGTCCCTCTAACCCTCAAACTGGGTTGGCCCTTCTCACACTGCCAGCCTCTCCAGGCCCTGTTATTACCCAACAGGACAGCAGGTGGCACCACGCATCCAACTAAGCTACCTGAGTGCGTTACCTAAGCCACTCAAAGACAGATAGAAGACAAAAGCCAATTTCCCAGCCATAAGTGGTAGCAAACAGATCAAAGCAGATTACTTAACAAATAACCAAAAACTCAAACTAAGCTTAACATACTATCTGGATAGAATTTGAATTAGCAGTTTCTCACCCTGACTGATGCTACAAGCACAAGAGGGCTATCTAGAGATAGCATAATTATAATCAGCCAATCATAACCTCTCCATAGACCCTTTATGTGACCACCTTTATACAATATTGGCTGCAAATATAGAACAGTGGTGGCAACGGTGATCTATACAGTTACAGATTATGTCAATAACGTCACAGGAGGTGACATGGTATCAGTGAGACTGATACTGGAATACTGCCTCCAGTTTTGGTGTCCTCATTTGAAAAAGATGGTGTGAAATTGGAGTTGAGGCAGCAAAGAGCCACCAAATGTTCTGAGGGCTGGAGAAAAATGCCTTCTAGTGAGCTATTGAAAGAGCTCAACCTGTTTAGCTTCTCAAAAGAAGATTGAAAGGTCACTTCATTGAAATGTTGAAGTGCCTTACTGGAGAGGAAAGATTGGCTATGAAAGGGCTCTTTAATGTAGCAGACAAAGGCATAAAAAAACCCAATGGCGGGAAGGTGGAAAGAGACAAATTCATATTACAATTAAGGCACAAATATTCAACAGCGAGGATGATTCACCACAGGAACAAGCTACCAAGGAAAGTGGTGGATTCTCCGTCTCGTGACATCATTTCATGAAGACTAGATGCCTTTCTTGAATGTGTTTACCCCAAAAGTAGCTAGTGTGTCATACAGGAGGCCTGTGATATGCAGGGGTCAGATTAGATGCTCTAATGGTCTCTTCTGGCAATAAAGTTGACTAATTTCTTTAAAACTGAATGTAGCATTGGGAGCAGCAGCGTCTGATGTTTTCCTGTCTAGCCGGCTTGCTTCCTAGAACGAACGCTCCTTGAGTGGGGTGATCCACAGGGAGTAGCTCAAACCTTCAAAGTGCCTGGCCAGGGGGCAGGACATTAGCCCAGCAAGGGAGGGGTGTGGCAGTGACATCACAAAGGCCTTTTGCAGGGGCTCAGACTATTGGCCAAAGGTGGTGGGAAGGTAGTGACCTCACAGAGAGATGCTGACATCAGCCAGGCAGGACAGGGGAGAGGGGCCAGGGAAACCTCAGAGACCCTGTGGCTTTGCTTCAGCAAGTCTCCTTCTCCAGGTCTCTCTTTGAGGACTGGGGGAATATTGCGGTTCACGTACCTGAGCGCCAGGAGGAACCTCTTTCGAGTTTTCTCCTTCCCTTTTAGTGATTTTACTTGAAAACAGCCGACCCTGTTTAGAGGGTTAGAGCCTCCTCGAGGTTTGAAACTGTTCAGTCTGATCCATCTGGTGACAGTTGAATTCATGGAAAACATGATCTTAAGGAGGCAGAATTTTATTCCAAACCTGGGATCTTGTCCCTTAGAATCACTGAGGACATTAGGGTTTGTCCTTTTTGTTTCACCTTTACCTCCATCCATCCCTCCTTTCTCTTCCTCTCTTGCTTCTTTTCTCCTTTCTCCTGTTCCCCTCCTAACCCCAGGAGAGGGTGTGTGTGTGTGTGTGTGTGTGTGTGTGTGTGTGTGTGTGTTGCGGGGGAGTGCTCGGCAGCTCTCACTTTGGGAGGTCCACCCCAAACTGAGGGGCTGCGGTAGTGCTGGGGCAGTGATCCCCGCCAGTGACCTAGGCCATCCTTTGAGCTCTCTGGTGAGACCCCTCAGCCTCCCCTCCTCAGTCTCTACCCTGATTGGCTGAGCAGGGGGTTATTGACAGGGAGCAGACTCAGGTCCTTGTTGTTCTCTTTTAAGACCAAGTAAATAAGTCATAACCACTGATATGTTTGATGGATTTTGCTGCTTCTCTGCATTAATTGTCTCTGAGCAGTTCATGATTCTCTCTAACATTGCAGTTCTCCTAAAATACTGGCTGAATAATTACTGTGCATACTTGTTGGTCTGGAGCTCATCTGAGAGCACTTTAAAATCTCAGTCTGCCTGTGTATGGGTCTTCTCTCACTAGGATAGTCTGAGGCCTTTTTCTTAGGCTAAGGACTTTGGCTAAGCAGCAGGGGCAGCCATTAGCTGGGAAGCGAAGGGTCACATCCTCTCATCCCAAACCAGTCACACTGAAATAAGGTGCTATTAGGCTGTTAGGAAGACGATCCTGTCTGTATGATGCCCATCACCACCAGATAAAGAAACAGATCTTAAGATGGATAAAAGAAACTTAGTTTGACAGCATCCTGTCTGGCAAGAAATCACTTATCAATGGCTCTGACTGCGAAACTCTCATTTCTGTATTGTTCTATCTTTATGGCCCTCACTTTTCTGTTGTTTATCTGTCTGGTTCTCTAATTGTTTCTCTCTTCTGTACAATCAATCGTGCTAGGTGTAGCTGGCAATATGACTATATAAACTGGGGTCAAACAGGAGGAAGGAAATTGGAATCATGTTTATTAAGTGGGGAACAGGAACAGGGACACAGGCAAGGCTGGGAAGGAGGACGGGGTAAATGCTCTGCAGCATCAGAGCTGGGAAGGGAACACTGGGGAACAGACTGTATGGGTGTATAGAGATAAGCCCGAGTGGTGTGAAGGGCTTGAATATGTAATCTTATAAGTGTAAAAATTGTACGGGCTACACAACCACCCAGTGACATCATCAACAAAGTGCCCATTTGTGTCTGGGTAGCGGCCCTGCTATGGGAGGAGTGTGACGTTATTGGTATAAACTGGGACCATATAGAACATGGTTTGTAACAAAGGTCCTGTTGTGTCAACAAATATTATGTAATGTGGGTAATATAAGATGTCTATGACCAGGTTATGGGTGGCTGGTTATGATTATGCTGTCTGTGTGCATGTGTCATTTTTAGTTGAAGTTATGTATATTGGCTCTATACTGTCTGTATTTCAAGTTGGTGCTGTGCTTCTGGGAAACATCCCAGACAAGTTGGTGTTAGCTCTGCCCAGCTGGCTTGATGGCCCATTAAGGACCATCAGCTACACAATTGACCCATGGAGAGAAGGCAGACACGCCTTGTGACTCAGCAAAGTATGCAGGGACTGGCCCATGTGACTCCAGACTCCATTTTGCTGTAATTTTCCACAGTAAGGACAAAGAGGTTCTTACACCTGGAAAAGCCTATCTAAGGCTGATGCCTCATCTCCATCTGGTCTACAATCCTGCTTCTTACCTCTGGAGGGCTTTGCTACAAACTGAAGCTCTGCACAAAGGACTGATGACCCATCCCAGCGGGGGATGTACTCCAGAGACTTGATTTGAACCTGC
Organism: Mauremys reevesii; assembly: GCF_016161935.1. NCBI lineage: Eukaryota > Metazoa > Chordata > Testudines > Geoemydidae > Mauremys > Mauremys reevesii. The sequence continues at coordinate 19,746,431 of NC_052639.1, forward strand.
AGTTTATGCCATCACTGCTACAAGCCTGAACTAAGAACTTTGCCATTACTGTATGTAATTGATTCCATTTAACCAATTCTAGCTCTCATCTCTATCTTTTTTCCTTTATGAATAAACCTTTAGATTTTAGATTCTAAAGGACTGGCAACAGTGTGATTTGTGGGTAAGATCTGATGTGTATATTGACCTGGGTCTGGGGCTTGGTCCTTTGGGATAGAGAGAACTGTTTTCTTTTATTGGGGTGTTGGTTTTCATAACCATTCATCCCCAGGACGAGTGGCACTGGTGGTGATACTGGGAGACTGGAGTGTCTAAGGGAATTGCTTGTGTGACTTGTGGTTAGCCAGTGGGGTGAAACCAAAGTCCTCTTTGTCTGGCTGGTTTGGTTTGCCTTAGAGGTGGAAAAACCCCAGCCTAGGGCTGTGACTGCCCTGTTTGAGCAATTGGTCCTGATTTGGCACTCTCCGTTGGGTCCCGCCAGAACCGCATCATCACAGGGAGGAATGCAGCAAGGACTCAGGATCAGTGGCCAGGGTCACTGAGCATAGACATGGGGAGGTTATATGGGGAGAGGGGTTATGAGTGGGAGAGGAGGTCAAATGTTAAAATAATGATATTTGGGGGGGGAAATGTAAAAAGAAGTGAAACTGAACAGAAATAAAACTGGAGTGTAGGCTCTAAAGCAACAAGGCTTCAGTAGGGATTGAGGGTTAAAGGTCTGGGATCCCCCACAGCTCTAGATTTTCAAACCTCTCCTCCCTCCCAATGACCCACCCAGCCCACTTCCCGGGTGCCCTTTCTCCACACTCCCCTCCCCTTCTTCCCATTACTCTCAGCCGGCACCATTTCCCGGCACCTTGGGAGCTTCTTGTATTTTCTCCTCATCTCTCACTACCTCCTACCTCCCTGCTGCTTCTTAGCTCTAACCCTGCACACACCCTCCCCATGTCCTGGCACCCCAGAATTATCTACTCCCCCCTCTTCTCCCCCTCCCACGACTCTCTTATCCCTTCACCCATGGGATCCTGAATGGCAACATTACACGCTCTCCTAAAAGAGCTCATCTCACTGTCACACAAACCATGCATGAGTCATACACATATTTACTCAATTTAGAATTCTACAGGAGGCATATTTTCCTCTTAAAATGAGGAAAAGGCATGAAAGCTACAGTGATTAATATAGCCAATAAGGATATATTAAATCCAATTTTAAAATGACTGACGGCACCAAAAAGGCACATGTCCAAAAATGATACTAGCGTGTGGGAGATAAGGCAAAAAAGGGGGGCAAGAAAACCTGCAAAACTTGTATGATGAATAAAGGTATACAGTTATTACTACTCAGGTTCTTTAGAGACCCCACAGCTTCTAATAACCCAGGCGACAGGACTCCTTACCCAGCAAGACCACCGTCTCATAGTTCTCCTGCATGACATCCCTGTAGAGGGCTCTCTGAGTGGGGTCCAGCAGAACCCACTCTTCCCTGGTGAAATACACAGCCACCTCCTCGAAGGTCACCGGCCCCTGAAAGAGCAAGAGTCCAACACTCAGTACCTGCTGCCCCACTCACAACCCCACTATTCACGGAACAGCAGCACCAGGTAAATGGGAGCTCCAGGAGGCACATGTTAACAGAGTCCCACCCACCTTGCTTAGAGCAGCCAGGAGGCATCAGAGGATGGAAAGAGAGAACCTTTGTGTCTCCCAGCTGACAGACAGAGGCAGAGTCATCACATTTATCACATAGCTACTAACCAGGGCTTGATATAGGAGATGGGGCTGTCTCTGGACCCTGCTGGTGGCTCCCTGGTAGGAATCTCCAAATAAAATATATGGAAGAACGGGGAAGTCAACCGTAAAGAATATAAGTTAGAAAGTCAGAATTGTAGAAAATTGGTAAGGGAAGCTATCAGGAATCAATGACCACTTAATGAAAATAAGAAGGAAGTTTTAAAAAAGTATATTAAGTACAAAATTTATCCCTAACAATGGTAGTGGTAAATTACTAGATAGAAATGGCAGAATTATCAAAAATAATACAGAAGAGGTAAAAGTGTTCAATAAATATTTCACTCCTGGAGTTGGAGAAAAACAGATGATGTAATCATATAAGACGTTGACAACGACAGTCTTTCCATCCCAACAATAACTCACGAGGATGTTAAGAGAAGCTATTACAGTTAGACATGTTTAAATAAGCAGGTCCAGATAACTTGTATTAAGAGTTTTGAAAGACCTGGTGGAGGACTGTTAATGTTGATTTTAATTAGGACTTGGACCAATGGGGAAATTCCAGAAGAATGGAATAAAGCTAATGCTGTGCCAATATTTAAAAAGTGTAAAGAGATGACCCAGCTAATTACAAGCGTGTTAGTCCGATACTGGGCAAGATAATAGAGCAGCGAATATGGATTTAATTAATAAAGAGGTAAAGGAGGGTAATATAATTAGTACCAATTAACAAAGGTTCAGAGACAACAGATCCAATCAATCTAACTGGATATCCTTATTGGGTGAGATCAAAAGTTTGGTTGCAGCTAATAGTATTGATGAGCTGAGAGGTGAAAACATTACCTAGTCTTCTGTAAGGCATATGACTTGGTTCAGCACAATATTTTGACTAGAAAACTAGAAAGATACAAAATAAACACAGCATACATTAAACAGATTAAAAACTATGATTGTAAATGGGAACCATGCTTGAGTAGATTTCTTTCTAGAGGGTTCCCACAAGGATTGGTTTTGGCCCTGTGCTATTTAACATTCTTATCAATGACTTGGAAGAGAATATAAAATCATCATTGATAAAGTTTGCAGTTGCCACAAAGATTGGGGTTCGTGGTAACTAATGAAGTGTCAGAAGATTCAGGCTCCAGCACTGGGAGTCCGGAAGTTTTCCCAGCCCTGGCTGGAGGGTTATTTCCTGTTCCACAAAGAGTGGAAGTTCCATTCCCAACTCCTGTGCCTTGAAATTAGGCCCTGACACTACACCACACATTCAGCATAGTGGTATGATTATAAAATGATTAGGACATAATTATGTTGCATTTTGTGCAAGATGCGTCATGTTCAGTGTCATTGGAAAAGTTATGATTTGCTGAATATGACTGTCCTATTTGTGCGCATGTATCATGTTCGTAACTGAAGTTATGGATATTGACTCTGTATCTGTATTTCAAATGTGTTTACTCTGGGTAACACTCACAAAAAGCCTTTCAGGTACAACAAAGAAGCCAGACAGTGTTCATGGCTCATCAAGAAAGACAATGGACCGTGGAAGAGCTTAGCCCTCTTGTGAATTTTTCAGCTAGCCTATGAGCCATGGCTACTATGACTCAGCAGGGCATGCTAGGGCATGTGAGCAGACCACATGACAACAAACTCCATTTTGGTACCTGTATTTTTCCACAAACTGGACTGGGAAACAAGTTTGGAACAAATGGTTCCCGCAATATGGAAAAGCTACATAAGGTGGAGTGTGACATCATTTCTTGGCCTCATTCCCCACACAAGAGAACTCCTGGAAACACCTGAGGAAGAAAGACTGAACTGGGGGAACTGCTGGTCCCAGGGTAAAGGGATTTTTAGCTTGTGTATGGAAACTTGGTGGACTGCTTGTATCATCAGTCAGGGTGAGAAACTGCTATTCAAATTCTATCCAGATAGTATGTTAAGCTTAGTTTGAGTTTTTGGTTATTTGTTAAGTAATCTGCTTTGATCTGTTTGCTACCACTTATGGCTGGGAAATTGGCTTTTGTCTTCTATCTGTCTTTGAGTGGCTTAGGTAAAGCACTCAGGTAGCTTAGTTGGATGCGTGGTGCCACCTGCTGTCCTGTTGGGTAATAACAGGGCCTGGAGGCTGGCAGTGTGAGAAGGGCCAACCCAGTTTGAGGGTTAGAGGGACAGTGTTTCCCAGAAGCCCCCCAGACTGCACCCCCGAGTTGACAGCCCATCACACCCTAGAGTACACAAGTCTCAGCAGGTTTGTCACATCATTTCCCCTCCCATTCCACACCCTAGACAGTTCCTGCCTCCCACTACCTCTAGCAGCTCCCACCCTCCTATTCATTTACTTCTCCTCTCCCTCCAAGCAGAACCCACCACCAGCTCCCTGATAATCCCTTACCTGAGCCAGCTCCATTGCAGCCGTTTCCTTCCTACTGGGAGGAGGGGATGATTTAGGGTGAAAGGTGGACATTATTCTGTAGCCTGCCAGGGCAAGAAGGGCAAAATGAGAGAATTCAGACAGGGTTTCTGTCCTTTCCACATGTCAATTCCCCCCAGCATTTTTCCCTGGTAATGGACATTCTAGGTTCTGCCACACTGTGTAGCACAAAATGACCTTATTCCAGTACAGGCCTAGCCCCCTCCCACCAGGGTGCAACCCTCCTAGACATAGTGAAACCCTCCCAGTAGCAGAGTCTCTCTGTTACACTTATACCGTTTGTAGATGATACCAAACTGGGAGGGGCTGCAAGTGCTTTGGAGGCTAGAATTACAATTCAAAATGATCTGGACAAACTGGAGAATATAGGATGAAATTCAATGAGGACAAATCCAAAGTACTCCACTTAGGAAGGAACAATCAGTTGCACACATACAAGACAGGAAATGACTGCCTAGGAAGGAGCACAGGAGAAACGGATCTGGGAGAGTCAGTGGATCACAAGCTAAATATGAGTCAACAGTGTTACACTGTTGGAAAAAACCCAAGTATAATCCTGAGATGTATTAGCAGGAGTATTGTAAGCAAGACATGAGAAGTAATTCTTCCGCTCTACTCTGCACTGATTAGGCCTCAACTGGAGTAATGTGTCCAGTTCTGGGTGCCACATTTCAGGAAAGATGTGGAAAAATTGGAGAAAGTCCAGAGAAGAGCAATAAAAATGATTAAAGGTCTAGAAAACATCACCTATGAGGGAAGACTGAAAAAATTGTGTTTGTTTAGTCAGGAGAAGATATGATCAGCTTTCAAGTACATAAAAGTTCATTTCAAGGAGGAAGGAGAAACATTGTTCTTAACCTCTGAGGACAGGACAAGAAGCAATGGGCTTAAATTGCAGCAAGGAAGGTTTAGGTTGGACATTAGGAAAAACTCCCTGTCAGGGTGGTTAAGCACTGGAATAAATTGCCTAGGGAGGTTGTGGAATCTCCATCATTGGGGATTTTTAAGAGCAGGCTGGACAAATACCTCTCAGGGATGGTCTAGATCAGGGGTGGCCAACATGTAGCTCTTTAGAATTTAATACGCAGCTCCTTGTACAGGCACCAACTCCGGGGCTGGTGCTACAGGGACCAACTTTCCAATGTGCTGGGTGTGCTCACTACTCAGCTACAGGCCCTGCCCCCACTCCACCCCTTCCCACCCCCTTCCCTGAGCCTGCAGTGCCCACGCTCCATCCCCCCCGTCCCCCCCACCGAGTGTCTTGCATAGCATGAGCAGCTGATCGGGAGTGCGAGGAGGGGGGGTGCTGATTAGTGTGGCTTCCCATGGGTGGGAGGCACTGGGAGCAGGGGGTGGGAGCTGATGATTCTTTAGCAATGTATATTGGTAAATTCTGGCTCTTTCTCAGGCTCAGGTTGGCCACTCCTAGTCTAGATAATACTTCATCCTGCCTTGAGTGCCCTGTCATTGTCCCCAAGGCAGCTCTCTCAGATTAACTAAGTTATTTGACGCTCCAGCCTTTACACAGTCTCTCCTGGGAGTGCCTTTCATGGGCTGGGCCTAGTTTTAGCTTTTGGGAAGCGTGACCCTGGGGGCTCTGAGATTGGGCCTTCTTGCCTCAGCACACCTTGTTTCTTTCTGTGGCTCCCCAGTGAGTCCAAATGAGTAGATACTCCTCATACAGACTGTGAACATAAGAATGTGTTTTGTGTTTAGACTTTATTGAATACTTGTAAGTTGCTGCCTGAGTTAACATCTGACTAGTTGCATTGTGAGCCTCTGTGGCTCTGTAAATCACCAAACAGGAGAGAGACTTTACCAATGTGAAGTGCTGATTGGCAACAGAATGCATTACACCCTGCCTGGCAGGAAAGGTCCATCAACACCAGAGAGACTATTATGGGATGTTAACAAAGACACAAGACTGTTGTTGTGCTCTTCACTTCCCAGTAGCTAAGTTTCCTGCTCAGACCACATGGTAGGAAGGGGATGAAAAACCCCATAGAGAAGGAACTGATTGTATGCTGCCTGGACTCTGGGGGGGGGGGGGGGCAAAGTTTCTAGGCATAAGCAAGAGATCCCCAGCTGCTTAGCCTGAGTTAGTCCTAAAGAATATGTAGAGCTTGCTTATTACAGAAGCTTCTATTACCTTTGAAATTTAAGACTGCAACTCATCTGCATCTATAGGATTACCTGCTTTAACTTTGTTAACAACTCTCGTTTCCTTTTAAATAAGTCTTAATACAGGTTATGACAGGACTGGCTACAAGTGTCTTTGTTGGAAGATCTAAGATTTAATTGACCTAAGGAAGTGACGGGTCCTTTGGGACTGGCAGTAACTTGAACATTGCTGTGATTCGTGCTGTAAGGCAGTGGTTCTCAACCAGGGCCCCTGGGGCCGTGAGCAGCTTTCAGGGGCTGCCAAGCAAAGCCGGCATTAGACTCACTGAGTCCCAGGGCAGAAAGCTGAAGTCCCAGCGCAGGGGGCTGAAGTCCAGGGCCCTGAGCCCCATCACCAGGGCTGAAGCCAAAGCCTAAGCAATGTAGCTTTGCGGGGGCCCTGTGGCATGGGGCCGCAGGCAGTTGCCCTGCTTGCTACCCTAACGCCAGCCCTGGATTTTATATGCAGAAAACCAGTTATTGTGGCCCACATGGGCAGTAGAGTTTTTATAGCGTGTGGGGGTGGGGGGGTAGGGGGTGGGGGGCTCAGAAAGAAAAAGGTTGGGAACCCCTGGAGTAAGGGACCACCTGTCACAAAGGTGAGCTCACCTGCGTGGTGAGATATATGGGATCACCCAAGAGGACTGTCTGTGATTCCATGTTAATGCTGTTACAATGCCTGAAGCGTTTACACTGGATACTTGGTTGGTGAAATCTCCATACAGACCTCACACCCAATTTGGGGTTTGTGCCCTGCTTCTCACCAGTCTGCCTGAGGCTGGTGCTAGTGCTCTCGAGTCACTGAAGACAGTGTTACAGAGAGAGGAGCTGTGACTTCCCCAAGGTCACCAAACAGATCCATGACAGAGCCAGGAACAGATCCTGTTAACTCCCGAGCCCTGTCACTCGCAGCTTGGAAAGGTCCCCAGTGCACACTGTAGGAAGAGGTGTGCAGGGATTGCAAATGAGCTGCTCTGCCAAGACAGCCTGCACATCCATGGACAAACCACCTCGCTGGGGGTGTGTCCCCTGGGTCAGGAGAAGTCAGTGTCCAGTCCTGTGGGGCTGTGCTCCTGGCTCATACCTCCAGCACTCAGTGCTGCCCCTCCGTTACCAGCTGCACCGTTCAGTCAGCCTCAGGCCTCAGGGAGGTCAGAGCCCCTCTCCCCACCCCAAACCTTCAAACTGGGACATGGTGCACCAGTGCCAGAGTGCACTAGTGTAAATTCTGTCTACACTAAGGGTTTGCACCAGTGCCTAAAACAGCAGTGTGGCAGAGACCTTCAGAAACAGCAGTACGGTGGCACTAGAACCTATTTCTAGCTCGGTCACAGACAGCCTGGGTGACCTTGGACACGTCAATGTTTCTCCTCCCAACTTTAGTCTCTTTATCCAACTGCCCACTCACTGGGGTCTCCTCTCTCTCTCCAGAGCTGCTCACCACTAAAATCTGTGTGGGTGTCCCCAGAGCTAAGGCAGTTCAGCTCTGGAACAGTCTTACAAGGGGGCTGGGGAGTCTCTTTCCTGGTAGTTTTTAAGAACAAATAGGACAAAGCTCTGTCATAGATAATCTACATATACTTGTTCCTGCCTCAGCAGAGAAAGCTGGACTTGATGACATCTTGAGGTCCTATCTAGCCCTACATTTCTAGGATGCTATGCAATATATACATATAAAAACACAACATACAGAATAAAACTCACCACAACATAATGTCAGGAAAATTCAACACGATGCGAACTATGACATCCTAGGACAAAAGTACACAATGGAAAACAAGCTGAGGCAAAACAATTCACCATAAAACTGCTACACAAAATGGTGCGATCACAGTTCCAAATGGCACCATGCAAAACAGCTCAGCGTAGAACATGACGCAGCACAAAGAGAATTATTTCAATGTAGGTCTGGAAGGGATCTTGAGAAGTCATCTACTCCAGCCCGCTGTGCTGAGGCAGGACCAAGTATCCCTAGACATTTGCAGACTGGCGTATCTCTAACCTGGTCTTAAAAACCCCCAATGAAGGAAATTCCACAGCCTCCCTTGGAAGCCAATACAAGGCAAACACAGACCAAAACAATGCTGTACACACACACGCTGGGCTTGCGGTTAAGGGGGGAGGCAAGAATTGAAACAATCTGGGTTCAGTTCCCAGTTTTGCCGCAAATTCTCCACGCAAACTTGTTACACACGGGGGGCTGGCCCGTACCACTGCCTTGGGCTCACACGACTCAGGCTGTGGGGCTGTTTAATTGTCATGTAGAAGTTCCGGCTTGGGCTGCAGCCCAAGGTCTGGCACACTCCCACCTCGCCGGGTCCTAAGGTGAAAAGAGACAAATTCATATTACAATTAAGGCACAAATATTCAACAGCGAGGATGATTCACCACAGGAACAAGTTACCAAGGAAATTGGTGCATTCTCCATCTCGTGACGTCATTTCATGAAGACTAGATGCCTTTCTGGAATGTGTTTACCCCAAAAGTAGCTAGTGTGTCATACAGGAGGCCTGTGATATGCAGGGTAAGATTAGATGCTCTAATGGTCTCTTCTAGCCATAAAGTCGACTAATTCCTAAAAACTGAGTGTAGCATTGGGAGCAGCGTCTGATGTTTTACTGTCTAGCTGGCTTTCTTCCTAGAACGAATGCTCCTTGAGTGGGGTGATCCACAGGAGTAGCTCAAACCTCCAAAGTGCCTGGCCAGGGGCAGGACATTAGCTCAGCAAGGGAGGGGTGTGGCAGTGACATCACAAAGGCCTTTTGCAGGACCTCAGACTCTTGGCCAAAGGTGGTGGGGAGGTGGTGACCTCACAGAGTGATGCTGACATCAGCCAGGCAGGAGAGGGGCGAGGGCCAGGAAACCTCAGAGACCCTGTGGCTTTGCTTCAGCAAGTCTCCTTCTCCAGGTCTCTCTTTGAGGACTGGGGGAATATTGCGGTTCACGTACCTGAGCGCCAGGAGGAACCTCTTTCGAGTTTTCTCTTTCCCTTTTAGTGATTTTACTTGAAAACAGCCGACCCTGTTTAGAGGGTTAGAGCCTCCTCGAGGTTTGAAACTGTTCAGTCTGATCCATCTGGTGACAGTTGAATTCATGGAAAACATGATCTTAAGGAGGCAGAATTTTATTCCAAACCAAAACTGTGGAGCTGCACTAGTGCTGGGGCAGTGATCCCCACCAGTGACCTGGGCCATCCTTTGAGCTCTCTGGTGAGACCCCTCAGCCTTCCATCCTCAGTCTCTACCCTGATTGTCTGAGCAGGGGGTTAATGACAGGGAGGAGACTCAGGTCTTGTTGTTCTTTTTTAAGACCAAGGAAATAAGTCATAACCACTTATATGTTTGATGGATTTTGCTGCTTCTCTGCATTAATTGTCTCTGAGCAGTTCATGATTCTCTCTAACATTGCAGTTCTCCTAAAATACTGGCTGAATAATTACTGTGCATACTTATTGGTCTGGAGCTCATCTGAGAGCACTTTATTGAGGTCATTCAATGTATGAAATTCAAGATCCGACGGTTAATTTGAAAATCAGGGCTCTGGGGGTCCTATTCCCAATTCAGCCATTGACTGGCTTTGTGACCTAAGACAAGTCAATTCTCCTTTCTCAGCCTGAGCGTCTCCCTCTTTCAAGTAGGTATAATAATGATCCGCTCCTACCTACCTCAACACACTCACTCTTCCCCAACACACACACACACTGTCTCTTCCCACACACAAACAGTCTCCACACTGCAGCTGAAAAGCAGGTGTGTTGGAAGCAATGAGTGTGGCAATCTCAGTGAACCGATGGAGAGTGACGGTGGTCAGAGAGAGACAACGGAAGGTTAAAGGGGCAACGATGGGCATAATGATTCTGGCCAGGGGCAGGACATCAGCTTTGAGGGGAGGGGTGGGGGTGGCAGTGACATCACAAAGGCCTTTTGCAGGAACTCGGCCTATTGGGCAAAGGTGGTGGGGAGGGGGTGACCTCACAGAGAGACCCGACATCAGCCGGGCAGGACAGAGGTGCAGGGCCAGGCCAGTCTCTGAGACCTCCCGGCTTTGCTGCCGCAAGTCTCCTTCGCGAGGTCTCTCCTCGAGGGCTGAGAGAGAATTAGGATTCAGAGTTGTGAGCATGAGGAGGAACCTCTGTGGAGTTTTCTCCTTTCCTACCACTGATTGTGCTGAAAACAAACTTCCCTTTGAGAAGGTAAGAGGCTCAGAGAGCTTTGGAACCTGTTCCGTCTGATCCACCTGGCACAGGCAGCATTCTAGGCACAGACAGCGCTGGCTTCAGGTGGCAGAATTTGATTTCCTCCCTAGGTTTTGATGATTGGAATCCCTGGGGACATTGGGGTGTATCCTTGTTGGTTTATCTTTTCCTCTTTCCTCCCTCCGTTCTCCTCTTCGCTTGCTTCTTTTTCCCTTTTCCAGATTCCCTCCTCTACCTAGGAGGGATGGGTCTGGAGTGCGGGCAGGAGGGTATTGCTCTCATTGCGGAGGTCCTCACCAAGAGGTGGGTCTGGGTCTGAGAGTGATCCTCTGATGCTGTCCTGGGCCATCCTTTGGGACATCTGGTGAGACCCCTCAGCCTCCTGCCACTCAGAGTCTCTGAGCAGGGGGCTATCGACACCAAGGAGACTCAGGTCAGTTTGGTCTCTTTTCAAATCAGGCAAATAAGTCACAACCAATCCAATGTATGGAATTAATCTTGCTGCTTCTCTCCATTAATTGTCTCTTGGCAGGTCATGATTTTCATTAATGTCCTAGGTCTTCTAAAATACTTGCTGAATAATTACTATGAACCACTGTTGGTCTCTAGCTCACTTGAGGGCACTTTATTCTGATCACTCAATGTGTGAAATTCAAGATGTGAGAGAGAGGCTGAAAGTCAGGAGCAGTGTTTCCTCTAATTTGTTATGTCCATGTGTGGAATGAATTTTGTTTTGGGCACAAATATGGAGGTGAGGTGTGACACATCACCTGCATATTGCGCTCCTTACAAAATTCATTCTGCACATGGATGGTGTGTGGCAGGGGTGAGGCTGAAAGGTTTGGAGTGTGGGAGAGGCTCGCGGTGGGGGCGAAGTGATGTGAGGGCTCCGGCTGGCGGTGCAGGCTCTGGAGTGGGGCTAGCGATGAGGGTCTCAGCATTGGAGCAGAGGGTAGGGGCGCAGGGGGTGAGGGCTCTGGGGTGGGGCTGAGAATGAGGAGATTGGGGAGCAGGTTGCCCCAGGGAGAAAGAACTGCCCCCTCCAGCCCTCTCTCCCCACAGCAGCTCAGGGCCAGATGAGAGGGCACCTGTCTCCAAGCCGCAGCAGCGCCGGTGGGGCTGGCTTGGGACTGAGGGAGGCGACAGGATTTATTTTTTCGAAGTCAAAAGGAGGAAGGGATGGAGTTATGCTTCAGTATTTACCTCATAAACTTATTCCTGTCTAACCTACAGGACACTATGGGAATAAGACACTATGTCATGTGGTGACATCACAAGAGCAGAAGATGTGAGAACTACAGCAACTGAGAGGCAGGGGATTTAGAGTCGGATTGTTTCAAATGCTGCATTTGTCGGCTGACATTTAACAGCAACGCTTAGCTAACACAATGGAGAAAGGAATTCTCTGCTAAAGATTCAACTTGCCCCTTTGGCCAACTCTGCCCCTTCCTGACCGGGTGTGCTCAGAACAGCCCCACCTCCCCGCACACATACACACACACAAGCCCACAGCTGGGCACCCAGCACAAAGCCAGGGAAGTGGTTGCTTGGCTTGTTTTACTTTTGCTTTGCAGAAGGTTTTCAAAAGCATTTTCTGCTCCTGTTCCCCATGGTGAGGAAGCAGATGGTTGTGGGAAGGAACCTGACAGCGGTGGAGCCGGGGCAGTGGGGAGGAGTTGGGGAGGCTGAGGAGGGCAACAGGAGGCTGGAGGTGACTGGGGCGATGGGGAAAGGAACAGTTTGGAGGAGGCTGAAGGGGAGATGGGGAACGGGACATTTGGGGCGCTAAAGGGGGCAATTGGGGCAGTTGTGGGAGGCTGAAGAGGCTGATGGGGAAGTTGGGGAGGCTAAAGGGAGCAATGGGGAAGTTGGGGAGGCTGAAGAGGGTGATGGGGAAGTTGGGGAGGCTGAAGAGGGCAACAGGAGGCTGGAGGTGACTGGGGCGATGGGGAAGGAACAGTTTGGAGGAGGCTGAAGGGGAGATGGGGAACAGGACATTTGGGGGGCTAAAGGGGGCAATTGGGGCAGTTGTGGGAGGCTGAAGAGGGTGATGGGGGAAGTTGGGGGAGGCTAAAGGAGCAATGGGGGAAGTTGGGGGAGGCTGAAGGGGGCAATGGGTTGAAGGAGGCCGGGGCAGAGAGGCTGTTGGGGGGCTGCTCGTCCCCACAGGAGGGGAGGAGGAAGAGGAGCTGCCCTTCTTTCTGAAGCTGTTTCCTGTTAGATCTTGCAACTTCACTGTTCCTGAGCAGGGTCCTGTGATGAAAAGGAAACTAGAGAGTTTCGTGGTCCTGCTTTCAGCAGGGGCTTAGGCTGGATGACCTCCTGGGGTCTCTTCCAACCCTAATTGTCTATGATTCTGTGTTTCTGTGGAGGACAGGTCCATCAATGGCTGTTGGCCAGGGTGGGCAGGGATGGTGCCCCTAACCTCTGTCTGTCAGAAGCTGGGGTGGGCGACAGGGAATGGCTCCCTGGATGATTCCTGTCTGTTCATTCCCTCTGGGGCACCTGGCACCGGCCGCTATCGGCCGACAGGACACTGGGCTAGATGGAGCTTTGGTTTGACCCAGTCTGGCCGGTCTTCCCTTCTAATGCTCTTCTCACATGCTCAGTAACAGCTGCAAGCTGCTGCCCTCACGCGCCATCAGAATCTGCTCCCTGCAATCAAAGGCCGGAAAATCCCCCTGAAGCGGGGAAATCGGAGGGGCGGGATGGGCAGATGGACAAAACTGGGAGAGGATCAGGGGTTCAGACGGGGGCTGCCCTGCCAGGTAGGTGCAGAAGGGAAAACCCCCAGCTAGAGGGAGGCAGAGGGGATAGAAGTCCCCACAGATGGGGTGAGCCGGCAGCAGCGGTTCCAAACCAGGGTGTGGTGGATGGTAGAAGGACTCGTGTTCCTTGCAGGATGGTCCATCTCAGCCCCCCCTCCCCAGGGCTGTGGTGTTAAAGGCCCCGAGTGGCCCAGTGCCCAGGCTCCACCGCTCTGCTCTAGCTGAAATGGTGACTGAGCTGCCAAGGGAGATGTGATTCAGGGAAATAGTTTAAACCTCCTCCCCCATCCCCTCATCATAAAGCAAACTGATACTTTTAGACGTGTTTACGCCGTTTCAAAGAATTCCTGGCCAGTTTCCGTCTCGGTAACATGTCTGCTTGGAGCCTCAGAGTAGCTCAAGATTTGTCTTATCTGCTGCTCTGATGGCCTGAGTTAGTCTCCCTGTCCTGAGCTCCCTGGAGTTCTGCACCTTTTCATTGTTTATTTCTAGCAATGGTATTTGGATGACAGTGTCCAGTAGTTCAGGCACCCACTGAGAGGCAGGAATTAGGACACACCGGGGAGCTGATCCCCCTGCCCCACTCGCGCTCATTAGTTAGCCCCAATGAACCCCCTTCAAAGGGAGAGCTGGACAGAGCCCCACCACGGCACACTGCTTCGTGCACTGACCCGAAACATGGGGGACCCTGGTTCAAATCCTTTCTCCCTTGTGGACAGTGGTGGGGGGCGGGGGTGATGCTGGCAGCCCCAGCTCATGCCTGTGGCCTCAGGCCTCCCTGAGGCACAGATCTAGCCCAAAGGCAGACTTGCCTAGGTGGCAGGATAGCCCCGAGTGCCCAAGGGGACTGTCTGTGACTCCTGCTCAGGCTGTTTGTGTGCCTGGGAGTTCGCTCTCGGGGGGTGGAAGCTCCCAGTCCCCTTGGGGGGTGCCCTGGTGTGTAACAGTCTGCCCTGAGCTTGCTACTCACGTCCCTGAGCTACTCTCTGCAGCTGGACAGAGGGAATTGAACGTGGCTCTCCCACATGGCAGGTGGGTGCTGGGAGCACAGGACCTATCTGTGAGAGAGGGGCAGGGCTAGGACACCTCCCCGTTGTCAGTGTCTCCCTGGGCGGGCTTGGCTGGCTCCCTGCCTGGGGAGCTGGTGGTTGTGAGTTGTGTTGTAAGGTGCCTGTGTCGCCCGTGCATCGTACAGGGAGTTCAGGCCCCTAACTCCGCTTAGTGGATCACTGGGTTGTTCCTGTAAAAGCAGCAAAGAATCCTGTGGCACCTTATAGACTAACAGACGTTTTTGCAGCATGAGCTTTCGTGGGTGAAACAACAATTCGGTTGTTCCTGGATTTTCTCGCTGCTGAAACCAGGTCCTGTGACGCTCAGCACTGCCCCCCCTCAGTCCCGTCACGGGGTGTAGCCAGTCCGGTCTCTGCAGAGCCCAGCTGAGCAATGCCTGATTGACATGGGTGTGCACAGGAGAAGAGACAGAGCACAGGCTGGAAAGTGACACATCACAGCAAAGCCCAAACGCTCCTCCTAGGGGCACGATATTCCCTGTGGGTGCTGGGGGGACACGCTGTGATGGGATCCGCTGTGCCCCCAAACCCTCTCCAGCCTGGGCTGTCTCCCACAATGCCCTGCTAGTGACCAGCAGCAACCCCTCCAGGCGCTGTTATCCCTCGGCACAACAGCATGTGGAGCGGCTTGATTGCATGGATGCTCCCGGAGCCACTCGTGAATCCCACAGTGAGGTGCCCGCCAGATCCCCCCAGCTCCCAGCACTGCGCCTCAGGAATATGCTGTGTGTGTTAGTAATTGGTTCCCCACTTCCCCACTGGAAGGTGGAGCTACACCAGGAACGTGGGGTCTGTGGTGTCGCGGTTTGGGTGGGTTATTGGAAGAGCGGGGAGGACTAGTCTATGGCAGAAGCCTGCGATTTGCCTTGCCTGCCCGGCTTGCGCTTTTGGCTTCACTTTTGGTTTTTGATTTTTTTCCTCCACTGTCATCAGTTCATCCCTTCCCACTGAACTGCCCAGTGCCTGGCTTGGAGGTGGAGGCAGGAGGAGAGAGACAAGAGTGAGATTTCAGCATCTCCAGTAGCCCCAACAAACACTGTGGGGTTTTAATTCATAGCTGTTGTCGGTCTGGGGGAGACCCTGGTGCAGCAGCGGGGGAGGGTGTCTGATGGGGTTGGTGGTCTGGCTGGGGGCAGACATTGCATCCCCTTTCCCACTGCTAATTGAATGAGAAGACAGACGTCCCTGTGGAGCAGATAAGAGCCTCAGAGAGGTTTCATGTTGTTGTTTCATGTTGTCCTAGGTTTCCTTCCTATGGACTGCATCACCAAGTGGAATTAATGGCAAACCATTGCCATTATGCAGTAAAACATCTTTAAGACTTCGTCTTCGATGAATCAATGAACAGTCTCCACTCATGTGGATTGTGAAAGAAGTTGCAATGTCCTGGTGAAATCGCTCGCCCAAAACTGTGGAGCTGCAGTAGTGCTGGGGCAGTGATCCCCACCAGTGACCTGGGCCATCCTTTGAGCTCTCTGGTGAGACCTCTCAGCCTCCCATCCTCAGTCTCTACCCTGATTGGCTGAGCAGGGCGTTAATGACAGGGAGGAGACTCAAGGCCTTTTTGTTCTCTTTTAAGACCAAGTAAATAAGTCATAACCAGTTATATGTTTCATGGATTGTGCTGCTTCTCTGCATTAATTGTCAATTCTTCTTTTTCAGCCTGAGCGTCTCCCTCTTTCAAGTAGGGATAATAATGATCTGCTCCTACCTACCTCAACACACTCACTCTTCCCCAACACACACACACTGTCTCTCCCCACACACAAACAGTCTCCACACTGCAGCTGAAAAGCAGCTGGCAATCTAGTAGGATGACCCTGGAACAATGGGATAGAGAAACCTGCATCACTGAAAGTGCAGCCACAAAGACACCACACACCAGCTTCCCCTAGCTGGCAAGAATCAAACCTCCACAGAAAGATTCCTGTGGTATCGTAGGCCAGCTTCCTAAGGCCTCAGCCTCAAGCACTTAACACAGGGAACTTTCTACACTCTGGTTCTGTTCTAACGGAAGGATCATTTCCAAGTGTTCGCTCAGACCAGCTTGCCCAGCACCCTCACTGCTGTGCAGCTCTGGATGTGTGGCCATGGCTGAACAGCAAGAATTCCTACCCATTTCCCTTCTGGCTGGAGCATGCTTACAGTGTGTTTGTGGTTAATGATTTTGCTGTAGATTGTTGGCTTCCTGCTTTGGCAATTCAGACAGTCCCTTTTCCCAACATATCTCCAGCACATCAGTCCCTGGCTGAGTCTCCTGGGCAATGGAAAACATCCCTTGTTTGGTGCTGCCAAGGGGATCGTGCAGAGCTGAGATGTCTCTCGGCTTGGATCAAAGTGGAATATTGGATGGAATTTATCACACAACCCTCCCTGCTCCTCAGAGCCCCATGGGGAGAATGTAGAGAAGGGAGTCATTCCTCCCTGCACTCCCGGAAGAGTTGCTAGGACTCCTTCCTGCCAGCTACTCACCCTGGATTCATCCTTAGCTCCTAGGATCTTTCTGCTCCAAAGGCTCCATAGTCCTGGGGTGGGGAGGGTGTCACTGCACAGTCTGAAACACAAGAGAGGTTTCTGGAATTGAAGGAAGGAGCAGAAAATGGAGAGGAAAGAAACAGAGAGAAAACGCCTCGTCTCTCTCCCTTCACCCCCCCCATCAAGAAATGTTACCAAGGACCAGCGTTAGGGGAAACGGTGCCCTGGGCAAAACTTGTACTTTGGCAATGTTCTTGGTTCAGGCTTGTAGCAGTGATGGAATAAACTGCAGGTTCAAATCAAGTCTCTGGAGCACATCCACAACTGGGATGGGCCATTCAGTCCTTTGTACAGAGCTTCAGTTTGTAGCCAAGTCCCTCCAGAGGTAGGAAGCAGGACTGAAGACCAGATGGAGATGAGGCATCAGTCTTTTATAGTCTCTTGCCATGTGGTCTTTGCTTTCTTTGTCCCAAGGACACTCTATCCAGCACGCGACATAGAAAAACCTTAGAGTTCTGTCCATAGGCAGGTCCCTGCACACCTTGCTGAGCCACAAGGCATATCTGCCTTCTCTCAATGGGTCAGTTGTATAGCTGATGGTCCTTAATGGGCCATCAAGCAGGCTAGGCAGAGCTGACACCAATTTGTCTGGCTGGGGTGTTCCCCAGAAGCATAGCACAAGGTTGAAATACAGGCAGCATAGAGCCAATATTCATAATGTCAACTACAAAAATGATACATATCTAGAGATAGCATAATTATAATCAGCCAATCATAACCTCTCCATAGACCCTTTATGTGACCACCTTTATACAATATTGGCTGCAAATATAGAACAGTGGTGGCAACGGTGATCTATACAGTTACAGATTATGTCAAGAACGTCACAGGAGGTGACATGGTAACAGTGAGACTGATACTGGAATACTGCCTCCAGTTTTGGTGTCCTCATTTGAAAAAGATGGTGTGAAATTGGAGTTGAGGCAGCAAAGAGCCACCAAATGTTCTGAGGGCTGGAGAAAAATGCCTTCTAGTGAGCTATTGAAAGAGCTCAACCTGTTTAGCTTCTCAAAAGAAGATTGAAAGGTGACTTCATTGAAACGTTGAAGTGCCTTAATGGAGAGAAAAGATTGGCTATTAAAGGGCTCTTTAATGTAGCAGAGAAAGGCATTAAAAAACCCAATGGCTGGAAGGTGAAAAGAGACAAATTCATATTACAGTTAAGGCACAAATATTCAACAGTGAGGATGATTCACCACAGGAACAAGCTACCAAGGAAATTGGTGCATTCTCCATCTCGTGACGTCATTTCATGAAGACTAGATGCCTTTCTGGAATGTGTTTACCCCAAAAGTAGCTCTTGTGTCATACAGGAGGCCTGTGATATGCAGGGGTGAGATTAGATGCTCTAATGGTCTCTTCTGGCAATAAAGTCGACTAATTTCTTTAGAACTGAATGTAGCATTGGGAGCAGCAGCGTCTGATGTTTTCCTGTCTAGCCGGCTTGCTTCCTAGAACGAATGCTCCTTGAGTGGGGTGATCCACAGGGAGTAGCTCAAACCTCCAAAGTGCCTGGCCAGGGGCAGGATATTAGCCCAGGAAGGGAGGGGTGTGGCAGTGACATCACAAAGGCCTTTTGCAGGGGCTCAGACTATTGGCCAAAGGTGGTGGGGAGGTGGTGACCTCACAGAGAGATGCTGACATCAGCCAGGCAGGACAGGGGCGAGGGGCCAGGGAAACCTCAGAGACCCTGTGGCTTTGCTTCAGCAAGTCTCCCTCTCCAGGTCTCTCTTTGAGGACTGGGGGAATATTGGGGTTCACGTACCTGAGCGCCAGGAGGAACCTCTTTCGAGTTTTCTCCTTCCCTTTTAGTGATTTTACTTGAAAACAGCCGACCCTGTTTAGAGGGTTAGAGCCTCCTCGAGGTTTGAAACTGTTCAGTCTGATCCATCTGGTGACAGTTGAATTCATGGAAAAATTGATCTTAAGGAGGCAGAATTTTATTCCAAACCTGGGATCTTGTCCCTTAGAATCACTGAGGACATTAGAGTTTGTCCTTTTTGTTTCACCTTTTCCTCCATCCATCCCTCCTTTCTCTTCCTCTCTTGCTTCTTTTCTCCTTTCTCCTGTTCCCCTCCTAAAACCAGGAGAGGGTGTGTGTGTGAGTGTGTTGCGGGGAAGTGCTCGGCAGCTCTCACTGTGGGAGGTCCACCCCAAACTGTGGAGCTGCAGTAGTGCTGGGGCAGTGATCCCCGCCAGTGACCTGGTCCATCCTTTGAGCTCTCTGGTGAGACCCCTCAGCCTCCCATCCTCAGTCTCTACCCTGATTGTCTGAGCATGGGGTTAATGACAGGGAGGAGACTCAAGGCCTTTTTGTTCTCTTTTAAGACCAAGTAAATAAGTCATAACCACTTATATGTTTGATGGATTTTGCTGCTTCTCTGCATTAATGAGGCAAGTATGAAGCCTCATTCAAAGACCAGGGGTCACTATATTACTGCACAGTCAATCAATGCAGTCAATCAATGCAGTTGTAGATAAATCTCTGCATCATGCATTTTTGTATAACTTGCATATGACTTTGTATTGAACCTTGGTAATATGTTATAGCGGGCCCCTAAGATAGTGTAATTAAGGTAAAAGAAAAGTGTCTTTTTGCTAGAAGTAGAATAAGATCTCCCCCCCACTCGGTAATCAACTGCCCTGTTGCATGAATGAGGTGTGACTGAGGAAGGCGTGGAGGGCAGTACCTCCAGACAGCTGCAATCCTTGGAGAGGGGCTGGCAGCCCAACCAAGGACAATCAAGCTTGGCAAGTGGGCTGACTAGAGAAGAGCAGACATACTGATGGCCTCGGGGATAAGAAGCAAACACCTTCCTGTGGGAACAACCCCCAGCCCAGAGAAAAGCAGCTAGAAGGACCAACAGACACAGTTACAGATTTTGAATCTGGGAGATTTGCCCCTCTCCATCCACCGACTCGCTGCTTGCCTCCTCACCCCCCCCACCCCAAGTATAAAGCCTCATTCAAAGACCCAAGGAGTCACTATATTACTGCACAGAGCCCTCCCCCCCCAACGAACTCTGCCCCTCACCAGCCACAGGCTCTGCAAGGAGTTTGGGTCGGGCGAGAGGTCTGGGGTGCAGGCCCTGGGTTGGGGCAGGGGTTTGGGGTGTGGGATGGTTGAGAGGTTGGGCTCTGGAATGGAGTTTGGGTGCTGGGTGCAGGCTCCAGGCTGGGGCACAGGGTGGGGGTGCAGGATGGGTGGAGGCAGGGGCGACTCTAGGCACCAGCAAAGCAAGCAGGTGCTTGGAGCAGCCCATTTGCAGGGGCGGCAGCCAGCAGGGATCCAGCCTGGGAGCTGAGAACCAACAGGGGGCCCTGGGAGCTGTAGTTCCTTGGTTAGCTCCCTGCCTATAGAGCCAGCTCTGGAGCAGGAAAAAAACTACATTTCTCAGCATTCCCTTGGCCGCTATCAACAGGAAAGGGAGGGGGAGGGAGTACGGTAGCTGAAACCTCAAGCTGCAGCTTGCTGTCAATGGAGAGCTCACTGCTAGAGCAGGGTGGCACTGTGAATGGGGAACGAGTGTGCCCAAGTTGTAGAAGGCTTTGCCTTAGATATCCCCTTCAGAAGACATCCCCAGACTGGATTAGAGATACTGGTGTGACCTCACCTTGCAGCCCCAAGGAAGGAATTGGGTGGACTAAATGGACAGTTCCCTCTTTATCTGAATCCTAGCAAGGGAGGTATGTGGATCCCACTAGAATTTAAGAGTAAGGAGGAGAGGCTCTACTGGACCTGGGCAGCTTTAGATACAGTACCAGGCACGTAGAGGATTTCCACTTCTGAGCCATCGAAGCAGAAATTGACTTTTCCTTTCCAGATTTAGCTAATATTCAGAAAGGGAATCTAGCACCTGCCTTCCAGATTTGAACACCCTCAAAATTCAGGAGTGCTGAAGCTCAATTTGGGCAGCTGTTACTTCATTTCTCCCAAATCAAATGTACTGATTCACTGTAATTTGCTGTAGAAAAAGTAGGATAAACTTGAGCAAGAAATGCTTCCCAGTGGTTTTTAGGACTGGAATTGCTATTTTCAACAGCCATTGCCTTTGTTTGTTTGTTTTATAGTTTTATTTGTTTAAAAGGAAGACAGTGATATTGCATTGGCAAATTGCCCATAGAAACAAAGAATGGAACATAAGAATAATAAAGGCACCTCAACGTTTCCTCATTTCTGTAGGACAGTCTTAAAATATGCATCCAGATATCCTCTAATCACACAAGCTGGAAATTGTTCCATGTTACTGCAGTTCTGTAACCATATGGGAACCAATCCTGTCTGTGCTCTGTGCACATCCAAAATTCCTGCTGAATGACCCACTCTGGGAGCAAGTTACCAGTGACCCAGGGCTGGGGTGGAAGGAGGGTGCAAGTGGGCCGGGGGAGCCCAGAGCTGGGGCAGCACGGGGTGCCTGTGTGGGGAAGATCACAAGGCTGGGGTGGCAGAGGGTGCTGGTGTGTGTGGGGGAGAGCCCAGGGCTGGGATGGCATGGGGTGCGGGTGTGTGGGGGAGAGCCCAGGGCTGGCAGCAGGGGGGTACAGGTTGGGGGGGGGGGGCCCAGCACGGGGGCAGCAGGGGGGGTGGGGGGAGGGGCAGAGCCCAGGGCTGGGGCAGCAGGGAGATTCAGGGAGGAGCCCAGGGCTGGGGTGGGGGCAGTCAATTTTTTTTTTGCTTGGGACAGCAAAAAACCTATAGTTGGCCCTATCTCCACCCACCGTGAGGTAGGTAGGAGCGGATCATTATTATCCCTACTTGAAATAGGGAGAAGATAAGGCTGAGAAAGGATAATTAACTTGTCTTAGGTCGCATAATCAGTGGCAGAGTTGGGAATAAGACCCAAGAGCCCTGATTTTCAAACTAAGCATCGGATCTTAAATTTCCTACATTGAATGATCTGAGTAAAGTGCTCTCAGATGAGCTCCAGACCAGCAACAGTGCACAGTAAGTATTCAGCTGGTATTTTAGGAGAACTGCAATGTTAGAGAGAATCATTAACTGCTCAGAGACAATTAGTGCAGAGAAGCAGCAAAATTCATCAAACATACAACTGCTTATGACTTATTTACTTGGTCTTAAAAAAGAACAACAAGACCTGAGTCTCCTCTCTGGCAATAACCCCCTGCTCAGCCAATCAGGGTAGAAACTGAGGATGGGAGGCTGAGAGTTCTCACCAGAGAGCCCAAAGGATGGCCCAGGTCACTGGTGGGGATCACTGCCCCGCAACACACACACACACACACAACCCTCTCCTGGTTTTCGGAGTTGAACAGAAGAAAGTATAAAACAAGAAAGAGACGAAGAGAAAGGACGGAGGGAGGGATGGATGAAAAGGTGAAACAAAGGACAAACCCCAATGTTCCCAGTGAATCTAATGGACAAAATCCCAGGTACACAATAAAATTCTGCCTCCTTAAGCTCGTTTTTTTCCATGCCTAGAATTCAGCTCTCACCAGATGACTGAGACTGAACAGGTTTCAAACCTCGAGGGGGCTTCTGGCTGTGATTTGTCAGTCCTCAAAGGCCAGCCAGGTGACTGTAAATAACTTACAATCATTAGGAAAAATTAGTATCAAGATCCCAACTCTAGCAGTCAGACAACATTGGTTCAATTTACAAGAGATTACTTTTCATATTCCTTGGTTCCCCCCAAATTAGGAAGGGCCTGTGACCACAGGTCCTGCAGGGTACAAAGGGTAGGTCTACATCCCTTTTCTCTTTGTGCATAGTCCTGCCTGCTCCCTTTTCAGTTTCAGTTCTGCTACCACAGTACTGATCAGCACATTCTTCAGTAGCATAGGGAAGGGCAGGCACCATCACACAAGGACTATTACACAGAGACCTGCCAAATGCACACAGCAAACAAATGAAAACAAGAGATGAAAATGTTATTTTTTCATTAATCCCTTTCAGTGACAGCAACCTCCGTGGCTAATTGTAACAATAGTAGATGCAGCATTTTCTGATTGAAATGATTTTCAAGTTGTGGGTGCCACTTTATGAACAGTAATTGCCTACATCTGTGACACAAGTACTTTTCAATTCCATTAAACCTGGGGTTTTGCTCAATTACACACGATATCTTGGAATTTTTCTGGCATATTCATCATCACATACATCACCTACAAGACTCCTGCCATAACAAGGGGTTCTTTATAGGGGTTTGAAATTATTAAAGTGACCCAGCACTTTTCAATTGTAACAGCTCAGGACAAAGTAGATCTCCCTGATCCCACTTATGTAGCTATTTAAATGTAACCTAGTTATAAGGTGGCCTAACTTACTGATATTTTTGACACGTTTTCAAAAAGTGGCCTCTATTTAAATCCATGCAAATATTTGTATGCACACTTTCTGAGCACTGCAAGTCTGAATCTATCACCTGTGCATGCATCTGCTGTTACCTGAAACATGCACATGCTGCTATTTGCATGAAAACTTCTACATGCCTGAATAGAGGAGGATCCTTTGAAAATGTGGCCTTTTAATTATATTTCATACTCCACAAGAGTAGCCTAAAAACAACAACGGGATATAATAAGGCCCTGGCATCAAATGAATAAGGAACAATATAAAAAAATCAGCAGCACTTTATAAAGAGGACAGGAACAAAATATACAGTAACCATAAAACCAACAGATAAAACAAAACCCAGATTTCCCCAGGTGCAATCTAACAGGACAATTTTGCCTTCATAACTCTAGCAATACTCATCTATTTCAGCATGTAATGATCCTGTTTAAAGTATCCAGGAAACAATAAACTCTGGGACATGTTCTTGTACATGTTCACTTTGTTGAGTGTGGCTCACATATCTGGACCTCCCAGCTGTTAACAGCTTCACCAACCACCCCTCTGTCTTTGCTTCTGTGTATGTCACTTCATTCTGGCTCTGCAAGGTGTCTGAAGTCCCAAATGCCACTTGTCCTTCTGTAAACCTATCCCAGTGGTATCCCTCCCCCAACTGCCTCCTTTGTGGTTCAATTCTACACCATTGAAATCAATGGAATTTTTTCCATTGACTTCAATTAGAGCAAGATCGGGCCCTTCAGCAATTTCCACCCAGTTCTTTCTATTATGATTTGTACCAATCAGGGTTCGGGGCCTCATTGTTCTAGGCACTGTCTAACAAAACAATGGTCCCGTGCCCCAAATATTCTGCAGCATCATGCAAAAGATGCCAGAAATGCAGTCCAGCGAATTACCTTGATAACCTCTGGTGTAATCTTTCTTAATATCTGTGGTTTCTAATTCTATCAATTACTAGACAATTAAATTAAGGGGGTTAAGTTACACAGTGGTTTCTGAGAGCAACTGTTTTGAAAATCCAGTTAAAAATGTATTTTAAAGGTAAATAAATGCCTAATCTTTGCCTGAAACACAAGCAATATGAATTTTTTTTTAAATGTGTGCTACCATCTCCAAGCCTCATCCTCTCTCCAGTGAAATCCCTCTTCAAATGCCTGCACTTTTTCATTTCCACCCATGCCCTTTCCCTTTTTGCCTTTACAGAGCTATTAAATTTGTTAGTCTCTAAGGTGCCACAAGTACTCCTCATTCTTTATGCTTAATGATGTACTTCTAATAAAGAATTTAATTCTATTTTTTGCCTAGAGTGACTCTGACTTTCAAATTATATTTAAACATAGGAACTTATGGAATGGTTTAGGAATAAAAATAAATTAACATGTACAGAAATATGAAATAGAAAAACAAATAGGACAATTTCACTGCTCTACATGGGAAAAACCCACACAGAGCTTATTTCATCTTGTGAATTTTCTGCAGACTAAGCTAAGGGGGGGAAAAGAAAGAGTTTCTCTAATTGTTTTAAACCACGGATGAAAAGAACCTAACATGATCACCCTTGATTAACATGCTTATTATATAATATATAAACAGGGAAACCAGGGAGACAACCCTGGGCCACGAAAATAAATAAGGAAGCTTTCACAAGAATCAAAACAAAGCATCATTCAGAATCTGTAAACAACTGAGCCGCTGATCCTAAAACTCATATTATAGGTAGACATGTACCTCTTTCTCTCTATTTGAAATATTTAGATAACATCCTTAATGTTTTATTATTCTTCATGTCTCCACATTAATCCTTTTTATATTGATAGTTCCCAATGTATCCTCTGCCAAGAAATGGACTTTGTGCAGAGAAAAATCCATTTTCTAGTGCCAAAGATATTGATAATTAACATTTATGTCATGAAACTTGTAATACCAGTTTGCTAAAATAAAGCTAAGCTTTTCATTATTATTTTAGAGTTTAATTTAGTCATCCAAGGTTACTCAGCTTCATGTTTATAAATTATACAGGGCAGGGACTTAACTCCTCTTGATCGACCTGTTTTGGAATTATGACTGTACAAGTAAGGAGGTTCATAACCTTGTTTGAATATCTGATCCGGCCTTGAAAGAAGGTGATTTATGGGATCGACAAACCCTCATCATTTCAAGAATCGGCATCTGAGAACAAGATTTTCCTCTATAACACAAAGAGCGGAGCAAATCAGTTAAGTCTCTACTAGAAGCTACAACTTTGTTTATGTAAGAGTCATACAAGGTTACAAGGTCTGAGAATAGTCTGCCAGTAAGATTATGGATTTTAGAACAAATAAATAGCTACATTCTGCATAAAAAATTGGAAGTTTTGAAACTACTTCTCTGATAATTCAGCACTAGCCATGCTACAGCATGTTCTAATTTACCATTTGGTATATGCTTTTTGAAAATACTGAAAGTACATGCCAGTGGTCAACTAAATCATAGAAAATTCAAGCCCTATTTTACATGATGGGTGAGACATTGAAAACTGCATGACTTAGAAATGCCAGTCCCATTAAAAGTTAATGAGACTTATGTTCCTAAATCACTTACTCTCTTTTGAAAATCTCACCCATTTTCGTTTCCAGGGCTACTGCTGCCAATCACCAGTATTTTTAAGATAGTACATTTTTTGTAATTATCTGGCATAATAAAAGCACCAAAATTGTTTCCTGGAGAAAAACAAATCCAGAAACCTAAAATACTGCAGCACTTCTGTTTCACTTTCTGTACCAATGATGAGAGGATTCTGTGAAGACAGACTTTTTTTTACAGGATCTGAAAAATTTCTATAGTAATCAAACATATATGCCCATATTATGCACCATAGACTGCCAAATTCCAGAGAAACAGAAAACACTCTAGACTTGTGCATGGAATCACTTTTATGTGTTATTTCAAATGCCCTTCCTGAAGTTCTTATGGTGATCTGCGGAGGGAGGGGGGAAGAATTCTGAAGATAAAAGTAAATTCCAGTGCCATTTCTATGATTGTGGAACCATGGGAAGCCAGGGCACTGAATTTATCACAGTATTTACATTACTGTTACAAATCCAAATGTTTCACCTATTTTCTAGGAATACTTCACCTTGGTTAAAAAGAACCAAGCAAAATCACGGTGCAACGGTAATACAATTAGGGCATTACCGATGCACCCAAACTTGTAGATTGTGCAAGGAATATCAGGTTGCAACCTGTATAAGTGCAGGAAACTGTGCAAAAAGGGGCTAAAACTGTTTTTCTTTAATAATTGTATTCTCTGCCATGCATTGTCAGGGATTGAAGAAAGCACATGCCCAGCTTTCATTATCTGAAGATAACCTTCCAAATGTAAACCAGTGCAGACCTGTCTTCCTGAGTCTGCAAACTGGCAGTTCCAGAGCTTCTATTCCGCCTCACAATGCTGCCAAGCACTAGCAGCTTTGGTCAGTTTCACTGCTGTTATTCAGAACCCCAGGGGTGATGGTAAAACTGAGAAAAATGGTGCCTCTTTCAGGAAAAGTAAGTTCAAGCAGAATCAGGCACTGGAGCTATTCATAGAGAAGCTCAATCCCCGCTTCCCTCGTCCCATGGAGTAGGAGGAGGGAGGGGATTTCTCCCTTTGGGTCTTGAAAAAACAAGAGTGAAAAACAGGGTGCAGGGCTATGGGGGAGATCTGTGTGTGTCAGGGCACTGCGGGTCTGTGTGGGGCATTGTGCAGTTATGGTGTGGGGCTGTGGGGAAGGGCACAGGGAGGGAGGAAGGAAGGGAGGGGAAATCTGTGTGTATTGGGAAACTAGAGAGTGGGGGTTTCTGTGTGGGGTGCTGGGCAGCTGTGGTGGGGCTGTGGGCAGGGGTGTGCTGGGCGAGGTGTGTGTGCACAGCACTGTGCATTTGTGGTGGAAGAGTTGTAGGGGGGTGCTGGGCAGGGGAGCTCTGTGGCACAGCATGGGCGCACCCCAATAGGAAAGGGCACGCTGGTAGCACACGGCCAGGCGGACCAGTGTGCCTCTGGCTCCCAACGGGGCTGCGCACCTGTGTCTGTCTGTCTCCCCCCCAGCTCCACCAACGTGGCCTGATAGTTCACGCTTGCGATCTGGTCACCCTCCCCCTCCGTCCATCCTTCACTCCCTTCCCTGCGTCTCTCCATCCTTGTCCTCTGTCCTGTCCCGTCTCCATCCGTCCCTGCCCCCTTCGTCCCCTCCGTCCCGTCCCTGCGTCCCCCCAGCCCTGTCCTCTGTCCTGTCCCCTGTCTCCATCCGTCCCTGCCCCCTTCGTCCCCTCCGTCCCGTCCCTGCATCCCCCCAGCCCTGTCCTCCGTCCCGTCCCCGTCTCCATCCGTCCCTGCCCCCTTCGTCCCCTCCGTCCCGTCCCTGCATCCCCCCAGCCCTGTCCTCTGTCCCGTCCCCTGTCTCCATCCGTCCCTGCCCCCTTCGTCCCCTCCGTCCCGTCCCTGCATCCCCCCAGCCCTGTCCTCTGTCCCGTCCCGTCTCCATCTGTCCCTGCCCCCTTCGTCCCCTCGGTCCCGTCCCTGCATCCCCCCAGCCCTGTCCTCTGTCCCGTCCCCTGTCTCCATCCGTCCCTGCCCCCTTCGTCCCCTCCGTCCAGTCCCTGCATCCCCCCAGCCCTGTCCTCCGTCCCGTCCCGTCTCCATCCCTCCCTGTCCCTTCGTCCCCTCCGTCCCGTCCCTGCATCCCCCAGCCCTGTCCTCCGTCCGTCCCTGCCTCCATCCGTCCCTGCACCCTTCGTCCCCTCCGTCCCGTCCCTGCATCCCCCCAGCCCTGTCCTCTGTCCCGTCCCCTGTCTCCATCCGTCCCTGCCCTTCGTCCCCTCCGTCCCGTCCCTGCATCCCCCCAGCCCTGTCCACTGTCCCCTCCCCTGTCTCCATCCGTCCCCTCCCCTTCAGTTCATTTGCAGCCCAGCTCAGCCCGGTCCTCCGCTTCGCCAGCTGGGGCGGGCAGCTCCTGCGCTGCGATCCAGCACCGGGCACCGCGGCACCGGGCAGGCTGTGCAGGGTGGGGAACTCGCATTGCTGACACCTGCCTGCCTCAGGGCTCTCCTGGCCGCCCTGCCCGCCGCGAGGATCGCGAGGGAGGGCAGCGTGCCGCTGAGAGCCGTGTCCAATTGGCCGGGTGGCTGCCTGCAGACAGCACGGGGAGAGAACCAGACAGCCCTGTAACGCCGCCGCTGCTCGGACCCGGATCCACGCTGCTGTGCCACCGAGACCCATCAAGTGCCACGGGAGCGGGGACACCCCACCCCATGGAAGTGTCAGGGGCTGCTCGGGCTGGGAGCCCGACGGAGAGTCCAGCTGGGGAGAGGCTCAAAGGGGGGGGGGGTAAAAACGTTGCACCAAAAATATGAAAAAGTTGCCAGACAAGAACCCTTTAATGAAAGCTCGGACGGGCCAATCCGGAGCAGGGGCGGGGCCAGACGCGGTCCCGCCGCCGGGCAGCAGCAGCAGCATTGAGGCAGCAGGAGGGCGGCGCGAGACGGCTCCGGGATTCCCTGCTCGCGCCGCTGCCGGAGGGAGCCGCTGCTGCTGCGAGCTGGTGCGCGGGGGGTGGAGTGGGGGGTGTCCTCGCGGGCGGGGCTCGCGCCCAGAGCGCTGACACTGTCCGTTGGGAACTGTCACGCCGCTCGGCCGGGCCGCCCCTGTGACGTCACCCCCTCTGCCCCCGCCCAACCAGTGTGGTCACCCGTGCTCCGCCCACTGTCGCCGCGGCAACCACCAAAACAAACGTTCTCGGAACTCGTGGGGCAGGGGAGGAGGGTAAGGATGGGCCGTGACGCAAACAAAGCAGCTGCTGGCAGCATGCGGCAATGACGTCACCGAGAGGAGTCCGCCCCGCTCAGCGGCGGATGCAGGGACGGGACGGAGGACGAAGGGCAGGGACGGATGGAGACAGGGACAGAGGGCTGGGGGACGGATGGACAGGGCGGACAGGACAGAGGACAGGACAGGGGAAGGAGGGAAGGATGGAGGGGAGGGTTACCAGCTCGCACGCGTGAACTATCAGGCCACGTGGGTGGAGCTGGGGGGGAGACAGACAGACACAGGTGCGCAGCCCCGTTGGGAGCCAGAGGCACACTGGTCCGCCTGGCCGTGTGCTACCAGCGTGCCCTTTCCTATGTGCCCTAAGGCATTCCTATGTTATTCCATAACATTCCTATGTGCCATAACATTCTTATGTGCTGAATAAGAGCACATAACATTCCTGTGTTCCCCTCCCAACACCAGGAGCGGGGTGTGTGTGTGCCCTTTCCTATTCTTATGTGCTGATCAGTACTGTGGTAGCAGAACTGAAACTGAAAAGGTAGCAGGCAGGACTATGCACAAAGAGAAAAGGGATGTAGACCTGCCCTTTGTACCCTGCAGGACCTGTGGTCACAGGCCCTTCCTAATTTGTGGGGAACCAAGGAATATAAAAAGTAATCTCTTGTAAATTGAACCAATGTTGTCTGACTGCTAGAGTTGGAATCTTGATACTAATTTTTCCTAATGATTGTAAGTTATTTACAGTCACCTGGCTGGCCTTTGAGGACTGACAAATCACAGCCAGAAGCTCTTTGATTTTGGGAAGGCCCCAGATCATTTTGCAGCTGAAGTGGGCAGCACCACTCAGGCTACCGTTGATACATTAGGACCATCACAAGTTCTTCTGCTGAGTATCCAGCATGACGTTTGACCACAAAAGGGGCAGACAAATAGAAGAGGCAATATAGTATGTAGTGGGCTCAGGGATGAGAACAAAGGACTAATCCTAGCGTTGACACTGGCTCCCACTGTGGCCCTGGTCAAGTCACATAGGCCAAAATTTCCATACTTGAGTGCCTATAGTTATGTAACTAAATCATTGACTTTAATAGGGTATTAGAGCAGTGGAAGCTACTCCAGCCATTGATCTTTTCCCATTTTGCATACTGAGGAGGGGGAGTGCTTCCTTGTGTCCCCCCTTGCAAGGATTCCCAGCACCCACGAGTTACTCATGTGGGTATTGAACATAAAATTTTCCCCATGCAAAAATACATTTTGTTTTCAAACAATCCAAGGACTTAGTTGACACGGAGAATTTTTTAGAAAAAGGGCAAAATAGCTTGACATTTCAAAAGAAATCACTGTTTAATTTTCTTTATAGTTCAAACATTATTTTAAAGGAGTTGAACTCAGATGTTCCTGAGGTTTAACAATGAATTGTATTCATAGCTCCCAGAATGGAACCTGTGCAAACAAAAAAAATAAACAATAATAGTGTCTTTTAAATTCACTGTATTTTTAAAGACACACAGAGGAGAATCAGCCAGGCTGATTCATTGTATTTTCCCTGTGCTGATGAAGGAATTAGAGACAATAACAGAGCTTGACAAAACCAGCTAAAGCCACCAAACCAACTGGAGGGTTAAATCTATCAATCAGCAGTAAATATGAAATATAGGGGGGTGGGATCAGGGCGATGCCCTGGGGAGAAGCCCAGAGAACTTCTCTTCCCCAAATGTCAGAAGAGGGAAGGTGCTGGGATTTTTATCCGAATGCCCTCCCTGAGTCCTGTTTAGAGATTCAGGTTCTTTAACATTATAGCTGTCCCAAGTTTGCATAGTGCAATGCTTGAATTTACATGAAGAGAAAGTAGAGAGTAAGTAGTAAAGTTCTTCCAATTTTAAACTAGATGTATATTAAATTAAATCTGTGCTAATTAATCAGAGGCATAAAGAGTATTTAAGACAACAGCTCAGCCCCTCTCATCCACCCTCTCTCCATCACCATTGTCAACTTTCTCTGGATGTGTTTTTATGGATAAACTGAACTGATCTGACTGGCTGAATCAAACAATAAGTTGTTCTAAACGAATCACGATGCTTCAGGTCAATAACTGTTTGGGAAACATCTGTTACGTTACTGCTTCAACATTCAGCTGAGAAAATTATTAGATATATATTCTGATAATTTGAACAGAAACAAAGTCATTGTAACAGAACATTGAGAGAGGATCAAAGCCTTAGGTTTTGAAAATAAATATCACACGTCAACATTTTTTCCATAAATGCTTCGGCAGCGGGAGACCATTATCCTAAGATAACATTCTCCAGCAGAGAGATGATCTCTTAATTAGAGCAATATGTAAACTACTTTAGGATGCTTGATATAAATCCTGCAAACTGATTCATTGATACTTTTACTAAGATGAATTTTGATATCATGGG
Source organism: Mauremys reevesii (assembly GCF_016161935.1). Lineage (NCBI taxonomy): Eukaryota > Metazoa > Chordata > Testudines > Geoemydidae > Mauremys > Mauremys reevesii. The sequence goes on from NC_052639.1 coordinate 19,777,844, forward strand.
ATGAAATCCTGGCCCTATTGTAGTTTATAGAACGAGGAGTACTCGTGTCACCTTAGAGACTAACACATTTATTTGGGCATAAGCTTTCATGGGCTAAAACCCACTTCATCAGATGCATGCAGTGGAAAATACAGTAAGAAGATATATATACAGAGAACATGAAAAAATGGGGGTTGCCATACCAACTCTAACAAGATTAATCAATTAAGGTGGGATATTATCAGCAGGAGAAAAAAACTTTTTGTAGTGATAATCAGGATAGCAAACATTTGACAAGAAGGTGTGAGTAACACTAGGGGAAAAATTAGCATGGGGAAATTTTTTTGGAAAAGTTATTTTGTTGAAGAATTGCGACTTTTGGGTCTGTAATCAAGCGTCCAGGGAGGTTGAAGTGTTCTCCGACTGGTTTTTGAATGTTATAATTCTTGACGTCTGATTTGTGTCCTTTTATTCTTTTATGTAGAGACTGTCTGGGTTGGCCAATGTATATGGCAGAGGGGCATTGCTGGCACATGATGGCATATATCACGTTGGTAGATGTGCAGGTGAAGGAGCCCCTGATGGTGGGGCTGATGTGATTAGGTCCTATGATGGTGTCCCCCGAATAGATATGTGGACTGAGTTGGCAACTGGCTTTGTTGCAAGGATAGGTTCCTTGGTTATTATTGTTGTTGTGTGGTGTGTGCTTGCTTCAGGTTGGGGGGCTGTCTGTAAGCGAGGACTGTCCTGTCTCCCAAGGTCTGAGAGAGTGAGGGATCATCCGTCAGGATAGGTTGTAGATCCTTGATGATGCGCTGGAGAGGTTTTAGTTGGGGCTGAAGGTGACGGCTAGTGGCGTTCTGTTATTTTCTTTGTTGGGCCTGTCCTGTGGTAGGTCACTTCAGGGTACTCTTCTGGCTCTGGAACACCTGGCATTGGCCACTGTCGGTAGACAGATACTGGGCTAGATGGACCTTTGGTCTGAGCCGGTACGGCCGTTCTTATGTTCTAAATGACTAGCAACCTGGCTACCATGGCATGAGCTACCTTTGACAACTGATTGCCTCCTTATTACCAGAACATCATTACAGAAAGGAAGCTTGTAATGAAACAGGGCCAGATGTGGATAGCCGGGATAGCCTCCTGCTGTGCTCATTTGGGTTTGTACTGTAGTACGGTGCAGTGTTTCTTTACAAAGGGCAATTGTTTGCTACTTTCCTTAGTAGGGACTAGGTGAAAATAAGATGAAAAATTCCAGCTTTTTGTTGGATATTGTTTATCTGCTCCTTGCACATTCAGGGTAATAGCTTAGAACTTTCACTGAAACTGAAGTTGCATAAAATGAGTTTTGTTTTAATACAGTTTAATTTAATTACTTTCAATTCTCTGATAAACACAGCATTGAGTGGTGAAAAAGGGACTGTCACAAAGATAAGAATGGCAATAAAATATATACTGAAAACAACAGATGAGTAAGAGCTTCATTGTTTAAATAGTACATAGAAAGAAAAAACTATTATATATTAAGAAAAAAATAGGGAAATTAACAAACCAAAAAACCCCTCATTTAACGTTACTTACGTTTGCTTTCATCAATAAAATAAACCATAATATAATTAGGAAATACAAAGTCAGGATTTTCAAAAACGATTAAAAGGTTACGAAATTTTGCGTTCTCTTGTTAGCAAATGTCCAAATAAGTGTTGCCCTGGGCACCCTTAATTCAGTCCTCTTGTGCATTTCCATGATGATGCAGACTTTCATTACCTGATCCCAGGAAGAAGATCAGCAGGAAGAAATGGAATAAGAGGAAAGAGAAGATGAGAAAAGAGGAAAGGAGGAAGAGGAAGCCCAAAGGACAAATTTCAAACACCCGCAGCGAGTCACAGATTCATAAATTCCAAGGCCAAAAGGAACCACTCTGCTCTGACTTTCTATTTAACATCAGCCATTGAATTTCCCTGAAAATAATTCCCACAGAAATTAAAGCAGATTGTTTAGAAAATCACACAATCTTGATTTTTTTAAAAAAAGGCTAGTTGTGGAGGATCCAGCACAACCCTTGGTGAATGGCTCCAAACCCTGAGGTTAAAAATGCGCGCTTTCTCTCTAGTGTGAATTGGTCTAGGCTTCAACTTTCAGCCATTGTCTGCTCTTAACCTTTATCTGCTAAAGTGAAGTGCTCATTAGTAAATATTTCTTCCCTTAGGCTCAGCGCTTACCCTTCTCTTTGAATGAGCTGCTGTACTCTGTCAGCACAAGGAGGGTTTTCTAATCCTTTCATCATTCATGTGGCTCTTCTGTGAACCCTGTCCAATGTGAGCATCTGTCTCAAACTGTGGACACCAGAAGTGGACACAATTTTCCAGGAGTGGTTGCACCAGTGCTCAGTACACAAATATGGAACCTCTCTATTTCTACTTGAGATTCTGCTCTTTGTATGGCTCCAAGAGTCACATTTGCCCCTTTGGCCACTGGGAACTCATGGGGAGCTGATTATCCCCCATGACCCCAAGTCTTTTTTTCAGAGTTGGTGGTTCCCAGGTTTGAATCCTCTATCTTGTACACAGAGCCTATATTTTGTCTTACTTTCTACACAGGTGATGACTTCTTTCGACAAAATCTAAACACAGAAATGAAAAAAACTCACAAAGTATCTCCTCCCCACCAATCCCCTTGGTCCTCACAGAGAGACAGCAAAGATGGAGGCTTGCTGCAACCAGGCTACAGGGGTCTCCGAGCTTCCCCCTGCCCCATCCCTGTCCTGCCTGGCTGTTGTCAAGGGAGCTCTGTGAGGTCACATCCGCCTCATCGTCTTTGCCCAATAGGCTGAATTCCTGCCAAAGGCCTTTGTGAAGTCACTGCCACACTCACCTTTCCCTTGCAGGCCTGATGTCTGCCCTGGCCAGCCAGTTCGATGTTTGAGTTGCACCCCAAGATCTCCCCACTTGGTCATTATTGATTCTGGGAGCAAGCAGGCTACCCAGTAAAACAGCAGAGTCTGTTCCTCACCCCACAATGAGTTTTTCACAGAGGTGTCAGTTGAGAAACAATTTGATGGCCTAATCCGGCCTCTATTTCTCAGGCTATGAAATTTCACACACTTAGCACCATATTAAGCCCAATCGCTTGTAGGAATTCACTAAAAGGCACCTTCCAGAATGACAACAAGTTGTGATGTGAGGATAGCTGGAAACAGAGAATCCACCTTTCCCTAGGTAATTTGTTCCAGTGGCTAGTGTCTCTCACTGTCAAAAATGTGTGCCTTACATTTCATTTGAATTTCTCAGGCTTCAGCTGACAGCCATTGGTTCTTGTTGTGCCTTTCTTGGCTAGATTGAATTAGCCTTGCCCCATGAAATCCGATCTCCTGTCCTGCTGGGAGCCCCTCAGGCAGGAGCACCCCAGTAGGTGCCTCCTAGCTGTTTGTCTTCTGGATTTGGGACAGGACTTCCTGTATGGATGCTCTCCGTAGGGATATCAGATGCACCTCCAGAGGCAGTGCAGAAGCAAGTGCACTGCATCAGCCTGTCATTGGGATCAGGGCTTTGGCCTTGGCAGCTTCTGCTTCAGCCACATCTCTGGGTGCCCAGGCTCAGGGCTTCTGACCCCTGTGGCCACCTCCACATTTGGGAATGTCTTGTAGTTTCAGAACGGTTGATGGCTCCTTCCCTCCAAGCCCAGGTCTGAAGGCAGGACGGCAGTGAGGGTGGCAATGCTGTGACTCTCCTACAACAACATTTGAACTCTTCCACTCTTCCATTTTGGTGGGGAAGCCCACCAAACAACATCTCATTGAGATGGACGTGTTCCCAGGGAATGTCTCAATTACAAGGAATCAACATTTCCCAGCTGAAATAAATGTTGTGCTGGAAAACTTTCTTTTTTTTCTTTCGAAAGGACTTTTGGCTTCAGATTTTTTTTTATTTTTTTTTAGACTGTGGCTTTTCTGTTTTGTGGCACACAAGCAGACAAGTTAGAGAAAACATAAAATATTCTTGCTGAAAGTTTGCAATATCTTGTCAATTTGTTTATTAAGACCAGAACAATAGCACATAAGAACCCAAAAATCAGAGGGAGAGAACATAGGCTACTGCCTATAACAGAGAGGCACAACTCACTGGGTACCTGCTGACTGACTGGTGCTAAGTCCCAAGTTTGTTCTGCCTTACTGAGCTGCCTAGCATGCAAGCACGTACAGAAACGCTGCCCAACATGTAACGTCACAGTATTCAATTTTAACACAACTGCAAATACATCAGAGCATCAACATTTTCTGTTTTACAAGGTCTCTCCTTTTTTGGAACCCTTGTTTCTAAAAAGCCATGCGAGACTTGAATCAAATTTCAGTGACTAATTATCATGTGTGTGGCATCATCATTAATGCGTGTTCTATGTAGTTAGGTTATTGTCTTCTTTAGGAAATTTGGGAAAACAGGAGCCCTGGGAAACCCTGTTCCCCTCCTCCTCATACACACTGCACATTTGCTGCTACCTGGTGCTGGCTGAGCAGTAGCATTGTGACATCAGAGAGGATCCACCACTCAGCACCCGTCCCTCCAGTTCATTTGCATACTTGCGGAGAATGAATAGCAACCTGGCTACCATGGCAAGAGCTACCTTTGATGACTGATTGCCCCTTATTACCAGAGCATCATTACAGAAAGGAAGTTTGTAAAGAAACAGGGCCAGATGTGGATAGCCACGATAGCCTCCTGCTGTGCTCATTTGGGTTTGTACTGTAGTAGGGTGCAGTGTTTCTTTACAAAGGGCAATTGTTTGCTACTTTCCTTAGTAAGGACTAGGTGAAAATAAGATGAAAAATTCCAGCTCTTTTTCTTGGATATTGTTTATCTGCTCCTTGCACATTCAGGGTTATAGCTTAGAACTTTAGCGGAAACTGAAGTTGCATAAAATGAGTTTTGTTTTAATACAGTTTAATTTAATTACGTTCAATTCTCTGATAAACACAGGATTGAGTGGTGAAAAAGGGACCTTCACAAAGATAAGAATGGCAATAAAATATATATTGAAAAGAACAGATGAGTAAGAGCTTCATTGTTTAAACAGTACATAGAAAGAAAAACTATTATATATTAAGAAAAAATAAGGAAAGTAACAAACCAAAAACCCCTTCATTTAACGTTACTTGTTTGCTTTCATTAATAAAATAAACCATAAAATAATTAGGAAAAGAAAGTCAGGATTTTCAAAAACGATTAAAAGGTTACGAAATTTTTACACTTCAGCTGACAGCCATTGGTTCTTGTTGTGCCATTTTTGGCTAGATCGAATTAGCCCTGCCCGTGAAATCCGATCTCCCTGTCCTGCTGGACCCCCCAGCCAGGAGAACCCAGCAGGGGCCTCCTAGCTGTTTCTCTGCCCGGCTGGGGACAGGACTTCCTCTCCGTGGGGATATCAGACGCACTTGCAGAGGCAATGCAGAAGTGAGTGTGCTGCATCAGCCCGGTGTTGGGCTCAGGGCTTTGGCCTTGGCAGCTTCTGCTCCAGTCACATCTCTGGGTGCCCGGACTCAGAGCTTCTGGCCCCCTGTGGCTGCAGCCAGGGCTGGGGCACTGGGCTCAGGACTTTCATGCCCTTCCCAACTCCTGACGGCACTCTGGGTACCTGGGCTCAGGGCTTCTGCCTGGCATCTGAAGTGAGATCTCTGGGCTTCCCTTGCAGTTCCTTCTGGGGCTCAGGGGTCCATTTCTCTGAATGCCCCGAAAATGGTAGGAGCCAAGCTGTTCCCAAGTAATAGGTAGGAGCTGAGGTGCTACAACATGAAACCTCTCTGAGGCTCTTATCTGCTCCACAGGGACGTCTGTCTTCTCACTCAATTAGCAGTGGGAAAGGGGAAAACCCCAAGGAGGCTCCTCCTCGCGCTCACAGGCTGTCGGGGGCAGAGAATTCACCCCAAGGCCACGCTTGTGAGTCTGTATCATAACACGCATGCACAACAGCACTGCACAAAGTTTATAAACGTCACCTTAACTCTGATGGTTCCTAACGTTTAAAGGCCCCAAGGGGTGCAACTTGGAGCTGGGGTACCGCTGAGCTCTCTGTCTCCCCAGCCTGGGCCCTCCTCACACTGCTGCTGGGAGAAGATGCAGCTCGCTCCCGTCCCTGCACTCACACAAACCTTTGCACAGGCAGGGACACACCCAGCTGCAGGGACCAGGAAGCTTCTCCCCAGCTCCCAGCCTAGGTCCCCAGTGCTGCTGCGACTTGCCCTGGCCAAAGCCTGACGGGATCACTTTATTACCCAGTCTGCTCCTCCCTCCAAGTGGAGAGGATCATGCACCAGTCTCTGGTCCTGAGCAGGTGCCCCAACCACATCTAGCAAAACGAAGAGTTTTAGGGGGAAATAGAACACACATTGATTAACTATGCAAAGATAGGCTTGAAGGGATTGTAAGCAATGAGCGCACAGCTCAATGCAGGTTACCCAAGAACTGAACCAAAAGAACCCTCTGCTTTGGCCTCAGCGGCAGATCTGGGGCAGTGAGAGCTGAATTCCAGACTCACTTTCCTGCTCAGCCGCAGCTCTTTCCCCAAGGTCTCTCCCTCGCCGGCAGGCTCGGCTCAGCGGCTGGCTCCAGCCACCGCAAAGAGTCCGAACCTCCCTGCCCCCAAGAGCTGGGCACAAAGGGGGCTAATGCAGATCTCTCCCCCATACAGACCCGGCTGGTGCAGCAGCAGCAGCCCAGGCACCCACCGGCCCCCCAGCAGCTCCCACACTCCAAATGCCCTGTACCGCACACACCCGCCGGCCTCACAGCTCCTCCCACCCTCCCATGGTCTCATGGGCTCAGACTCATAGACTCGAAGGTCAGAAGGGACCATAATGATCATCTAGTCCCACCTCCTTCACAACGCAGGCCACACAATCTCACCCATCCACTTCTATAGCAAACCCCTAACCTATGTCTGACTTACTGAACTCCTCAAATTGTGCTTTGAAGACCTCAAGCTGCAGAGAATCCTCTAGCAAGTGACCAGTGCCCCATGCTGCAGAGGAAGGCGAGAAACCTCCAGGGCCTCTGCCAATCTGCCCTGGAGGAAAATTCCTTCCCGACCCCAAAGATGCTGATCACTTAAACCCTTAGCATGTGGGCAAGACTCACCAGCCAGCACCCACGAGAGAATTCTCTGCAGTAACTCACATCCCAACCCATCTAACATCCCATCCAGACCACTGGGCATACTTACCTGCTGAGAATCAAAGATCAATTGCCAAATTCATTGCCAAAATTAGGCTAGCCCATCATACCATCCCCTTCATAAATGTATTAAGTGTAGTCTTGAAGCCAGATATGTCTTTTGCCCCCAATACTCCCTTGGAAGGCAAGTCTAAACTTCCTAGTGTCCACTTGATTGCCACTGGTTCTTCTTCTTCTGCACAGCATCGCTCGTGGAGAACAAGGACCTGCACATCTACAGTCGTACTCTATCTTTGTTTCAAGAATGAAAACAAACTACCGCCTCAGAGGACCGGAACGGATTTCAGCTGATGGACAGCTTTGCTCAGTGTTTGTACATTTTAACAGGAAGATATTGAATGATTAAATTCATTTCACGTCCCCGTTCAGCGGAACTCCTGAACATACAGGAGATGGATATGAAAATATAGATCAATTAAAAAAGAGGACATGTAAGAGAGCAGCTGGACTTGAACCAGAAACCTCTCGATCCGCCCTCAAATGCACCACCACTGAGTTCCCTGAGGCAGCTGAGTGTTGGAGCCAGTGATCTTGAAGAGTATGAAGGGGACACTTATTTCAAAGAGCTTCTCTTCCATTCCCAGACATGAGTGGTTTTAAAAATGGAGTTTCATTACATTTTCTATGTGCATGTAAACACCACAGCTTGCACAATCCCCACAACTGCTCAGTCTCACCAGAGCACAATAACTTTGGAGGCCCCACACCCAGCTACCCAGCTCTGCGGCCTTTAACCTCTTCAGCAGTTCTCCAATGCCTTAAAGCCACAGGGCACAGCATGGAATTTGACCCCATTAATCCTAAATCAATTTGGATGAAAAATCTTTGCAAAAATATTTTGTTTTCCAAACCAAAAGCATCTCCCGTTTGTGGCGTCCTTAAACTGTCTCTTCGCACACAAAGAGGAGACACTTCAATTTGGAAACGAGATAAGATGCTTCAGTCAGGGTAAGCAGTTCCTCCTTCATGATTGAAAGATCATAAAATGCCAGTAAAATTGACTTTCAGCCCTTACACAGCAGACCCCACTGACGGCATCTCCCCGGGGCCGGGTGGAGCCAGCTCACCTTATCAAACCTTCCCATACCCGGGGAAACGGGAAAGTGCGAGGCTGCAGCGCCACCTAGCGGCCACAGGACAAATCGCCGGCTGCTGCACCTGTGGGCACTGGGAGTTCGCTTAACATGGAAAGCTGCCTAATGCACGGTTGGCAAAACGGGGTCTGCTGCACTACATCATCATCTGCAATGACTCAACCCGATAGGACACCTCCTGTGCTACGCTGCTACTAGTGACCCTCTCAAACAGGTCCCCACAGCTCCCCAGCCTCCCCCCACCAGGAGGCAGCTAGGAGAGGCTTGTTACACTGCTCTACAGCCAAAATGCTTCTGAAATAAATGGAGTCCAACTTTACTAATTCTGGGTCACTGAGAACGAAAATGATGCTTAAAATTCTTGATTGGCTCTAGTTTTCAAGATATGCTATTGAGTCAGTATTTATGACCCTTGACTTGGGAATGGCGGAGGATAAGTGAGTTATAAAGGGACGGGATCTCAATTTAAACCAGTAATGACTAAAATCCATCTTTGACTGGATCTATGAATAAATCTATGAATGGCTCTGGACAGTACTTGCTTTATAGGCAAAACAATGAAGGATACAATCTGAAGCTGGTATTGCCTCATACATGATATGAATTGCATCATGTTATTCCTAGAAGTCATGGATGATGCAATCATAATGAAGCTGAACCAATTGCCCTATATCAGCTCTAGAAATCATACAGTGTCTTGCTCTCATTTGTCAGTGTTTGATTTTGCAAAGGGACCCATTTCTCTTTAGCCAAAGTGAGCAGAGATGCCTCGTACTTGTGTGAACAGTGCAGATAACTTGTGCTAGATAGTGCAGATAACTTGTGTCATAAGTTGGCAACCTCAGATCCAGGGGAAACAACTCAAACACCCAACGAGTCTGGCCAGGGGCAGGACATCAGCTTTGAGGGGAGGGGTGGGTGTGGCAGTGACATCACAAAGGCATTTTGCAGGAACTCGGCCTATTGGGCAAAGGTGGTGGGGAGGGGGTGACCTCACAGAGAGACCCCGACATCAGCCGGGCAGGACAGAGGTGCAGGGCCAGGCCAGTCTCTGAGACCTCCCGGCTTTGCTGCCGCAAGTCACCTTCGCGAGGTCTCTCCTCGAGGGCTGAGAGAGAATTAGGATTCAGAGTTGTGAGCATGAGGAGGAACCTCTGTGGAGTTTTCTCCTTTCCTACCACTGATTGTGCCGAAAACAAACTTCCCTTTGAGAAGGTAAGAGGCTCAGAGAGGTTTGGAACCTGTTCCTGATCCACCTGGCGCAGGCAGCATTCTAGGCACAGACAGCGCTGGCTTCAGGTGGCAGAATTTGATTTCCTCCTAGGTTTTGATGATTGGAATCCTGGGGACATTGGGGTGTATCCTTTTGGTTTATCTTTTCCTCTTTCCTCCTCCTTTCTCCTCTTCTCTTGCTTCTTTTTCCCTTTTCCAGCTTCCCTCCTCTACCTAGGAGGGATGGGTCTGGAGTGCGGGCAGGGGAGGGTATTGCTCTCATTGCGGGAGGTCCTCACCAAGAGGTGGGTCTGGGTCTGAGAGTGATCCTCTGATGGTGTCCTGGGCCGTCCTTTGGGACATCTGGTGAGACCCTCAGCCTCCTGCCCCTCAGAGTCTCAGTGCTGATTGGCTGAGCAGGGGGCTATCGACACCAAGGAGACTCAGGTCAGTTTGGTCTCTTTTCAAATCAGGCAAATAAGTCACAACCAATCCAATGTATGGAATTAATCTTGCTGCTTCTCTCCATTAATTGTCTCTTGGCAGGTCATGATTTTCAGTAATGTCCTAGGTCTTCTAAAATACTTGCTGAATAATTACTATGAACCACTGTTGGTCTCTAGCTCACTTGAGGGCACTTTATTCTGATCACTCAATGTGTGAAATTCAAGATGTGAGAGAGAGGCTGAAAGTCAGGAGCAGTGTTTCCTCTAATTTGTTATGTCCATGTGTGGAATGAATTTTGTTTTGGGCACAAATATGGAGGTGAGGTGTGACACATCACCTGCATATTGCGCTCCTTACAAAATTCATTCTGCACATGGATGGTGTGTGGCAGGGGTGAGGCTGAAAGGTTTGGAGTGTGGGAGGCTCGGGGGGTTGGGGCGCAGTGATGTGAGGGCTCCGGCTGGGGTGCAGGCTCTGGAGTGGGGCTAGCGATGAGGTCTCAGCATTGGAGCAGAGGGTAGGGGTGCAGGGGGTGAGGGCTCTGGGGTGGGGCTGGGAATGAGGAGATTGGGGAGCAGGTTGCCCCAGGGAGAAAGAACTGCCCCCTCCAGCCCTCTCTCCCCACAGCAGCTCAGGGCCAGATGAGAGGGCACCTGTCTCAAGCCACAGCAGCGCCGGTGGGGCTGGGTTGGGACTGAGGAGGCGACAGGATTTATTTTCCGAAGTCAAAAGGAGGAAGGGATGGAGTTATGCTTCAGTTTTTACCTCATAAACTTATTCCTGTCTAACCTACAGGACACTATGGGAATAAGACACTATGTCATGTGGTGACATCACAAGAGCAGAGGATGTGAGAACTACAGCAACTGAGAGGGTGGGGGATTTAGAGTCGGATTGTTTCAAATGCTGCATTTGTGGGCTGACATTTAACAGCAACGCTTAGCTAACACAATGGAGAAAGGAATTCTCTGCTAAAGATTCAACCTGCCCCTTTGGCCAACTCCACCCCTTCCCTGACCGGAGTGTGCTCAGAACACCTCTCCCGCCAGCCTCCCCCACCACACACACAAGCCCACAGCTGGGCACCCAGCACAAAGCAAGGGAGGGGTTGCTTGGCTTGTTTTACTTTTACTTTTCAAAAGGCTTTTTAAAAGCATTTTCTGCCCCTGTTCCCCATGGTGAGGAAGCAGATGGTTAGTTAAACAAAAGTTAAACAAAAGTTAAAAGGTAGAGTGACTAAAATGAAATCCCTGCAAGTTGTATGGGCCCTTTTTAAAGACACCATAATAGAGGCCCAACTTCAATGTATACCCCAAATTAAGAAACAGAGTAAAATAACTAAAAAAGAGCCATCGTGGCTTAACAACCATGTAAAAGAAGCAGTGAGAGATAAAAGACTTCCTTTAAAAGTGGACGTCAAATCCTAGTGAGGCAAATAGAAAGGAGCATAAACACTGCCAACTTAAGTGCAAGAGTGTAATAAGAAAAGCCAAAGAGGAGTTTGAAGAACGGCTAGCCAAAAACTCCAAAGGTAATAACAAAATGTTTTTTAAGTACATCAGAAGCAGGAAGCCTGCTAAACAACCAGTGGGGCCCCTTGACGATCAAAATACAAAAGGAGCGCTTAAAGACGATAAAGTCATTGCGGAGAATCTAAATGAATTCTTTGCTTCAGTCTTCATGGCTGAGGATGTTAGGGAGATTCCCAAACCTGAGCTGGCTTTTGTAGGTGACAAATCTGAGGAACTGTCACAGATTGAAGTGTCACTAGAGGAGGTTTTGGAATTAATTGATAAACTCAACATTAACAAGTCACCGGGACCAGATGGCATTCACCCAAGAGTTCTGAAAGAACTCAAATGTGAAGTTGCGGAACTATTAACTAATGTTTGTAACCTGTCCTTTAAATCGGCTTCGTTACCCAATGATTGGAAGTTAGCTAATGTAACGCCAATATTTAAAAAGGGCGCTAGAGGTGATCCCGGCAATTACAGACCGGTAAGTCTAACGTCGGTACGGGGCAAATTAGTTGAAACAATAGTTAAGAATAAAATTGTCAGACACATAGAAAAACATAAATTATTGAGCAGTAGTCAACATGGTTTCTGTAAAGGAAATCGTGTCTTACTAATCTATTAGAGTTCTTTGAAGGGGTCAACAAACATGTGGAAAAGGGTGATCCAGTGGACATAGTGTACTTGGATTTCCTGAAAGCCTTTGACAAGGTCCCTCACCAAAGGCTCTTACGTAAATTAAGTTGTCATGGGATAAAAGGGAAGGTCCTTTCATGGATTGAGAACTGGTTAAAAGACAGGGAACAAAGGGTAGGAATTAATGGTAAATTCTCAGAATGGAGAGGGGTAACTAGTGGTGTTCCCCAAGGGTCAGTCCTAGGACCAATCCTATTCAATTTATTCATAAATGATCTGGAGAAAGGGGTAAACAGTGAGGTGGCAAAGTTTACAGATGATACTAAACTACTCAAGATAGTTAAGCAGATTGTGAAGAACTTCAAAAAGCTCTCACAAAACTAAGTGATTGGGCAACAAAATGGCAAATGAAATTTAATGTGGATAAATGTAAAGTAATGCACATTGGGAAAAATAACCCCAAATATACATACAATATGATGGGGGCTAATTTAGCTACAACGCGTCAGGAAAAAGATCTTGGAGTCATTGTGGATAGTTCTCTGAAGATGTCCATGCAGTGTGCAGAGGCGATCAAAAAGCAAACAGGATGTTAGGAATCGTTAAAAGGGATAGAGAACAAGACGGAGAATATAGTATTGCCCTTATATAAATCCATGGTACGCCCACATCTCGAATACTGTGTACAGATGTGGTCTCCTCACCTCAAAAAAGATATTCTAGCACTAGAAAAGGTTCAAAAAAGGGCAACTAATATGATTAGGGGTTTGGAGAGGGTCCCATATGAGGAAAGATTAAAGAGGCTAGGACTCTTCAGCTTGGAAAAGAGGAGACTAAGGGGGGATATGACAGAGGTATATAAAGTCATGAGTGACATTGAGAAAGTGGATAAGGAAAAGTTATTTACTTATTCCCATAATACAAGAACTAGAGGTCACCAAATGAAATTAATAGGCAGCAGGTTTAAAACAAATAAAAGGAAGTTCTTCTTCATGCAGCGCACAGTCAACTTGTGGAACTCCTTACCTGAGGAGGTTGTGAAGGCTAGGACTATAACAATGTTTAAAAGGGAACTGGATAAATTCATGGTGGCTAAGTCCACAAATGGCTATTAGCGAGGATGGGTAAGAATGGTGTCCCTAGCCTCTGTTTGTCAGAGGATGGAGATGGATGGCAAGAGGAAGATCACTTGATCAATGCCTGTTAGGTTCACTCCCTCTGGGGCACCTGGCATTGGCCACTGTCGGTAGACAGATACTGGGCTAGATGGACCTTTGGTCTGACCCGGTACGGCCATCTTATGTTCTTATGTTTTCCACTGCCCAGGAGACCCAGCCAGGGACTGATGTGCTGGAGATATGTTGGGAAAAGGAACTGTCTGAATTGCCAAGGCAGGAAGCCAACAATCTACAGCAACATCATTAACCACAAACTCACTCTAAGCATGCTCCAGCCAGAAGGGAAATGGGCAGGAATTCTTGCTGTTCAGCCATGGCCACACATACAGAGATGCACAGCAGTGAGGGTGCTGGGCAAGCTGGTCTGAGCGAACAATTGGAAATGATCCTTCCGTTAGAACAGAACCAGAGTGTAGAAAGGCCCCTGTGTTAAGTGGTTGAGGCTGAGGCCTTAGGAAGCTGGCCTACGATACCATAGGGATCTTTCTGTGGAGGTTTGATTCTTGCCAGCTAGGGGAAGCTGGTGTGTGGTGTCTTTGTGGCTGCACTTTCAGTGATGCAGGTTTCTCTATCCCATTTTTCCAGGGTCATCCTACTAGATTGCCAGCTGCTTTTCAGCTGCAGTGTGGAGACTGTTTGTGTGTGTGGAGAGACAGTGTGTGTGTGTGTTGGGGAAGAGTGAGTGTGTTGAGGTAGGTAGGAGCGGATCATTATTATCCCTACTTGAAAGAGGGAGACGCTCAGGCTGAGAAAGGAGAATTGACTTGTCTTAGGTCACAAAGCCAGTCAATGGCTGAATTGGGAATAGGACCCCCAGAGCCCTGATTTTCAAATTAACAGTCGGATCTTGAATTTCATACATTGAATGACCTCAATAAAGTGCTCTTAGATGAGCTCCAGTCCAACAAGTGTGCACAGTAATTATTCAGCCAGTATTTGAGGAGAACTGCAATGTTAGAGAGAATCATGAACTGCTCAGAGACCACTAATGCAGAGAAGCAGCAAAATTTGTCAAACATATAACTGGTTATGACTTATTTACTTGGTCTTAAAAGAGAACAACAAGGACCTGAGTCTCCTCCCTGTCAATAACCCCCTGCTCAGCCAATCAGGGTAGAGACTGAGGAGGGGAGGCTGAGGGGTCTCACCAGAGAGCTAAAAGGATGGCCCAGGTCACTGGTGGGGATCACTGCCCCAGCACTACTGCAGCTCCACAGTTTTGGGTGGACCTCCCACAGTGAGAGCTGCCGAGCACTCTCCCGCAACACACACACACACACACACACACACACACACACACACACACACACACAACCTGGTGTTGGGAGGGGAACAGGAGAAAGGACAAAAGAAGCAAGAGAGGAAGAGAAGGGAGGAAGGGATGGAGGAACAGTTGAAACAAAAAGGACAAACCCTAATGTCCCCAGTGATTCTAAGGGACAAAATCCCAGGTGTGGAATAAAATTCTGCCTCCTTAAGATCATGCTTTCCATGAGTTCAACTTTCACCAGAATGATCAGACCGAACAGTTTCAAACCTCGAGGAGGCTCTAACCCTCTAAACAGGGACATCTGTTTTCTAGTAAAATCACTAAAAGGAAGGAGAAAACTCAAACGAGTTTCCTCCTGGTGCTCACGTCCGTGAACCCGAATACTCTCAGTCCTCATAGAGAGACCTGGAGAAGGAGACTTGCTGAAGCAAAGCCACAGGGTCTCTGAGGTTTCCCTGGCCCCTCGCCCCTGTCCTGCTTGGCTGATGTCAGCATCTCTCTGTGAGGTCACCACCTCCCCACCACCTTTGGCCAATAGTCTGAGCCTGCAAAGGCCTTTGTGATGTCACTGCCACACCCCTCCCTTGCTGGGCTAATGTCCTGCCCTGGCCAGGCACTTTGGAGGTTTGAGCTATTCCTGTGGATCACCCCACTCAAGGAGCCATTCTAGGAAGCAAGCCAGCTAGACAATAAAACCTCAGACGCTGCTCCCAATGCTACACTTAGTTTTTCAGAAATTAGTTGACTTTATGGCCAGAAGAGACCATTAGAGCATCTAATCTCACCCCTGCATATCACAGGCCTCCTGTATGACACAAGAGCTACTTTTGGGGTAAACACATTCCAGAAAGGCATCTAGTCTTCATGAAATGACGTCACGAGATGGAGAATGCACCAATTTCCTTGGTAGCTTGTTCCTGTGGTGAATCATCCTCACTGTTGAATATTTGTGCCTTAATTGTAATATGAATTTGTCTCTTTTCACCTTCCAGCCATTGGGTTTTTTAATGCCTTTCTCTGCTACATTAAAGAGCCCTTTAATAGCCAATCTTTTCTCTCCATTAAGGCACTTCAACGTTTCAATGAAGTCACCTTTCAATCTTCTTTTGAGAAGCTAAACAGGTTGAGCTCTTTCAATAGCTCACTAGAAGGCATTTTCTCCAGCCCTCAGAACATTTGGTGGCTCTTTGCTGCCTCAACTCCAATTTCACACCATCTTTTTCAAATGAGGACACCAAAACTGGAGGCAGTATTCCAGTATCAGTCTGACTGATACCATGTCACCTCCTGTGACGTTCTTGACATAATCTGTAACTGTATAGATCACCGTTGCCACCACTGTTCTATATTTGCAGCCAATATTGTATAAAGGTGGTCACATAAAGGGTCTATGGAGAGGTTATGATTGGCTGATTATAATTATGCTATCTCTAGATATGTATCATTTTGTAGTTGACATTATGAATATTGGCTCTATGCTGCCTGTATTTCCAACTTGTGCTATGCTTCTGGGGAACACCCCAGCCAGACAAATTGGTGTCAGCTCTGCCTAGCCTGCTTGATGGCCCATTAAGGACCATCAGCTATACAACTGACCCATTGAGAGAAGGCAGATATGCCTTGTGGCTCAGCAAGGTGTGCAGGGACCTGCCTATGGACAGAACTCTAAGGTTTTCTATGTCGCGTGCTGGATAGAGTGTCCTTGGGACAAAGAAAGCAAAGACCACATGGCAAGAGACTATAAAAGACTGATGCCTCATCTCCATCTGGTCTTCAGTCCTGCTTCATACCTCTGGAGGGACTTGGCTACAAACTGAAGCTCTGTACAAAGGACTGAATGGCCCATCCCAGTTATGGATGTACTCCAGAGACTTGATTTGAACCTGCAGTTTATTCCATCACTGCTACAAGCCTGAACCAAGAACTTTGCCAAAGTACAAGTTTTGCCCAGGGCACCGTTTCCCCTAACGCTGGTCCTTGGTAACATTTCTTGATGGGGGGGGGGGGGAAGGAAGAGAGACGAGGCGTTTTCTCTCTGTTTCTTTCCTCTCCATTTTCTGCTCCTTCCTTCAATACCAGAAAACTCTCTTGAGTTACAGACTGTGCAGACACACCCTCCACACCCCATCACTATGTAGCCTTAGGAGAAGAAAGAACCTAGGAGCTAAGCATGAATCCATGGGTGAGTAGCTGGCAGGCAGGAGTCCTAGCAACTCTTCTGGGAGTGCAGGGGAGGAATGACTCCCCCTTCTCTACATTCTCCCCATGGGGCTCTGAGGAGCAGGGAGGGTTGTGTGATAAATTCCATCCAACATTCCCCTTTGATCCAAGCCGAGAGACATCTCAGCTCTGCACGATCCCCTTGGCAGCACCAAACAAGGGATGTTTTCCATTGCCCAGGAGACTCAGCCAGGGACTGATGTGCTGGAGATATGTTGGGAAAAGGGACTGTCTGAATTGCCAAAGCAGGAAGCCAACAATCTACAGCAAAATCATTAACCACAAACACACTGTAAGCATGCTCCAGCCAGAAGGGAAATGGGCAGGAATTCTTGCTGTTCAGCCATGGCCACACATACAGAGCTGCACAGCAGTGAGGGTGCTGGGCAAGCTGGTCTGAGCGAACAATTGGAAATGATCCTTCCGTTAGAACAGAACCAGAGTGTAGAAAGGCCCCTGTGTTAAGTGGTTGAGGCTGAGGCCTTAGGAAGCTGGCCTACGATACCACAGGAATCTTTCTGTGGAGGTTTGATTCTTGCCAGCTAGGGGAAGCTGGTGTGTGGTGTCTTTGTGGCTGCACTTTCAGTGATGCAGGTTTCTCTATCCCATTGTTCCAGGGTCATCCTACTAGATTGCCAGCTGCTTTTCAGCTGCAGTGTGGAGACTGTTTGTGTGTGGGGAGAGACAGTGTGTGTGTGTTGGGGAAGAGTGAGTGTGTTGAGGTAGGTAGGAGCAGATCATTATTATCCCTACTTGAAAGAGGGAGACGCTCAGGCTGAGAAAGGAGAATTGACTTGTCTTAATGCACAAAGCCAGTCAATGGCTGAATTGGTCTTAATAGGACCCCAGAGACCTGATTTTTAAATTAACCATCGGATCTTGAAATTCATACATTGAAGGCTGACCTCACCAAAGTGCTCAAAGATGAGCTCCAGTCCAACAAGTGTGATCACAGTAATTATTCAGCTCCACAGTATTTTAGGAGAACATTGCAACATCTTAGAGAGAATCCACATGAGTGGAGACTGCTCATTGATTCATCGAAGACAAGTCTTAAAGATGCAGAGAATGGCAATGGTTTGCCACAATCCACTTGGTGATGCAGTCCATAGGAAGGAAACCTAGGACAACATGAAACAACAACATGAAACCTCTCTGAGGCTCTTATCTGCTCCACAGGGACATCTGTCTTCTCATTCAATTAGCAGTGGGAAAGGGGATGCAAAGTATGCCCCAGCCAGACCACCAACCCCATCAGACACCCTCCCCCGCTGGTGCACCAGGGTCTCCCCCAGACCGACAACAGCTATGAATTAAAACCCCACAGTGTTTGTTGGGGCTACTGGAGATGCTGAAATCTCACTCTTGTCTCTCTCCTCCTGCCTCCACCTCCAAGCCAGGCACTGGGCAGTTCAGTGGGAAGGGATGAACTGATGACAGTGGAGGAAAAAATCAAAACCAAAAGTGAAGCCAAAGCGCAAGCCGGGCAGGCAAGGCAAATCGCAGGCTTCTGCCATAGACTAGTCCTCCCGCTCTTCCAATAACCCACCCAAACGCGACACCACAGACCCCACGTTCCTGGTGTAGCTCCACCTTCCAGTGGGGAAGTGGGGAACCAATTACTAACACACACAGCATATTCCTGAGGCGCAGTGCTGGGAGCTGGGGATCTGGCGGGCACCTCACTGTGGGATTCACGAGTGGCTCCGGGAGCATCCATGCAATCAAGCCGCTCCACATGCCGTTGTGCCGAGGATAACAGCGCCTGGAGGGTTGCTGCTGGTCAGTAGCAGGGCATTGTGGGAGACAGCCCAGGCTGGAGAGGGTTTGGGGCACAGCGGATCCCATCACAGCGTGTCCCCAGCACCCACAGGGAATATCGTGCCCCTAGGAGGAGCGTTTGGGCTTTGCTGTGATGTGTCACTTTCCAGCCTGTGCTCTGTCTCTTCTCCTGTGCACACCCATGTCAATCAGGCATTGCTCAGCTGGGCTCTGCAGAGACCGGACTGGCTACACCCGTGACGGGACTGAGGGGGCAGTGCTGAGCGTCACAGGACCTGGTTTCAGCAGCGAGAAAATCCAGGAACAACCGAATTGTTGTTTCACCCACGAAAGCTCATGCTGCAAAAACGTCTGTTAGTCTATAAGGTGCCACAGGATTCTTTGCTGCTTTTACAGGAACAACCCAGTGATCCACTAAGCGGAGTTAGGGCCTGAACTCCTGTACGATGCACGGGCGACACAGGCACCTTACAACACAACTCACAACCACCAGCTCCCCAGGCAGGAGCCAGCCAAGCCCGCCCAGGGAGACACTGACAACCGGGAGGTGTCCTAGCCCTGCCCCTCTCTCACAGATAGGTCCTGTGCTCCCAGCACCCACCTGCCATGTGGGAGAGCCAGGTTCAATTCCCTCTGTCCAGCTGCAGAGAGTAGCTCAGGGACGTGAGTAGCAAGCTCAGGGCAGACTGTTACACACCAGGGCACCCCCCATGGGGACTGGGAGCTTCCACCCCCCGAGAGCGAACTCCCAGGCACACGAACAGCCTGAGCAGGAGTCACAGACAGTCCCCTTGGGCACTCAGGGCTATCCTGCCACCTAGGCAAGTCTGCCTTTGGGCTAGATCTGTGCCTCAGGAGGCCTGAGGCCACAGGCATGAGCTGGGCTGCCAGCATCACCCCGCCCCCGCCACTGTCCACAAGGGAGAAAGGATTTGAACCAGGGTCCCCATGTTTCAGGTCAGTGCACGAAGCAGTGTGCCGTGGTGGGGCTCTGTCCAGCTCTCCCTTTGAAGGGGTTCATTGGGGCTAACTAATGAGCGCGAGTGGGGCAGGGGGATCAGCTCCCCGGTGTGTCCTAATTCCTGCCTCTCAGCTGGGTGCCTGAACTACTGGACACTGTCATCCAAATACCATTGCTAGAAATAAACAATGAAAAGGTGCAGAACTCCAGGGAGCTCAGGACAGGGAGACTAACTCAGGCAATCAGAGCAGCAGATAAGACAAATCTTGAGCTACTCTGAGGCTCCAAGCAGACATGTTACCGAGATGGAAACTGGCCAGGAATTCTTTGAAACGGCGTAAACACGTCTAAAAGTATCAGTTTGCTTTATGATGAGGGGATGGGGGGAGGGAGGTTTAAACTATTTCCCTGAATCACATCTCCCTTGGCAGCTCAGTCACCATTTCAGCTAGAGCAGAGCGGTGGAGCCTGGGCACTGGGCCACTCGAGGCCTTTAACACCACAGCCCTGGGAGGGGGCTGAGATGGACCATCCTGCGAGGAACACGAGTCCCTCTACCATCCACCACACCCTGGTTTGGAACTGCTGCTGCCGGCTCACCCCATCTGTGGGGACTTCTATCCCCTCTGCCTGCCTCTAGCTGGGGGTTTTCCCTTCTGCACCTACCTGGCAGGGCAGCCCCCGTCTGAACCCCTGATCCTCTCCCAGTTTTGACCCTCTGCCCATCCCGCCCCTCCGATTCCCCCCTTCAGGGGGATTTTCCGGCCTTTGATTGCAGGGAGCAGATTCTGATGGTGCGTGAGGGCAGCAGCTTGCAGCTGTTACTGAGCATGTGAGAAGAGCATTAGAAGGGAAGACCGGCCAGACTGGGTCAAACCAAAGCTCCATCTAGCCCAGTGTCCTGTCGGTCGATAGCGGCCAGTGCCAGGTGCCCCAGAGGGAATGAACAGACAGGAATCATCCAGGGAGCCATTCCCTGTCGCCCAATTCCCAGCTTCTGACAGACAGAGGTTAGGGGCACCATCCCTGCCCACCAGGGTGTGCAGGATGGTGCTAACCTCTGTCTGTCAGAACAGCCATTGATGGACCTGTCCTCCACAGAAACACAGAATCCTAGACAATTAGGGTTGGAAGAGACCCCAGGAGTTCATCCAGCCTAACCCCCTGCTGAAAGCAGGACCACGAATCTCTCTAGTTTCCTTTTCATCACAGGACCCTGCTCAGGAACAGTGACGTTGCAAGATCTAACAGGAAACAGCTTCAGAAAGAAGGGCAGCTCCTCTTCCTCCTCCCCTCCCGTGGGGACGAGCAGCCCCCCAACAGCCTCTCTGCCCCGGCCTCCTTCAACCCATTGCCCCCTTCAGCCTCCCCAACTTCCCCATTGCTCCTTTAGCCTCCCCAACTTCCCCATTGCTCCCTTTAGCCTCCCCAACTTCCCATTGCTCCTTTAGCCTCCCCAACTTCCCCATCACCCTCTTCAGCCTCCCACAACTGCCCCAATTGCCCCTTTAGCCCCCAAACGTCCTGTTCCCCATCTCCCCTTCAGCCTCCTCCAAACTGTTCCCTTCCCCATCGCCCCAGTCACCTCCAGCCTCCGCTGCCCTCTTCAGCCTCCCCAACTTCCCCATCACCCTCTTCAGCCTCCCCAACTTCCCCATTGCTCCCTTTAGCCTCCCCAACTTCCCCATCAGCCTCTTCAGCCTCCCACAACTGCCCCAATTGCCCCTTTAGCGCCCCAAATGTCCTGTTCCCCATCTCCCCCTTCAGCCTCCTCCAAACTGTTCCCTTTCCCCCATCGCCCCAGTCACCTCCAGCCTCCTGTTGCCCTCCTCAGCCTCCCCCAACTCCCCCCCCCACTGCCCCAGCTCCACCGCTGTCAGGTTCCCTTCCCCACAACCATCTGCTTCCTCACCATGGGGAACAGGAGCAGAAAATGCTTTTGAAAAAACCTTCTGCAAAGCAAAAAGTAAAACGAGCCAAGCAACCACTTCCCTGGCTTTGTGCTGGGTGCCCAGCTGTGGGCTTGTGTGTGTGTGTGTGTGCGGGGGAAGGTGGGGCTGTTCTGAGCACACTCCGGTCAGGGAAGGGGCAGAGTTGGCCAAAGGCGCAAGTTGAATCTTTAGCAGAGAATTCCTTTCTCCATTGTGTTAGCTAAGCGTTGCTGTTAAATGTCAGCCGACAAATGCAGCATTTGAAACAATCCGACTCTAAATCCCCTGCCTCTCAGTTGCTGTAGTTCTCAAATCCTCTGCTCTTGTGATGTCACCACATGACATACTGTCTTATTCCCATAGTGTCCTGTAGGTTAGACAGGAATAAGTTTATGAGGTAAAAACTGAAGCATAACTCCATCCCTTCCTCCTTTTGACTTCGGAAAAATAAATCCTGTCGCCTCCCTCAGCCCCAACCCAGCCCCACCGGCGCTGCTGCGGCTTGGAGACAGGTGCCCTCTCATCTGGCCCTGTGCTGCTGTGGGGAGAGAGGGCTGGAGGGGGCAGTTCTTTCTCCCTGGGGCAACCTGCTCCCCAATCTCCTCATTCCCAGCCCCACCCCAGAGCCCTCACCCCCTGCGCCCCTACCCTCTGCTCCAATGCTGAGACCCTCATCGCTAGCCCCACTCCAGAGCCTGCACCCCCAGCCGGAGCCCTCACATCACAGCGCCCCAACCCCCCCCCCCGAGCCTCTCCCACACTCCAAACCTTTCAGCCTCACCCCTGCCACACACCATCCATGTGCAGAATGAATTTTGTAAGAAGCGCAATATGCAGGTGATGTGTCACACCTCACCTCCATATTTGTGCCCAAAACAAAATTCATTCCACACATGGACATAACAAATTAGAGGAAACACTGCTCCTGACTTTCAGCCTCTCTCTCACATCTTGAATTTCACACACTGAGTGATCAGAATAAACTGCCTTCAAGTGAGCTAGAGACCAACAGTGGTTCATAGTAATTATTCAGCAAGTATTTTAGAAGACCTAGGACATTATTGAAAATCAAGACCTGACAAGAGACAATTAATGGAGAGAAGCAGCAAGATTAATTCCATACATTGGATTGGTTGTGACTTATTTGCCTGATTTGAAAAGAGACCAAACTGACCTGAGTCTCCTTGGTGTCGATAGCCCCCTGCTCAGCCAATCAGCACTGAGACTCTGAGGGGCAGGAGGCTGAGGGGTCTCACCAGATGTCCCAAAGGACGGCCCAGGACACCATCAGAGGGGATCACTCTCAGACCCAGACCCACCTCTTGGTGAGGACCTCCCGCAATGAGAGCAATACCCCTCCCTGCCGCACTCCAGACCCGTCCCTCCTAGGTAGAGGGAGGGAAGCTGGAAAAGGGAAAAAAGAAGCAAGAGAAGAGGAGGGAGGAAAGAGGAAAAGATAAACCAAAAAGGATACACCCCAATGTCCCCAGGGATTCCAATCATCAAAACCTAGGAGGAAATCAAATTCTGCCACCTGAAGCCAGTGCTGTCTGGGCCTAGAATGCTGCCTGCGCCAGGTGGATCAGACGGAACAGGTTCCAAACCTCTCTGAGCCTCTTACCTTCTCAAAGGGAAGTTTGTTTTCGGCACAATCAGTGGGAGGAAAGGAGAAAACTCCACAGAGGTTCCTCCTCATGCTCACAACTCTGAATCCTAATTCTCTCTCAGCCCTCGAGGAGAGACCTCGCAAAGGAGACTTGCGGCAGGAAAGCCGGGAGGTCTCAGAGACTGGCCTGGCCCTGCACCTCTGTCCTGCCCGGCTGATGTCGGGGTCTCTCTCTCTCTCTGAGGTCACCCCCTCCCCACCACCTTTGCCCAATAGGCCGAGTTCCTGCAAAAGGCCTTTGTGATTTCACTGCCACACCCACCCCTCCCCTCAAAGCTGATGTCCTGCCCCTGGCCAGACTCGTTGGGTGTTTGATTTGTTTCCCTGGATCTGGGGTTGCCAACTTTCTGACCCCACAAAACCGAACACCCTCATCCTGCCCCTTCACCGAGGTCCCGGCCCGCTCAATCCATCTCCCTCCGTCGCTCGCTCTCCCCACGCTCACTCACTCCTTTTCACCGGGCTGAGGAGGGCTGGGAGGGTCCTTTCAACGGGGTGTTGTTGGTTCAGACCTGGGAAGGAGGCTGCCTGCCAAACACCTTTGAGAGGCGCCGTCCCTCCTGTCAGAAAATCATCTCCCTCCTTCAGTTCAGTCACGGCCTGAATTGTTCCTTATCCCAGCAGAGCCGGAGGATTGAAAGCAGCAACGTCAAACCCCTGTGCAGCTAACAGGAATGGACACAGACACTCCCTTGTATCTGAACAGATATTTAGTTTTACTCTTGGTAAACTACAAGGCTAAAGGGACAGGCAGTGGCACCAGATCTAAGGAATGAAACACAACACAATCATCATCGTTATGCCCATCGCTGCCCCTTTATTCTTCCACTGTCTCTCCCACCACCGTCGCCCTCTCTCAGTTCAGTGACAGTGCCACACTCATGCTTCCGACACACAAAGACTCACACACACACCTTGCACGCAAAACCTCACCAAGGAGTCAGATGCACCTGTTGGTTCCCTGCACCCCTGCTGTACAGAATCCAATCACAAGGAGAGCTGGCGGGGAGCCTGGGGCTGGAGTATTTAACCTACAGTGACGGCACTCACAGGAAAGATGCTGAACGAGTGCAAGTTAAACATTGGGAGCTCTGGTTCCAGTCCCCTCACAGGTCAGTCCATCCCTCCAGGAAAGGGGCACATCTGAATTCCCAGCTGGCTCAGTCTAGCTGCGTAGTTCTTCTTTACACCCAGTCAGGTCTGAGGCCTGTTCCGCACCCTGTGTTTGAGGAGACCGTCATAACCAACTCTCTGCAATAGCAAAAGCAGGAGGCCGTGTTATTGCTCCTGCCCCAGCACAGACAGACAACGAGGGAAATGGTCTGTGTTGGAGGGTGGGGCTCCCTGCCCTTGGCCAAAGACCAGCACCTCCCTTTGCCCTTTGTCACTCGTGAAGCTTTTCTTTCAGCAGCGAGCCCTAGAGCTCAGTTGCTGGAGCGCTGTGTTTGTCACTGACGGTCGGGGAGCTGCACCATCACTGGGCTCTTCTGCCAGGAAGTCCAACGAAAAGATTGATTTCCTCATGTGACACTCCTGGGCTTGTCTGAGGGGGTATCCACATTGCACACTGAGCCTGTCTCTGCATGGCCTGGGCTTGGTGACTTGTGTTGCCAAGCTGGTGTTTGAGCATCCAGACTGCAGTGGAAACTCAGGCCTCAGGCTGTGTCCATCCTTCTGCAGTAAGTCGTCCTAAGTGACGCTGCTCCAGCTACGGGACTAACACAGCTGGATTCGAGGTAGCTTAGGTCGACTTACTGCTGTGTCTACGCTGTGCTGGGCCGACGGGAGACTTACCTTACTCCTGTCATTCCCGGTGTAGTCCCAGAGTCGCCCGGAGAGCACTCTGCTGTCAATTTAGTGGGTCTTCACTAGACCCCCACTAAACCGACTTGGGTGCATCGATCGCATCAAACAGCCTCACAGCTGTGCTGTGCATCCACCCTGCACTGCTCAGCCCTGAGTCAGAAATTCAGCTCCTGTGGGGTGTGTCACCCTCCACAGCTGAAGATGCTCCCCGAGTCCCCAGTGATTTCTGCGATAACTTGTCTCCAGCCTGTTTGGGTCCATACGCTCCCCGCGGGGAGGCTGGGAGTGGTCTAGGGACAAGCTCTGGTTGCTCAGGCCTGTCAGGAAGGCGAGCTCCGGGAACATTGACACTCTGGAGATCCTCAGTGGAAGCACAGGCGGTTGGTAAATAGGTGGGGCCCCTGGCACAGCTGCCGCCAACCAGGCCCTGGATGCCTGGGCCCTGGTGCCCAGCCTGTGCTCCATCTCCTCCTGTATCTGCTTCCCCCCTTCTCCCATCCCCCATCACCCACTGCTGCCTGGCTGAGTCCCCCCTCTCCTCCACTGCACCCCCCTCTCTGGGGTCCTCACCACTCACCGTGGCCTCCTCTCCTCCACCCCTCCCCCACGGACTCATGGGTCAGCCCTGGGGCTGGTCAACGAGAGCTGAGGATTACAGTGGGCGAGAAGCCGGCTATGAGTCAGCAGTGTGCCCTTCTTGCCAAGAAGCCTAGCGGCATATTGGGCTGCGTTAGTAGGAGCATTGCCAGCAGATCGAGGGAGGTGATTATTCCGCTCTATTGGGCACTGGTGAGGCCATATCTGGACATCTGGAGTATTGCGTCCGGTTTGGGGCCAACCCACTACAGAAAGGGTGTGGACAAATTGGAGAGGGTCCAGCTGACGACAAGGAAAATGACCAGGGGGCTGGAGCTTATTTAGTCTGCAGAAGAGGACAGCGAGGGGGGAATTAATAGCAGCCTTCAATAGGGTGACCAGACAGCAAATGTGAAAAATCGGGATGGGGTGGGGGGTAATAGGAGCCTATACAAGAAAAGGACCCAAAAATAGGGACTATCCCTATAAAATCGGGATATCTGGTAACCCTAGCCTTCAGCTACCTGAAAGGGGGGCGGGGGTCCAAAGAGGATGGATCTCAGCTGTTCTCAGATGACAGAACAAGGAGCAATGGTCTCAAGTTGCAGTGGGGGAGGTCTAGGTTGAATATTAGGAAACACTATTTCACTAGGAGGGTGGTGAAGCACTGGGATGGGTTCCCTAGGGAGGTGGTGGAATCTCCTTCCTTAGAGGTTTTGAAGGCCCGGCTTGACAAAACCCTGGCCAGGATGATTTAGTTGGTGTTGGTCCTGCCATGGGCAGGGGGTTGGACTGGATACCTCCTGAAGTCCTTTTCAACCCTCATCTTCTCTGAGTCTGTCAGTCCTTTGTCCATCCCCTCAGTAGGCACCAACTTCCCCTCTGGCCAGTGGGTGCTCAACTCCTGCTCTGCCCCAGGCCCCTCCCCCACTCCACCTCTTCCCCAAAGCACCACCCCACCATTTCCCTGGTCTGCCCCGCCGCACCCCCAAATCAAACCCCTTCAGGAAAATAATAGTAGAGGAAGCAATAGTGGATGGGAACCTAGAAGGCAGTGACCATGAGATGGTCGAGTTCAGGATCCTGACACAAGGAAGAAAGGAGAGACCCTGGACTTCAGAAAAGCAGACTTTGACTCCCTCGGGAAGCTGATGGGCAGGATCCCCTGGGAGAATAACATGACGGGGAAAGGAGTCGAGGAAATACTTTAAAAAGTATTTTAAAGAATCCTTATTGAGGTTGCAGGAACAAAACCATCCCGATGTGTAGGAAGAAAAGTAAATATGGCAGGCGACCAGCTTGGCTTAACAGTGAAAACACAAAAAAACAGCTTACAAGAAGTGGAAGATTGGACAAATACAAATACCCTACAAAGACCTTGTGAGCTCTCCAAGTTCAGGATTGTTCTCTGCAGATGTGGAACCATTATGGCAGATGTCACTCAAGGCTTCCCATCTATTCTGACTGACAACTGGAAACAGGTCCCTCCCCAATCTCACTTTCTCCTGAATGATCTCATGAGATACAGACCAAAACTGATCCCTTCCTCTCTCCTCTGGGGAAGGATTTGGGAAAAATCAGATCCTGATAGGTTTGATCTCTCCTGCACATATTTTGGTTTGTTCATCCCTTTTCCATTCCTCTCTCTGAGATTCCTTTCTCTCCAGCATAGGGAGTGACCAATGTCTGGATTGTCTCTATCTGCCATCAGGTGATGGGATGGTGAGTGAGAATGAGGAGGAGAAACCCCAGCAGGAAGATGCTGAACAAGTAGAACCACGTGGAACATTATCAGGAAGATCCAAAGGGAATGTTTAAGGAAGTTGTGAAATCCCAGAAAAAGCAAAAGACTGTGAGACTCAGCACAGGCCAGAGGAAAAC